>NC_051317.1:50742098-51367098 GCF_015220235.1 Choloepus didactylus | reverse complement strand
TGGGGGGTCATAATATATTCAAACCAGCACAAGTTACCACGGAACAGTGTGTGCCTAGGGAATCAGAAGTTAAGTCTTAAAATGTATAGGGTCCTGTGCTGGTTTGAATCTATTATGTACCCCAGAAAAGACATATTCTTTTAATCCAATCTTGTGGGGGCAGACCTATTTGGGACCTTTTGATTAGATTGTTTCCATGGAGATATGACCCCACCCATTGAAGGTGGGTCTTAATCTCTTTACTGGGGTCCTCTTTGAGAAGTAGAGACATTTTGAAAAGAGCTCAGAGACACTTAGACAGAAATGCCCTGGGAGAAACAAGGAGAGAAACTAAGAAAGAAGCTAAGATATGTAATCCAGAGTTTGTCCCTAGGAGAAGCTAAGAGAGAAGCCCAGAGACATTTTAGAGAACACCACAGAAACCAGAAGCTAAACTCGGAACAAGACCAGCAGTCTCTGGCCATGTGTCTTTCCATGTGGCAGAGGAACCAGAGATACCATCAGTCTTTCTTCAGGAAAAGTATTGTCCTGTTGATGCTTTAACTGAGACATTTTCATGGCCTTATAATGGCAAATTTGTGAACTAATAAACCCCCATTGTAAAAGTCAATTCATTTCTGGTATATTGCATTTTGGCAGCTTTAGCAAACCAAAACAGTTTTATATTTGGAATCATGGAAATTTTTTGGTAATGAATGGTAGAATTGGTGCATCATAACATTGTGAACATAGTGCTTAAATATATACCTGAATGTTATTAAAGAGGGTAATGATAGATTGTCTATATGGTAACAAAATATATATATATATATATATTTCTTAATTCTGTGGAACTATGCTACACAAATAATGAACCCTAAGTTCAACCATGGACTTTAATTAGTTGTACAATTATAAAAACTTGCTAGCATAAATTGTAACAAATATTCCACACCAATTTAAGGTATTGGTGGTAGGATGGCATATGGGAAATGTGTGTTTCATGCATGATTTTTCTCTAAACTTTTAACTTCTCTATTAAAGAAATAGAAATGTAATTAAAAAAAAAAAAAAAACTATCTCAGTAACATTCTGTTTCCACCACTACTTCTTTTCATTTTAACTTAGTGGGAAACTATATAGTCTGGATCAGTGTGTTATTCAGGGTCCTACAGAGGAACAGAACAAACAGAGCATGATAAAAAGAGATTTATTGTAACGAATTGGCTCATGTGTGTGTTGGGGGAAGGGTCAGCAATTGTGAATTCCTTAGGATAGAGAAATATTCTGGTAAGGGTGATAATATGTCTTAAGTCTGGATCAAAAATCAGCAGCCTGAAAATTCTGGTAGCAGTTGTTGAAATTTTGGGTCCTAAATCCATAGGTGGGTCCTCAGGCTAGAAACACAGATTGGGGTAGAGTATGTGGTTTTGAGGCAGAATTTCTTCTCCCTGAAATGCTCAGTGCTTTGCTTTTAAGATCTCCACTGTTTAGACCAGGCACAACCACATTAGCAAGGTAATCTCCTCTGCCTAACATCAACTGCTTGTAGGTCTGAGTCTCATCTACCAAATACCTTCGAAGTAACATCTAGGTGAGTGCTTGAGTAAACAACAGGGCAACATAATATAACAAAGTTCACACATAAAATTATCCATCACATCCAAGTTGGGAAGTGAGTCAAGAGAAAAACAATAAAGCTGTATCACATGAAATAGGAAATGGGGATAAATTGGCCCATATTAACATTAAGCAAAGTTAAAAGAAATGATTTGATAAATTATTCCTAATGTAACATTAAAAAAAACACATTATGTAAAAGACGTCAAAGAAACTATTATGGGACAGAGCCTATAATTGTTTCATATAAGAGAATAACTTAAGTAAAACATGAAATCAATTTTTAAAAAGAAAACATCATTAATGAGATGTCAAAATAATATAATTAGCAAAGTTGGATATTGAAGAGTCAAGGGGAAAAATGAATACCCAAATAAAACTTATGACACATTAAGAAATACATTAAAAACAGCAACAAATAGATTAGATAACTGAAATCTTGACATAGGGGAAAACTTGAAAAAATTACAGTGATTATAGAAGAAAAAGCAAGGAGATTAAGCAATAAATAATAGAGAAAAATAGCTTATGGGATGTTTTAACTTATAGTGCTATGACAAAGCTACCTATCAATTGGTTTAAACCACAGAAGTATATTGGCTTCCAGTTTTGGAGGCTAGAAGTCCAAAATTAAGGTGTCAGTAAGGTCATGTTTTCTCCAAAGTCTGTAGCATTTTGGTGGTGACTTTCTGGCAATTCTCTATCACATGGTGATCATTTTCTTTCTGTATCCTCCTTTGGTTCCTTGCTATTACGTCCAATTTCCTCTGCTCATAAAGACTTCAGCCATATTAGATTAAAGCCCACCTTCTTCTGGTTAGGCCACATTTCACACTAATAATATCTTTAAAAGTCTAATTTACAATTGGATTCACACCCACACCCTGACTCTTCAGAGGTCCTATTTATCAATGGATTTATGCCCATAGGCCCAAGGATTAATACCTGAACATTGCTTTATGGGGGGGGGCAGGGGCTGGGGGGCTTGATTCAATGTCCAACATGGAGTTACAGAAAGGATAAAATCCTTGAAATAGAAAATCCAAAAAGCGTTATCTAACAAATGCAACAGACACAGAGTTTGAAGATAATGAAAGAAATAATCCAGAAATGAAGGAAGATATGACAATGCATATAAAAAAGTCATTATATTCCAGATTTTTTAAAAAAAGAAACAAAAAAACTAAAACAAGTTTATTTACACCTAAATATATGCTGATTCAGGTATTGAAATGAAAATCAATTAAGAATTCTTGATTTCCTACATGTATCAGGAATTCAAATAGTGTATAACTTGACAACTACTGGTTTAAACAAACTTATTTTTCTTCCCATATATCAAGAATTCAGTACTAATGTAGCCACTTATGAAAGTCATCTGAGTCATTTACAGACATCTATATTCCAGTCCCACCACATGATCTAAGCTCATGGATGCAAGGGGCTGTACTTCACAGCACCTGTAAATGCAGGACCCATAAATATAGGAGTTTTCTGATATCAAGTCATGAAGGTGGGTGTTTTCATTTCCTGGCTGCTAACATAAACACCATACAATAGGTTGGCTTAACAAAAGAAATTTATTTGCTCATGGTTTCAGAGGCTAGAAGGCTTGCTTCCTCCTGGGTCACTGTCATGTGGCTGGAGGGCAATCTTGGGGGTTCCTTGGATATTCTGTCCCATGGCAATCTGCATGATGATGTCTTCCCCTTTCTCTTCTAGGTTCCACTGACTTCCAACTTCTGGCTCTCCATGTGTCTTCTCCGTCAGTGTCCAATTCCTTTGCTTATAGAGATGCCAGCCATATTGGATTAAGTCCCACCCTCATTCAGTTTGAACACACCTTAACTAATAATATCTTTAAAGGTCCTATTTATGAATGGGTTCACACCCACAGGATGAGGGCTTGGGATTTGAACATGCCCTTTTGGGGGAATGTGATTCAATTTCCAACAGTGGGGTTAGAAGAACTAGGGTGAATAGGGAGGAGGGCAGGCTCTTTTTTCCTACCAAAGTTTGTATTTTCTAGTAGGAATGAGATAGATTTATAATGTGTAAAGATTAGCCACAGTAAATGTTCGCATGAGATTTGATAGTCAAAAGTGAAGCAGTAGACATACATATTCATAAGGTTATAGATTGTTAGGGACAATGAGGGAACACACAGAGAGTCAGGCGGTTTTAATTCGCCCATGTTTTTTCCTCTTCAACATTTTCTTCTCATTTGCAGTTTCCATGACTTTAGATCAATTGTTGTCTCTGTAGATCAACTGTGAGCCCAAGTCCACTACCAGGCATTTGGCTTCAATTCACAGTCACCAAATTTTAGTAGGCATCAACATGAGCTGCTTCAGCAATTCCATTCTAGCAATAAGATATACCCACCTTTCTGTCAGCTTTGATTTTTTTCACCAATCCTGAAGCTGATTAATGACTTTTCTCTTATTTTCTGAACTTTTAATTTCTTAGTTTTTTCCCAAATTGTATAAGATCTAATTTCTATACAAAATTCATTATTCTTTAATACTCATAGAGCTTCTATTTCCCTGATTGAGCCCTAATGTTACAGGACAGTTTATTGGCAGAACTATACCACTTTTCTCCTAAATACCAGGGAATTAGTAATGTGAGCAGTTTTAGCTGGACACGTTGCTGCCTTTAACAAAATTAGACTGATTTTACTAGGGAAGGAAGGGGATTGATTATTGGGTAGGCAAATAACAGCATGTAAAATTCTTTGTTTACCCAACATACATGTACTCATTCCTCTTATAGAGAAGACAGTCAGATACTCTCCAAGGGAGAAAAAGTCCCAATTGCATGCAGTTGCTTCATTCAGCTTTTATGCCAACATCTTTAGGTGATGTATTTAATTCTCCATTGGTCTGGACGTGGCTCTTTGCAATTAAGATCACTAAAAGATGTTATTTGCTGCCAACCAAACTGGCATACAGTAAATAGAAAGCATTAATAACTATAATAAGAGCTCTGTTCTGATAAGGACAATATATAAAATCTATAGCAGTCACTGACTGGTCCAAGAAATATACCAAATTCTATTGGTTAGAAATTACTAAGGCTACATTTTTCTGTAAGTGGAAGATGTTATTTGGTTAGCCAATTAAACTCCATAGTTCATTTATCTAGGAGAATGGTACTTCACATTTCATGGATCTCTTTTCTGGGAATATTGTTCATGTTCATTACCCATATCTTAAATTGACCTGTGGAAGATTGACCTTCCTAGAGAATGCGCAGCTTTTGTATTTGAGGACCCATCTCACTTTTGTCTTCTTGGTTGCAAGATGATTGTGCCATATCCATGGATTGGGGTTGAATTTCAGGCAGGAAGAAGGAAAACTCTAAATGAGGAAAAGGAGACTTGCATTCATCAAGACATTCATCACAATTACATTGGTCATATTTTTCTGACAGGGACACTGCTACCTAAAAGGGATAGTGGAAAAGTTAGTATTTGTAGTTGGGCACATTGCTGTTGTGAATAAAATTGAGGCCCTGTGAATAAGTAAATGGAAGTCATTGATGTTAGATAGGCATATATTAGATCTTGCCATTCTTGTGACAATATTGGATGGAGCACATTTTTTTTTACCAGTATTTCCTTCCACACTCTTTCTATGAGAGATTGGAAGAGAAAAGAGGGAAAGAGAAAGAGAATAGAGAACCATATCCTAAAATAAATTTTAAAAAGCATTTCCCCAATGACCACAATCTGCACTGGCAAGTAGTGACTGATAGAAAATGTGTAGCCCTTGTGGTGAGGGGTCCAGATATGAACTAGCCAATGTGACCAGAAGTGAGATATTTGTTCAACACTGGGGAGGAAGATGAGTCATTGGCACCAGAAAATAATTCAAATTGGTAGTATGTATGAATTTCATGCCCCAAATAGGCATGATCATTTGATTGGGCAAGATCCTGACACTGAACCACAAACAAAAGAACTCAGGAGAAATCATGCATTGATTTGTAGCTGAGATAGAAGTGACCACAAAACCATCTTCCAGAACAATAAATAAATGGGGGGAAACCATAAATATGGAAGACAAGATTCTACATGACAATTCAGATTTACACAAGAAAGATAGACAACAGCTCCCTATAATTTGGGATAATAAATGCTCTAATTGGTAAAGCCACCTTTAGCTGTGTTTTATGTTGTATGCGTTTTATGTTGTATGCTCATGTATGCTTACTCATGAGTTTTCAACAAATTCCAGAAGAATTCACATCCAAAGAAATGGAGAAAACAATAGAGTAACTAGAGAACAATTTAAAAATTTGCACATTTTAAATGCAAAAAGTAATTTGGGAGTAATAATATCCATGAGAAAAGAAAACAGGCAAATATGAAAAAAACACTTAGAAATATTAAAGATGAAAATATATCTAACATTCCATAGATGGCCAAAAGAGTGGATTAGACACTGCTCAGCAAAACATTTTGAGTTAGAAGATAGCTCTGAGGAAATATTACCAAATTTAGTAGTAATTATTAAGAAAATATAATATATGAAAGAAGAGTTTAGAGACATCAAATTTAGTTAAAAAGTTCCAATCTATGTAAAATGACGTATGAGGTGAGAAATTTTCTGATAAAAATTATAGTTATCCAAAAGCAAAAAGAAATGAATTTAGAGATTAGATAGAAAATTCCATTGATATAGCAAGTAGCAGGGAAAATATCCCACCTAAATATGTTAAGTAACTGCAAAACATACCTAAACGAAAAGATAGATGACCTGCAATAGGATGATAATTATATTGGATGCATTCTTCTCATTAGAAGAAATACATGATAGAGGAGAGTGCAATAATCTAAGTTAGGAATGGTATTTTGAAAGAGATGTTTAAAACTATAACAGAACAGAAGGCTGCCAAAGAAACAAAGATAAAATTGGGAAGAAAACTATTCCCTTTGTGGAAGCATTGGCAGCACCTATTATAAGAATATTTTTATCTTTAGTTTGGAAAACACAGAGTTGTTTTTCAAAATGCTTTTGAGAGTTGCTGAGATATTTTTGATGAGTAAATATTTGCATTCTGTGAGTGTTTCTTCATTAAAAAACTAGAAATCATAAAATAATACCATAACAAAAATGTTCTCTTGGTTAAAATTATCAGAATCTGGCATAGATTTATAACTGCCTTTACAAAAAGAAGTATTAATCATATTATTTAATAATATCTTCCTGTTATGGATTGAATTGTGTCCCCCAAAAAGATAAATTGAGGTTCTAATCAGCAGTACCTCAGAATGTGGTCTTATTTGGAAATAGGATCACTACAAATGGAATTAGAAAGTTAAAATGTAGTCATACTGGAGTAAGGTGGACCCTTAATCCAATATGGCTGGTGTCCTAGTAAGAAGAGGAATTCTGGACATAGACAGAGAAAGCCATGTGACAACTGAAAATACCTTGGATTGCTATCAGACTACTTGAAGGTAGAAAAGATATGTAACAGATTCTTCCATGTGGACATCAAAGAAAACATGGCCCTCTGGAAAGATTGGTTTCAGACTTCTAGCCCCAGACCTGTCAGGCAAAAAGTTTCTGTTGTTTTAAGTAATCAGCTTGTGGTTCTTTGTTGTGGCTGCTCTAGAAAACTAAATCACCTTGTCCTTTTGGACATGTTGGGAAGTCATTCCCTCAACTTCAGGTTATATATATTGAATCATCAAAGGCAATAATGACAGAATCATTCCTTTTGTTCAGTGACTGCATTATGCATGAGCATGTGACATAATTCTGGGTCATATGTTATGAAGGAAAGTATTCCAGGCATGGTTTATTACTCCTGAAAAGAAGCATCTCAATTCCTATTCCAGACCCTGAATATTGCATAAGCTTGTAGTTCTTGAAGCTGCTACAGTTAAACTATTGACAGTGAAGAAAGGCACAATACTAAACTCAACCTCATGGCACTGTGGATAGCATGGCTGAAAAATGGAACTACCATGGGTTCTTGTTGACATCACTGACATCCTGGAAATGTTTTCTTGTCTGCCAGCTTCCTATAATTTGGGATAGTAAATGCTCTAATTGGTAAAGCCACCTTTAACTGTGTTTTATGTTGTATGCTTAGAGAGCTCCAAATAATACAAAAGGTGGAATCAGAGATTTAATTACTCATGGAACTCTCCCCCAGCAATGGTCCACTAAAATAACAAAAAGATGAAACACAAGGAAGGCAATGGGTACACTTAGCAAAGATGAGTTAAAATACATGCAAGAAATATATCTGGGATAGTGCACAATGCATGTCCACAATAATTATCTCTGGATGACCAGATTTTGGTAATTTTATATTTTGATACCTGACAATCCTTCTTCATTGTTTGCATTTTATGTAATAAATCTATGGCATTTGTCTGAGATAATGCCTCATAATTTTTAAAGATAATGAAAAGCATCAATGGATCTACTATTAAATTTCATTATAAAAATTAATGATTGGAAACATGTTAAATTATACTACTACACAGGTGGCATAAATTTCTGCATACCTTTTGCTCCCAAAATTTATCCCAGCCTCAAAGCATCACCTTTGATTAATCTTATCATATAATTTCAAAATTGCAGTAAAACTTGCCTGCCCTCAACAGACATTTTTGTTATGGTATTATTTCATGATTTCTAGTTTTTTTAATGAAGAAACACTCACAGAATGCAAATATTTACTTGTCAAAAATATCTCAGCAACTCTCAAAAGCATTTTGAAAAACAACTCTGTATTTTCCAAACTAAAGATAAAAATATTCTTATAATAGGTGCTGCCAATGCTTCCACAAAAGGAATAGTTTTCTTCCCAATTTTATCTTTGTTTCTTTGGCAGCCTTCTGTTCTGTTATATTTTTAAACATCTCTTTCAAAATACCATTCCTAACAAGCTTATTTAAATTTAGCATTCATTTAATTAACCTTTCTTCAATAGAATTTTCATTTGAAGCTTTGTTTCTATATGCCTTGCATTCTCTTAATACGAAGTGGAAAAGCTTTCTGGAAGTTTCCTTTTGGGTCTGGAGAGCTGAAATCCAGCTTGTACAGAAGATTTTGAATGTTTAGTGATGTCAGTTATAATAAAAGTCATAGAAATATGTACTATAATACAGGAGCTTGACCTAACTGGGGAGAACGACACACGTTTGATAAAGAAAAGAAGGGCATGCAAACATCCCTTTTCTGGGCCATCACCTATTGAAAAAACATGCTCCTGTTTGTAGATGAGCCCACACAGACTATGCAAATGCAGACAGGAGACAAGACACCATAATCAGATACAGGAGATGGAAACAAATTGCTTGAAAAGTGTGAATTTATTTAAAACGACAGACAGCTCAAGAAGTTACACTTTTTAGAAAAGTGCATATTTTTAAAAATTATTTTTAAGATGAACCAATTACCATATGCTGTGAGGTTTAGAATTTATCATAAAATGAAAATGTGTTAAACACTGTCAATTACATTTTTTGGGGGGTCTGGTAGTGCTTTTGAGCTTTTCCTTTTGGACTCTATCAATTAAGTATTGATTTTAAAAATGTGGTAAACTGAAATAATTTACAGTAGTCAAATAACACAGGCAGCATGAGATGGAGAAACTAAATGTCACACACACACACAAAGAGCTTCAAGTGCTGACAATTCTTTATTCAATCACATCAGCAAAATATGTTTTACCATATAAGGGAACATATTTACAGACTCCAGCATTGGAACATGGACATCCGTTTTAGTTTCCTAGCTGCTAAAACAAGTGTACAATTGGTTGGCTTACCAACAGGGATTGATTGACTTTTCTGTCACATGGCTATGCACATGGTTGTG
Organism: Choloepus didactylus; assembly: GCF_015220235.1. Lineage (NCBI taxonomy): Eukaryota > Metazoa > Chordata > Mammalia > Pilosa > Megalonychidae > Choloepus > Choloepus didactylus. The sequence continues at coordinate 51,357,652 of NC_051317.1, read as the reverse complement.
TATTGCCTTTTCTCTTCCTTGTCCCATGGGTCCAGCAGCTGGCCACTCCTCATGTTTTCTCTACAACCTTCTCCATTAGGACTCCAGTAATCCAATTAAGACCCATACTGATTCAGTTGGGCCACACCTTAGCTGAAATTATCTTAACAAAAGATCCTATTTACAATGGATTCACAGAGGAATGGATGAAGATTAAGAATGTGTTTTGGGGGGGTACATACCTCCAATCCATGACAACATCTTTGGAGAGAGCCATTATTCTATTTACCATACATCATCTCTGTGATAATACATCAAATATTCAAAGAATTCCCTCCTGTTTTTTAAACCTAGAATGTCTCCTTTTCTAAGCTAAACAATTTAATAATTCAATGAATTCTAGATTGCGCAGCATACTCTCCTACAGAATTTATGGAGCTGAGTATTGCAACTAAGTAAATAAAATATCTTTGGTAACATTTAGATATTTTGAGACTGCACACAGAATTTATATATTAAAAGGAAATGTCTGAATAGAAAGTTTGTGAGATCCTGAAAAATATTGCTAATTTTATAAATTCTTCCTAGCTTTAAAGAATTATTTATCTAGGAAATAGTTAAGCAATAATAAAGAGAGCATTTCAATTTTTCCAAACAGACACATACAAACAATGATGTTGTATGCCAAAAGCAGTACTCACAGGACAATTTATAATGAAAAATATACAACCAGAGTTACAAAAAAAAAATTCAAATCAGTGATCTAAATATATGTCAAAACTTAAAAAGGAATCAAAGGAAACTGCCATTAACCATGAATAAAAGTGCTGAGAATTAATTTAAAAGCTAATTTATAATTAATAAAAAGGAAAACAAAATAAAACAAAAATATTTGTTTATTAATAAACCCAAAGTTACACTCTGAAAAAGATGTTTTTCATTTATTACACAAAACTTAAATGAGTTAATGAAAAAAAAAAAAAAAACTGAGGTCACAAATATGCAACTATTAGAAAAAAATAAGGAAAAGTCTTCATCATATCCCCATAAAATGGTAAAACATTAGACAGATCTTCATTAATATTAGCAGTGAATCAAAGATTATACTGGATGCCATTAAAAATATGAGCACAAATTGTACAGAAAGACAAGCAATAAACGTTAATGGACTAACTTCCATTTTTACTAAATAATTTTAGTGTGCCAAAAATGGTGCTACTGTATCATAAAGATACGATGAGAATCTGTGAACAATATTTGGGTTCACAGATCTTATGTTTTACGTATCCTATCAAAATATGTGTTTTGAAATATGTTTACTTTTGTATTGTACTTTACGTGCATTGTATTATCCCTACGTATACGTGGATCTTCCCTAATTGCCTCCTTCATTGCAATTATGGTTTTACCAGAATAATAGGGACTAATGACATTACTGAATTTCTGCTTAATAAGGAGGTTTCCTCAATGATGGCAATAAAGATAGACTGGCATTATTTATGTCAAAAACCTGTGTTTACTTTTTTTTCCCCCTCTTGTGTGATGGATAAATGCTCTGAAATTGAGTTTGGTTGTCTTATATGCTATTAGATTTAGCTAGTCTCTAGGTAATCAGAGTAATATAATGTATATTTAGCCTGTAAAATGAAGAGTTAATTTAAAATAATTAAACCACTTATTTTGTGTATATTCTTATAATTTTATGCATGCTTCTTTAATTAGAAGCAACGGTGTAGTACAGAAAATTAATATTGAAAAGCATATATAGGTCAATATGATAAAATATACTTCATCAAGTAAGTAATATTTATAGCATACTTCACTTGATTGAATCATTAAGTACATTAAATTTTAATTTTGAAGTAAAATATCATTAACCACAAATTTAAAAGATGGCACATAATTTTTCAATTTTGGAAAACTATAATGAGCTAGTTTCTAAGTTCCAACTAAGTATAATTTAGGCACTTTTGGATGCATAATAAAGATTTCAAGTGATCTGAACAGCACAGAGTAAATTAGTGCTCTAGTGGAAACAAAATCTCAAATCACAGCAATTAAAGCAATCCTGAGAGATAGCCCTACACATTTCGTTAATCTAGCTCAGGTCCCTTAACTAAAGCATTGTAGAAAAATCCGTTATATTTTTAAGTTATTCAGAAAAAGGATTTCCACAAAATGATTGCAGTTGTTCTCAGTATAATATTGTTGCATTCATGAAGCTTCATTACTACTGTCTTTTGTATTTGAACATTTTAAACTTCTGGCTCTGTAGATATTGCAATTATACATCCTATGAAAAGACTTGTCTCACAGATTTCTTGGACAGATTTTTAGAAGTGAGATTTAACTCTACTACATAGAAACTCAAAGTTTGATATTCTCAGCGAAATATAATCTAAAATATATTATATAAAATGATCAGCCTTAAGCCCACTCTTTTCTGGATTTCACTAAGATGTAGGAGATGCTGTTGGTTGACAGTTCAATAGTTATCAAATATTTCAAGTTAATTACAATATTTAAAGATTGGTTCAAGTCCATTATGACTTTTTAAAATTCTTTTTGACAACTACTGGTCTAGATATGAGTATGTGACTACATATTTCAAATTAGATGTAAAAGTGGGACTCCTTGGGGTCTTATGTAAATAAATTTTCATACTGATAAAGGAAAGGTCTAATGAGACAATCATTTCTTCCACTTCCTTTCTGCTTTGGAAGCTCTCCTTCTAGAACAGAAACCTTGGCTCTATGATAACCATCTCAATATCATGGGGAGAATATATTAGAAATAAAGTTAATTCCCAAGGACAGCAGAGAAGGAGAGGAAAAAACTTGCATCCTTAGAGAAAAATCACCAACACTCTGATTACTGACTACACTTTAGAGAATCCCAAGTCCAGGTCCCTGACTTCTCCTGAAGCAAACAATACATTTTCTTAAGTTTTCAGCCAATCTTAGCCACACCTTCTGTTTTTGTAGCCAAAACAATCCTTTCTTATAGAAGTTATATTTATTTAGTTAGTTATATGTCTTTGTATTATTTTTCTCCTGACCTAACAAGCTTATTTTGGTTTGCATAAATCTCGAAAATGGATGATCTTGATTATATTTTCCTCTATATGTGATTCTCTATTAATGAATACCTGTTTTATGAAAAGTGGAGGATAACAAATTAGAAAAATAAAATATTACTCATTGTAATATCTTATGTATCTTATTGTATCCCCATATATAACACATAAACACCAGACATATATGATTGTTTTTCAATATGATTGTATATGTATATATATATATATATGTAAGTGTGTGTGTGTATATATATATGTGTATAAAAAACCATAAACATTCCAATACTATTGTTTGATACCTAATATTTTTCATTAATTTTATCATTTGCCTAATATTTCTAAAATTGTGAGAAAATTTTTTTCTTATTTTTTTATTTAAAAAGTATACTACCACATTATATTTTCAAATGAAATGTTTACAACATCTGGGGTGAAAATGAAACTGTATAGGATAAACTCCTTAGAGCCATTTTTATATTTTTCTTTTTAAAATTATTAAAAATGCACAGTCCTTTCAGTTATTTCTGTTTCTAAACAGTACATACTAATCTGTAGTTCAAAGAGCATTATTATCATATTATTTTGGTTAAATTTGCTTTCAGTTTATTGGTGATATAATAACACTATACCAAATTTAGCATTCCAGGCAATACTCTAAAAGAAACTAGAGGTATGGGGAATTTTACAAAGAGTTATGTGTCCATATGTTCATTTTTCTAAAAAAAAAAAAAAAAAGAAAAAGTCCAAGAAAATCTTGTGTATTAAAAAGAAAACAATGCATTTTTGTTATAATGAAGAATTGAGACAGATGGAATGACACAGTGCAAAAAACTGCTTGAAAAATGAATTTTTAGAATAGACAAATTTATTAACTATTATTTCTCTCCAAATTCTTAACCCTTTGGTGTATTCTCAAATGTTCAACAATAAAAAGGTGCCACTTTTCATGTGCTGTTTCAGCTGAAAATTTTGACAATTTTATAGTAAAGGAAAGGTAAAATGAATTTTGAATAATGATGATAATTGTGTAATAGATAAATAGTCTCAGCAAAAATAGCTGATGTAAAAAGAGCTTATAAATTATGATACTTTAGAGGCAGTTTCTTTATCATAACATGGGTTTAATAATGTCTATCACAGAGGTTTGGTATAATAGCAAATACATAAAACATTAATTAACACAGGAAAACTTTTTTTGTTTTGCTTCTTCCTGTGGGTGACCTTCAGTAAAGTGTCACTTAACCAATCAAGATGTGACTTAAGGATATTGTATCAATTAGGTTTCTATCTACCTACCTAGCATTCTAAGTATGTATTATGTATGTATATACATATGTATGTAAATATGTAGGTATCTATCTACCTGCCAATCTATCATTTATGTATCTGGATCTGTATTTGTTACAAATGCAGATTTGTATTTGTATTATTTGATCTGTGTAATTGTGAGAGCACTATGGCTAAGCAGTCTCTTTAAAGCTCTTTTCTTTGTATCTTTTGCTGGTGTGGTGATACTGGTGGGATCTGTATGACTGGAAGCCAAGAAGGGAAGATGGTAGTAAGATGGGGGAGAACAAGAATTAGCTGGAATTCACAACTTGAGTTGAAGCTGATATTGATGGACTGAAAACTGTGTCAGTTTTTGCAGTCTCTGACCTTGGTGATATGAGCGTCTGGCAGAAGCTGGGCCCTTCGTAACATTGCTAAACACATTCACCTATCTTAGGATTGGACAAGTTTGAATGAGGATTTAGGTGGAGCAGTTGCAGACTCAGGTCTTGCCACCGGCCATTGGAGTGAGTTAGCAGGACTTCAACACATGTGATCTTAAAAATTGTTGTTTCACCTCTGCCCTCCATATCAAGAAACAAGAAAATCTCTTCTGATCAATCATATTGATATCAAAATCAGGATGGAATAATTAATCATAAGTATCATAGCCCTCATTTATACATTGGGTCACATGAAATTAGCTCATATAGCAAAAATAATTAAGGTGGTGATCTAAAAATTATTGGCATGCAAAATTTTAACTTCTAATGTGTTGTGCTAAAACTAATAGAAAAGATTTTAACCAGTATGAGACGAATGTTTGGATGTTTATAATTTCTGGTACTATAACACATCACTACTTTGGGTACTTCATTTTCAGTTTTGAACATTTAACAAAAAGTTTTGTCTCTGAAAATTGATTCTTCATTTAAACCGGAAATTCTCATATGATCATACCTTGCTACAAACTGGGGATTTTTTCTTGAAATCCCTATTTTTCAATGGAATCAATGAAAAAAGAAGTAGCTATTCAAAATGGATTTATTTTATTGCAAATCAAATCACAATATAACTATTCTATTGATGCCAGTGTTCTTATATTTAATTAAGAACAAAATGTCTAAAGTAATCCATTTTGTAACAACATGTTTCCAAGTTAAATAAGTAGCAAGAAAAGTGATAACAATAACAACAAAAAGCAGGGATTTCCAGAAACCCCAGGAAAAAAAATGATATTTTCTATATCTCCACATCAGTTACATAACACGAACGAAAGAACTCTGGTTTGCTTTATGCTACCTAATCAACTTTGGAACAATTTTTGTAGTGAGAAGCAAAATGATGGTCACACCTCAGTCATACATGCATCTGTGTGACTAGGATGACAGTATTTTTACTGACTGAGGGAAATTTCTCAAAAAGCTGAAGAGTGGGTATCCTGATCAGAAAACACAATACGTGAACATGACTTGTGCATTTAGGTTAAAGAGTTTTGTATGTATCTTATTACTACTATTCTGATTCATATTATTATTTTCCAGAGAATATCCATAATGTTATGAGTTCCTTTAATTTAGCCTTTTCATATAGCTAAGCAATGCTAAAAATCATAAAAACAATAGATGAAGAGGACAGAAATCATCCAAAATGACATTGAACGATTATATTCCTAGCACTCTGTTTTCTTGTAAGTGGTTTCTAAGTCACAATTTTTCTTTGCCTATCATTATATTCACAAGGAAGTATGCTGTAAGAAACTAGAGAACCTTAAAATGACTTTATTTCATTTTTTATTATGATAAAAATCCAAGAAAGCTCACACATTGCCCTCTCATGAAATTTACTTCTCAGGCAATATTTTAGGGTTTGCACATTTTTTTTTAACATGCTTGCAGCAATCATTTCATTTGAATATCTGTTTTGAATAACAGAAAATAACTATAAAGCAGATTGTATTTTTCACACATTTGGCTACATATATGTATAGATGAATATCTTATTTCTTCCTAAAATAAATTCCCTCCTTTGCCAGTATCTTTAAAATACCATGATGCATTGCTGCTTCATGGCAATGAAGTTCACTTCATGATTAACTACCGCATTTAAAACACTAGAAAAAGTAATGAAGAATTTAATGCAGGTTTAAATTTTGAACAGATTTTGATAAATGAACATAGTTATGGGCACATTGCATATAAAAGCTTACAGCACATCTTTAGTTATTTTAAAGACATCAGAATGTATTTAGATTAGTGTGTTCTATTGTTTTAAACACAAGCCTATTAAATTAGGCTAAACTTAGTTCATTTATGTTAAAAGTCTTCTAAAAGTTACCACTAATTACTGTTGAGATATCATTACCAACCTCCTTTTTACCTCATGTATGTCTCCCTAAGGGAGATACTGTAAGAAATGATCCATAAAAGCAGATTTAAAAGTGTCAACAATAGGGGTTATAAAACATATAGTCATATCTGCAAAGTAAGGGCATTAAAATAAAGCAGATGGTCTCTTTTCCCTTCTTGAAGGTTAAATTGAGTGCATATTTGTTTCCCTTTAATTACAACCTTCATCTTACAGGGCAAGTTTTAACCTAAAGAAATTGCTGCATAATTCACATATGATTTGTCAGGTCAATGCATAAATTAAGAAAAAAAAAAAGCAGTAACAAAGAAACAAAGATTAGCCTAGCTAGAGATTAAATTTGTCTAATAATTAACAGATAATTTTTTAATTCTTTATTCTTGTTTCAGGTGATGCAAAAGTTGTGTATACCTTCTTTCTTTAACTGTATTGAAAGCTAATTGCATGGAAATTTATAGCACATGCTTCAAAAAGTTGCATAACCTTTTGGAGCCTCATTTGGAAAATATAGAAGAGAATCTTTAAAAACACAGAGTTTTCATAACTAACAAATGTAGATCATGCTCAAAAGACCTCCAACATGTTAAAAAGAAGTTAAATTGAAGTCTGGGGAATTTAAAGCTGAGTATATCAGCCTACACAGTGGGCTGGTCATCAGCACATCTTACCTATGTTTGACTAAAATATAAAGGATATACCCCATATGAAATACTGGAAATATTCAGTAAGCCTAATCATGCTCTATGTTGTACTTCTCTTGTCAATATAGATATGATGAAAGAGGACTAACATTTACTGAGCCCTCCTATGTCATGAGCACAATGCTCGGTGTTTTCTTGATTTCAGAGGTGAGGATTCAGGAACTGAGAAAGTTCGTGACCTGCTTCAAAGTTCTAATCCCTCCACCCATTCTCATATTTATACAATATCAATTAATTGATGTAAAAAAAACTTTTAATATAAGTTTAAAAATGGAAGATAGAATTAAACAATATATGTGTAACTGAGGTGTCTAAAACAGTATAGGAAGGAGAAAGGCAACCAGTCCGCTCACAGAGGGCGACACTTGAGTTCAATCTCATCTGTAATGTTCAAGGATGCTCCAGATGTTGAAGTCTGATTGGCACTGGGGAACTACTGTGAAGAGCACCTACTTTGGGAGTCCTGCCCAAAACGGAGACTCTCGAAATCCTGCTCTAGGAAGTACCACAGATGTGTGTGTCTGTATGTGTGTGCGCACAGGCATGTGTCTGTTAGAAAAGGAAGTGGTGGAGTGCTGTCTCTTCTCAGGTATTATGTTCACTAAAAGGACTTCTTGCTCAATTGGCCAGGGCCTTTTGTGCTAAAATCTTTCAAGTGCCTCTTCTCTTAAATAGTAATATGGTAGAGATCCAAACGATGCTAGATGAGGTTGCTGACAAACAACAACAAAATAAACTAAATAAAATAAACTTGAATAAAAAAGCATTCAGAAATGTAAAGCAGGAAATTTTGGAGGTTGTTTCAGAAATATGTCATGTTGGTACCAGTGAAGATGTCTGGAAGGCTAAGTATATATCATCATGGTGTTAAACAAAGTTTCTGTAACCTGATAGCTTAGACCTCAAGCAAAGTCATTTTAATGTATACTAAGTTGTGTAATTATTTATTTAAGTCAGAGCATAGCAATTTTTTGGTTCATGCTTATTCCTGAGAATCAAATTTTAAATTCATAGCAATCTTATATTTTTCTTTGCCACATAAAAGACAAATAAATGGGCTCCAGGAATTTTTGACTAGGCTTAATTAGAGAATCTTCCTCCTACTTCTGGAATGTGGAAACTTGGTACTTACTGCACTGACAACAATGAATATTCAGGGGAAGCCCCACTTTCTCCCAAGTGAGTTTGAGCTAGATCCCCAAAGAATCAGATTTCTAATAGATCATACATTCAGATATTCAATGATGATATTCATCCTTGCTATGTGTTTTAACATATTTGGCAAATTCTTTCACAAAAGCAAATTTATGAATATTATTACCTGATACACCTAATTCTCATGAAAACTGTCTTATATTTTGCTTAACTTTCAGTGACAACAGTAATGGTGTATAAGACTGTGGACTTTGTAGTCAGGCCAAACTGAATAATGTTCTCAAATCTGTCATTTACTGGTTGCATGAATTTGCATGTCATGGTTAGAGTCAGCTTGGCCAGGTTATGGTGTCCAGTTGTTTGGTCAAACAAGCACTGGCCTGATTGTTACTGTGAGGACAGTTCTTGGAATTAAATTATCAGTAAGTTGATTGTTTCTATGGCTGATTACATCTACAATCGGCTGAGGAAATTGCCTTCATCAATGAGAGGAGTCTCATCCAATCAGTTGAAGGCTTTAAAAGGAGAAGTGATATTTCAGTGATCAAAAGAGAGAATTTCCATCTCTTCAACAGCCAGCCAGCTTCTCCTGTGGAATATATTGAAAAATTTCATTGGCGTTCCCAGCTTTCAGTCTGTCCTATGAATTTGTACTTGTATCCTTACAGTAGAATGAGACAAATTTTATAAAAATCCCATAATATTTACAGATATCTCCTGTTGGTTCTGTTTTCCTAGAGAACCCCATACAGCTTTTTTGGTACTGGGAGTGGTTCTTGAGAAACAGAATCTTATGAATCAGACTTCTAAATCAGTTCTAGAGATTTTGGAATTAGTTCTCTAATCTGATTAGGTTCAAAGTCACTTATGCCTGTTTCTAATAATCAGGATGGCATTGGTAGTCCATACAGTGAGTTGGCAATAGAGATATACAAAATATCACCACTGGGTATAGCTACTCGAATGCTTATCAGAGGCAAGATTCTGGGTGAGTGTTTTTGACACCTTAACATAGTTTTGTGATGTTGAAAAAAAAAACAGTATAATGATATTGGCTGGTTATTCCTAAATATGCTGGATACAGTTATAAAAGAAAGATATGAGATCAGGGCTTCAAATTTGCAACGTAAGCACCACATAAAGGATGTGAAAGTTTCTATATATGCCCTGAAAGAAAATCTTATCTCATGAAGCCACAAACTTGACTTTTCTGAAAACCAGACCCAGTGTCTAATTGTGTGAGTGGCTGAATTACAATGCAAACCAAATGCCCAATTTTGCAAGGTGTCTGCTGTTACAGTAAAGACGTTGATTGGAAAGGAATGAGACCCTGAAAATCACAATGGGGACATTTGGGTTGACAATGATACTGGTGGGGACATTGCAACCCTAGCTTCTTCTGAGTCTTTTCTGGTAAACCTGTAATGATCTGCCCTGAGGAAACAGCTACCCTACCTCTACTCTCTCATGAGGAAATAGCCTACTGACCTCCTATCTTTCCTGAAGAATCTGCCATCCATCATCCAACCAAAGAGATTAACCTTGCTGTGTCTGTGATGACCTTCCTTGAGCAAATTGGACATTTTCATGGTCTAAGAACTGTAACTTGTAACTTAATAAATCCCCACTGTTAAAAGCCAACCCATTTCTGGAGTATTGCATTTTGGCAGTTTTACCAAACCAAAACAGATTTTGGAAACAGAGAAGTGGGGTGCTGTAAGATTCAAATACCAAAAATACTGGAACAGCTTTATAAATGGATAAGGGGAAGATTCTTGAAGAACTCTGAGGAGCTTTATAGCCTAGATTGCCTTGAAGAGACTGTTGGTAGAAATATGGATGCTAAAGATCCTTCCAATGAGGCCTTAGATAGAAATGATGACTGTATTTTGTCAACAAGAAGAAAGGTGACTCTTGTTTTAAAGTGGCAGAGAATTTGACAAAATTGAGTCCTGGTGTTGGATGGAAAGTAAAATTTCCAAACTAAATGTGGAAAATGCAGCCTGGCTTCTCCTTGCAGCTTATAGTAAAATGTGAGAGGAAAGGGAAAAGCTGAGAACTGAACTCTTGGGTACAAAGAAACCAGAAATTGATAATTTGGAAAATTCTGAGCTTTTGAAAATGAGTCTCCAGGAGATAGTAGTTCATTTGAAGATTTAACCAAACTTGGAACCAGTCAACCATTTCAATATAAGCCAGGAGTGGAGATGGAGTTATCCAGAAAGGATTTGTAGAAAGTCCTATTGTCTAACAGTTGCAACCTCTGTGTGTTGCATGTTAAATTGACAAGTTTGCTGTGAAATATGTATAAATGGAACTACTTACAGTCTGGACTAAAAGGGGCAGAAAAGGAACAGATTGAAGGAAAATGACTTTAAAGGCAGAACCATGGAAGCTGAGGTCTGGAACAAAGAAACTTTGGGCCAGGAGAGCAGATACACTTATGCACATAGAGAGGGTGAATTTGCCCAATTTTTTGAAAGGCAATACGTCCTCCCCATTGTTCAGGAAGAGTGTTAACACCCCACAGATGCCTGAGGAATTGAAGGAAGCTTGGCAGCCCCATTGTTTAGGAAGAATGCTGCCACCCCAGGACTCAGAATGGGTGGAGCACCTTCCCCTGGCTTGGGGAGAGTCTGGCCATGATCCCACTGTTCAGAGAGGTTTTAGGAACTGTTTGGGACCTTCAACCCCTCTTTTCCTTCCAATTTCTCCCTATGAAAATGGTAATATTTATCTTATGACTTTTCCTCCTTTGTAAATTGAAGCAGATAACTTACTCTAGGTTTCACAGGTCCGCAGCTAAAGGAAAATTTTGCTTTAGGACAAACCACACCTGTAACCGATTTTGATAAGACTTTTTACATAATATTGTTAATGAAATGATTTAAGGCATTTATGATTTTGTGATGTTATGAAAGTATTTTGCACATGGAAAGAATCTGTCTTTTTGGAGTCTAGGGGATGGAGTGTGCTGGTTTGGAACTGTTATGTACCCCCAGAAAATGCCATGTTCTTTTAATCCACTCTTGTGGGTGCAGACCTTTGTGGGTGGGATGTTTGGTTAGGTTTTTACTATTGGAATTTGACTCACTCAAATATAGGTTGTTCTTAATCCTTTCCTGCAGCCCCTTATGAGAGGACAAAAGGCAGAAACACAGAGAAAAAGGACAGAAAGTTGAGAAACACCCAGAGAAGGAAGAAGGACCTACAGGAGTTGAGAGAGAGAGCCATTGAAATCAGAATCCCAGGAGGGAAGGATCAGGAAACATTGTCATGTGCCTTCTCATGTGATAGGGAACTCCAGATGCCAGCAGCCTTTCTTCAGAGAAGGTATCCTCATTTTGATGCCTTAATTTGGACATTTTCATGGACTTAGAACTTGTAACTTAATAAACCCCGATTGTTAGAAGCCAACCCCGATTGTTAGAAGCCAATCCATTATTGCATTCTGGCAGCTTTAGCAAACTAAAACAAGGTACGAGTTAGTTACATGAAGAAGTGGACCAAATGCCTATGGATTCCACTCTTTCCACATTACCATCTCTTTCCCAGCCCACAGCTATTGCCTCATGGGGAGTTCCTTACAATCATTTGACTTAGAAGAAACTTGGGCCTGCTTTACAGATTGTTCTGCATGATATGCAGGTACCACCCAAACATGGGAAAGCTGTAGCAGTGCAGCCTCTTTCTGGGATGTACCTGAAGGACGGTGGTGAGGGGAAATCCTCCCAGTGAGCAGATCTTTAAGCAGTGAACCTGATTGTTCACTTTGCTTGGAAGGGGAAATGGCTGGGGTTAGTTTATATGAGCTATTGCCAATGGTTTGATCAGATGATCAGGGACTTGGAAAGGACATGATTGGAAAATTGATGATAAAGAAGTCTAGGAAAGAGGTATGTAGATAGTAGGTAAAAAGACATGAAGATACTCATGTCTCATGTGAATGCTCACCAGAGGGTGACATCAGCAGAGGAAGATTTTGATAGTCAGGTGAATAAGATGATCTGTTTTGTGGATATCATTCAGCCTGTTTCCCCAGCCACTCCTTTCGTTGACCAATGGACTCATGAATAAAGTGGTCATGGTGGTAGGGATGAGGGATGGAGGTTATGCATGGGCTCAGCAACATGGACTTCCACTCACCAAGGCCTACCTGGCTACAGCTACTGCTGAGTGTCCAATATACCAGCAGCAGAGACCCACACTCAGCTCCCAATATAGCACCATTACCCTAGGTGATTAGTTGGCTACTTGGTGACAATTTGATTACATTGGACCACTTCCATCATGGAAGAGGCAGCGATATGGAATGGACCCATACTCCAGATATTGGTGCATTCCCTGCATGCCATGTTTCTTTCAAAACTACCATCCATGTACTTACAGAATGCCTATCCATATAGCATTGCTTTTTATCAAGGAACAACTTCACAGCAAATGCATCATGTGAATGGGCAGATGCTCATGGAATTCACTGGTCTTACCATGTTCCCATTGTCTTGAAGCAGTTGAAATGATAGAATGGTGAAAAAATCTTTTGAAGACTCAATTGAAATGCCAACTAGGTGGCAAAACTTGCAGGGCTGGGGCAATGTTCTCCAGGAGGCTGTATATGCTCTAAATCAGTATCTACCCTCTGGTGCTATTTCTCCCATAGCTAGGATTCACAGGTCCAGGAACCAAGGGATGGAAATGGGAATAGCACCACTCATTGTTACCCCTAGTGGTCTACTAGAACATTGTTTGCTTCTTGTCTTGTAAGCTTAAGCTCTGCTGGTCTACAAGTCTCAGTTCCAAAAGGAGGAGTACTTCCAACAGAAGATGCAACAATTATTCCATTGAAGTGGAAGTTAAGACTGCCACCTGGCTACTTTGGACTCCTCATGCCTCTGAATCAACAGATAATGAGCTGAATTACCATAGTTGCAGTGGTGATTGATCCTGACTATCAAGGGGCTATAGAACAGAAACTACAAAGGAGGTAATGAAGAGATTGCCTGAAATTCAGGAGAACCCCTAGGATATCTCTTAGTACTACCATGCCCTGTGATTAAAGTCAATGGGAAGTTGCAACTACCCAACACAGGAAGGACTACAGTGGTCCAGAAAGTTCAGAAATGAAGGTTTGGGTCACCCCACCAAAGAACCACAGCCAACTTGCTAAGATTAAAGGGAACCTGGAATAGTAAGTTGAAGAAGGTAATGATAAATATGAACTATGATCATGAAACCAATTACAGTAACAAGGAATATTTCCTCATTTTGTTATTAATATGTTAGTATATGTACATAAAGCAAATATCTTTGTTTTCTTCCCTGTCTTAACCACTTATCATATGACATAAGTCATATTAGTTTCATGTCTTAGTACTTAAGTTATATAATATGAAGTTTAAGAGTGAATATTATCCAAGGACTTGCACCCAATTCTGGAAAGAGCTGGTATGTTTCCAGCTGTATGCAGGACAGATGAGTATTGTTAGGTGAAAAATATGACTGTTATTGTTCTTTATTTAGAGATTAAGTATGGTTTAAGGTGATGTGTACAGCTGCCAAGTTGGCAAGGGGTGAACTGTAATGGTTAGGTTCATGCAACAACTTAGCTAGGTGATGGTATCCAATTGTTTGGCCAAGTAGCACTAGACTGATTATTACTGTGAGAATATTCCATAGACTTAAATCATTAATGAAGTTGATTGCATCCATGACTGAATACATCTACAATCAACTAAAGAGATTGCCTTTAACAATGAAAGAAATCCAATCAGTTGAAGGCTTTTAAAGGAGAAGTGATGATTTCAGCTGCCAGGAGAGAAAATGTCCATCTCTATTTCAGCCAGCCAGCTTCTCCTGGGGGATTCATAAAAAACCTTCATCAGAGTTCCCAGCTTGCACTCTGCCCTATGGAATTTGGACTTCTGCATCCTTACAGTGGCATGAAACAATTTTTATAAAAATATAATATTTATAGTGTGCCAGTTTGAATGTATTATGTCCCCCAGAAAAAGCCATATTCTTTGATGCAATCTTGTGGGGCAGACATAATAGTGGGGATTAAGTTGGAATGTTTGAATTAGGTTGTTTGCATGGAGCTGCGCCCCACCCAACTGTGGATGATAACTGATGGGATATTTCCATGGAGGCGTGGCCCCACCCATTCAGGGTGGGCCTTGATCAGTGGAGCCATATAAATGTGCTGACTCAGACTGGACAGAGTGCAGCTGTGAGTGACGTTTTGAAGAGGAGCAAGCTTGCTAGAGAGGAACATCCTGGGAGAAAGCCATTTTGAAACCAGAACTTTGGAGCAGATGCCAGCCACATGCCTTCCCAGCTAACAGAGGTTTTCCGGACGCCATTGGCCATCTTCCGGTGAAGGTACCCGATTGCTGATGTGTTACCTTGGACGTTTTGTGACCTTAAGACTGTAACTGTGTAAACCCCCGTTTTATAAAAGCCTATCCATCTCTGGTGTCTTGCATTCCACAGCATTAGCAAACTAGAACATATAGGTATTTCCTATTGGTTCTGTTTCCCTAGAGAGCCCTGATTAATATACTATTATTCACCATTTCTTAATCTTAGTTTCATTAGTTGTAAACACTTTATGGAATTTATGTAAAGAGATATTTGCATTTCTTCTGAGCAGATCACATCCATATGTACACAGTTTTGGATACCATGTTTTAAAACAAATTTATTCCAAAACTAAAAGATATAGACAAAGATAATGAGGATGAAGGGAGGTCTAGAAAGCATTTATAATAGACAATAAATTCAGCAGTTCATGATGAATGGCTTTAACCACTGGAAGGAATTTTCTGTGTAAAATGAAGTGGAATTTTTATTACAATGCAAAGAAAGTTAAACTGATTTCTCTATAGGATCTAATAGACCTTAGCCCCAACATTAAAATGTTTATGTAATATAATTTAAGTTTGTACAACTTAATAAAACTCCCATCTAGAGATCGCATTGTAACTATAAGTTGAACAAGTTGAAAGGAAGGTAAGAAAATGGTAAAAGTGGTGGAAAATGTTCATAGGATGAGATTAAAAAAAAAAAAAGTGTCCTTTAAATTTAAAGTATTCAAGCTCAAAGAGAAGGATTTCCAAATTTATAAGTGTAAGGTGCATAAATAAGAGTTACAAAAATTATTTGTTTACCAGAACTAAGTTCCATCCCTTGAAGTTTCAAGCAAGCTATTCTAGGAACAAATACATGCCAATCATAAAAATAAGAGACAGCTATAAATATTCATTAATCTAAATATGGAGATACAAAATATTAATATAAATATTTTCAGTTGAAATATGGATATTATTTTCATACTATATATAAGACCATTGTTCTGGATGGGTCATTAATTTAAGTAAATAAAATCCCATAAAATTTCTTTTCATAACTGAACTAAAAAAAAGATGGAGAAATGAAAAACCCTTCAAAGAAGAACAGCATGAATTCAATTCATCAAATATCATAAGAAATTGCCACATGCAAGGCATTTTACAAAGAGCTAAGACATTTGACACATATTACTCTTCATCAGATAAGTAAAAAATATATATGTTTATATAGATATATGCTTTATCTTCCTAAAAGAAATACGGGTTAAAAGCATAGATATAGTTATGTGTGTGTGTGTGTGTGTATATATATGCCCAATATTATAATAAAAATGAACCAAATTTGGTTAGATACCATAGAAACATATCATAGAATTTTATTGAATCAATTCATGAATTGGCAAGATTCCAATTGCTATAAGGTAAAAAGGAATTCCATTGAACAAAGAGAACCATGGGCTTTTATAGACAGAACAAGGGGACACATTGGGAAGACATTTTCATTGGTTAATGTAGACATTTCCTAATATTGTTAGTGTGGGAGGTTGCTTAGCAATGAGGAAGGTAGCTGGCATAAGAATAGGGAGTTAGCAATAGCTGATAGGTGGATTTAAATTCTGTTTTCTGGGCCAACCTGGCATTTACGGGGAATAGAAGCTTACTTAGAGTTTGGTTTTTCTGACATGGGGCTGAGCACTGTTGCCTCCTTGCTGAGAATACTATATTATATTTATAAATCCCTTCCCTTTTGATCCAGTCCTTGGACAAACTGAGGGCTGAGATCAAAATTTAAGGTAGTAATGCCATTCTCAATTACCATCTGTTGGCTCTAGATGGCTCTTGTAGGTAATTAACTTTAAGTTCTAGATGTTGAGGGGTTGGTTGTTTTAGTTTTCTTTGTGCTTCTGTCATTCTAAACAGAGGGACATCATTTGGCAAGAGTGCTAGGTGCAGCTATTTAAACTTTTGAGAGGATACAGTACACCAGGGAGTCTATTATTTTTAAGAGCAGTAAAATGCCCAGTGTTTGGAGATAAGGACCTCAGGACCAACCTAACTGAAATCAAAGAGATAAAAAATTATCCTATGCAAAAGACATGGAAAGGGGAAGTTTAGAGGTATGTATGTCACCAGAAGGAAAGCAGGAGTTTAAAACATGGGAATGTATAACACAGTGAATCTTGTGGTGGTTGATGACTATAATTAAGAGTACAAATATTAAAAATTTCTTTCCTGAACTAGAACAAATGTATGCCACTATTACAATGAGTCAATGATAGAGTGGTATATGGGGAAAACTTAACCTATTGCAAACTATGGACTACAGTTAACAGTAATATCTTAATATTCTTTCATTGATAGTAACAGATATACTACATCAACACTAGGGGTAAATAATAGGGGGGTATAAGGAGCATGCAATGTTTTGGGTTTTCTTTTTTCTTTTCATTTCTTCTTTTGGAGTAAGGAAAATGTTCTAAAATTGATTGTGATGATGCACAACTATGTGATGATACTGTGAGCCATTGATTGTATACTTTGGTTGCACTGTATGGTGTGTGAATATATCCCAATAAAATTGCATTAAAAAAATCCCAAGGAAGGATTCACTTGTTTGAGCCATTGTTTGACTGTTTCCTGTAACTGTGTTTTGACTTCCCCAGAAGTGTTTATCCAAGTACAGCAGGTGGTATTGATGACAGCACAATCTCCTCCTTGCTCAGACAGCAAATATTCAAGTGCAATTCTATTATCTAAAACAACTTTAGCCAAAGAATCTAAAGAATTTTGTTATGCAGCCATAGCCTTTGCAGTGGAATCAGTAATTTTTCCTACTGTTATAGATACATTTCTAGTCATAGTTTCATTAGTGTTAACTCCTAATCAAGGCAATAAGGGTCTAACAAAAGAGGCCCATTTGGCATTAGTGACACCCTGAGGAAATTCATATTTTGTTTGGGAATGTACATTTAGTAAGGTAATCTAGTGTGAGGCTTTGGATTTCTTATGAATTTCTAAGGGTCCTGTTACTACCCACAACCTATGCAGGGAGTGGCCCAGCTGGTAGGGGTTTCATTTCCTCCACAAGAAAGAAGAAACCTTGGTGGGGTGCAGCCCACCCTAGAGATGTCAAGGTCATCTCAAGGATGTCTCTGAATATATGAGTAAGACATTTGCTATATTTGTTATATTGTGAGTTGCTGCATCTTGCCCCATTGCTCAGGGGCATTGGGGAAAAGAGTACACTAATGGCTATGCAGTTACCTTTGTTAAAGGGCATAAATGAGGCCTTCCTGATGTTTGTACAAAAGTGAGACAGGGGAATCAGCTCCTTTGGTAGCTATCCTGGATAGGACAGATCCAGGACAAGTGATATTTTTAAAGGTAGCATTTGTGTAGTGGCCTCTGACCTGTTTCTCTTAACTCCCCACCCCTCACTGCCAAAGCAGCTCCCTCCCTAACTAGGTTGCAAAATCTGCCATATCTACATTCTCCAAATTTCCACCTACACACCCCATAGATAAGTTCTTGTTTTAGCAGCTCTAGCCAAACCAGTCAAAATTATCTTGAACAGCAGCTAAAAGCACATTTAAAACAAAGTTAACCTAGGAGAAAATTTTACCTAATCATAATAGTAAAAATTATACTCCCTGAAACTGTCATCTGCTAACCTATAGAATAGCCCCTCCTTTACTATCTTTTTAAACTTCCACTACCTCTTTTAAGATTAGTGAGGGACTCACCTAGCCCCAGGACAAGTTCCTACTTTCTTTCCCCAAAGAACCAACTGAAATTAGTGATGCATGCACTGAAAAGAAAAGACCTGAATTTAAAATGACCCTGAGATGTAGAGTATCCTGTGAGTGAAATCAAAGTGAGCAGGGGCAACAGGAAAAAGGAATATTTGATCTGAAAGAAAGCAAGAGTTCTGACCATTACATATTCTGGAAACATCACAAGCCCACTCCTCAAGATAACAAAACCCATCAGCCAACGTAATAACCAACTTACAGTCTTTAATTTGAATGTTTACTAGCCAATCTCAAGGTGCCAATATCCCTAACATACCTATCTCCACCTCCCTTTGTTTAATCCAATAAATCTCCCTCATCTTACCAGGTTGGGGAGATAGCTCTGAGGAAATATTTAGCCTTGTATCTATGAGGCTAGTCTTTGCTAAATAAACTATTTCTCTCCTCAAAATCCCAGAGTCTACTGATTGATTTTGTGTGCATCAGGCAAGGATCCACTTTTGAGCTGTAACATCTGGGACCTGAGTGATTAGTTAGGGTTTCTGAGATCATGCACAGTTCATCGTTTGTGATGAAAGATCCAACCATCAGTTAGATTCCCCATTTTGCAATGGCCTGGGAAAAAACAAATAATAGTTTTGTCTTTCCAGGCCATGGCAAGAAGGAATAAACAGACAAGAAAGAAGAGTTTAAACATATTTGGTGGTAGAATTTTCTAAGCAAGATGGGAAAAAGTATGTGAAAGGGGTGTAGAAACAATATGAAGGCAACAGTAATTGTAAAGAATAATATGATAAGGAACATGACAGGAACACAGGGGTTCATGGGGTCTTCTCGATGATTTTGAGTGGAAGCTATCCACTTAATGAAGTCATATACTTCTTTTCCTAGTGAATTTTAGTTGTAAGTTCCAAGTTTGGTGACAGGTCCAATTTTTGGAAGGTGGAGCCCCCTTACATTGTAAGACATGAACTAAAGGTTCAATTCCTTCTAATTTGACTGCAAGATCAGAATTTAAGAGGACCTGGTAAGGTCCCTTGCAGCAAGGTTTAATGGTTGTTTTGTGTTGATGTCACTTCCAGTATACCTAATATTAGAAGTTAGGGTATAAGGAGTCTGTGGGAGATTTCGATCCGGAAATGCATCCCTCACCTGTTGGAGATAAACATTTGAGTAAATCATTAGAGATTTACAATACTGAATTATTTCCTGCTGCGGTAGCAGGGGATCAATGTTAAGATGGAGGCCAATTTACACAAATCTTCCAGTGATAATTTTATAGAGAGAAAATTTAAGTTTCTCAAAAGGTGTTCTTCAAATGGCTATAAGAACTCCTATGTAACCTGGTTTCCTCTGTTAATTTAGACAACTTATGTTTTAATTCACCATTGTTATCTCCACCATTTCAAAGGATTGAGGGTGTACAGACAATGATAATGCCAACTTGTTTGTAGAATCTCAGAACTTTAATCACCTGTCCAGCAAAATGAAGGCATTCTCCAGGTGGAGAATATATTTTTCTAAAAGTATCTTAGCAACTTTTATAGCATTTGCTTTATTTATAAGGAAAAGCCTCTCTCCATTCTGAAAATGAACAGATAATGGCTAGGAAATTGTTATCATTTGTGCTGGGTGGTCGTTGTATGAAGTATAGTTGTAAATGCTAAAGGACATCAGAGGGTGGTGAGTATAATCTCTAGCAACTAGGATGGTTTTCTCTGGTTGTACTATTGAAAAATTATGCATTTATTATAAATGTGAGTTGCAACCTTGTGAAAAATTTCTTATTAATATTTGTTTAGTATTTGAGCCATTTTGTTGACACTATGGTGAGAGAAGGAGTGTAAAGTTTTAAGGATTGGTTTCTTTAAAGATTCAGGAAGTACTACATGACCTTCCTTACCTTCCCAAAAAAGTCTGTTGGAATTAAAAATGCATCTTTTATCTGCATTTAAATGGTTGGCTTTTGGTCACAGGGAATTTTTTTGTTTTACCCTTGGATGCCCTGAGAATATTTGATTAAAATTAGGGATTAATGTGTTTAAGAGGGAAAATTGAGTGAGTACATTTGAAGGTGGTTCAGATGTAGCTGTCTTTGCACAGAAATCTACTACAGCATATCTCCTTGGTATTCTGGGTCTGTTTTGTGTTTTGTTTTGTTTTGTTTTGTTTTTGGTGTAAGCCTCAATTTTAAAACCTCAATAAGTGTAGAATCAAGAAGTAAGAAGGCAGTTACTAAGCCATTGACTAGTTGCCCATTCTTTACAGGGGATCTAGCTGAGGTAAGGAAACCCCTTTGTTTCCATAGCATTCCAACATCGTGGACAACTGATGACTTAACTGTGAGTATAAATGTTAACTGTTTTTTGCGATGACAGTATACAAGCCCTAGTAAGAGCGAATAGTTTTGCTTGTGGGCTGAGGTAAATTCAGGTAAGTTACCCATTTAATTAGCTTGATTTAGTTGTGATTGCATATCCAGCATGAAATTTCCTATGAATTCCTCAGATATAGGATCTATCATCAAAAAGAATGGAGAATAAGTTCAAGGTTATGCAATGGTATTTCTTGTAATTCAAGATGGGTGTCACTAACTGGGAGGTAATCAGCCCACAGCTATGAGAATCTCCTTCATCAAGCAAACATAATAGTACTGCAGGGTTAAAGGTATTGTATTTCTTTTAGAATTAAATTAGAAGGTGAAAGAAAAAGTATTTCATAGGAAGCCAATCCCCTGGTGGATAGATGCTGAGTAAATTTAGAGTTTAAGAGGCTTTGTACAGCATGAGGGGTTTGTAAATATACTTGTTTCTCAGTGTTATTTCTGCAGAAGCTTTGCCTATTTTTGCAGTTGTAGCTACTGCTTTTAAATAGACAGGGTATGCTTGAGCCACTGCATCTAACTGTAAGCTATGATAGGCAACAGGTCATAGTTTTCCCCAATGTTCTTGTGTTAGTAAGCTAAGAGCCTTTCCATTTCTTTCATGAACAAATAGAATAAATGGCTTAGAATAATTTGGTAGCCCCAAGGCTGGAGGAGCTAATAAGGCCCTCTTAAGTTGTTTAAAGACCTGTTCATGAGAATTAGCCAAAGGTAAAGATTCAGGGGTATTGGCTTTAGTTAATTCATAAAGAGATGATGCCAATAAAGAAAAAATTGAAACCCAGAGATAATAAACCTGCCAGCCCAAGGAATCCCTTTAATTGTCTTTGTGTCATGATCTTGGGGTATTTCTGGATCAGTTTTATTTGGAGGGAGGGGGTGATAGGTGAATTCCTTCAGCTTTTAAATTATGACCCAGGCAGTGGACTGTATTTTGAGTAAAGTGAAGTTTTCCCTTAGATAGTTTATGCCCCTTTTGAGCTAGCTGTTGAAGTCAATAGACAGACTCTCTTAAGGAGTTCTCTTTAGTGGAGGAGCAGAGCAATAAATTGTCCACATTTTGTAATAGAGTGTAGCCGTTAGAAAATTGTAGGGTGCTTAGTTCCTAATGTAACACTTGAGAGAAATACGGTGTCTTTGTAAAGCCTTGAGGCATATCTGTCCAAGTGTATTGCTGACTGTTTTACATAAAAGCAAATAGACAATTATAGATACTGACTTTCTGGATTTAGTGGAATGCTGAAGAAAGCAGAACACAAATCTACCACTGTAAACTATTTAGAATCAGGAGGAACCTAGGATTTAGGGGTATTTGGGTTTGGAACTACAGGAAAATGAGGAACAAATAATTTGTTAATGGCTCTTAAATCTTGAACAAATTGTCATCCATGATCATCAGGTTTCTATAAAGGTAAAATAGAAGTGTTACAAGGACTAGTGCAACGAATAATTAGACCTTGAGATACTAAGTCTTTAACTATTGGGGTTTGGCTGGCAATGGCCTCTGGTTTAAGTGGATACTGAGAAAGTGTTAGTAAGGGTTTGAATGTGGCTATCTGTATTTTAATAGGGTAGGCATTTTGAATTCTCCCTATGTTAGTACTAGATATAGAGCATAAGGATTTCAGTATAGCAGATAGGTTAGGAGTGTCATGAGTAATTTCTTTATCCTCAACATTTAATAAAAGTTGCATATGAGGTCTGCCCTTAGTACCTTCAGGAAATTCTTAAGTGAATTCTCCCTCTGGGGAGAAGCAAATATCTGTCTCATTTTTGATAGCAGTTCTCTTCCCAGAAAATCTATGGGGATGAGTTACAAAACAAAAAGGAATGTTTTTTTTCAGTAAAGGTCCTAAGGCATTCAGATTGGTTGGGGTAAATATTCCCAGAGGGCTTTCTTGCTAACCCCCACTATTGCAGTTTGTGTTTGACTCTGAAGAACTTGTTGTTTGAACAATGGGAGGTTCAGAGTTGAAAGTGTAGCCCCAGTATCTACAAGAACTTGATGTTTTTTCTCATTTATTTTTAATTCAGTTTCACCTTGTACATTTAAAGGGATTATGAACAGGAGGCCATGGACATGTCTAGAGCCCCATCAACATTGAGCATGGTTTCCTTCATGCTATGGTATTTACTCGTTTGTTTCTTATTTGTTCTAAGGGCAATCTGTCTTCCAATGGCTGGGCTGATTGGAAATTAGGCACCTATTTCTAAGCAATTGTTAGGGTATGTGCCAGTTTGGATAGATAATATCCCCCACAAAGAGCCATGATCTTTAATCCAATCTTGTGGGATATTGGGATTAGGTTGTTTCCATGGAGATGACTCACTCAACTGTGGGTGAAACTTTTGATTAGATTACTTCCATGGAGGCATGGCTTTGCCCATTTGGGATGGGTCTTGATTATTTCCTGGAATCCTTTAAAAACGCTTTCTCAGGCCCAGACACTTGCTGGCTTAGCTCAGAGATGCTCGGAGTTGCAGACCCCTGACATTGGCTGACACTTTGGAGATACTAGCCTAGAGTTTGCCCCAAGAAGACAAGCCAAGAGTCATTTTGGAGAATGCCATTTTGAAACACAACCCGGGATCAGCAGATGCCAGCCACATGCCTTCAAGTTAACAGAGGTTTTCTGGAAGCCAATGGCCTTTCTCAAGTGAAGGTATACTCATGTTTATGCCTTGGTTTGGACACTTTTTTTGGGCTGTAGAACTATAAATTTGTAACAAAAATACCCCCTTTATAAAAGCCAATCATTTCTGATATTTTGCATAGCAGCAGCATTAGCAAACCGAAACAGGATGTTTGATTTCTGGTCTTGAAATTGTAATTGGTTTGAAACACTCAATTAGTTGATCTAGGTCTGGGTCCTTGTGGCTATTTTAACTGCAAGGACATAAATTTGGCAAGTTTTTTCTTATCTTTTCCTAACATCCTTTTAAAATGTTCAGACATGGTTATAAGTTCAGCTAGAACTCTTTGCCTCCCAGCCTTTTCTTTTTCTTTTAATAAAACCCCTATTTTGGGAATAGGCCATTCACAAATAAAGCCACCAATGCAGGGTGGGTATTGACAGTTATTTCTTTAAATCTAGAGTGTTTTAGAAAACAGGTTTCTAAACAGGTTCTAAAATCTACCAAAGACTCATTCCTTTTTTGTTTGCAGCGTTCAATGACCAATCAGTGTGTGCTAGGAAAACTTTAAGAATGACTTTTAGTAAATAATCTGTACCTTTTTGAGCTTTTTCATGCCCATGGGCAGAGGCATCATGGCAATTTTGGGGTTTTAAACATCTTCCCCAGGCTCCAGCCAGTCTGCCTTGCACATCTATTTTTGAGCTTTCCCTGGGCCAACTAAGTGGATTAATGGATAAACAGTTGGCCTAGCAGCCTGGTGTCATAGGCTCCTGCAAGTATTTTAAATTCCTCGTAGAATTTCCCATGGCTTGGGAAATTCCTTGATTCTAGTCCTAATTCAGCCTTTGACCATATAGAGAAAGTTACTTATGCTGGTTCTCTGGTAACTTTGAAGAGTCTAATTTTAAAAGGCAACTGTTTAACTTCCTCATCCTGAAGTAGGGTAACTAGTTAGTGTGTTACTAGAAAGGGATTATTTAGGAAGAGGTGGAAAAAGAGAAGTTGGGGAGAAGTGCAAGGTGAATTCTTACTGGGATTAAGGTGTTTAGTCTTTAATTTCTCACTCTCTTTGTTTAAGGAGTCCTTTAAGGAAGTTATTTTAGAGTCTTGAAATACTTTGGATGACTCACCACACCAATTGAAATAGGCATCCTAATCTTTCTCTTACTTGGTATCCTGCTTCTTCAAGTGCATTTCTAAGATGAGTAATTTTAGTCAGCTAAAAGTTCCCCATAAGAGCCATTGTAATTTGAAGTTATCTTTAGTGATGCTCTGCTATTTAGTTAAGTAAGTGAAACACCATGCCCCATAACTGTTAAACATAAAAGATGCTGGGGTGCCAGCCAGTGGAGTGAACTTACAATTTGAGGGTCCCATAGTAAACTAGCAGCAAAAATGCCACAGATCTCCCAGCAGAAGTGCTGTGAATAAAACCAAAAGGTCTAAAGACTAAGGTCCCTTATAAGGGACCCTCCTGCAGAGAGTAATTGGCCCCTTAACACCTGAACAAGAACTCAGTGAGATCAGAAAGCTTGAACAGAGAAAGAGTAGAGCTGGAGCCCAAGAGGAACTCACTAATAACTCTGACAAGATAGCAAGAAGGACAGTGAACACAATGGGTTCCCAGGTGCCACACCTGTTCTGCAGGTTATTCAGAGTCATCAGCAGTTTCATTTGGGTGGTCACCAAAATAACTGTTAAAATAAAATCCTGAGCAAAATCTGATTAGATCTCAAAAACTTTTATTCAATCGATTCATGAATTGGAGAGACTCCAATTGCCATGAGGCAGAGAGTAGTTCCTCTTAACAAGGAAAGCCATGGCTTTTATAGACAGAAAAAGGGAATACATTTGAAGTCAATCTTCATTGGTTAGTGCAGACTACATTTCCTAATATCCTTAGTGGAGATGCTTGCTAAGCAATAGGAAATTGCATTGGCATAAGAATAGGGAGTTGCTGATAGCTTATTGGCTGATTTAAATTCTGTTTTCTGGACAAGGCAAGAATTTACAGGGAATAGAAACAGGTAGATTTTGGTTTTGCTAAAATGGGGCTTAGCACTGGCACCTCCATGTTGGGCTTACTATATTTTATTTATAACCAAAAACCTATACAAACATCAAATTTTTGTGTGTATGCTTATTTCCAAAGACCAGATTTTAAAGTTAGTAGGTTTATGCACACACACACACACACAACACATATGTAGGTAGGTAGATAGACAGATTAGATAGATAGATAGATAGATAGATAGATAGATAGATAGATAGATAGATAGATAGATACAGACAGAAAGGAATAAAGACTAGCGGGACAGACATGAATACACATATTTAGAGAATTAATAGCTGTGTATAGCAATAAGACATTCATGTTTCAGTGAAAAAAAATTGAGAAAAATTAGCTATTTTATCTAACTTTCACAAGAATGTTTCATAAAATTCAGGTTTTCTTAAACTGGAGTCCATTTGCAAGAAAAAATTCAGGTGCAAAATATTAATGTTCTATAGCATGGAATATTGAAAGTCCTAAGTGTACTGTAAATGGTACTGAACTCCCTAATCATAATGAAATGAAATACTGCTACAGTGAAGGCACTGTGTCTCCAACAGAATTGCAGTAAGATTCATTTTTTCAACTTAAACTCACTGCCAAAGTTCACAAATATGGACTCTTCCTTCTCAACCAAAAAGAAAACAGGAATGAGCAATTTTTCGGGTGATTATCACAATTCAATACCTCACATTTCTACAGAGTGACTCTGTCAATTATTCTTATTTAGTAGAAGTAGAGATTTTGGAAATGAACGTATTTGAGTGACAGTAATTTTTCTAAAAATTGCTGAAGAAAAGCAAATCTTGAAGAAAAACGCATATCAACTTCATGAGACCAGAAGAGTAGCTATTGCCTTCTCTGTGGTAATAGCTATCACTCAAATAGAGGTACTGTTCTAAAAATAGTTTATTCTCCAGATTTAGGATAACTACACACACTTAGCATGGATATTTGGAGAGAGGTATGCCATAATAAGGTCAGATAACATATATTTATACACTTTTTTTAGTAGAACTATAAACATGCTAGACCTTGGTGAGACACTGATGAGCAGTCAGAAGAGGTGTCTCCTCTCACTGAGTAGGGTAGTGTGGAGAAAACAGTTAAGTAAAAGAATAAAAACACACATATATATGTAAAAAAAAACTATACATACATATAATTTTAGAAGCAATAATGTTAGTGTAGAAATTGCCTGAAGTAGGTGGAAGACAATGGATTGGAAGACTTAATCTAAGGAGGTGATTTTTAAGGTAAATCCTGAATGAAAACATGAAGCCAGCTATGTGAAAATGTGGGAAAGAACGTTCCAGACAGCATAAAAGAAAAGAAACTCATAAAGAACAAATTGATTTGAAGTATTTGAGCAGGAGGGGTGGGAAAATTTTTTCTGTGAAGGGTCAGGTAGTAAATAGCTTAGGTTTTGAGGGCAACATATGGTTCATTCTTTTCTGTTTTTGTTCACAACTCTTTAAAAATAAAAATAAGAAATTTAACTCATGGATTGTACAAAAACTAGATACTGGTCAGATTTTGTCTGTGGTCCAAAATTTGCCAACCCCTGTATTAAAGAGAATAAATAGAAAAGAGATAGGGTTTATGTGCAGTGTGTAAAACAGAAGAGCCAAGATTCAAGACATTCTTATTCAAAATTATGTGTTCAAATACTACTACCATACTTTACAACAATAAGAAGAGATACAATTCATATATATGGAAGAAATACATAAATTACAAAGTCTTTTTCAGAATATCTAAGAGGGATTTTTCAGGGGAGGAGAAGCCTATACGGAATGTTAGAGGATGATGCCAATGTTTTAATATCTTCTGTTGTTTGAATCTGCTTTGATCTTGAACAAAAGACATCATATTTCTGATGAAGTCTTTGAAATGCATATATATTAAGCACGCTTGCTGTGCTAGGCATTGTGCTAGACCCTGTACAATGAAGACAATAAACTTGAAGACATAGCTTAATGCCTTTGAGTGAGGCATTACAGTGTGGCTGAAAAAGCAGACCTTTTGATGTCAGATTGTGCTGGGTTGAATTCCACGTCGGCACTTTCTTCAGCTGTATAGCCTCAAGTTTATTATTACCTTACATCTTTGGTCCTGATAACCTTTTCCTATATAAAAATTCTAAATAAAAACTGACTCACGATTTTACTGTTTTTTTTTAAAAAATAGCCATTATGAAACAGCTATCAGTGCCTACATTTCTTACCTTCTTTCTTTTTTAGCCAAAAAGTCAGTTTTCTCTAGATTTTTAAAAGAAAATAATGTACACATGTAACAAGTATTTCAAAGCACATGTGTTTTGGTCTGAAATGTTTTAATATGGAAATATAACTGATGGCAGAAATGCAGGTAAACAAAGGAGAAATATCTAAGATTCTGGGGGAGGAAAGAAAGAACAAAACACTCCTCCAGGAGAAAACTGGCTAAGACATCAGAACTAAGACATCAGAGAGGGTGTAATAACAAAAGGATCCAGAGGAACAAACATGAATATTAAAAAAGTTAGATTCCACAGGCAAAGGAATTTGATTCCTGAACTCAAAAATAGAATCTTTCGGTTTTCTTTCAGTTAATTTTCATGGGTGAAAACAAAACAAAATAAAAACAAAGGAGAAGGAAGGAAGGAAGGAAGGGAGGAAGGGAGGGTGGGAGGGAGGGAGGGAGGAAGGAAAGATAATTGGATGAATTACTTTTGTATTGTTGCTACAGTAAATTACCACGAACTAAGTGATTTAAAACAATACTCATTTAATCTTTTACCATTTTCGTGGGTCAGAAATCTAGGCACAAAATGGCTTAGCTCTCTTCTTTTCTCTGGGTCTCACAAGATGGAAATCAAAGTCCTATCGGCAGGACAAGTTTCCTTTCTGGAAGGCTGGGAATAACCAGCTCCCAAGGTTAGTCAGGTTGTTGGAAGAATTCATTTCACTCAGTTGTAGGACTGAGGTTCCTGGTTCCTTGCTGACTGCCATCTGGAGACAGACTTTGGCCCTTAGCTCTTTGAGGCCTCTCTTAGGACCTTGCACAGGGGGCCTTCTGTCTCAGAGACATCAACCTCCAAGCTTTCTCATGCTGATGCACCTCTTCTGCCTCCTTTTTCTGTCTCATCTCTCTGAATGACTGTTCTGGCAATTTTTTCAATTTTTAAGGGATTGAGTGATTACATTTATCCCACCTAGATATTCCAGGTTAATCTCCCAAATAAAAAAATATTTAACCTTCATATATGCAAAGTCCCTTTTGCCAAGTAAGTTCACATGTTTACAGATTCTGGACATGGAAAGCTTTCTTTGGGTAGTGGTGGTCATTATTGTGCTTATTGTATATGACATATACATATATAATGTATGTGCATATGTGTGCATATATTTTATAAAGTGCATGATATTCTCAGTTAACCCCAGTTATGCCATACATTACAATACAGATTAATGAAGTGCAAAAGAAAATTGTTGAAGGTGATTTGCCATAAAGGTTTATAAACACAGAAGAAAATGGTATACATGACTTTGGCAGGTGATAGAAAAAGAAAAAATTATGAAAAGCTACCAATGTAGGCTTCAGAGAATGGGCTGGGTGAATTTTAACTCAGAGGTGAAACTTTTTAAATATTTGAATGTTTTAATTGCAGTAAAAATCAGGTAGGAGAAAATTGTGGATTATGTATAAGAGGGTAGTAAAGTTGAGTATATGTTGGAATGTGGGGTTTTAATGTGTATAACTAACTCTAAATATAGTCTTTTTCCCACAGACCCCACCATCACCACTGACCACCAGGGCCATTGGAAAGGTATATAGAGGTATCATAGTGACAACAGCCTACTGTCTACCTAAGTATGGATACTAATGAAAAGGTCTGTGTCTCAGACTCTTGGCTTTCAACTAGATATTAATGTCACAGCGTCTGTTGGTAAGACTTTCATGGTCAAATGCATGTTGTATTAGTTAGGGTTCTCTAGGGAAACAGAACCAACAAGAGATATCTGTAAATATAAGATTTTATAAAAGTGTCTCACAACTGTGGGGATGCACAAGTCCAAATTCCATGGGACAGGATGCATAAGTCCAAATTCCATAGGGCAGGAGGTGACTGGCAACTCCGATCAAGGTATTTGATGAACTCCTCAGGAGATGCTGGCTAGCAGAAGAAGAGGTGAAGGTTCTCTCTCTTTCTCCCTTAAAAGTCTTCAACTGATTGGATTAAATCCAGGTGATTGAATTCTCTCATTGAGGAAGAGACGCCCTTCCTTGATGTAATTAGTCACAGGTGCAGCCAATTGACTGATGATTTAATAAACCAGCCTTCTGGTTTATTAACCAGCCACAAATGTCCTTGCAGTAATGGTTAGGCCAGTGCTTGCTTGACCAGACACCTGGACACCATCACCTGGCCAAGTTGACACATGAACCTAACCATCACACATGTTAACCAGAAGATGGACACCTAAACCAAACTGGCTATCTATTGGTCTACAAAAGGAGAAATCCATACCCCATTCTACTGACCCAAATATTTGTTTTTGCTACCCCTGGCTGCCTTAACTGATATATACTAGAAACATGAATGATGGAAATACTGAAGGAGTACAGATATCCCTTCATAATAATAGAGTGTTTTCCTATTAAAATAAATATACATTCTCTCTTGCAGGGACAGAGGTTTACAAACTTTGTCTCACTTTCTGTCTCTTTTCACATTCTCCATACAGAGGGAAACAATCTCTCCTGTTGATAGTATTCTTCAAATTTAGCTTAAATGTAATTTGTTAAGTTACAGAGACAGGTAAGTTAGGGTTATTCATACTAGTGACTAGAGATATTCATGGGCAAAATCATGTCCAGACCTAAGATTAGCTCATTTGAATTTGACTAATAGGAAAGAGACTAATGATATTTTACCTGGATAAGTGATTTGTAATTTTGAATTAGATATTTCAAAGAACAATTTAGGGTTAGAGAGATTTTAAGGTTTCAGAAAGAGATCCTTTTGCTTGTTATGTTTATTAACTTTTGCTTTCTTGTTTCATCTCTTCTTCTATCTTCCCTTACTCCTGCTGCTTCTGACACTGTATCTCAAAATATTTAAGAATGTTATGACAAGGATACAATTCTTTGGGACCTGTGTTGGGATGGGAAGATAGTTGACATTGTACTTTATTTTTAATTTAGGTTTGTGTGACACAAAGGCAGACACACTCACATATTAATGAAATTTTCAATTTATATAAATGTCAACAGCAATAATTATATTTATGTGCACATAATTCCATTTTAAATGTTAATGCAAACAATAAATTATTCCATGTTTTGAGATTTTATTGTTTAGATTTTTTCAATGATGATTTGAAATTCAAAAACTCACTTGGTTTGAAAAATTTACTTACATATGAAACAGAGGCATAATACCCAATGACTCAAAGGTTTTTTCCCAACTAAATATAGAAAAAAATAGCAAAATGTAATTCCACCAAAATGTTAATGTTTCCTGGAGCATTAATAAAACTGCCCATGTTATTTTATACCGCTCTTAAAGATGGAACTTTTATTCTTTCCCGCTTTTTATCACTATATTTCTTGCTTTTTCCACAGTTTTTCTCTTCTCTGCTTTCCTTACCAGGATTTTAATAAAATAAAGGCAGAGCCCTTGGGAAGCCCACAGCTTTTACTTATCCATTTGTATTACCTGGATTTGAAACAGTAGATAATTTTGAGTTAGACAAAAATAATTGCATTGCAGTTACTTGCAATATTGTCCAGATTTCCAATTAATTTCTTATTTCTTCAGTTTTTCTATATTATCTCTTCTGGATCCAGGGTTTTAAATAGCATATATGCTCTTAGAAAGTCCCAACTTTAAAATCCACTTCCTTTTGTTCCCACAATTCCAGTTTTATATATTCAACTGCCTCCTGGATGAACACTTCCACTTGAACTTCAAAGGAAATTCCAAACCCATTCTTTACCCCTTTCCCGACACACTTACTACTCATACTGTATTTCCTGTATCAGTAAACTTCAGTTTTTACTCTTCCCAGGTTCTCAGTCCCAAAACTCTGGAGTCATCCTTGATCATCTTTTCCCGTCACCCCCTAATAGCCAATCCATCAACAAATACAATTGCTTCCACTTTCAAACAACATCCAGAACCTGGACACCTCTCACTACTTCCACACAGATTCAAGTCACTATCATCCACCTTCTGGAATATTCCATGACCTCCTAACTGATCTTCCTGCTTCAGCACTCACACTTCCCCATTTTCTATTCTCAACACAGCCGACAGAAGTATATGTTTAATATTGTCAGTCAGTGTCATTCTCCTACTCAAAAGCCACTAATGACTTCTTCCCTCTTGAAGGGCGAAAGCAAAAGCCTATTTTAAGGAATTACACAAACTTTGCTTGGTAGGAATTCAGTGTGACAAGAAATCTAGTTCCATGATTTCTCTGCTGCTTACAACACTTCTTTCTGGGCGTATGCTTTCTTCTCTCAGAAGTATAAGGCATAGAGTCAGAAACTAGAATACAGGTTACCAGGGGCTAAGGTGGGAGTAGGGAATGGGGTTAATGCCTAATTGGTACAGAATTCTATTTGGAATGATGGAAAATTTTGATAATGCATGGTGGTGATGAAGATACAACTTCCCAATGGATTATATATTGAATGTGGCTAATATATATAGAAAAATTAAAAGAAATAGGACTGTACAACACAAACAGTGAACCCTAATGTAACAATGGACTATAGTTAATAGTATAATTATAATAATATCTTTCATCAGTTGTAACAAGGAAGGACACTAACACAAAGTGTTAATAATAGGGAAAACTGCATATGTGAGGGGGCAGTATATGGGAACTGTATATTTTCTTTATGATTTCTCTAGAAACTTACAACTTCTCTAATAAAAATAATTCAAAAACTTAGGAAATGGAATAAATAATCTCATCAATCAATTTGTATTTAAAAAAACATATGACCCAAGTTTACCATTGAAATCATTTTTGTAAAACTACCAGTAATGAAGCAGTTACAGTAAGACCTTTAAATAAAATAAAACAATTTGTATAAAAAGGAAAACATATAATGATAAAACTGTCAGATTATGTTTTTTTCCATCATTTATTTTTCTGATTAGCTTTACTCTGTGTTTAAACTGAAGTCACTATTTAACCATCATTGTTGCAGATTGTCATGCTTATCTTGAACCATAAAAATATTTTCCCAAAACTGCACCAATAAAGAGATAGCCTGTAACCTTTCTCATACAGAATATTTTTTTATGTTATTGTTAATTACTAACAGCTTTTGTGGTTTCCAAATTTGCAAAGAAATGATACATAGAAATTCTCTCAAAGCAGACAGCTCATAGTAGTTCAGTTGAGATTTTAATTTAAAAGTTTTGTCTGAATCTGGAGCCTGTGACCCTGATATCACTGCCATGCAGCCTTTAAGGGATTGAAAGGATGGATTGCCAATGTACTGATGATGATTACCTTATTTCTAGTTCTCTTATTTCATTCAGGAAACCCTCCAGCATTTAAACAAATTTTTCCCATCTTTGGCCTGACATTTACTAAATTAACATGCTTAGGGTTTATCAGCCATTCCTAACGCAGGTGGCAAATTCTCAAGGGTTCTCCTGGATCACACACTGACAAGGTGTCTTCAACTGCGAGTAATTATGAAGTCAACTCAAACTGCTATTCAATTAAAAACCTGTATATTCTAAAAACTAGCAACACGGTCAAAGGTAAAGCAGGCACCAAGAATTCAGGGCTAATTTCCTTATCATTATCCCTGCTAGTAATTCTGTCCTGCCTTCCTTGGAGCATTCATTTTATCTTCTGGGCAACTTCTCTCATTGTCACAAGAAATCTACCAGCAGCGTGTCAGCATCTGTGACCACGCTTTAACTTTTCATCTGTGGTGATGGAGGAAATCACATCCTGTACTAACAGAGCAGTCTTTCCTTTCATTCTGAAAAGAACAGTTGAGGGCATATATGGGTCTTGGATCAATAACAACAGTCAGGAGAATGCTATGTGCCATTTGGTTTAAGGCTACATTCCTGAGACAAGTATTTGGGTGTGTGGGGGTGGATTTCATCTTGCACTTTCGTTGTTTCAGTACTTGTTTCTTTAGTGTTTACTGGATGCTGGAGAGTGTTTTAGGTGCTGGCTATACAACAATGATAGAAATTGACAATCTTCATGCCCTCATAAAGCTTATATTTTAGTAAAGGAGACAGGAAAATAGACAATGTCAATGTTTATACATAGAAAATGTATAATTTATATTTTTAATGTGTGCTATATAATATGCAGTGTGTTAAAGATAATATGTATGACCTCAGATCCATGGAGAAACTTTAAACAGAATACAAAGTGTAGATTTAGATAGGGTAAACTTTGAGCAAAGAGTGGAATGAAGTAACTTTTCATGCTACTTGACAGATGCTCCCTTACTTCATATGAAAATATTCAGTAAAGGATAATCAAGAAAATTTTGAAAAAGAAGTTCTAGGTTGTGACAAAGTGCGTCCTACTTGGTATTAATACTTCTTTTAAAGCTATAGACAGAACATAGGAAACTGAGATCTTAGCTCAGGGATAAACAAAGAAATGAAAGAGAATACAGAAATTCATCTACATAATAATAAAAAATTAGTTGATGTTGGCACTACAAGTGAATAGGAGGTGTTTAAATGAACAGTGCTTGGGGAAATGATTTTCTATGAAGACAATAGAAAAATTAATTCCCTATTTCATAGTACAAACACACATAAATTGCCTGCAGATTAAATATCTAAGTATAAAGCTAACTTTTTGAATTAAAAAAAATATATATTAGAATTAGTAATTCTTACTTTTGGATCACTATGCAATAAAGTTTTCTAAAATTGACTTAGCCATTGGTGGGCCTTAATTAACTTGGAGAAAATGGACTTATTTGCTATTTTATGTCTCCCTATACATAGAAGTAGTGCACATTTGTATTTATGAAATATTCTTTCAGGTGCTTTAAAGGATTTTATATTTTTTTCTATAAAGAACTCATTTTTTATCATATTTATTTCCAGATATATTCTATCTTCTTTTGTCATTTGAATGTGATATTATTTTCTTTTATATTTTCTAGTTAGAACTGAATTCCTTTGATTGATTGTAT
This sequence comes from Choloepus didactylus, assembly GCF_015220235.1. Lineage (NCBI taxonomy): Eukaryota > Metazoa > Chordata > Mammalia > Pilosa > Megalonychidae > Choloepus > Choloepus didactylus. The sequence goes on along the minus strand of NC_051317.1, from coordinate 51,322,741 downwards.
CTATTTGAGCTTATTATAAAAATCTGCATCTTCTTTCACCTCTTCTACTCCTTACATCTTTGTCTTGTTTTATGGCAATAGTTATGATGTATAGTATTAAATGGAGTAGAAGAAATTATATTAATGGGGAAAACTTCTAGGTGGCAGATATTTTCTGTTTTAAAATTTGGGCTATATTCACTTTTAAATCCAAATGGGGCTATAATCTTTTTAAATCCTATATGCATGTGGAAAGCTTTTGATCACATCTTATTTTATCTAATGGTTGTTGTTCAATTCAATATTCATACTGCAACTGATTCTTGGGAATTGAGGCATATATTGGGAAAGTGCTCTCACTGGAAAGACATTAAGAATGAGAAAGTGCACAATAAATAATTTTTGTAAACAAATAAAGAAGATACTAAGGTTCTGAATGAATATCTAGGAGCTCTGTAATTATACTACTTTCTATAAAAGTTAGAATTATATTGTTCAATATTATATAGAAGAGAAACCCATGAGATAATTTATGTTTTCAGAATTGCATAGTATTTTTGTAACTGGATTACACTGTCTAATAGTAAATTTGATTTAAAATATAGTAATAATAGGAAAAAAGATAATAAGCAATTTTTTTGAAAAATTTAATTTTTCTTGCATTGATTAGGTGGTTTTTGTGGTTTCTGGAATAAATGTTCAACAATTTTTGATAAATTCTCAAGAGTATTAATTACCTATCTCTCTGTTCTTAAGTGAAAATACATAAGTTTGGAATAAGGTTTAAGTACAGCCTTGTGAATGTTTGTGTTGGTTGTTTCTCTGTTTTCGCTTTTCCTGCTGACAGTTACTGACTAAAGTGAAAGTACAGATTGCCTATGAAATCCATTTGTGCTAATATGAAAGAGGATATGTTAGTTTGCTGGTTTTAAGCTGTTATGTACCCCCCCAGAGAAGGCCATGTTCTTTTAATCCATTCCTCTGGGTGCAGAGCTATTGTGGGTGGGACCTTTTGATTAGGTTATTTCAATTGAGATGTGGCCCACCTCATTCAAGATGGGTCTTAATTCCCTTATTGAAGTCCTTTAAAAGGGGATAAAGGGCACTTAGAGAAGTCCCAGAGAAACTGAGAGACAAGAACACATCCAAAGAAGCTGAGCGAGGAGGCCCCTGAATCTAAAAGCTGAAAGCCACAAAACCTGGAAAACAAGGACCAGCAGACACCAGCCAAGTGTTTTCCCATGTGACAGAAGCATCTCAGATATGGCAACCTTTTTCAGAGAAGGTATCATTCTGTTGATTTCTTAATTTGGACATTCTCATGGCATTAGAACTGTAAATTTGTAAACTAATAAATCCCCATTGTAAAAGCCAACCCATTTCTGATAGGTTGTATACAAAAACAACTCCTGACAACACAAAAGTTCTTCCTCCTCAACACGCTGATTTCAAAGAATGAAGTCTGTGATATGAGAAATTACAACTTCATTTATGAACATACTATAAATTGCATTCATACAGTCCTCTTTGGACAAGTCTGGATTTGGGAGTGGATTTTTCTAGGAGTCATCAAGGGCATCATATCTCTTACAATGTTTACATTTAACATGTCATTAGAGGACTAAGTATCTCCAATTCTAAAGGAGAAAGAAAGAAAAGTCACTTTTTTTTCCTCCATTATCCTATTCAGTTTGTCAGTAGAAGAAATTGGATTATCAGGAGGTATGAAAAGAAAGAAGCATACACTTATATTCTAATGTATCTGTGCCTGGTCAGGTAAAAAAACTGACTTAGTAGTATATATATATGGTCCACACATTCTTTAAAACACTATATATAAAGTATATATCTATCTATATTTATCTATCTAATCTATATATCTACATCTATGTTATATCTATCTATCTAGCTATAGTCCCTTTGAATGTCACTGTTCTTTAGGTCCTTTTATTTCCCCATTTTACACTTCAGTAAGCTAAGAGAGAAAATACATATGCTTGTCTTGGGGGTATGACAGATGTAGGTGAGATATGCAATTATTCTTCATCATTCAATAACCATCAGGTAACATTGCATTCTTGTCACCATTCTTTCATCTCAAATTCTTATACATGAACTATGAACAGATAAAATACTTATTAATTATTTTAATATTAAATGCCTACCATAATTCAGGCCTATATTATGTTTCAGATAAACAGAGGGAAAAGTTAAACCATTTGCCTCTGAGGAATTTAAATTCATGTGTATATTTGTTTAGAAAGAAGAATCACATAAATCAGTATTTTCAAGACACTTACTGTAGAAATGCATTAGGACACCCCTAGGACTCTAGTGAAATAATCCACAGATTGGACATATTTGAAATTCAATGCTGTGAATATCTTTCTTTCTCATTCTCATTATCACCTTAAAACAACAACAACAAACAGATGGCAGAGAAGAAAACCAAAAACTGCAAGTTGTTCATTTTATTCTCTCATGAGGGGGGAATTTTTAGTCAATCACACAAAAGAGAAACATGAAATACACTGAAGGCAATTTACTTTGTATGTTTCCTGGTGATTTTATTTGTTTGAGATTTTGGGATTTCTTTAGAGTCAATATATTTCAGAGAAATAAATATAAACTGAGTGGCATAAATGGAAAGAGCTGTACTTGTGGAAGGGCTTCATTTGTGTGGCATCGGTCCCAAGACAACACAGGAATCTGAATTTGAATCTATGGAATCTACAAGAACTGACACAACTTCAGACATGACACAATCCAATTCTAGAAATTTTTTACAGGAAGCATTAATCAAAATATGTGGACCATTTAAAGAAATTAAATCATCTAAAGAAACTGAAATCCACTCTACAGTAGTGCTGTATTTTGAAATGATATTAATGATCTTGAATCCCCAAAACACTGTAAACATGTCAACCACAATTAGAATGTAAACAAGTTGAGAAAAACATGTTTTGTTAACAACTAACCAGACATTTGCAGAAGAATATGATATGGACCAACTTGATGTCTGACAGAAGGGTCGCTCCCTCAATAAAAACATTACCCACCAGACTTCTGAGGCATGAAAACCCAGAGCAGATGCCACTCTGGTGGACAACAGGTCTAGGCAGACTGATACCCAGTCGCTCTGACTTTTTTGGCTCCAAAGACTGCGCTGCGCAGAGACACTCGCTACCGCCCTCACCTTCGCGCTGTAACCAGCACCTGCTTCACAGGGCTACTGACCCTTTACTGAGGCCCCTTCAAGCCAGCTCCTGAGAGCTCCTGTTAAAGTTACCCACCTGCCTCATGCTGGCCATCAGGCCAGTGGACTTTAGAGACCTTGGAAACTTCTACCTTTATATGTGTTATGTATGTGTCCTTGACCCGTTTATTGTGTATTGGTTGGTTGGCAGCTTGCGATTAAGCAAGCAAGCAAGTTGCATTGAACTTCCAAACCATTGTCATGCAAAATCTGTTTTCCAGTCATATGGTGTGAAAGAAGGGGAGCACAACTCCGTCCTCAGTGTCCATGCAAAAGAAAGTTTTATTCTACTCATGTCTACAGGTCTTTATAGCATACAAGGTAGTCTCCTACGTGACTGTTCTCAGGTACATTTTTTCTAAAGCCATGAGGTGTATTTACATATCTTTAGTCTTAAGGGACAATTTCTTTGGGGGCTAGATGGGAAGAAGTGGGGGCGGGAGACAGGAGCACGGAAGGAGCCCAGCAAGAGCTCAGAGATTATTCCATCTAAATCGTAGTCCGCTTTCAAACATGCAAGGCTTTTGGCCTTTCCCTAGCCCCAGTGTCCGCCTTCAGACATCTGTAGCTTTGGGAAGGCCCTGCTCTATAGTTTGTTAAGCCAGGGGGCCTTCCGTGTCTCCACAGTATGGACTCTGCTTTTATTCATGTCAAATCTGCTTTCAGTTATGACAATTACCCAATAAGTAGTAATACCAAATGCAAGAGAATGGGCATTCATTTTGTGTTAAGTATCTGAAATAACCATTCATTTGTTAAACTTCCAAAATGATTGCGTATTTGTTGACCCATATCTTACTACAAAGCCCCATTGAATCTATAAAACTGTCACCTATAAATATCCCATTTCTCACAGTAGTTTCTTTCAACTGACTATATAACATATATACTGATTTAAACAACACCACAAACTTTCTCTGATCCATTTCATTCTGACTCAAAGGTCTCAATAGTCCATTTTCTTCGTCTTTGCACTGCTTTTTATTTGTTTTTTGTTTTGTTTTGTTTTGTTTGTTCTTTTAACTGCAACTTCATTGAGTTATAGTCACATACCAGATAATCATCCAAAGTGTACAATCAGCAGTTCGCAGTATCATCATATAGTTGTGCAATCATCACCAGAATCAAACATTTTCATTACTCCACAAAAAGATAAAAATAAAAAAGAACATCCAAGACATCCCATAGCCCTATCACCTCTATTATTTATTCATTTTTTGTCCTTATTTTCTACTCATCTGTCCATACAGTGGATAAAGGGAGTGTCAGTCACAGGGTTTTCACAATTACGTAGTCATACCATGAAAGCTATATGGTTATACAATCATATTCAAGAATCAAGACTGCTGGATTACTGTTCAACAGTTTCAGGTATTTCCTTCTAGCTATTTCTCTTTGTTTTTTCTAATTTATCTGTTAGAAACTTCATAAAGCATTATATTCTATGTTTGCTTCTAATACTAAATAGGATCTATTGCACAGAGATTATCCTATTTGTTTTTCTTGTATCCCTTCCTGTACAGAGGGTAATTCTTAAGTATTGACATGTTACCAAAAAAAAAAAAAAATTACAAAATACATGAAAACAAGTATTAAAATTTAAGGTAAATTTGTCTACCTCTAAGGATTAAAAAAAAAAAATGCATTTAGTTAAGAAAATACTTTAAACTTTAAATGGGTGGAAAGTAATGTGAAATGAAAGTAAAGCACATGACCAACATGCAGTTTTAGCAATTCAGTAATCAAATAAGTGCCTTTCTGTGTTGCTTTTACACCTGGTAAAAGAAACAAGAATTACAGAAATTTGAGAAATAACAGAAGCCAGAATGCTACCTGTCTTCCTTTTATGTGTTTTCTTTTTGTATTTCCAATTGTTTGTGATTATCATTTTGCTTTGTAATGCGAATCGTAATACATATATTTAATATTTTAAGTGAAACAGTGTGACTTGAAAAGTACTTCTTTCAATGCCTGTACTTCCATTTTGTTATTGTTAAAGATTCTGTCTTTCCATTTATATATGACAAGGCAAATCTTATTTTCCTGATTTATGATCATCCTCCCTCTTAAACAAGAGCACATGGCATCTGTGGGATTTCTCAGGCCAGTGACAGCTAAATTCAAGTCTCTCAAACTGATAGCCAGTCTGGTCCTTCCTCCTGCATTTTCACTTCATGTATGTGTGTGTACCAATTTTGTGCGCTTTCCCTGATAATAAGAATTGACTTTCATTCTGTGAGGTTCATGTGACTACTAAAACGTTTCTGGATTCCCTACCATTACCAAGAAAATGTTAAATCGTTTGGCAGGTATTTTAAGCCTTGCTACATACAAGGCAAGCAGTAAACAATTATTTTGCTAATTCAAACAATGCAGACCTCTGACAAAGACAGAAGGATATTGGGGGAAGAGTGCAGTGTAAAAACTCAGTACAGAGAAAAAATAAGGATGGAGAAAACCTGGTGGGAATATTTAGATGTGCGTGTGCGTGCATGTGTGTATGTGTGTATTTGTAAATATAGTCAAAAATAAAACCTTGAAATCCCTGAATAAAAAGTGGGATGATAAACAATTTTATGTAAAACCAGTTTAAAGCTAATCATTCCTTTTCCTTTGGTAAAGGGGAGAAGTAAAAGCTTTCTTCTGAAACCTTTCACATTCATATGTTTCCCAACAAATTAAATGGTATTACTGTATCTAAAAAGACAGAATTTGAGATTTAGGGAAATATGAGAATTCAGATAATCTTTATGATTTTCAATTTTAGTTAATATGAATACCTTATTCTCCCTGGAGAATGGAAAAGTAAAATTAGAAGTTTTGTATCATCAAGAAAATGTCTGCTTTAACATAATTTATTTTATTATTCAACAATTGTGTCTTATTGCTTACTATAAGAAAGCATTCTAGCAATAATTTTAACAATTGAGAAGTTAGGAAAATTAAACAATTCAGAAGGAAAACAAAATACAATTATTCCCTATTACTCTTTTCTTATTTAATTAATTACTCTTTAGATAGAGTTTGGTAGCATGAGTAAAAAATGTGTTCTTTGTATAACACATTTAATAATGGGATTTTTAACAATGGGATTGTAACTAATGAAGAACAAAAAGAATATACCCCAGTGATTAAAAACAAAGACCCATGAGAGGTTCTTTCAAATTCTTTTCTACCTCTTATGAGGAATGTAAAATTACATGGGAGATTTGCTTCTCAGTATCTTAAGATTCTTTATTAGAAAATTATTCCAGAGAAAATCTTGTATTACTCATTACTCGTTAAGTGTTGTATGAAGTTTAATTGTAGAAATGGCGTCCAAAATTTGGTGTATGACACACGAGAATGACAGAGCTACGCATGTCTATTTTTCACTTCGGAAAAACATGCAATCCTCAATACTGCCTTGAAAATAGGAATCGTTCACATTTTTTAAACTATTCTACCACTGTTAAAAAATCACTCTGAAGAATAAAATTTCTAACTCTGGTGAGAACATCTATAATTCATGACTATAATATTCTTGAAAAGAGAGAAACTGAAACTACTCATTTTAAATGGCTGGTAGGGATATCATATGTTGATAGAGGAAATGTATAATGTTTTGGAGGGGGGGAATATTATCCATAATTTCTTTTTATTTAATAAGTTCCAGAATTTTGCATCTTTAGGTTGTCTACAGGATGAACAATTATTTGGTCTCAATTTATAAAGCACACTTAACATGAAAGAAAACTAAATATAAATCTAATTATCTGTTTTATATTATGAAAAGGATAGGTAGATAGTACAGGCTCAGAGTCAATGGGGTGCAGAAGCTTATAACAGGAGCCCAGCAGGCCTAGATCCTCAAAGGCCACTTCATTTAAAGCTCTTAGGGAAAATTTCAGACAGATTACTTGTATTCAGAAATATATTTTTTTGTATTTTATATTAGAAAACATTATTTTCATAAAAACTGAATATTTCAGTAGATAGTGACTACTTTTCTAAGTAGGAAATGTAATTGAGAAAAATAAATAGAAGAATAATAAGATGGCTATTTAGTACCTGCTAAATTTGTAAATACTTGCCCTTAGGAATTATTAAATATAAACCTTTGCGTCCTTGCATGCCACCTTCATAGGTAACATAAATATAACAAAGCTGCCATTCTTCCTAGAAATAGTGATGTAGTTTTTATGTATATTCTTATATCTTTCATTTTATTTTATATTTATATTTTACTTCCCTCAGTAGTTGAATTTTCCAAGAATATGGTAACTGCCTCACGTGTCATCATCATCTTTAGAGTCGGGTAGGTTTTGCTGTGGTGGAAGCGAACGTCAAATCCCTGTGGCTTACCAGTAAAAAAGTTTACTTCTCAGAGTTTAGTGCTGGTCCAGATGTAACTCGGGATTCTCACCTCTTTATATGTTTTTTTTCTACTGTCTTCAACATGTGCTTCCAGAGTTCCTGTGACAGGGAAAGGGGACATCAGTATTGCCCACATCCCATTGGTCAAATCCAACCAAAGAGCTCCAACCTACTTTCAGGAGAGGCTAGGATAAACAGGGAAGCCTGTGGGTATTTGGAGACCACAGTTTTTGCCACAGTTATCTTCATCAATAAAAAAATATATATATTTACATGACTTTTCACATATGACAGGCACTGTCACTAGTGTTTTACAAATGTTATCCCATTAATCCCCACTGACTTCTAGGAGGTAAGTACTATTAAAAACTTCACCTATTATTTAAGGAAAGATAATTTTAACACAAGCATCCTGAGCTATCAAATCTCCATGGCTTTACATAATGAAAATACGTTTTTCTTTCACATATCAGTGATTGCATGGTGGTGCTGGGAAGGTTCTTCTGAGGACTGTCATTCAGGGGCATTGTCATCTTCTACCCTGTGGCTTTGGCCCGTGTATGTTCTCAGATTTCTCACCTTTCCCCTTGTTGATGGGGAAGAAGAACAAAGGTTATGCAAGGGTAGATTTTATGGACCATGCCAACCACTTCTGCTCACATTCCACTGGCTGGAAGAGTGGACATGAATGTTGAGATGGAGAATGTATTCAGACACTGACCAGAAACAAATGGAAAGCACAGATAGAGTTATTCAGAGCAGTTGTTGTCACTCTCTACTTTATACGTAGGAAACCATAAAGAGCTTAAGTTATAGCTTGTTCAAGTTCCTACAGCTCGGAAACTAAGAGAAAAAGAATGTTTAATTTAATCATCTGTTACCCCACTATGCTATAATAATAACGCTTGCAATTTAACAAAAGTGCTCAATACATGTTTCCTAAATGAATGACTATAGAATGGATAATTTTACCTGGAATGTAGAATAGACATTTCTACTCAATGCACCTTTCTTAAATGATTGTACATAGAGCAGATAATTTTACTTAGCTGTTTGAAACTAAACACATTCTTTTTGGCTGCCACTTACAAACATCTTAATCTTATTGGTAAGGTATCATCCAAGCCTATTGTAATATTTCAATATTGTAATATTTCAATATTAATTTTTCAATTTTGTATCAATAAGGTGTTTTTCTGCCAATTTTGATGATTAGCTTTGCAGCCTTGCATCTTTCAGTTCAGCTTCCTGATTGTCAGCCTTCTCGTCTATTCAACGAGAGACGTTTAAGATACAGACAGATAAACTTAGTCATCATCCATTTTCTCTCTAATCATTTCAGAAAATCCTTACACAGAAGACAGAATCACAGAAAATATTTAAATGATTATTGAGAAAAGAATGGATTATCAAAGATTTTTCTTTGGTTTTGTAAAAAAAGCTATTCTAGGAATGTGTTTCTCTAGGAGAAAACCCAAAGAGAATAAAGGAAGAGTGACTGACCTGGAATGGGAAATCATTTTTAAAACATCTTATTCTTCTGCCTTCACTGGCAATGAAACTGCTATACTATTTATGGTCTGTGAATCTTTAATTACTGATAAATGCTCATGTTGGTATCTCTCCTTAGGGCAAAATGCAAACACATTACACCACGAGAGTAACAAAGAAATGAATTTATGCTTTAATGAGCCGTGCAGTCTTATTATTCACCTAATATGATATGACACTTTGACTTTGTACTGGAAGCAAACTGGGAATATGAAGTCCAATTTGTGTTTGGGGAAATTGTTTATTCTGAAAATGTATTCAAGATTAGTTGGTTTTTCTTTCATATTTTGAAGACTTCCTTTCATCACTTTGCTTTTTTACAGTTAATTAATTTAAAGTAATCATTTGAAAATTCAGTGTCAATTTTGCCTCTAATCTGGAGGGAGGGGGAATATTCATGGAAAAATCTCATATTAGGTTCATAATTTGACTGTGACATTATATTTTGCTATCCACATATGAGAAAGCAAAATCAGAACTTAAATGGCCTCAAATGCTAATGACTTATCTATCTAATGAACTACTTTTCATTATGATGCACCACCAGATTCCACTGAGCATGGCTCTTCACTTTGCTTGTTGCTAGGTGATTTATATCCAATTTTCATACTAACACTAGGTGTGTAGATGTAAATGAGACACCAGACTCAAAGATTTCCTTTTTACATAAGGAATTAAACAGACATAGTAGATATGTTATTATAATTGTTGTTGCTGTTTATTCTCCAAGTATGATACATGAGGGAGAAGAGAGAAATGATAATGGTCAGCAAACTTCTGATTTAACAAACGAAACCTAGAATTATTTACAGTTATCATGTGGAAAATTAAATGCTTCCTATTTAAAGTGCCACAAATATTAAATAAATATCCAATCAGAATTTTATTCCTATGAGAAGGTCTAATGCACATTCCAAAGATGCAGTAACATCTATAACATTGATTATTACTTGTTTTATGCAGCTTCAGGAGGAAGGGGAATTTTCTTCTTCCTGAGATTATTTGACAGCAGTTACAGGGACTGGAATTACCATAGTTAGCACTAAAAGAAAATCAGTGCTGAGAAGCTAAAAATGAACCATATAGATAAGAGAGAATATTATGTACAAAATAATAAGAGGCATTTAATGTTTTGTTTATTACATAGGTATTATCATCTCTAGTTTAAAGGAATATGAAGCTCAGTGACTTTAAATAAATTTATCCATTCAATATGCATTTATTGACTTCTAGTCTGTGCCAAAGACTATACTATAAAGGGAGGATATAGCCATGGATAAGATGGACAAATTCTAACTTCATGTAGCAACATAAAATAAAAAATTCCAAAAAAACATTTACTTACTTTAAATTGCATTAATTTCAAAAAGGAGAAGTTAAAGGTGCATGAGAACATATAAAATAAGTATTTGATTTTGTGTGAATGTGAAGGAAAATGTCTGTGAAGATTTGCAATTTAGGAGTCACTTTGAATATTTAATTGTATATGTATATGTAAATATGGAATAGAAAGGAAGAGAGAAGGAAAGAAGAGAATTTGAGAACTTATAATGTCATCTCTCGTCTCTGTTCTGATTCAGTGAAAAATGGACAGAATGGTAAATGAGAATAAAATCACAATATATACCTTGTTTTGCTGATAAAGCCAGAATCAGGAAAATGCTTTAGATGAGGAAAATGTACATAATATCTCTTCATGGTAGAATTGAATTGATTTAACTATCTAGTCAAAATTCAGGGTAAAGATCCACAGACTAAAAATTCACATTATATTTGTGAAAGTGCTGTCAGTGCTCATGGTATATGATGAGTGAATTCATCTATAAAATGTATTTTGGGGATAAATGAAAGAGAATCTTGAATGCTAAAATAACCATATATATTCTTCCTTTTATGCCTATTCCACCTAATTTATCAATGTTTTCATTCTATGTTGACCATCCTCTTTTAGTGCTTCTAGTTTATAATCACCCCAAACTAAAATCTCTAAAACAACTGCTCCCTTTTCCTTTCAGTGTATTATTTCAGGGGCCTTCCCCTTCCTTATTTGAATTGTCACAACCAACTGAAAACCATGGACACTGCAATTTTTGTATCTATCACCTTTCCTTTTTACTTCTATTTTTAACTCCCAAATGTAATGATTCTTATCAGGATTATTAACTCCAACATACTTATTGTAATATAATTGTCAATATTATTAACTACAACATATGGTTAAAAACTAGAGTCTTTCCTTCAATCTCATATAAAAATTTCAAGCTCATTATGCTCTTTTATTTATGGGATATTTTGTCTTACAAAAGATTTATCTCAACAGCCTAAAAAGTTGAATGCAACAATGTAGCTACACAATAGCAAATGAATGGAAGAATTTATATCAAAGCTCAAATTCATAATTTCATTGATTTATAGAAGATAAACATAAGAAAGTACAAAATATATGCTAACATTTTCATCCTCTTGCTTAGAAAAAGACGTTATTTAAATGTTAGAAATAAAGAAGGGCAGAAAATATTGTGAGAAAAGTAAAATAATTAATAAAATACCTAGGCGTCTAGTATAATTAATGAAAGAAAAGATAAATCATGAAGAAATAAGAATAAAAAGTGAATATAAATGATCTAAAAACTCTACAAACCATTTTATTCCAATATGTTTTAAATTATCCACACAATAAGAAGCAAAGTATCAATAATTCTAATGAGCTAACTAAATCATTACTCAATTATTCGATAGGAATATATCTCAGAAACATCAAAATGAATGAAAAATGCAATTTGCAAAAAGAAATATGTGGCATTATACAGCAGATAGAAAATATTAACCACAAAATAATATTAGTGATTTATCTTTACAAATATAAACATATGTATTGTAAATATATAGAAACACTGAGCAGTACACATTAACTTCAAGATAATGCTTTTCTACAGGAAGGGAAAGTTGGAAAGATATGGAGAGACTGAGTTATCTAAAATAATATTTCATGATAATATAATATTCAACAAAATCAATAAATATTGATATCTAATCTTGGCAATGGGAACAGAAAAATATTGGTTTATTGCATTCTCTTTGTAGAGGACATTATGAAATACTTGGTAATTCAATTATTTACATAAGGTGAGAAAGATAGCTATCTTTAGATATTTTACATTTTCTGTTACTATTGTTAGTTGGATATTATGTTTCAAATTAAGATTTTCTATAACTTGATGTCACAGCCCAAGAGGGCCATGCCAATCCAGAAGCCAAAGAAGACAATGAGCGTTTTCTGATACATGAACTTTTATTCAGGGCTTAGTTACACGGTGAGAAGTCATGGAGAGATCACCACGGCTCTCTCAGGCGGGGCAGGCATCGCATTCGCAGGGAAGACGAACTAGCGATGCAAAAAGGGCAGAAAGCCTTTTATAAGGGTTTAAGACAAAGGCCTTCCTAAGGGTAGGGGGAGCATAGATGCAGGACTAGGTCATTCTGACCTGGGGGGTGGTGCAGGAAGGACTAGAGTAACACTTGAACAATTACGTTTTACTCTTTTTGTGAGACTAAGATCCTCTCACTTCTTGCCTGCTTGCATAAAGTTACATTTTAAGGTCAATTTACCCTTTTTCTCTTTACTGGTTCAGAAAGATCATAGATTAAACATTAAGCTGCCCAGGTCATGCAGAATGCTGTGCACCAATGATTGACAGGCCTTGTTTTGCCCAGGCCACAGGTTGCCACACTTGGGTATACAAGCACTTCTGATTTTTTTCATTATTTTTTTCCATATTAAAAGTTCCATGTAATTATGGTGTTGGAACAAACTAACTATACAAGTTAAATTATACAGTGTGCTACAGAAAATACAGATTTTGCACTGAATAAACATGTCTTCCTTTAGTCTCACATAGAAGTCAAAGTTTTAAAACACTGTCAAAATCATACTTTATCCTTTAGTCTAATTTGTCTTAGACCTAACCAAGCCCATTTGGTTCATATCTCTAACTGAAGTCTGATCTCTTTTTCCGCCCCTTAAACATTTGCTGTATGAGGTAATGTTGACATGCATAGCTGCCAAAATCTGGCTCTGAGTCTCAGGTGTCACGTCACACAGATAGCTGAAGTTCCAGGGACCCACCAGGTTATAAACAAGAGCTCAGCATCTCAGAATTTAGAAAGAGCCATTACAACTCAGGAATAGATGTAATTACTGTATGAGCTTACAATCTAGGAACCTTTACCATAAGCCTTCCCCTGATAACCTATGCTCTCAGATTCAATTCTCAGGGTTTGCACATTATAGTTAGTTCATATTAGTGAGGCATTATAATGTTTGTCTTTTCATTTCTGGTTTATTTCACTCAACATACTGTCCTCAAGTTCCATTCACCTAGTTGCATACCTCACAACTTCACTCCTTCTCATAGTCACTCAATATTCCATTGTACATATACCCTACAGTTTGTCATTCCATTCATTAGTTCATGCACCCTTAGATCATCTCCATCCATTGCAAATTGTGAATACTGTCATCATAAACTCCACTGTGCAAATGTTCATTCTTGTCCTTATTCTCAGTTCTTCCAAGTATATACCCAATAACAGGGTTGTGGGACCATATGGTAACCCTTTAATTAGTTTCCTGTAGAACCAGCACACTGCCCTCCAGATGGGCTGCACCATTCTACTTCCCCACAATGATTAGGCACATTTCTTTCTCCACATTTTCTCCAGCACTTGTATCATTCTATTTATTTCTTAAACAGTTTTATTCACACACCATACATTTCTTTCTAATAAAGAATCAATGATTCCCGGTATGATCACATAGTTATACATTCACCACCACAATCTACATGAGGACATTTCCATTTGTTCTGCAAAGAAAGAGGAAAAGGAGAAAAAAGAAAAATAAATAAATAAAAAACAAAAGAAAAAGTAAAAATAAAATGCAATAAAAAGTTCAGACATCATCACCACCAAGAATCCCCCTATTTAGACATTTAGCTTTGGAAAAATGTCTTTGTTACAATTAATGGAAACATGTTACAATGTTACTATTAACTATTACTCTAGCTTTCATTGATTTCATTTTCCCCAATACCATCTTATTTCAAACACCTTGCAAAGTTGACATTCATTTGTTTCCCCTCATGTGAAAACATTCTTATATTTGTACATTTAATCACAGTCATTGACCACTCTAGGTTTCACTAAGATATATAGTCCCAGTCTTTATCTTCTATCTCTCCTTCTGGTGTCATACATATCTATAACCTTCCTCTTTCAACTGTACTCACAGTACTTACAATATTGTGCTACCATCACACAGTATTGTGCTATCCATTTCTGGATCTATACAATCAATCCTTTTGAACATTCTATGCTCCTTCAGCATCAAATTTCTGATCTCTACCCTGTTTCTATCTCCTGATATCTTCATTTCTAGATTCTTTTCCAAACCTGTCTCTCGTAACCTTTCCTATCTGTCTGTAGCACTACCTTAAGTATTTCTTGTAGAGGATATCTCCTGTTCATGGACTCTCTCAGTGACTGTTTATCTGAAAATATTTTAAACTCTACCTCATTTTTGAAGGAGAGTTTTCCTGGATATAGGATTCTTGTTTGGCAGTTTTTCTCTTTCAGTTATCTAATATATTTCATACTACTGCCTTCTCACCTCCATGATGTCTGCTGATATAGCCACACTTAGTCTTATTAAGCATTCCTTGTGCAATGGATTGCTCTTCTCTTGCTGCTTTTAGAATTCTCTCTTTTATTTTGACATTTGACAATCTGATTAGTAAGCATCTTGGAGTAGGTCTGCATGGATCAATTATGTTTGTGGTATGCTGTGCTTCTTGAACCTGTAATTGTATGTCTTTCAAAAGAGTTGGGAAATTTTCATTCATTATTTCTTCTTTTATTCTTTCTGCCCCTTTTCCTTTCATTTCTCCACCTGGGGCACCTATAACATGTATATTCATGCACTTCATGTTGTCTTTCAGTTCCCTGAGATCCCACTCATATTTTTCCATTCTTTTCCCTATCTTTTCTTTTGTGTGTAAAATTTCACATCTTCTGTCCTCTAGTTCACTAATCTTTTAATCTATCTTTTCAAGTCTGCTCTTTTATGTCTCCATTGTGTTGTTCATCTCTTCTATTGCCTTTCTTCCCCATAAGTTCTGCCATTTGCTTTTTCAAGTTTATAAATTCTTCCTTATGGTCACTGGTTGTCTTCTTTATATCCTTCATCATTTTTTGTCATATTTTCTTTCAATCCATTGATTTGATTTAGAAGATTTCTTTGAACATCATTAATTAGTTGCTTCAACTCCTGAATCTTTTATAAACATGCCCCACATCCTTTCTTAGGACCACATGAGCTTTTTTTCCCTTTGACTGTGCCATATCTTCATGTTCTCTGGTGTGTCTCATAATTTTTTGCTGTCTAAGCATCTGATTTTATAACTAGTTTATTCTGGAGGTTGTTTTCTTTTTCCTAGGATTTCTTGTTGGTTGTCTTTGAGCTCTATCTTTTCTTTGTTTCTCTCACTGGCCAGTTTTCAGATTAACTATGTCCCCCAGTCTTCCCCCACAAATCAGGCACCCACTGTGGCCTGCAACAGGATGGGAGGTAGGCACTGTGCACCCCAGCAAGTTTACTGTGTGTCACAGTAATACAAATCTGCCAACTTCCAGTGGTGCTCTGTTTTCCACCAGCCAGCAAGACCTGGGTTTGTTTTAGAGCCCTGCTTTAACAGTTGAGTCTTCCATATTTCTCAGCCAAAACAGGGCTGGGTTTCTACAGGGCATGGAGACCACTCATGTGGTCCTAAGAAAGGGTCTGGGGCATCTTTATAAAAGTGTTTCAATCTCCTTGCACCTTCCAGACTCTTCAGCAGATGGTACTATTCAGTAACTTAATCATCTCCAGAGGCTGCTTTGCCTCTGAGCACAGGCTGCCTCTTCACAGGTGAGCTGAAACTGTGGGATTCCTATGCCCTTGAATTTCTGGCCAAAATCTGCCATGATTTGGGGCTCCACCTGTGGCAGAATACTCCCTCAGCTGACCCAGTACTCCAGCCATCCCCCAGGCAAGGAAATGGCCACAAGCTGCTGCTTCCCTCAAGGGAGGGGAAGGGCTTTCAGGTCCTGGGCTGGAAACACAGTCTCTGTCCATGTTTTCTCAGTCTCTTTGTCCCTCACTATAAATGTCCATAAAATGTCCTCTCATGTCCCCCAGGTCTTCAGATAGTGGGGGTATGTCTCACTCCTGTAATAGATCTTATAGACTGTGTCCCTGGTGGGAGGGGTTCTATCTGCTGAATCTGTGCCTTTCCCACACTGAGACCAATTGAGGGGGAGAGGAGAAGACCAGCTGGTCCAGGATGGAGGATTTCTACCTGATATTTATTCTCTTTCTTCATTTGGGCATTTTCAGGATCCTTCTCCAGTCTGTATCCTCCTCCAAAGTTTCAAACAATTCAGAATTGTCCATTTTTGTTGACGCTCTGGAGAGAAGTTTTCAGTAGCTGTTTGCACCACAATGTTGATGATGTTACTCCTTTCATTAGTTTTTATTCAGCAAGCATGATAGATTCTACTATCATTTCTATCAATAAGTCTGCATCTTGTTGAGTTTATATTATAAAATGATGAAAATCATATAATGCTTTTCTAACCTTTTACATTGTTTTCTCCTTATTGAATAAGATTTGCTCAAACCTCCATTATCTTGCTGTAGCACAAGTACTATAATGAGAATACTTCTCCAGTTACTGACTCAAAAAGCAAAGTTTCTACCATTCTGTGCTAAGGTATGCATGACCTTTCCTGCAAATTTTCAGAAACCCCCATATATTAAATTATATAAATGTTTCTTTGTTGCTTCTAACTTGCTGAGTGTTTTAAACATAAATGAATATAGAATTTTATCTACTCATTTTCTTTACCTAAGGTAAACATCATATCATGTTGTTTTGATTCTCTTACTATGGTTTATTCATTAATATTTCAATACAAAGCCATGCTATAATATAGCAAATCCCACTTTTTCATAGTCTATTATTGTGGGGGAAGTTGCTATATGCTGCATTGTTGGAACATAGGCTCAGGCACAAGAAAAATACTTAACAAATGACCAGTTTATTACTTACTCAGCTCAAAGGATCCAAGAGAGCAGGAGAAAAGATCCCACTATGACTGGTCTTCTTTGGAGACCAAGTGCTTGGATCAAGGTAGTGGATGGCTGCTCCACATGCTGTGTTTCACATGGAGGCAAGGGACACCTGTGCTGCCTGAGGAGGGATGGGTGTTTATACAACCCAGGAGGAGGGGTACTGCCACTGAGCAAAAAGCACGAGAAGAGCAACCTTCCTGCAGAGTTCCCATCCTGATATACAACTGGGGTTGCTTGTGCCTGGTTTTGGCTTCTAGGTATGGTTGCACCATTTCATTAGACCTAATGTTTCACCCAGGCTGTGAAATGGAAACATTGAAATATCTGCACACAAAGAAAAGAAGGGGGTAGGCTAGGGCTGGGAATTGGCTACTGAGCATGTCTGTGACTTCCCAGCAATTACATATTTTGTGCGTACACACACACAAATTTTGCTCCTCTTTTATTTAGCATATGCTAACTATGTTTAGAATTGAATTTGGCCTATTTTTAACATACTTTTTTTATCTAGACACTTGTGGTTTTAAGGACAAACTCTGCTTATGCAGCTATCATTATTTGTGAATTCTCTTAAAAAATTTATAGAAAATTAATTTCCTAAAATTTTAATAAAATTCACTTTTAAGGTTACCCTGATCCAGTGTTTTATATGTGGTTTTGTTTCTTTATTGAACGTGGTTCCAATAAAATTTGCCCAAGTTTTCTTAAATCCATTTTTATTATATATGTTTTCTATAAATTAACTAATTAATCAAGGTTACACATTTCTCAAATAAAGTTTTTCATCTGTTTTATTTAATTAAATTATATGTCTCTATTTACATTGACATTGATTTTCATACAATGCTTATTTTGCATTTTCTCCTCTCTCTCTTTTTAAAGTTAATTAAACCGGGGTCTGATCCTAATAATAATGAACTTTTTATTTATTTGCACTTATGCTTTATTCAGAAATAACGTAAGATTTTGTTGCTCATTTACATTGTTTGATTTCTGTGTCATTAGTTTCTCTTCTAGTTTTGTTTTTCCTGCTTCCTTTTTGTTCTCTTCTGTTACTTTCCTAGATTCCTCCAATGAATGTTCAACTCATTAATTTTACCTTTTTCCTTATTTTATATTTTATAATTTAGGGCAACATTGGCTCCTAGAAGCACTGTTTTAGATAAGCTCTGCAGGTTTTAAATGGTATTTGGTGCCTGCACCATGTTATTTAAATTGGTTGTTACACTATCTTAGTGCTTTTTCCACGTTTATTTCCTGGTAGTCATTTTTTGCTATCAAGTCTTTATTCTTTCAAATGTGTTAATTAGTTTGATAGCAAAAAATTATTACTCTTGTATACATTTGATTTTGCTACTAAAATATTATCTAATATCTGTTTTTTGCATGTTTGCTCATAATTAGTTCTGTCAAGCGTTGTATAGCTTTGCAAAATTTTTGGTGGAATAATCTGTCACTTTATAATAGTAATGTATTAATGTCTTTTGTGATTGTAGATTAATTGATTTCTTCTTATAATTCTTTCAATTTTTGCATTAGCTATTTCAAAACAATGTATAACAAGATTAGTTCAGTAATTTTCAGCCTATTCATTTAATCTTAACAGCCACCTTTATCATTTTACATAACAATTTTGCCTGATATATATTTTTCTTTCTAAGCTTTTAATTTTAATATTCAATAAACTTTCACTTTTTATAGTTGTATCCTTTTTGCCTTTTCTTTTTCATGTTATTTTCTTCTGTTTGTGATGTTTTCAACCCTTATTTTGCCCTTTGAATATTTTCAGTATACTTATTTTAAAGACCTCCAAGCTAACATTGTATTTATCTGAAATGCCATTCTAAATACCATGGGTGCTTTTCTCCTATGTAATTTGTTTTTTTCCCTTTTAATATTTAAAAGTGTTTTATGTATTAATGAACTCTTGTTTTATGATATGTTTCAAGTGTGTTTTTATCTTCTTATGCTATGTCATCTAACTCTCTCTATGTGGTATTTTATGCCCCTCAATTTAAGTTACATTATTTTATATGTAGTCAAATCTAAAATTCCATACTCTTGTATATTCTGTATTTGTTGTACTAATTATAAAAACAAATTTCCATGCCAAGAATGCACTGGTCTTGCAGTACACTTACTTTATTTTATGTTCCTTACAATTAAAATTTAAGCTTCTGATTTTTTTTTTCAAATTTGATTATAGTTTTTTCTATCTTAACTTTACACCATCAATTTATTAATTATTCCATGCATTTGCATTGTTACACTATCATATTCTATTTTTTGATAGATATGCAGGTTAGTTTATTTATTGTTTTATTCTATTATATATAGCCATAGGAAAGTGATGGTATTTGAAAAATTATTCCATGCATTTGCATTGTTACACTATCATATTCTATTTTTTGATAGATATGCAGGTTAGTTTATTTATTGTTTTATTCTATTATATATAGCCATAGGAAAGTGATGGTATTTGAAATTTTGACCAAAGATATAGTAACCTCTTAAGGGTTCAATCAAATAAAATTTCTGGCTCTATCTCTGCATCAAAATCAGTCTATGAAAACATCTTTGTTTTTTAAAGCATTTGCATAGATATGAGTCATTATAAGCCCCACATGAACATTTTTCCATTGTCTTAAACATTGAAATTCGTTTTTGAATATTCTTTCTTATAAACATAATAATGACTTCATTTTCCCAAACAGAAACTCTCCGATTGGAAGATATGCACATTGTATTATTTTTTTGGTTACATTTTCAAGGAATATCATCCTTTAAATATTTTACTCCCAAACATTGTATATTGATAAATTTATTAAAATGTTTCAGTACATTGTAATATACATTATATTTGTCAAATTACTTTTCATCATATATCTTCACATACCCCTGACTATGATTTGTTCATTGATTTAAATATGCTTCATATTATATGATCATTATAGGTAAGGGTGGGTTTGAGTTTGCATCTCAGCAATGTATGTTGAAAGTCAGTAAGTATTTTTTTATTACCTATATTAGTGATCTTATTATTTTCTACCTTAAAACTCTTAAAATATGATTTATGCTAATAAATATTTTGAATATTGGACTGAAATACTAGAAAATAACTTGCTTGATTTATTGATATTTTAATTAATATATTACTGTATTGAATTGTATTAGCATTTTATGTTGAAATTTTCATCATTATTCATACCTGTTTATGGACCATTATCTTATATTTTCTTCTTTTCCTTTCTTGCTTTTTACAGACATGTTTTCCAAGATACGCCCTAAATGAAATACATGGTGTGCAAAATTAGAAATATTAATTACTTTTTACTCTACTCTGTGTCAGTTTAATTAACATGGAACATAGATTTCTCTTGAACATTTGAAGTATTTTACACAGGAAACTCAAGTTTTGGTACTTTATAACAGAGACATGTTAGACTGAGGATTTACATTTTGAATAGTTATCAATATACTGATTTTTTTTTCTATTTTTACTGACTTTTGACAATTTAAATTTTCCCAGCAGTTTTGTCTATTTCATCATGTTCTATAGATCTGTTAACATATTAATATAGATTTGTGTGAGATCTAAGTGTAAAGTCCTTGTAAAATTAAGAAACCTTACATCACTGCCTCCTAATCCTTAGTATTTCGGAGAAGAATTCAAAGGCTGACTTTTTAAAATAAAAATTATCTCCCCTCTAGGTTGCCAGGTTCATCTGCCAGAAACTGTCAGCACTTACACCTCCCATAAGTAAGTGCTTATCAAGGAACTATGGGAGTCTCTGCTCTAAGCGCTTTATATACATTTACACTCAATTGACAGTTGTAAGATTATATGGAAAACAAATGAATACAATGGATAATTTCATTTTCTGTTGGTGATATAAAAATAATCAAAGAATCATACACAATTTGCAAAGTCATGTTTTAGCAAATTGGGGAATAGACACTTCTCCAGGAGGTTATCTTTATTTGAGAGCAAAATGACTAGAAAGAAGAATCCATATATAAATCAGGAGGATGTGTCACTGAGAGAAGATGTAAGGCAAAAACTTTGATATCAATGTGAACAAAAGAGAATATCTGAGCTGGTAACTTGACAAAGTTGGCGAGAGACCATATTAAGGAAGTGGCTTTGCCAAAACTATTGCAATAAATCATATACAGTTTCATTTTCTGATTTAGACCATCTGATTGAGACCATGAGACCAATTTCCAAAATAAGCTTTGGACCGTATCTATGTTTTCTTGTGCCTTCTATTAGTGTAACTCTCCACATGAATACCTTTTCCATAACATTTTTAAAATATTCCTTCAAGGTATTTGACACCTGGGAGCTCACCCAGTAATGCTCATCTTCCTGGACTTCCTCTCTCATATTTTATGTGGAAACTTTATATAATCATTGCAATACTGAAGGTAGGCCCCCCAAATTCCTCTTCTTGTGCATTCTCTAATATCTGGTTTCAGAAGACTTCTGTTACCTCTTAGATCTTTGATCTTTTGGAAAAATCATGGCATAATTTGTGAAATGAAAAATTTTATCTCTTCTTAGACACCTGTGGGTTACACACACCCTTTCTGATCATGTAGTATTTATGTTCCTAATAACTTTGTAAAGAGTATATACGTACAGGATTTACATATATAATTACATAGATTAATTACATGTAATTACATAGATTATTTTATGTGAAATATCCTGACCTTTCTTATTAAATTTGCTGAGTCTGTCTTCCAAACTATTGTTTAAGCCAATCCATTTTATAGTATCTGCTTTGAATAGCCTAGGAAACTGAAATAATCTTCATTTTCCCACAGCCCACATTCTGCTAGGAAGACCAAATAATTCTATTTTTAATTTTTTTTAGCAATTCCAGTTCTCCCACAATTTCCTAAGTGAGCCTTATCACTAAGCATATATACAGATCTTATTAATGCACTCCTTTATTTGAAATAATTTCATGGATTTGTTGTTTCTCTATTTGACTGCAACATTAAAATATGGTTTTAACTTTCTAATAAATTTTGTTTATTGTTAAAACAATACCTTCCACTGTTTAGAAGTTCAAATTTGGAAGTCCTTGTAAGATATTCAACACCTAACAAATGGTAGTCATGGGTAGTTTAGTTAATGAAGAATTAAACTGCAGTGTTGATCAGTGCTTTGTGTAAATAAATCTTAATATCTGGGTTGAAAGGGTCCTTAAGAAGGACAGTTCATTGTAGGAAAGCAATACTGTACATGAGTTTAAGCATACTTATTGCACTGTCTTTGCAGATTCTGTTTTTATTTACAATATCAAAATATATGTTGGCAAAAAATGGTGGATTTTCAAATAAAATGCAGCTTCCATGAAAGAATTATTTTGAAATAGGTTTGAACTAGGTACTTGTGTCTGGTCCCAAATATTTAAAGTTAGACTTTCACCTGTATGTAGTAGCACTTGTGTGGAAAACAACCATCTTTGCAATTTAAAGGCCAGGATATCCTGTAAATACAGTAAAAACAGCAAATACTATTTCACCACAAAATCTAAAATTCTTGTATAGAAAAAGGATTATATATCTGCAAAGACTAGACAAGCCCATATGTGTTTCCAATGTTTTGAAGTTGAAGCCCTGTCTGTATATAAACAGTTGCTTACCTATCTAAAAATCACCACCTTTTGTCCTGAGGACAAAACTATCACATACCACAAGGATGTTCCTCAAAACTCCTTCTAGTCCATATATGAAAGAAAAAGAACTAAAACCTATCCATGCTCAGTAAAAGAAAGGGTGTTTTGGTCACTAATTTTAATCCTTTTCAGAATCTGAATATTCTTGGACTCATACCCAGGTACTCATGAATGGCAGAGCTGTGATAAAGCACAAATTCTCTGCTCAAGTTTGTGAACATCTGCTGACTTGACAGAGGTGGCGCAGAGACTGAGATCAAAATATCACCTTTAGAACTGATTAAAAATTGAATAGCTGTGTTAGAATACATGGCCTAAGAGTGATGTTGAAATGAGCCACCCATCCCTAACTTTCAGAAGCACAGTTATCTCTTCCCTTTCCCACCTGGCAATCCCAGCTTTCCAGGTTTTACTTTGTTCTTCAAATCTGTCCAGTCTTTCTTTTAAAGGAAAAGGATTTTTCCCTTTCTCTAATTTAAATAACTCAAATTGACTATATGTTTTCTGTCCTAAATAACTATTTTCTTCTCCTTATGTCTCTTTTCTCTTTGCTTCTTTATTCAGAATTCATATTTTTTTCTCTCCTATTCATTCTCCAGGTTTATTCAGCATGTTAGTGCTTCTAATGTGACTTTTACTTTTGCAGTGACCTCATTTACATTTTCCTCTGTTTAAAAGCTCCATTTAAATCTTAATCTCATTTATGTTTTCTTTACTCCATTGACTTCATAATTTATATCTCCTTGAGGGCTCATAACATATATTTTCTCCAATCTTGTTCAGTTCCTTGAAACATTTTATTAAGGTGTTCGTTTCTCTCTCTATTTTGCATGGTCTATATATTGCATTGCATTGTTTTATGTTGGAAATCCTATACATGCATTTATTTATGTATGTATTTTTGTTTCTGACATCTTTGATCCTATTCATATTCACCTTATTCTTCTATTGTTCTCAGATAGTGCAGGAGATATCTTTTTGGATCCATTAGTGAGCATTAGCTTCAGCCTTATGTGATGTCAGTTTTGAGTACAGTTCAGTTCTTGAGCAACCTAAATGAACAAACTGGCCCATGTGTGGTCCCAGTTAAAAGAACTTGGTTTCTGAACAACACCCTGTATGTTTTTGTATTCACTTCCTTGCCACTCATTTATTCATTTCTCCAACAAATATTTAAGCAATATTTAAACACTTTTTTCCCAAGTGCTCTTCTATGTGCTATGGGAGAGCAATAAACAAAACAGGAAAAAACTTACCTTTTAATGAGGAAATATACAATAAAGAAAAGGTAAAACATACCATATATTAGATCATGATAAGTGTTGAAAAATCAAGCAGAACATGTGTTTGTGGAAAATGGTATTTTCCAAAGATGGTATTTACAACTATGTCTTCCATCTTACATGCTGCTTAACAATGTGATGTTACAGCTTCCCATTAAAAAATGGGATCAAGGTCCCATCCTCTTGAATTTTGGTGGGCTTGAGACCATTTTGACCAAAAGAGTATGGTAGAAATGGCGATATGTGATTTTGTGGCTAGGTCCAACAGTGCAATAAAATTTCCACCTTTTCCATTGGGAACATTGCTTTTGGGACTCTGTGCCACCATAAAAGAAGTGATTATCCTCTGATCCTCATGCTGTGTGGAAGACCAGTGCATATGGAAAATTGTCCCTCTAGGTGCTTTTGTTGACAATCTCATCTGAAGTTCCTGGTTGAAAGCCAGATGTATGATTAGAAATACCTCCCAATGTTTTCAGCCTCCAGCTTTTGAATCACCCCTGGAATGCCCTGTCCCAATTCTTAACCCTCAGAATCTGTAAGCTTAATAAAATGGCTTAATAAAATGATGGTTTTTGCCACTATGTTTTGAGATGGTTTGTTACAATAGTAAACAGAAGGTCGGGTTTTATATTTTTGACAGGTGACCATCAAGGGTGACATTTATGTAAAAGTTTGAACTGACTGTTTGATATTCAAGTGGAGTCATTCAGCAAAGATGGAAATACAAGTCTGAAGTTTAGGGAAAAAGTCCAGACAGGAGAAAAGCCTCCAGTAGACCTCCACTGGGAATTATGGCATATAAGTAGTGGATTCTAGAAGCTCTTCTCTTACTTCAGTTATTCCATTTATTTAGAAAGGAAAATTATTTTCCAGCTCTCAGTGTCTGCTTCCATTGTATTCATGGGATGTTGGATATGTCAAAGTTTTCAGGATATTCTCTGTGCATATTTTCAAGGTGCATAATTTCTTTACTAGATATTTTTGTCTTGTTATATGAGTCTCATTGTAAATTTTTAGGGCAGACCACTCCTGCAGGTTTGTTCACTTTACTTAAATTCCATTCTCTGCCCCTTCTTTTTGATGAGCAAATGAATAAATAAATAAGTAAAAAAAATAACTTATTTAATAAAAAGTTTTGATTTACTATATTTGCTTACTCTGAGATGTATGATAAATATGCATCATTAATTTAATATAATAAAAGCATATACCACAGAATTACATTTAAATATCAATTCAAAGGATAATCCTGATTTAAGAAAAGATGAAACATGGAAAAATGCATACTATCATCAAAAATACATAATAGAAGTTAAGATTTTAATTGTTTGCTCCATATGTAAATTTTAGATTTGTTCTCTTAAAAATTGCACCTTAAAAATAGAAAGTTAAAAGTAAGTTTTCCACATGAACAATAAACAAGGAGATTAGAAAATGGTCACTCATTCTGTGAGACTTTATGATATATATTATTCTAACATATTAATATAATACTGTACATACATAAACAGTAAGATGGATGTTTGAGTTAATGAAGGGAAAGAGAGAGAGGAGTTACATTTTTTAAATTCTTCTCCCCTGCTTTGCATGTTCTCTGGGTTATAATGACCTTTGTTTAGTATTTATCATTAGATATTTCAGATAAATCTGTCTTTACATATTCTGTAAGTAAAAATTATGTTTATTAAAGTGCATAGAAGTAAAGTTTTTTGAAATAAGTTAATGAGTAATGAATTGTTCAGTAATTATTGCAATCTTATGACCCCTTCCCCCATCCCTGCTCTTCCCAAATCAGGTCTTGGTTGTAAATAGCCATAAAACCTACTGTGAAATCCAGTTTCTTTGGTCCAACTTAGAAAATCTTGATGCACAACAAAACATATGCAAGGTGTACTTTATTTATATTATTATCATTATTTCTGTTATTGTGACAACTTATTTGCAAAGCAAATGAACATTTTGGATCTATGTATGTTCGTTCTCATTTAGTAATTTATAAGCAAAATGCAAACATAAACCTGAAAAGTTTCTCTATGTGGCACAACAAATTAGATCATAGGAAAATGTCTAGGACTGCCTATCTGAAATAATTTATGGCAGATCAAGCAACTAAAATGTATAAATCTGTACACACTCTAATTAGCATAATAATATTAATATTTCTAGATGTCAGCTTTACATGGCTGAATAATGCATTTTCCATTTTTAGTGGATTATATTTCATTTTAAAGTGTTTTTCCAACAAAAACAAAATATGATAGATTTACTCTGCTTCGTACTATTTACTGGATGTCCCTGAGGCATAGTTTAGAGATGTGCTGTGCGCAATAGATGTATAAATGATTTGTTTACATTATATAAATGATTTGTTTGCTTAACGACTTGGAAATTATTTGATGTATTATGGTTGCTGATCATGTTGTCATCAGATTACCACAATAAATAAGCTCTGTATCTAATTTTGTCATCTTTTAGCTTCCCTAAACTAAATGCAGGTGTTTGTTCTCCACTATTTTTTATCCTAATGGCATGTATCAATTTCATATTAGTGTATCACATTTACGTTTCAATTTCTCTTCATTAAAAGTTAGTTTTTTAAAAATATAAGATGTTTCAATGAGAAAAAGTAAAACATGGGAAATATCTATGTAAACTCCACCAAGACATAAGAAGAATTAAAAATATTTTGCCATATTCACTTCAGAACAATTATGTTAAAGAAATAAAATATTATAAATGAAATGGAGCCTTCTTTGAAATCTCAATTATTTTTTACAGAGGCAGGTGTCCTGACATTGGGATTATAACATAGGTTTATCTTATATTTTTACTACATGTATATATATTATGCATAATATAAAATATTTTCCTTCTTTAATATATAGGAATTAAGTCATTTGATCATGATTCTTATTGTAATTTACTAGTTTTACTCATAATTTTGTGTTTGAAGTTAAACCATGTTTGTATATATAAAGTTCATTTATGTATAGCTCATATATTTATCCATTTCCCAAGTGCACATGAACCACAGTATTTACAACATATATCTAGAACTCCATTTGTTGAGTCTTATGGATAGCTAACCTATGTTAGCTATCCATTGCTATGTAATAAATTTCCCCAAAACTTAACTTCTTAGAGGAGGAAACATTTATTTATCCACAATTTCTCTGGATCTGGAATCCAGACATGGCTGAGCTAGGTAGTCTTGCTCTAGTTTTCTCACAAAGTTGCAGTCAAACCATGCATTTGTTGAGAATATTCAGTTTCTTGTAGGATGTTGAACCGAAGGTCTAGATTTCTCATGGGTTAGAAGTCAGAAGGCATCTTCAGTACTCTCCATATGGCCATTCAAAATTTTGCAGCTGGCTTCATCAAAGTAAGCAAGCAACAGTGACCTCTCATCAATTTTGCAGTATCCTATTATTGGTGACTGAGTTAGGCCATATGCAAGGACAGGGGATTACACAAGGCAATACCAAGCATTGGAGGATATTAGGAATTTCTTCATAAGCTACCTGCCATACTTCAAGATTGCTTTCAAAGTGATTGTTCCAAAGTTTAGCATCACCAATTTCATTTGAAAGTTGCCTTTCTCTCACTTCTAGTCATCAATTAGTATTGACAGATTTGTAATTCTGCCAATGAATTGGTAAGTTTTGATATGTTTTATTTTGCATTCAAATGATTATCAGTGAGACTTATCATTTTTTCCCCTATCTTTACTGACCTTTTGCCATTCTCTTTTGCAGTAAATTGTCAGTTTATATTGTTGTACATTTTAAGTACTGCCCTATTTGTAACTTTGATATGCCAGATGTTTCTATATAACCTGAGTACTAATATTCTGAAGTTTATATGTGTTCTAAATATCTTCTGTTTTGTGTTTTTGGTGGTTTGCAACAAACGACCACAAATTCCTCCTATTGCTACAATACATACCCATTTGCAATGAGATTTTGCAGTTTCTTTTTCCTAGAAATAGAGACTTTTCTCTGCCTCCTTGAATCTGGGTTGCAAAGCAATTTTATTCAACCTATAGAATGTTATAGAAGTGATGCTGCGTGAGTTTCACAATGATGTGCAGCTTCTGCTCTTGCTCTTTTGGAACTTTGGCTTGAGACCATCATGAGGAGAAGCTGAGTCCAGTCCCCAGGATGATAACAGACCTCATGAACAGAGTGGCCCCAGCAAACAGTCATCAACAATGTTCAGACCTGTGAGTGAGGCTTTCTCAGACCATCCAGTCACAGTTGAGCAGCCAGATGATTGCAATTACATAAGCGTTCCCAAAGGAAAATAGCACAAGCATCACCCAGCTTAACACAGGCCAAATTGCTGATATACAGAGCAGTCATTAAGTAAAATTGTTATTTAGTACATAGCAATATATAAACTATGATGTTTATGCCTGTGTAGAATTTTAAGAACCACATTCTCTAGAAAACATGTGTGCAAAGTAGTCAAGGTAAAGCCATGTGTGGCAAAGAATCACACCACCAATGCAATGTTGAATAATAGCTATAGTAATAATGTTGAAAATGATGATGATGATGATGATGATGGTGATGGTGAGGATGACTACCTCAAGAAAGGAGCCAGCCAGGAAACCTGTCTTTTTGGCCTTGGCTATAAAGGAAGGGAAAAGATAATATTTTCACTGGGAATTTTGAACCAAATTAGCCTTCCTAACACATTTGGCTTCAAACTGTTCGAAGTCCTACTACTTAATTGTGTAAAGAAACATCAAAGCAATATTGTCATTTAAAGGGGTCCTAATCAATTGAATTTATTGTTGCCTGGTAAAGAAAATACAATATCATTTTTAAAAAATATAACCAAAACAAAGCCAATTCAGATTCCTATTATAAAATAGGAGTAGATATGGAAAGGAATGAACTTAAACACACACACACACACACGCAATTGGTAAAATGTACAAAAAACAAATACATCGCTTGTGAACATATCAAAAACTTAGATCATGAGTAGAACATAGTTTAGGAAGATAGCAAAGATTTATTCAAAAAAGATAAGTAACAGGAAATGCCAGTTGTGTTTAATTATTAGAAAAGAGAGCAATCTCTATTTCCAGAATTTTGTCTGAGGACATGAAGAGGGACACATTTTTCCATAAGGATATTTTTGGGAAGAAATTTTCTAGGACTCTTAAAGCTGAGAGAATATTTTATTATGTTTATCCATATATTATACAAAAGATAATATGTGTAAGTATTCAAATAAAACATTTATGCAAAGTCCCAGCCTATAAATGGTATTGCTTTTCAGGAATAACATATTAATTTATTTAATTAATGAAATGTGTATTTAGTTGAAAACTTTTGGGTCTTTGAACCATGTCTTTTATTGACCTACACAGAAATAATCAAATAAAAATTTTAAAATAGATGGATACAATTAACTGAATAACCTTGTCTTTCTGTATTACTGCAGGCCTACAGTCTTTTAAAAGTTTTTTTTTGTTAGCTTCATGTCTGATAGATCATAAAGTTATAGATCAATACACATTTACATGTAATAATTAGTTACATACCACATCAATTATGGAAAAAGTTAATTCAATTCAGAATTATGATAATATGAACATATCAGATTTTAAAAGCCCTATTTACCTGTATTTTAAGTCTCAGATTTTGTAAAAGAGATTTATAGTAGCTTGTGAAATTATGAGCAGAAAGAATTAAACTGTAAAATGAGCAAACATTGAAATCATCCAGGCTAATATCCCTGTATATTATAAGCTTTGAACTGCCTGTCAAACATGAAAAACAAGGAAGTACAGTAAGTTTTGCCATTCTTATAGATACTTCAGAACATACCAATTTCTCCAGAAAGATATATGTATTATATTTTAAAAGAAACTCACTTGATGGATTCTTACAGAAAGGCATTGGGTAATGTTATGCCTAATGTCTTCAATGATCATTTCATAGAAAACATGAAAGTATTTTAAATAGAACTATTTTTAACCAAAATTCAGTTAAGTCACCTTGTCTGACCAGATGGGTTTACATGCTTGGTGATCTAAGTTGATAACAACTAGAAAACTTGGCTGACTGAATCAAGAGCATAATGTTCAACTGCTTTCCTTGAAGGCCATTTTTCTTTCAGACTTGGGAAAAGAACTGTATAGTAGTCAATGCAGGCTTAAATAAAACAAAAACTTGACAACATTGGTATTGTGAAGTTTTAAAAAGTTTGTTCAGATCACAAGTTTGGACATCTATCATGACAGTGGAAAAGTCTGAACCTATTCTCCTTGGATCGCATGATCACACTTGGAGGTGGGGCAGATTGATGTCCCTGGCCAAAAACAACACTATTTTTCTCAGTATAAACTTTGGATTTGCTGAAATGCATGAGTGAATTCTGAATGGGAATCCCAATAATTCATTAAACATCAGAATATCTTCTTGGAAAATATCAAGAGAAAATTTAGAGCCATCTGTCCTAATCATAGAAGAAGTTTAATAGATTTCTACTGGTAGAATATCTGATTTTAAGAATTTCTCCACATCCAGCTTCCTACAGAATAGTGAGAATGGATTTATTGCTGAATCAACCCTTACATAGCTGAAATATCCTCTAATTGCTTAAACTATTTAAAGCTTATTGTCATAATAACATAAAAGACTTCTCTTTCTATCTGCCATGAGAAATGATTATATGTATTTTTCTTATAAACTCTCATTTAGGTGTTTGACTATGAACTGAAGATAAAGGTGAAAAAATATTTTCTATCATTTGAAACTGAGCCCTTACCATTCTTGCCATGCCCCATTTATTTCAACATAATAATAGTAAGCCATAAAATAAAGAGTAGGAATAACAATCATGCATCACATGCTTATTATGTTCTATTATCACTTCCAAAAAGCCTTTAAGAAGTATTATTCTAATTGTTCCCATCTTTTAGATGACGGAACTAAGGCATCACTAATACGGGAGATAATATCTCAATGAAATTCTCTGCATGGTTGGAAATTCCTTTGTGAGCATTGTACCCACTGTCACTGTTATAGACAAGGAAATCATTTTTCCATATGCTGAGAGAGAGAATGATAAAGCTGGATTCAAAACTAGGTCTTTCTAATCCCAAAGACAAAGCACTAAACCATTACATGATCGTGCCTCTTGCATAATTGGCAGCGTCAGCTAGAATTTAGATCTATTTAAAATTTATAGTACTTACATCAGGACTGATTTTGGACACTGATAAAGAGTTATAGGTGGTAATATTATCAAAAGGCCTGTGCTTTGAGGAAACCAAACTTAAATTTAAAAAATACTTCCCTTTTTTAATCTTTAGTTTTCAAGAAGAGTTTTGGACTGGTCATAAGTAAAGTGTCATTCAAAAGGAATTATACTTGAGAAATTAAATTCATAGTATATAAAAGAATGGTGTCTTCTACTCATGACAGGGTTAAATATTTTTTCTTTGTAAAAGATCTCCTTTGGAGCCCTTCTTTCAATTTAAATTATTTAATCAAATGAGAAAGTGTAAGGTTCTAATCAAATGGGAAAATTCTGGGAAGATGTTCCCAGTGAGGATGTACCCATATTCATATTGACAGAGTTAATTAGATTTGGATACTTGGGTATAAAATCTCTTATTAAGGGGGAAAATATGTCAGACCTCTGAAGGATTTTTAGTACATATTCACCAAAAAAATGGATGTCATAGATAAAAGCTTAATTCATCATTTTGCATTATCCTTTATCTCTAAGAGTAGTTAGTAGTTTATAAAAAATAAGTGTGTGTGTATGCACACACACATCTCCCCAAGGGAACATTTTAATTTCCAGTGGTATTACTGAGATCCAAGCTGTAACAACAGGCATTATGTAAATCATATAGAAAATGAAATAAGTGAATTCTCAAGGTCAAAGACAGAACTGGAAGCTTAGTTTCTTAGCTTACATTTTACACTTTGGTAATTATGTTAGATAAATGCTATTTGTTTGCACTTCAAATTTTTATTTAGATATTTTTCTCTTTGGGGATATAAAAATAATTATTAAGTCAAAAAATGAAAAATGAATATAACAGTTAAAATACAACCTGACAAATTAATAGTTGTCAGGTTTTAAAGTTAAACCAATGTTTCCTATGATTAAAAAGATAAAAATATCAAACATATAACCACACATATGAAAGATAATAAAATAATGCAAAAAATATGATTGCAACTTTGGACAAATGCATTTTGAAGGCTTAAATAATGGTTGTCTTTATAGTGAAACATACATTAACAAAATTGACTTAAGTCCTTAATGAACAGTTTTGATTTTATTCAAAATATTTCATATAATTCAGAAAATATAAAAGTCAAAACCAATCAGTTTACAAATCTAGTATAACTCAGCACAAATAATACAATTGATGAATTTTAATTTGAATATATGTCAAAACTCTAAATATAATAAAAAATCTAACCATGCAGTAGTGATTAAATAAAAATGAATCAGTACAACAAAGTTTTTTTTTCCATTAATGTAAGGGCAATTCATTACTATAAACCTATCAGCATTATTTATTATTTTATTCTCTATCTTAAAGATATTTTGTCTTGGTCAATAAGAGTTATAAAAGAGAAAGAAATAAAATCTCAGTTTCAGTAAAAACTGAAATATCTAAATTTGCATGATGTAAAGAAAATGAACTATTTTATAACGGTCAAAAATTAAAGCATTTTTGACATTGGAAGTGTGAATTCAGGACATCCCCCCCCCCTCCAAAGGTTTTATGCTTTGTGAAAATGTAGATAGCAGTAGTTTGAAATGGGTCCTTTCAAACTTTTCTATGACCTCCCAGATTTTGATATTTAATGCTATTTCAAAAAAAGAAAGAAAGAAAGAAAGAAAACAAATCTATTTGAGAGTTAATGACTCAGTGCTGTTGCAGAAAATTCTCTTCTGCAATAACACATGCTTGCATTAACCAGTTTTGCTCATGCACCATTGATAATGATGGGAAAGTTATCAATTTAACTAAAAACTTGCATGCTTTCATATTGAATTTTACCTAAGTAAGGGGAACCAAACTAGTGGGAGAAAAATTGTAATCCTCAGCAAAAAACGAGGAAGTACTTAGTTTGGGTGCTTCATTGGCAGGAGTCCCTTCATCTCTATATTAGGAAAATTGAAAATGCCTCCATGCACTGAGATTCATCTAGAGAAGCACAATGACTGCAGTGTTCTAGACATATGGAAGGTTTTATTTGCTCCAGTGTTCGGAGTTCCAATTCCCTCTGCATTGCTCTCCTGTCTCCCAAAAGCCAGACTTTTTTGTCTATTGCTTTTATGCAATTTAATATCCCCCGAGGCAGCCCCCAGATGCCTTTTGCTGCTTGCTTGGTCTGCACAACAGATTTCCCAAGACACTAATTATTCTTTCTTTTAATGCTCTATTTGCAAAGCTGCCTAGATTTTGACCAACACTATTTTCCCCATAAACTTTCTGATTGTTAGTGGTGATTTTGCAGAACGCAAGGTCTGTCAGGAACATGAATATTGTGTGAAAGCAGATATGTCTGTACAAAAGAGTGCTGGCATACTTTCTTCCAGAAAGCATGGATAACTACAAAAATAGGAGAGATGCACCTAAATGCTAAAGAAGCTAGTGTAATCCAGGAGCCCATTGGCGAGTCAATGATAATGCAGGACGAAATAGAACAAAAGTTAGTTAGTTGTAATATTTGAGCATGGTAAAATCCCATGAGAACATAAGTAAGCTTAAAAGGAAATAATGTTAATGCAGAACGTATAAAAAATTGAGAGGTGACCCTTAGTAATATTAGACATACTTATTAGTAATGTCTTTATTTTTTAATAATTGTATTAAAACAACATAGGTATATATGAGGCTCTGATTATTCAAAAATATTGTGTAAAATTATATTGCATACAAACTATGATTTTTAAATATTTTCCCCACTGAAAATATAAGAAGGGTAAATAAAACTACGAATAAACTGAAGTGTTCTAAAAAATTAGTGTATGTACTAAAACCAGAAATCCATTTCTTACAAAGTAATCAGGTAGAAAACAGTCCCAAAATTTTTTATGGAAGATAGTAGTTTTGTCTGTTGTCCAAGAGGAAACTAGCTTTTGCTGACCCAAACTCTAGATTCCTAGATGTAAGTTCTGTATCACCCTCCAAAGTACAGTATCTGATGCTACTTGTAAAGCATGATGTTTCTAAATATTAAAGGGGATATAGGAATGTGTGTACTAGGAAACTTAAACTTGTTGGATGTGAGGACACAGAGAAAAATGTTCAGGTGGCAAAGAAAT
Organism: Choloepus didactylus; assembly: GCF_015220235.1. Taxonomy (NCBI): domain Eukaryota; kingdom Metazoa; phylum Chordata; class Mammalia; order Pilosa; family Megalonychidae; genus Choloepus; species Choloepus didactylus. Next base: position 51,288,133 of record NC_051317.1, on the reverse strand, counting down.
GCATGAGTTTGTACTGTTCTTTTGCATAAGACACAACCTTGATTATAAGTGGTCAAGTACAATGTTCTAATACTTGAGAGACCTTAGAATGTAAGCGTAAGCTTCTTATTCAAACTGGAAATCAACTGATTGACAAACCATAACCCATAACCTTGACAGAGATAGTTTGCTTTTCATTTTGAGTGTGGGATAATTACTATATCCTTGGAATTGTGGGGGAAAAAATTATGAAGATATAGAAGAAAAGAATCAAGTACATCATACAATAACTTTAAATAGTGTGGGAGTAAAAACAAAATAGAAAGTACATCATGCAAAAGTGTTAAAAGTGTGTGTTTTAGTGTCCTTCTTTGGCTGCCGAAACAAATACCACACAATGGTTGGCATTAAAAATGGGAATTTATTTGCCCAAAGTTTTGAGACTAGGATAGAAGTCCAAATTAAGGCATCATTAAGCAATACTTTCTTCACAATGACTGGCATTCTGGGCTGGCTGCTGGGCATCCCTGATCCTTAGTTTGTCACATGGCAAGACACATGGCAGCATCACCTGATCGCTCCCTTTTTTTCCAGGTTCCATGGAAGTTCAGCTTCTGGCTGCTCCCTCTGGAACTTTCTCTCTCTGTGTCCTGCTTATAAAATACTCCAGTAATAGGATTAAGACCTATCCTGATTGAAATGGGTCACACTTTAACTAAAGTAATCTTATCAAATGGTCCTACTTACAATGGGTTCACACCCACATGGATGGATTAAGCTTAAGAAGATGTTTTTCATACAGCTCTAAACCACAACAGTGTAGGCGTAAAAATAAAATATTGTAGTAATTTTAATAATTTGTGTGTTGTTACAGTATTTGAAGTATTCGGAAATTGACAAAATGATTTGATTGAAATAGAAAAATTAGTACAAAGGCATGTGAAGTTAATTTTTAAGAAAGTTTCTTGTATAAACTTTAAAAATTGATTATTGTATGTGTGCATTTTAAATCTTTAGAATCAATTTAATTGCCCTTAATAAATTAAGCATTTATAAATAACTAAAAATATCAATAAGAGTTTTACTGCAACAACAGTCCCTCAAATATAAATATTACCTAATGGCACTTACAATTCATAATCACATTTTTTTATTTTGCTTTTTGCTTTTTCCCTCATATCATATTTTTCTTGTTTACTTTCTAATATTGTAACACATGGTATACATATTAATAAATATTTTTAAGTAAATGAAGAAAGCAATTAAAGGAGAGAAACTAAGCAAATATTGAAATTTATTCAATGCTTTCTCAAGATTAGGTAAAATTTCTATAGACAATTAAATTGAAGAAGTCTCATTATATGAGGAACAGAAAAAAAAACTATTCAAAAATTGTAGAGAAAGTTGTCTAAGGACACCAATGAATAATAAATTAGAAACTAAATAGAAGTTTTGCTATTGTAACTACAGTATTGATTCAGAAAACCTAAACAAATGAATAATACATAAGTCATGGTCATTACTGTCACCTGCCCTGACTTCCCGTGACCTGATGTGCCATCGGCTGCAGGACCTTTGGTCCAGGGTTCTCTTATCTGTTGGTGTCCTCAGTCTACGTGGGCTTCTGGGAACACCCAAGTTAGGGAGGCAACTCCCTGCCGTACTAGACAAGCACAGAGGTCTCGTAGAATCATATTGCTACTTATTTAATGGTTTGGTACTAAAACAAGTAGACAGTATCTCAGACTTCTCTGATTTTCTTACCAATCTGGACCAGAAATTATACCTCAAAATAAATAACGTATTTTTGGATTAGAAGATAACTTAGTAAAACTGCCAGTGCTTCTAAACTTACAAATGAATGAAATATACATATAATCAGAATGTTCTAAATAAATTTGTGTTAGATAGTAACAAGCTAATTTTGATATTGTAGGGAAGAATAGATGTTTAAGAAACTCAAGAAATCTTGAAAAAGGAAGCATAACAACAGAGAAATTATCTTCAAGATATAAATATGTACTAAGTGATTAGAATAACAACAAAATAAGAAAATATAGTGTTGAGCCAGAATTAGAAATGTAGAAACATATATATATATATATATATATATATATATATATATATGGCATATGATTAATGAAGAATTTGGCATGTCAAGTAATTAAATGGTTTTGAAATTGTTAGCTCTCTAATTGCAAAAATCAAGCTTGATCCTGACTGAAAACCACCTCAAATTAATTTCAAATGGATTAAAAGCTAAAATCAAAACATGAAAAAAATCAATCATATAATTGAGCATATAGAAATGTATTTATGTGAATTGTTTGTGAAAAGAGTTTTAAGCAATGCAAATGTCCAGATGTGATGAAGGCCATAATTGACAGGTTTTACTATATAAATTTGTTTGTGTATATTTGAAGACACTATAGTGTATATATATATATGTATATATATATATATGATATTAAAAGAAAATTTCTACAACACTTATAAGAGGTTTGTATCCCTGAAATAGAAAGTATGTACAAATTATAAGAAAAAATAAAATACTCCCCAAAGTATGTGAACAAGTAATGACAGAGATAAAGAAAAATGGCCAAACTTATTATTAATTTCACTATTGCTTAATATATTCAGCTTAGTATATTAAGTTATAATTTTTATTGTAACTGAGCAACGACCTCATTGCCTGATGCATGCAGAAGTCAATACTGTGATATCAAGATTTCGAGAAAAGGAAGAGCTTTTTTTCAAGGTGGCCAGCAAGGAGAGGGGAGACAAGCGCAAATCTGTCTCCTCAAACAGGGTTAACGCAGGGTTTTTATAGGTTTGAGGGGCTTGGGAAGGCAGATTAAGCAGGTGTGGAAGGGATGAGCTTGCACAGAAGTGCTACATGCTAGCTCACACATCTGATTTAAAAATGGCATCCTTAGAATGTTCCCTGGGGAAGGGACTGGGGGAAAGGGTATTCACGGTTAGCGTTCTTGTTTGAGGATCCATGCACAGAGGTGTGTGGCAATGATTAATAGGTTTTAGACCAGTGTCAACGGGTTATTGTTTTGCTAAAATGCAGGGGAGTGAAGCAATGGTAGTGTGCTAGGCAAGGAACTTGCGGTCTTTGGGGGCTGACAACTGGGTAGTATCAGTTTATAAAAAGTAAATTATAGAGTACATTTTCATGTACTACGGGTAGATGTGAAAATTAGTACAATCCTTTTAGAAAATATAATTTTTATAAATAAAAATTAAGCCGTGCATCACCATTTACCCAGGAATCCCACTAAACAAAGAGTGTCCTATGTCATGCACCAGATTGAACCGAGTAATTACTCTAATGGCAATAATCTTTTGGCATTAAAGTTAATTCTTTTCCTGAAACTACATCTGATATTTATCTTTATGAGAGTTAATTCATTATATTTGATGTTTCCAAGTGGTATGTAGTTTCACAGATCCACTTCCTTATCTTTCAGGAGGAAAATTCAAGATTTTAAAAATATCATTACATTAGTGAACACTTGAAGCAAGGATGAGAAAGCAATAAACGATGAGAAATTATAGAACATTATTCCACTTTTTATTCAGAGGGGGAGAAAAATGCAATTTAGTGACCCACTGGCTTAGAAAGGCTGAGTTATTAGTGATGCAAGGGCTCAGAAGCAAACTAAATGCCCAGGCAACAGATTTGGAAACAAGCATTCATGGAGGCAATGGAAGTAAAATCCTTTGAATAAAGAAACCACAAAATGAACAACAAATATTGCTTTTAGAGCAATGAAAGGCTCTTACTGAGGCATCTACAGTGCTGTGTGAATTATAAACTAGCAGTAAATTCTTCTTGGTGAATTCAGAGTAGGATGAAGCGTGATCTCTAATGGAGGAAGAAACCCTGGTGCAGAGCTAATGACTTTCAACCTATGCACATTTGGGTCTCCCCAGAATTGCTAAAGTTTTATGCTGGATCATTAGATAATATTTATTTCAGTTATCTTGACAGTAGTGTATTTCTTCTAGCTTTCAAATTTTCTTAGAGGTCATAAGGCAACTCTAGGGGAAACTCAAAGTAGATTAAGCAGAAATCATACCTCAGATTACCAAACTCTCTTTTCTTTCTGCCTAGATCATATCAAGCAAATCCTATTTGTTCAGATGTTTTTATGGGAGAAGAGGGGACTACGTTTTTTAAGGTCTAATGTTCTTGCACATTAATTAATAACTGCAGTTAAGTGGCTGTTCTGCTTCTACTAATATCTTTATAAGAATGGCCATAAAAAAAACCTGAAGTTTATATTTTAGGATAGAGAGCACTGAAAGCAGTAGTCTTCTTAAGTGTATTTGTTTTCTGTAAATTGACAGGTCACCATTTCAATTTACTTAAAATAAAGATAATAGTTGTTCTCAAGGATGTCTTCAAAAGCATAAAAGTATCTGAAATACAAATCACATAGATAGATAGATATAAATATAGATATAGATAACTTAAGGATAAAATCATAGTTGAGATAAACAAAATTTGAAGTTTATTATATAGATTTCTCAAAATCAGAGCCCTACTGCATCCCATGTAGTGACTCATGAGCTTAAATACTCAGAAATCAAACAAAATTCAGACCCAGGGTAGAGTTCATAATACATATTCTTAATGTGTGAGTTTTAAAGATATTATAATTGGAAGATTTTATTGTTGTTTTACATTTTAGTGTATGTTTTCCCCTTTCACATTCATTTCTTTCTCTTACCTTGGTATTACCAATAGGCAAAATATATTGTGGTCACCTTACATTTTATTAAGATGAACTGTTCAATCATTCATTCTATAAATATGTAGTGAACAATTACTGTACACAAGTCATTATGTTAGGCACCCAAACTACTGAATATATAATGAGCTGACACCATGTCAGAGGACTTATATTATTATTTCCTTTTAACTCCATGTCATTTTTATAACTGAAGACATCTTTCTATATACTATGTGGGTAGAAGTTCCGAGAAGATGACAAATGACAGAGGGAAGAGGGCTTGGCAGGTATTCAACTAAATCAATATTTTCAGAGAGAAAGCTATGGGTGAAAATACCATGCTGGTAAGTGCTGACTGGTTTAGAGTCATGAAAAGATCAAGGACTAGCACATTTAGAAATGTGGCATATGCTGGAGTTTAGTATGATTCATGTCCCTTGATGGCTTGTAAATTCAAAAAGATCATTCCGGCTGAATAGATTACAGTAAAGTGGTAGCAGCAGCCCTAGGAATCCTGCCAAACAACACTGAACATGAGCTAAAAAGTCCTTTTGGCATTTATTGTTATTTAGACAATATTGTCATTATAGAGAAAATTTATAGGAAGCATTCAGAGAATCTTAGCAACGTGTCCCTAAGGTAGCGATAAGGTGGTTTCAGGGTAAATAAGGCTAAATGTGAATTCTTTAAAGAGGAAAACAGGTCCTGGAGTAATGTGATAGATGCAAGTGGTTTCTTGGGTAACAGGATAAAATAGTGTCTGTAAAATATGCTCTGTGCCTAAAATAAGTTTTATGCTTGAACTCATTGTGGGATTTATAAAGTACTGCTTTTTTGCTAAATTTCAAAACTCCGAATCAGAAAAGGGCAATGTTCTGAAACCTATAGGCAAATATTTTAGAATGCCATGTTTTATGACTTCAGGTAGTTTTCATGGTTTACAAACAAAATCTTAAGCAATCACTGCCTAATGAAGCTTTCTTTTTAAAATTCTAATCGAGATTATTTCACACAGCCCAATTTGTTACCTCCAAAATAAATCTGTCACTTCTAGATCAACAAACAATTATCCTAATGGGGACAAAAGCCACATTCTCTCTCTCTCCCCCTCAGTATCTATCTTTCTCTCTCAATCTCAATCTCTCTCTCTCTCTCTCTCTCTCTCTCTCTTTCTCTCTCTCTCTCATCTTCTTCTCTTTATAATTTCCACTTTTATGCCAGGACAGAGAGAACTTTCAAAGACAAACCTGATCGTATTGGCTCACAACATAAAATGATTCCATGGTTTCTTGTCTATCCTCAGATGAAAAGATACAATCCTTAACCTAGCTATTGGGATTTGCTTTCATTCCATTACTAGACTGCATCAAGCTTCCATACATTATCAGAGTCACTGTCAAATATTTAACAACACACTCAAACATGGCTTCTGCCCACAACATTTCATGCTTGACAGCATCAGTTTTTGCTGAAGACAATGAACTCCATACACTTTAATTAATGGACACTTTTCAGTCAGGTTGTTGACATTTCAGCTTAAATTGTAACATTCACCATTTGATCCTTTTTAAAAATGTTCTCTGGTTTCAAATTGGGTGGCAAAAAAACTTAAAAAGATTTCTAATTTGTTTGGTCTTTGTCCCCAGTTCCTGGGGAAAGCAAGCTCTGAATGTTTAGAATTTCCTGTGAGAGGAGTGTCGTTTTTATTCATGATGGGCCCAGTGACCACATCTGATAGTTGTAAGCTAGGTCTAGCCACACCTAGTTTTAGGGTGGTTGTGGGCCACACCCGAAAGACCAACTTGTGTTCACAGGATTGGGGCTTTGAGCTACATCATATCAGTCCATATCAACCTACCTCCCTGATCTCTGGAATGGGGTAAGGGCTGCAGATTGGGTTCAACCATGTGTATGGTGAGTCTATCAATCATGTGTACTTGATGAGATTGCATATAAACCCCAGATGCTTGAAGCCCCAAAAAGTTTCCATGATTGACAAGATGCATCTCTGTGCTTGGACAGTGACATCTGACTCCATGTGGAGAGGACAGGGAAGCTTGCATTTTAGACCCTACTAGACCTTGTCCTACATATATTTTCTTTTAGCTTCTTCTTATTTGTATCATTTTACTATAATAAAACTATAATCATAAGTATAGCATTTTCAGTGAGTTTTGTTAGTCATCTAGTGAGTTATCAAAACTGATGGGGTGGTGGGAACCCTCAAATTTGTAACCAGTTCATGAGAAATGTGGTGACCATTGTCCCCAAAGTTGCAACTGCTGAAGGACAACAGCGTCAGAATTGACTGAATCACTGTATGCTTTGCAGTTGCTGATTGAAATTTGAACCTCTGTAGCTTGTGACAGAAGTTACTGGAGAAAGTTAATAGAAGTTTTTGCAAACCTAAACACTTGTGACAGACCAAAAGTTGTACCTAGAGCATATAGAAAAGCCATTTAATGGAAGAAGAAGAAAAAGGATGATGATGAGGAGGAAGAGGAATTCATTGACTAATAAGTCCATTAAAGTTATTGAAAAGCTCTTGTGGCATCAAGACTTGATGAGCTAAGATACCAAAAAGAAGCTAACAAAGAGAAGTGAGCCAATGTCCTATTTTACCATTTTTCATCTTAGATTTTGGCTCTTCTTGAAACAGAGGGTAAGGGTGAGGATATGGGCAGCAATTCTCAGAATGGAAAAATCAGAAGAGACTCATCAATTTTTACTGGACTGGGAAGACACAGTTTTGGTGTTTGAGAATATCAAACTTGTTACTTGATGGAACCAAGTTTCCAGGGCTAAGAGTGGTACAGAGAAGGGACCATGAGACTCAGTTTTCCCCTTGAGTCATTTGCCAAATTATAAGGCTGTGCAGAGCAGTATGTTAAAAGTGAATACAAAAGCATCTGGAAAGCAGACTTTTTTTTTTCTCATTTATTTTTTGACATTTTCATAATGCTGAGAGAATGAAAATTGGAGTTCATTACTTTCCAAGGAGAAGTAACCCAATTATATGCTCCATACAAATGTCTATTATTCCTAGAGGGCTAAACAGTGTAGGTGAGACTGTACCAGAGGATCTAACCAGAGTGACCAAGATCACGCAAATATTTCAACCCTGGCTCAAGTCAGCATGAATGTGATCTGCCCTCAGTGTCACTGTCTGACAGAGAATAGGGTTAATCCCCTTTGGAGAATGTAAATGTCATTAAAAGCCTTAATAATTTTCATAAATTATACCCAGCATTAAAACATAAGTGTTTAGGCACATGTAAAGGGGACCAAGAGGAAGAAAATAAATGGAAACTAGAAAGAGAATCCAAGATGAAATCATATTTGTATAATCATGCATGGATATGAAAATACATGGGATTGACATTCCCAAAAGTCAATGATAAGATGGGAAATTTTATCATAGAACGATAATAATAATAAAAATTAACAAATTTGCATTCTAGAGCTGAATGAGAGTATTCACATTTAAGAAACCAATAGATTGTTTTAGCATAAGATTGGTCAGAGCATAAGAAAGGATTTGTGAATCAGATACCATTTAAGCAAAAATATCTGGACTGAGGCAAAGAAAGCCAAAATGACAGAAAATACAGAAGAAGAAAAAGATAATAAAAGATATATGAGACTGAGTAGATAGATTTAAGATACATGTAATAGGAGTCACTGAAAAAGAAGATAATTTAAGAGCAAGTACTGAAAATTTTCTAAAACTAATGATGAGTTAATTACCCACAGGAATACTGGAAAGACTGACAGATGAAGAAACTGATTCTACCATAGAGATGTTAGTTGTTTGCTTGCTATTTTACTGTATTAAAAGGTCCTCTCTTCTGTCCTACATAATATTTTAATCAAAGAATTGGATCAAAAATAAAAGATATGTTTCCTATATTTATTGATGGTACAAGATGATGACAGAAGATGACAACATCAGGAAAAAAAAGATTTTTAAACATATTAATTATTGTCCAGAATCAACAAACTGTTAGATATAAATTTAAAATTCTTAAGTAATATAGAAAAGTTGAATACCAGTAGTCCAAATGGCAAGTTCTGGGTTAACACAATTTTATGTAGAAATATTTGGTGGTTTTTCTGAACCTGAATATAGAGTGAGCCATAACACCATAATATTGTTAAAACAAATGATGTGTACCTATAATATAACAACAAGGGGTCATAGCAGGCCACAATCCTACTAAATCTATATTTGCAAACCATATCTAAAGTACCATGTGTAGTTCTTGAACAATGCCAAATTTTAGAGGCTCTAGATATGAGATATTTATATGTGAATGTTCCAGGAAATATGTCACAAGAGCAATAAGGTAAAAAAAATAATGTTGTTCTTGGTTTGTATATAAAGAATGTGAAAGATTATTAAGCAATAAAAATATTCAGATAATTCACATTTGAAATGATTATTGATGTAGTTAGATTAATATCTACTATATTTTAACTGTTTTATATTTCTTGCCACTTCCACTTTTTCTTTCTTTCTTTCTTTCTTTCTTTCTTTCTTTCTTTCTTTCTTTCTTTCTTTCTTTCTTTTTCACTTCCATGATTTTCTGCTTTCTCTGATTTCAAATGAGCACTCAATATGAATCCATTTTCTCTCCTCTAGTAGTATATCAATTATACTTCTTTTTACACTTCTCTTAGTGGTTGCTCTAGAATTTGAAATAGACATTTATAGCTAATCTAAGTCCACATTCAAATAACCATAATTCTTCACAGGTAGTGAAGGTACTTATAATGGAGTAATGCCAAGTCTCCCATCCCTTGTAATAATGCTATCATTCTTTCATTTATCCATAACCTACAATTATCCAAATTATTATTACTATTATTATTTTGAACAAACTATCATCTGTCACATCAACTAATAATTAGAAAATAAAAGATTTTATTTTACCTTCATTTATTCCTTCTCAAATTCTCTTCTTTCCCTTATTTGGAGCTGGATTTCTGACCTATATAATTTAAATTCTTTCTGGGTAATTTCTTGTAACATTTCTTGCAAGGCAGGGCTACTGTCAAAAAATTTCCTCAATTTTCATCTGTCTGAGAAACTATTTCTCCTTTACTTGTAAGGGACAACATCATTGGGTACAGAATTCTAGGTTGGTGTTTTTTTTCTTTAAACACCTTAAATACTTCAATCCATTCTCTTCTTGCTTGCATGATTTCTGAAGAAAAGTCCAATATGATTCTTATCCTTGTTCCTGTAAAAGTACAGTGTGGTTTTTCTTTTTCTTTTTCTTTCAGGATATTCTCTTTGCCTTTGATTTTATGTAGTTTTAATATGATAAGCTCAGCTGTAGATTTTTTGCTATTTTTTTTCTGCTTAGTTTTCTCTGCACTTTCTGTATCTGTGGTTTGGTCTATCATTAATTTGGGAAAATTCTCAGCCAGTATTCCTTCAAATCATTTTCCCAAACTTTTCGTTCCTTCATCTCCTTCCAGTTTTCCCATTATGCATATGTTACACTTTTTGTAATTATCCTATAGTTCTTGGATATTCTCTTTCGTCTTTTTGGTTCTTCTTTTGTTCTATTTGCACTTCAGTTTTGGATGTTTCTATTGACATATCTCCAAGCTCTCTGATTCTTTCCTTGGCTGTGTCAAATCAACTGATGAGCCCATCAAAGGCAGTCTAAATTTCTGTTACAGTGTTTTTAATTTCTACTATTTCCTTTTGATTCCTTCTTAGAGTTTCCATCTTGCTGTTTACACTTACTTTCTAGTCTTACCTGTCCACTTTCTCCGTTAGACCTCTTAGCATATTAAATGTTGTTTTAAATTCCTGGTCTGATTGTTCCTACATCTCTGTCATACCTGCATTTGGTTCTGATGCTTGCTTTGTAGTTTCAGAACTGTAAATTTTGCTTTAGTATGCTTTGTAAATTTTTGTATGAAAGCTGGAAATTATGAACCAGGTAAAAGTAACTGAGATAAACAGAAGTTGAGTGTGAGGTTTTGTATTTATCTGCCTAGGAGTTAGACTGTGTTTATTGTTTGTTGTAGCTGTAGCTGGCAGAGACTAAAATTTCCTCTGGTATCCCTATTTTTGTCTCCCCTTCAGTGTCTGAGCCTTGCAGTTCTATCTGTTGTAATCCCGTTATTATATTGGAGCCCTATCATTGTGGTCAAGTGTAGGGAGAGGAAAGTATTTTATAATCCTATGATTTAGTTTCAGTCTTTTACTGAGCCTGTGTCCCTGAACTGTAACCCACACAACTGTTTCTCAGCTTTTTTACTTTTATTATTTTTTTTAATTTTATTTTCCCTTCCTTTAGGTGAGACAGCAGGCTAAAGGCAGCTGTGGTTTGTTATCCCCACCACACACATCATGTAAGCTCCAGAAAAATCCAAGTCCATTAGTCTTTTGTAAAATAGTTTCACCTAAGGTCAGTCTTTTGTTAAGAACCCACTGCTCTGGAAGAATTTAAGAATGGTTAGTTTTCCCTTTCCCCTGCTAGTAGCAGGAAGGGAATTTTCTCCAGTCTTCAGCACGAGCATTTAACGAGGTTTGTGGAGGTAAAACAAAGGAAAATGTGGAGACCCCTAAAACTGACCCCTCCCTTCCCCAGATTCTTTAAGTTAGTCCACTCTGAACTTCCTGTAATTCATCACTTGGAGATCAGGCATTCCAACTGTACTGGTTCCAGTGGAGAGTTTCTGTCCTGGGGATTCATCTCCAGATAAGTTGTAGACTTCTCTATCCATCTCTCTCCTGTTGTCAAGGAAGTAGTTGGCTCTGAGACATCAAATCTCTGATGGATCTAAAAGGAGTTGTTGTTTTACAGTTTGGTCAGCTTTTTTCTTGTTATGGAGAAAATGACTTCCAAGTTCCTTATATGCCAGTTCTGATCTTGACTGTCCGACTAAAGTTGTGGAAAAAGTTTTGAAGTCTTAAAATGTAATTACTGTGCTTTTGAATAGCTTTCAGGTAGGAATATTTTAATAGCATTCTCTTGAAGGGAGATTTAAGAACCAACAGTCAATCTGCTCTGTTAATACTGGTATTGAGGGAATAAGGTCTTGAAGAACAGCATTTGCTCTGGAAATCAAAAGGGAAAGTTGAATAAAAGGCACACTACAGAGATGGGTGAATGAAATACTAAGTAAAATAGGAAGAAGTAGACAAATAGATAAATAACAAACTATCCAGAATGTAATAAGAAATCAAATCATTTAAGATAAAAAAAGTAAATGATCCTATTGAAATCTGAACAAATTTGGGCATAATCACAGAAGATTCAAAACTGGCCAATGCTTCATTGCACATTAAGGAAATCCCAATAAATCTTTGTGAAATACCATTTTAAATTCAGATTATTGAAAGAATGGGGACTTTCATACACTGTTGATGGTGTTGATATTTGTGAAATTACTTTGAGTGGCAATTGGAGTTTCTTCCCCAAGATAAAGATAAACATATTACAAACCTATTGAATAGACAAATATATTGTGGCCTATTCATACAGCTGGGAAAATGGATAAATGAAAGAAAGAGAGCTACATGCTTCAATGTGAATGACTCTCAAATACAAATTGTGGAATAAAAAATAAGGGAAGATTCCACGTATTGGAGGTTGGAAAATTGACAAAACATCAAACTGTTCTTTATGGAGTCAGAATAAAATTATTTTTAAAATATGCAAAAACAACTCAGAAGTTAGGAAAATACCTACTGTGGAACTGAGGGAAGAGACTCAAAACGGTAGGGACATACCAAGTGTATTTTGTTTATTAATCTGCATGGTGTTATATACCACATTTTTGTAGGTATATTTACATTTTATACATTTAATTTCATGGATATTAAACAATATGGTAACTGGTAAGTTATTAATAGCTATCTTATTTAAGTAAGTTTGTTATTTACATCATATTTACTTTGTGGAATTTATCTTCTGAGTATCAATACTAAAATTTATACTGAATTTTAGATTTAAGAATTAAAATTATACCGGAAGTTCAATATAATAATAAAAATGTAAGATAAATTAAAACTGCAATATTGTATTTTAATATTTATCTCATATACATATATTTTTAAACATCACCTACAAAATCATAGCAATTTGCAAATCATAGTAATTATTTAGGTAACAAATATGTAGCAACTTAGCAAATGGTAGAATCTTAACACTAGATAGGATCTTAAGGGTAATTTACCTAATCATTTTATTTTTCCATAAGAAAAGTGTAATGAATCAGTCACATATAAACCCAGATAAATGATTTTGGCCTGTAAACCTTACTGCTGAAGTGTAGTAAAAAATGTATGATCTCTTAAGGGTACATTAGCTCTCTGTCATGTTAGCTTTGTAGCATTTTGCTAGTAAGTAGAGGGGTAAATACTCTGCATATTTTGTTTTGCAAATATCAAATAAAATGGATTATATAGTGTACTTTTATCTATCCATCTCAATATGGAAATTAAATTTTAATAAATTTTAAAGATATTTGAATAATGAGATACTAGAAACACTTCAATTATTTAAATTTTTATATTCTAAAAGGTGAATCTTCCTATTCTCACTTAGTATCTTAAATGATTGTGAATAGGTTATGATTCTTTTTCAGTTACTTTGAATGGTTCTTAATCATTAATAATGTTATAAAAAGTATAAAAAGTATATGCACCACGCATGTATATATAAAATCTTATTACCGTAAAACACACCCATTTTAATCTCTTTGTTTAAACTGCATTCAAAGTCTACAAAGACATTTCTTGTTAAAATTTATCTAAGTACATTTACAATTTATTATTAAAATATTCCAACCTTTTAAATTTTCTGTCCTTGCATTGCATTCTAGTATCATGATTCATTTAACATTGTTCTATTTCTTGTCTCCTTGTTTCATAATAGTGGCTCTTTTCATATATTTCTATGCCCAAAATAATAATTCAACACAGAGAGAAACATTTTATTAACATCTATTCAGAAATTTGCTATACCCTTGAACTCCAAAAAAATCATGTATTTGATGAAGTAATACATAAGCTATGCTAAGATACTTAACATTTATTCCATGAAATGTTTTTCATTTTTATTCATTCTTTGAAGGAAAAATCTTTTTTTAATCCCATTTTAAGTGAAACACTTCTGTAACCAGTACACCAATGATTATGAATGAGGTCTTTAATTTTTGCCTAACTTTTTTCTCTGAGCTATAAAATCTAGAATGCAATTTTCATTTTGTATATCATCAATAAAACCAATAAAAAAGGCAGAGTGCTAACATTGGAGAGGAGAATGATATGGAGCCTGAAGTTGCCAGCTTCAGATCTGTTAGTCATTAATAAATATCTTTGTCCATATTATTGAGGAAATTTGTGACTGACAGACATAAATGTTCCTACAGTGATGAGAGAAAAATATTCAGTGAGGAAATAATATGGTTCTCATATTATTTCCTCAGCAACTTTTGCGTGTGAAATTCTGCCTTACAAATGACATAGCAATTGGAAATGATGAGGAAAGTTGAAGTGTATACTGATTTTGAAATCTAACCAAAGCTTTCTTTTTTTGCTCTATAATCCATAGTCAGTTTGAAACTTGGATAGATCTCATGTACTGATGTTATAGAGAAAAACATATAATTTCTTCCATATATGTTCTGATCATGTAAACCAAAGAACAAGACGTAAAGCATAAGAGCTGAGATTTTGCAGTAATTCTATCCACCTGACTAGTGAGATTAAGGGGGAACCATTCCACCCACTCAATAAAAATAATAATATCTGTATAAATATCAATTAAAGATATCTAACATCATTTTAGCTCCATTATCATGGGACAAGTTGAATTGAGATGGTCAGGAAATCAGGGCCTGTATATAGGCAAGCTCCAGGCATCGTGGAAGTCTACAATACCACCTACCTGAAGTCTTTGGAAAACATTACGTAGAGTAATATTGCTAGAAGTAGCCTTGGATCCTAAGGATGTTTCCATAAAAGGACCATATAACAAGGAAGGTCGAAGGATTTTGATTGTACAGATTGGGCATATCATTCATGATTCTCCAGAGAACCAGGACAAACAGGATGTATACATTATTTTATTTTAGAAGAAAGGACTGACAATATTGTGAGTGCTGTAAATCTCAAATCTGTAGGATAGGCTGGCAGGTTGGCAACTCAAATAGAGTTTATTTTGTATTCTTTAGTCAGAATTTCTTCTTCCTCTGGAAACCTCATTTAGACAAGGCCCACGTTTTTTAGGGTAACCCCATTTAATCAGAGTCAGTTGATTATAGATGTTAACCCCATCTACAAATCACCTTCACAGCAATACCTAGATTAGTGCTTGATTAAATAATGGGGTACTATAGCCTAGCCAAATTCACACAGAAGGCTGACCCTTACAGTACATCTCTCATCAACTTGGCATCCATAAACCTTTCCTTAAGTCATAATTTATCTCTATTTAAACAGAATAACAAGGTCAGACTTCAGCCTAATGTGATGTAGATGTCCTAAGTACATCCCAAGAAAAGAAAGTAAAGTCTT
This sequence comes from Choloepus didactylus, assembly GCF_015220235.1. NCBI lineage: Eukaryota > Metazoa > Chordata > Mammalia > Pilosa > Megalonychidae > Choloepus > Choloepus didactylus. Next base: position 51,272,863 of record NC_051317.1, on the reverse strand, counting down.
GAGGTAATATTCATTCTTCTTAGTATCCTACGATGTAAATATCGTAATGTAAATCTATCTATCTATCTATCTATCTATCTATCTATCTATCTATAGTTAAGGAAGGGATACTAGTAAAAGTTACAGTCCTCATTTCTGCAATTGGTCATCTGGTCATAGTCATAGGGCAGTAGAGTATTAAGGAGCATCCTAAAGGATCTCCATATTCCAGACATTCCTGCTTAAGTCTGTTTAGTAGTAGCAGCCCAAGAGCCCTGGGTAATCAGGATCAATCACCCCAGCCATCACAATTACTCTCTTCTTTGACTATTTGTGCCGGTTTGACTGTATTGTGTCCCCCAAATGCCATTATCTTTGTAGTCTTGTGGGACAGAATAGTGGGGATTAAGTTGGAACGTTTGAATTAGGTTGTTTGCATGGAGATGTGCCCCACCCAGCTGTGGGTGGTGACTTTGGTGGGATACTCCCATGGAGGTGTGACCCCACCCATTCAGGGTGGGCCTTGATCAGTGGAGCCATATAAAACATGCTGACTCAAAGAGACTGGACGGAGTGCAGCTGTGAGTGACATTTTGAAGAAGAGCAAGCTTGCTAGAGAGGAACGTCCTGGGAGAAAGCCATTCTGAAACCAAAACTTTGGAGCAGACGCCAGCCACGTGCCTTCCCAGCTAACAGAGGTTTTCCGGACACCATTTGCCATCCTCCAGTGAAGGTACCTGATTACTGATGTGTTACCTTGGACACTTTGTGGCCTTAAGACTGTAACTGTATAGACAAATAAACCCCCTTTTTATAAAAGCCAGTCCATCTCTGGTATTTTGCATTCTGCAGCATTAGCAAACTAGAACAGATTTTGGTACCGGAGAAGTGGGGTGCTTTTGCTGCTGAGTTTGCAGATACCAAACATGTTGGAACGGCTTTTTAAATGGATAATGGGGAGTTTCTGGAAGAGTTGTGAGGAGCTTGATAGAAAAGGCCAAAACTGCTTTAAAGAGACTGTTTGTGGAAATATGGACTCTAAAGATACTTCTTATGAGGACTTGAGCAGAAATGATGAATGTGTTGTTGCAAACTGGAAGAAAGGTGATCCTTGTTTTAAAGTGGCACAGAATTTGGCAAAATTGAGTCCTGGTGTCAGATGGAAGGAAGAATCTGGAAGCAACAACCTGGAATACTTAGCTGAGGAGATCTCCAGACTACATGTGGAAGATGTATCCTGGCTTCTCTTTGCAGCTTATAGTAAAATGCGAGCAGAGAGAGATAAACTTAGAACTGAACTCTTGGGTTCAAAGAAACCAGAAGTTGATGGCTTGGAAAATTACAAGCTTCCAGGGGGTGGAATTCCAGAAGCTACAGCCCAATGTGAGGATGTAACCAAACATGGAACCCAGCCACCATTTCAGTACAAGCCAAGATTGGAGTTGGAATTACCCAGAAAGGATTTGTGGAAAGTCCTATTGTCTGATGGCTTTGACCCCTGCATGCTTCATGCAAAGCCAACAGAACTTTTGCGAGATCTTTATAGACAGAGCCATTGCCGGTCTGGACTGGAGGAGACAGACAAGGAACAAATTGAAGGAAAAATTTCTTCAAAGACAGAGCCATGGAGGTTGAGGTCTGAAGTCAAGAGGCCTTGGGATGGGAGAGTGGAGCAGCCCACATGCATGGAAAGGGTGAGTTTGCCCCGGAGGTTGAGGGTGGGCATTCCACCTCGATGCTCTGGAAGAGTTTTGCCACCCGAGGTCCCAGAGAGGGTGGAACACATTCCCAGGGAATTGGGGAGAGCCTGACTGCCACCACACTGTTCTGAAGGGGTTGAGCATGTGCCCCGGAGATGGAAGGGAATCCGGGAGCAGCCCCAATGTTTGAGGAGGGTGGGGTCAAGAAGGTTGTCTCTCCAATGTGTGGAAATGTTGGAGCACTCACCCAAGCATTTGGAGAGGAAACAGCTGCCAAAAAGGCCCTTGGGAAGGGTTAGGCTCCCGCTCTCTCAAGCCCCAAGGATGCAACGTTGTTCTGTTAATGACTCTCAGACTTTGAAATCTAATGGAGTTTGTCCTGTGGGTTTTAGGAACTGTTTTGGTCCTGTTAACCCTGTTTTCCTTACTCTTTCTCCTTATGGCAATGGAAATGTTTATCCTATGAATGTCTCTCCTTTGTATATTGGGAGCACATAATTTGTTCTAAGTCCACAGATCCAAAGCTAAAGGAAAAGTATGCCTTAGGACTGACCATGCCTATATTTGATTTTGATGGGATTTTGTACTTAACTTTTTTACTGAAATGATTTAAGTTTTTGTGATATTGTGATGGAGTGAATGTATTTTGTATTTGGAAAGATAATGTCATTTTGGGGTGCAGGGGGTGGAATGTGCTGGTTTGAATGTATTGTGTCCCCCAAATGCCATTATCTTTGTAGTCTTGTGGGACAGAATAGTGGGGATTAAGTTGGAACGTTTGAATTAGGTTGTTTGCATGGAGATGTGCCCCACCCAGCTGTGGGTGGTGACTTTGGTGGGATACTCCCATGGAGGTGTGACCCCACCCATTCAGGGTGGGCCTTGATCAGTGGAGCCATGTAAAACATGCTGACTCAAAGAGACTGGACGGAGTGCAGCTGTGAGTGACTGTGTGTTTTGAAGAAGAGCAAGCTTGCTAGAGAGGAACGTCCTGGGAGAAAGCCATTCTGAAACCAGAACTTTGGAGCAGACGCCAGCCACGTGCCTTCCCAGCTAACAGAGGTTTTCCGGACACCATTTGCCATCCTCCAGTGAAGGTACCTGATTACTGATGTGTTACCTTGGACACTTTATGGTCTTAAGACTGTAACTGTATAGACAAATAAACCCCCTTTTTATAAAAGCCAGTCCATCTCTGGTGTTTTGCATTCTGCATCATTAGCAAACTAGAACACTATTGATTCAGAGGAATGAGGAACCCAAGGTATGTGGATGGCAGTTGATTCAGAGGTATAAGGAGCCCAAAGAATGTGGGTGGCAGTACTATCTCCCACATCAATGAACTAAATTTTGTGTCTCCTGGTAGAACTACTCCCTTCTTTGGAACTAAGACTTCTAGAACAGCACAGCACAAGGTCAAGTTTCCTCTAGAATCACTCTCAGTACCAAAATCTGTATCAGTCAAAGTTCTTCAGATAAACAGAACCAATAGGATATATGTATATCTTAGGCTCCTAGGGCTGCCATAAGAAAGTGCCACAACTTGGGTGGCTTAAAACATCAAATTTATTGACTCACATTTCCATTGGTGGCTAGAAGTCTGAAAGGAAGTTGCTGTCAGGACCATGCTCCCTCTGATAGCTGATATCTCTGATACTTTCTTTGCTTCTTACTAACTTCTGATGGTTTATGGGCAATCTTTGGCTTTCCTAGGCTTGTACCTGCAGCTTTTCATTTTCTTTTTCTGCCACCATGTGACCTTCTCTCTGTGTCTATGTCTTTTCCTTTTATAAGAAAACCAGTCATATTGGATTAGTGGTCCACCCTACTTGGGTTATGAACTCATCTTAATTTAACTTACTCTATCTGCAACAACCTTAGTTCCAAATAAGGTCACATTCTGAGTTACTGGTGGTTAGGACTTCCTAATATCTTTTGGGGGGGCACCATTCAACCTTTAACAATGTATATATACATATCAAGAGATTTTTTTTTAAAGGTCTGTCTCCATGGTTGTGGAGTCTGGCAATTTTGTAACATGTAGGGCATACAGGCAGAACAGAAACTCAGGCAAGAGTGAAAGTTGCAGTCTTGGGTTTGAAATTTGTAGAGCAGTCCAGCATACTGGAAACTCAGATGAGAGTTGATGTGGAATCTTGAAGAAGAATTTCTTTTCTGGGAGATCTCAATGTGTGCTATCAGGCTTTCAACTGTTTTGAAGGGTCCCCCAACATTTTTGAGAGTAAGTAATCTCCTTTACTTAGAGTCAACAGATTGTAGATGTTAACCACATCTGCAAAATACTTTTATAGCAACACCTAGATTAATATTTGATTAAATAACGGTACTATATTGACATGTAAGATTAACCAGCATACCTGGGAATATAGCATATAGAAAGGCAAGACCTTTCTTTTTGGTTTAAGAAAATAGTAGACAAATTATTAAAGACCGAATTTCTAAGACATAATTAAGCTAAAATAGTTATTAAATAACCTTTTGGGAGGATAGGAAATTAAAGGAATAGTCTACCACCTACAAAAGCGCAAAAGTTTTGATTTTCTCAGTTGGGAAACTTGAGTGGAACAATTTAATCAGGTCCAGTATATGTACTCCTTTCTTAGGATAATGTTATGTTATATTAAAAAACGTATTTTCTTTACCAAAGTTAATTTAAAAACTTAGTGTGAACTCAGTATGATGGTAATGGGTGTCAGTGGACCCAGCTGTGGGAATGTGGGCAAAACAGAGGAAAGGAAAACTATGTTGACATAGATAATTCATAAATATTCTCTAGGAATGGATTATGAGGGTGACCATATATCATATTAAATTCCGCAAGTAACATAGTTATTGTGCTGCAAAGATTTGGACAAGTAATGGATTATAATGCAGTGTCATTCTGTCATCAATGAGATTATCATATAAATGAAGACATCATTACATAGGGGCAACATAGTATGCCATAGCAATAAAGCAAAAGGAAACAACAAAAACTTGCTCTTATACAGATTTCTAACAGAATAGGTTGCACATTGTGCTTTGTATTTTTGTCTGGGAATCACTTAATGGGAATTATGTGATTTTATGGTACATAAAATTCACTTTATGCTGCATAGAAATGTGTGTCTCTAGTTAAAAAAAAAAAAAAGGGAGAATATAGAATATAGAACAATTGAGCAATTTATGGCCATAATAAATTGCCACTACCATAGTTTTATTTCCTTGAATATTTTTTAATTTGGATCTGTTGGCACATAGAAGAAAGTGTGTCTAATTAGGCTGAACAATATGGTAAATTGTTTTAATTTCAACAAATATAAGAGTCAGTAACAATATTATCCCAATTACAATTTTAAGAAATTGGCTCTGTGAGGGTTTGTTAGGGCAAGACCTTTCTTTTTGTTTTCAGGAAACCCAGTTCAAATTCTTTAAGACTTTCAATGATGTAAGCACTATCAAAAATATTTCTCTTCTGCTATAGCATTACCTTACCAGTTTTTGATGCTTATTTTCCTTAAAATCAGGCAATTTGTCTCTTGGAATTATTGTTTCACTCCTTGTCATACTCAAATTGGAGCCCACATTAACCCAAATTTGTAAGTTAAAAAGTAGCTGTGTGCTAGAGGTTATGGTTTCACTGTTTGAAGATAGAGCATATCCCCTCACAGGCCTGGCTAGAAGAGACTACTTTAGATACGGTGTTGATTGTAATCATAGAAATTTTGTTCTCACGGTCTCTAAATGAGATGGTATCCAATATAATTACTTTTGGCTTCTCATCAATAATATGGAATATTTTTCTGAATGCTTAGATTATTCACACTCCCTTATTTTTTTTTGATCTGTACACAGATATGGGTCTGTATACAGAGAAGATTTTGTTGGATGACCATATATTCAAAAATATTTTATCTACTATTTACCAGCTGTCACAAATTCTCCAAACCTCCTTAATTTGTTAGGCTTGTGTAACTCTTGTCAAGCTTATTTATTCATTTGTTAAGCTTTGAACAGTACTTCATTTAATACTACTCTTACTAACATTTTATAATATTTTTATTATTGTTGCTCTTATAGTGACATGGATAATTAATAATTACATGTTGCATGTATGTTAGCATGCTATGAAAAAAATCTCAAGTTTTTTCTGCGTTTTGCTAGCTCTTCTTTCATGGCCTACATAGAAAGTGGTAGAAAATATGATGGTGGAAATGAGAGCTGAAAGACAATAACACTGTTGGAAATATATATTTCTGAGTTTCAGTAATGTTAAGGATAGCTCTTGATAAAAATATTTTTAGTCATCCCTTTATTAAACAATCTATCAGTCAACCAATCAAGTGACATTGTGTCACAGAAATGGAATCCAGGAAGACTATGAAATATAACCTTATGTCTACTTTAAATATATATATTTTTAAATGTGAATTTCATCACAGTTATGTCTTAGGGAAAAATAATAAAAACAGCAGAAAAATGTAGCTTAACTTTGAAAAACAAAGAAAGAAAAATACTAAAGTGCTGAGTGTTTGCTTCAGATGGGCCGTCAATAATGTATGATAGCTCTTAATGAAATAAAATCTTTCATTAGTAAAATTTTCACCTATTGTAGCAATAAAGAGTTTAAGGTGGATTAGTTACAGGGCAGAATTTTGACCCTTTAGAAAACGTTGAAATGGACTCAATGGATTAAAAAACAAACACCTCCTTCTTTCTGTGTGTATGTATTTATGAATATATGTGTGAGTACTTACATGTATACACATATATATAGCACTATATGTGTGCATATACTCTTACTTATGTGCATATATATCAATTTATATAAGTTTAAGTTGATTAAGTCAGAAGATGACTGACATTTGAAGTTTATTTTTAAAAAGCATATGATAGTAGTGCCAAGTATTTATGAACAAGAATAAACCCACTATCAATCTACGCACAAACATTATGAGCACATAATGGAACCTCACACAAATGATTTATGATGACTGAACTCGTTACATAATTTCCTGGAACCAACAGCTATCAACACTCTTTTTCCCAATTTTCATATAACCTGAGTTTCAGAGGCATCAAATGGTTAGGAAAGAAGCAAAAGAATAAAACAAACTTGAAATTGAAGTATTATATACACAGTTCATTTAGTGCTACGCAGTTTTACATTTTTCATAGTTTTAAATAAATGATTTCCATTAAGCAGTAATATAATGTGACTGACAAGACAACTTATAATGTAAGTAAATTAAGCATTGTTCCAGATTGCCTTATCCCAAAATTGGTGCACTAATAGTTCAGTTTCTTAAAGATTATTTTAGGTTCCCTGACTGCTCAAGCAAATAGCGTGCAACAGTCTGACTTGAACAATGGGAATTTAATGGCTCATGGCTTTGAGGTCAGAAGTCCAAATCAAGTCTATGTCAAGGCCTCATCAAGGCTATGCTTTTCCCCTGAGGACTGGCATTCTGGGCTGGCTGCCAGTGATCCTTTGTCCTGGGCTCCTCTGTCACATAGCAATGCACATGGTGGTCTCTCCTGGGCTCTCCCTTCTCTTCTGACTTCTACTGACCTTCAGCTTCTTGCTTCCCATGGCTTTCTCTCTGTGTGTCTGAATTTCATTCTCTAATAAAGGACTCCAGTAATAGGATTAAGAGCCATCCTGATTGAGTTAGGCCACACCTTAACTAAAGGAACCTCATCATAAGGTCCTCATTACAGTGGATTCATACCCACAGGAATGGTATAAAATTGAGAACATGTTTTTCTGGGGTACTTAGCTCCAAGCCACCACACATGGTTATAAAATAACAGTAGACTGAGGGGTATTGTCTCATTAATGCCAAGAACAGAGAACTGCTTCTTTTATGTGCTCCTTTTGAAGCTTAAGCAAGCATAATTGTTTTCATCACAAAGTTACATCTAAATTAAATGCCAAAATAATAAAGGTATCCATTTAATTAATATAACTCAATAATGTTAAAATAATATAATTCTGAGATGCTCTAATTCATAACTTCTCACATTTTTTTCTCTTTACGGTTCTCCCACTTTTATACAACAAGCTCATATTGACCAACAAATGTAAACCTGCCTGTCTCCCTCCTATCTCCGTCTTACCACCATCAACCTGGGATGTGGGCCAACGCATTTTTCTCCCTAAGAAATTCCCCTTTTGGGGGACCTATGCATTATCTGATGTTGCATTAAAAATTTCAAGTAGCTATTCTGTTAAATCAGTCTTTTACAGAACAGGCATGGGTGAGAAAGCAAGAATAATAATTTCTTTTTGAAAATAAGAGAAAGTGAAAGCTAGGACTATTTATATTCAATTTAAAGACTGCTTTTACATTTATATTTGAATAATGGTGTATTTTTTTTTTCATTTTGAAATAAATTCAAAGTTACATGAATAGTCGCAAAAACAATACTAGCCCCATACACAGAATTCCATCATACCCTGACCCCCCTGCCCCGGTAGCTCAATCCACCAACTTTAACATGCTGTCACATCACTATTTCTTTCCCTCCCTATCTATCATCCATCATATATTTCTCTGTCTTCTGAACATATGAGAGTTAGCTGCACACATCCTTGAACATACACTATAATTCCCGTATGTACTTCCCATGAACAAGAACATTCTTTTATGTAATTCCATTAAGCACAGCTAAGAAGTATAAGAGATTCAACAATGATACAATGCTTACATTCTATATTTCCTTTTCCTTATGTCTCAACTGTGTCCCTTTGAGCCACCTGTCCTCCACCCTCCAATCCCATCCAAGTTCATCCTTAGCATTCAATTGTCGTCTAGTTAGACTATTTTTTTTTTCTTTTTTCAATTGTGGAAACGTATATACAGCCTAAATCTTCCCATTCCACCCCCTCCCTAGCCTTCCATTAGTGGGATTAATCACATTTAGAATGATGTTATGCTCTTTCCCACCATCCATTACTAGAAATTTCCCTTCACCTCAAAAAGCAACCCTACACTCCTTTCTTAACTCCCCATTGCCCCTTCCCCCATTTCTCTTAACCCAAACTCCACTTTTCATCTCTATGGTTATATTCTCTGATAATTTCTTTGTGTTTACTGTGGAGCTTAAAATTAACCTCTTAAATCCCTATCAATCTTGTTTTTCTTTGCTACCACCTTAATTTCAGTAGGGCACATAAACTATGTTCCTATACTCCTTCATTCCCCCACCTTTATATAGTTGTCTAAAATTACATATTTTACACTGAGTTCAAAACCACTGATTTGTCCTTAGAGTTTGTGTATTTTTTATCATGCAGGAAGTAAATAGTGGAGTTATAGTTCAAAAATTATTGACTTCTGTTTGTATTCCATTGTGTTTGGAGAATGTTCTTTGAGTATATTCATTTTTTTTTTCTTTTTTTAATTTCTTGAGGCTTGTTTTATGTCCCAACTTATGGTCCCTTCTGGAGAAAGATCTATGATCACTAGAGAAAAATGAGTGTCCTGGTGATTTGGGATGTAAGGTACTATATATGTCTGTTAAAATTCTCTATATCTCTTTCTCCTTTCTTTGTCTCTCTGTTGGTAGGGCTTCCTTTAGAATCTGAAGTAGGGCAGGTCTTTTATTGGCAAAGTCTCTCAGCATTTGTTTGTCTGTGAAAAATTTAAGCTCTCCCTCAAATTTGAAGAAGAGTTTTGCTGGATAAAGTATTCTTGGCTGGAAATTTTTCTCTCTCAGTATTTTAAATATGTCATGCCACTGCCTTCTCGCCTCCATAGTGGCCACTAAGTAGTCACTTCTTAGTCTTATATTGTTTCCTTTGTATGTGATGAATTGCTTTTCTCTTGCTGCTTTCAGAGCTTGCTCCTTCTCTTCAGTATTTGAGAGTCTGATCAGAATATGTCTCAGAGTGGGTTTATTTGGATTTATTCTATTTGGAGTTCGCTGGGCATTTATGCTTTAAATGTTTATATTGTGTAGAAGGTTGGGGAAGTTTTCCCCAACAATTTCTTTGAATGCTCTTTCTAGACCTTTACCCTTCTCTTCCCCTTCTGGGACACCAATGAGTCTTAAGTTTGGATGTTTTATTTTATCTATCGTATCCCTGAGATCCATTGCAATTTTTTCACTTTTTTTCTCCATTCTTTCTTTTGTTCTTTCATTTTCTGTTCTGTGGATTTCTAGGACACTGAGATGTTGTTCAGCTTCCTCTAGTCTTCCATTGTGAATATCCAGAGTCTTTTTAATTTGGCCAACAGTTTCTTTCATTTCCATAAGATCGTCTATTTTTTTATTTACTCTTGCAATGTCTTCTTTATGCTCTTCTAGGGTCTTCTTTATGGCACTTATATCCGAGGCCATGGTCCTCTTGATGTCCTTTAAATCCTTTGCTCTTTGATGAATTTTGCGAGGTACAAGGTTTCTTCCGAAATCTTGATTTGTGTGTTTGGAGCTGGTTCTCCATATCATCTGATTTTATCATATGCATTAAGATTTTCTGTTGTTTTTGGCCTCTTGGCATTTGTTTTGCTTGATAGGGTCCTTTCAGGTTGTATCAAAAAAAAAGGGGGCTATCGATGTAATTTTTCAGAGACACAGTTTGGTGATGCACACTTTCTCTAACTAACCAGCAGATGGTGTCTGTGGGTCACCTATATCCCTCAGATCAGTTCTCAACCTTTTTTCCATGGAGTGTGGGGAAATGATTCTTGTGTGTTCAGTTGGAGAACTCAGTTTGGGTGTGTTGCTGGAGCCGTCCACCCTGAATGTGGGGCATGTGTATGGGTGGCCAGGGGGAAAGGGCAGTTCTACTGTTCAAATCTCCCAGGTTCCACGAGATTCAAGGCTGCCACAAGACTCTAAGCCTTCATTTCAGTTCAGCCCCAGACCTTCTCTCAGTGTTGCACAAACCACCGGACTTGGTGTAGCATCTCTGGGTTCTCCGAGCGGATCCCCCCTCCCAGCCACAATCCTCCCTCAGCTGAGGGAATGCCGTGCTACATCATCAGTGTGCACCGTCCCTCAAGGGAAGCCCTGGGCTGCTGGGCTGTGCCACAGGGCTCTCAGCTCGTTTCAGATTGCAGAATGTCTGAGGCTGTCTTTACTGCAATGCCTTGCGGGCTGAGAATAGCTGAGGTTTTCTCCACAGAGAGAGAGGAGGGACAGAAAAACTTCCAGGTTCACTCATTAGCCAGATATAGCACCCAATCCTCTGGGCTCCCTATCCTGAGACAGTTATGTTCCCCGATTCTCCCAAGGTCAGTTTTCACTAAAAGCCTCTGTCTGCTTGTTGAGGATTCACTGTCTGTATTGAGCAGTTAATATTAAAACCTCACTTGGAGTTGGGCTGAGAAAGTGCACAGCGCAGCTTCCGTGAGGGAGGGGCTCTTGGCTCTCAGCTCTCAGCGCGGGTCCGCAGTTTTACTTACAGATTTTATGGTGTGATCTAGGGCATTCCTCCCAATTCATGTTGGTGGATGTTGAGTGTACAGTCACATTTGTCTCCCCGCTGTTATTCCAGGTTATTTACTGTTTTTTTTTGTTCATTTATGAATTGTTCTGGGGGAGACTAAGTCTTCCACTTCTTTCTATGCCGCCATCTTCCCAGAATCCCCCCTAATAATGGTGTATTTTTAAGTGAACATAGAAGGAACAACTCAACAGGAGTGGACGGAATGCTCATTTTGGTCAAAATCTTCAAAACTCTCCTTTCTTAGGCAGTTTTCTTACAATCATATGCACAGGGCAGAGTAAGAAGTCTAGACAATTCACAAAAACAAAGTTAAGTTTCTCTTAACTCTTTTATATTTAGGTGCAAATTCTCTCCTCTTTTCATATGTTTATATTTTTACTTGAGTCTTCTGCACAAAATCAAAATCAAGTTAACTGATCTTTGTGAGACAATAATTAAATATATGCTGACCACCCTCAAATTTACTTTTCAATCTCTATGTTTCTTTCTTTTCTCTGAGTACAAGGCCCAAGTAATTTTCCACATTCATGCTTCAGGGGGACCACAGATTCAAAATATATAAAAATTAATTTGAAAAATTTAATTTATTATACCACCACTCCAGGCATAAAATATATTCTTTTTCATTTCAGTATTGGTACCACTACTCATTAAGTTGTCTATATAAGAAATTCAGCCTAGCTCTCTCTCTTATTTTACCAAAATCAAATCAATTACAATATCCGATCACCGTATGCTCTAATATCTATTGAAATTCTTCATTCTTCCCCATGTCTACCACCATCACTCTATTTTGATTCATTGTGAACTTTTGGCTGGAAAGATATTTTAAAACTGCATTTATGAATGTGTCACTAGCACACTTAGTTTTTATATGGTTTCCCATTTTTCTTAAGGTTATCAAGTTTGGAATTTAACAAGGCACCGTCTTTGTTTTCTTTGCTTTCATCTTTATATTATGATGAAATATGTATCATCATATATATGATGATATATATTTGGTCTCAGAAATAAAGAAAAAGGTTGTTCAACTTGCTTTCAAGCCAGTCTTATGCCTTTTCCAAGAATGGACAAAAGTGCCATTACATAATCTGGCATACTTCACCAGTGGATGATTTTACTATTTTAGAACAAAAATTCTAAATAACTCAGAGTGTTTTGATATTCTATATTATTTAAGCATAAATCTCTTGAGAACTTACAAAACTAGGGGTTTATGAGGTAAGGATTGGCTGTTTTGCTTATGCTGTCTTCTCTCCATTTTCTGTCTTTTCTACATTCCCATATAATATTCTGCAGTTTAATGAAAAAAAAAAAAACAAACAAACAAACTTGGCCAGGCTTTGTTCTCAGTTCTTGGGAAGCAAACATTCAATCTTTGGAGTCTCCTGTGATAGGAAACTCATTTATTCTTCATTGTGGGCCCAGGACCATACCTGATAGTCCATAGGCTAGTGAGAAGACCTGGGAGAAGAAGGGAGAAGGGGAGGGGGCCCCAGGCCTGTAGTCATGCAGTGAGTGCTGACCCCACCAGAAGTACTGGCCATATGATTTAGGGGTTGGGGCTTTGGCTGGCCTCTGACCAAGGAGAGGGCTGCAGGTTGAATTCAATCAAGTGGGCATTGATTCAATCAGTCGTGCCTGTGGAATGAGACCCTGCATAAACTGGGTACATTCAAAGTCCCAAAGAGCTTTCACAATTGAGAAAATACATTGCCGCTGTACCACGAGGTGATGCACTCTGAGTCAATGTGGACAGGACAGGGAGGCTTGCATTTGAGACCCTTCTAGACCTTGCCCTATGTGTCTCTTCTTTTGGCTGATTTATTTGTGACCCTTTCACTATAATAAGACTATAATCATAAAATTAACATTTCAGTGAGTTCAGATAGTTCTAGCAAATAATCGAAGTCATGGAAATGGTGGAAATCCTTGAATTTAGTCAGAAGTGTGGGTGACCTGGTCCCCCTAACCTGTGGAATGTGGCCTAACTCTGGAAAGTTGTAGTCAGAATTGAATTTGTTTGGATTACTGCAGTTTTTACAGTTGCTGATTGAAGTTTCTGGTACCAGTATATTTGGTGTCAGAAGCTGTTATGGAAGTTGCAGAGGTTTTTGATGACCAACAAATATTCCCATATAAACATTCTCAGAAAATATTTTTTCAGAGTATGTTAAAATACATGGAACATGTTGATGCTTAATCCCCATAACACTGCACATTTTCTTTGTACGATATTAACTTAGAAAGCTTTATTTCTGAGTAGGTTTATGTAATATGGTTTAAGGTCCCTGTGATTTTTTTTTTGAGTTTAGTGGTTCCTTTCACTTTGGTTTTGTCTGCACAATGTGTTTTCATGTATCTTTGCAACTTTTCAAATCATTCTCTTACCTGTACTGAGATTTATCTTTCTTTTATTCTCAAACCATTAGTTCCCAGTTCAGCATCTAGCTTACCTCCTTTTGCTTAAAACATACAATTCTGTTCTTTGAAAAGAAAACTGAGAATAAATTCTGTCCTGTTTCTCAGGTTTTAGATAATGAGAACTTAAAATTAAATGTGACATTTTGCAACTGTGTTAATGCGACAATTCTAATGACATTTAGGGGATGTACTTTCCTAATTTTGATTATTTTCCAAGAGGATATATGTCTATATTCACACACTCTGATGTCAGACTGTGATGTTATTGACATGGTGCTACATTAAGGCAACTAGCTGGCTTTAAAGCTATCCTATAAAACATGCAAATAACCAACTACCCATGGCTTAGTAATTTGTTGTCGGAAAAGAGTGGGAAGTGGTACTGGAAAGAGTGGGAAGTGGTATTGGAAGGGAACTGGAGACAGGTAACATCAAAATCAGCAGCAGAATAAGAACCTAGAATTGTTAAAGAAACTGAAGAAATAAAAATCAAAAAGTCATTTATGGATAAAGACTTCCTGCCCTCCCAAAAAGCATGTTAATGTTAAACAGAAAGGCCATCAGACAGCAACTGTGGCCTGCTGGAATTCCCATATGAATGCCAGCCTGCACTAGTGCATACTAAGTGTATATAATGTGAAGTGCTGGGCACAAAGCCAATATTAGATGTCAAACTTTGAATTACTCAGAATCTTCATCAATTTTTACCTCTCTCTGTAGCTCTGCATCCTGCTAGGTTAGCTAGTGTGATTGTATAAGACAAGAACTTGCCTAAATCATTCTCCTTCAAAACACAGTACAGTTCACTAAGGAAATTAAGTCCCATTAGTCAGTATCAGAGAGACATCTTCCCTCTACCAATACTGCTAAAGCAATATGAACTATACTTCTGCTATGACTATTTAATCACTCTACCAATTTGGTGAGTGCCTTAATTGATGTAACAATTGATGAAACAACCTAAGTGAATAGGTTACTGATTATATAAATTCTTCTGGCATAACAGTTTTCCAAATTACCTGCAAATTTTAGCACATTGGGTAAAATATTTGAGGGGAGAACACTTTTCTCGTCTGATAAATATTGTAACCTAAACTAAACATAGTGAGTTTTAAAAATTCACATTAATATTACTTCATAAATTATTTCTAAACCTAGAAGAACAAACAATATGTATACCAATATAGGGATGCAATATTATATGAAATAATTTTGCAGGAAATGTTTTATTTTACTATTGAATTCGATGGGTATAAAATATTTTCAATATAACTCATCTCTATTAAAATAACCCAACCTGTTTACTTTGCTTGCATTCATGCGTAAGCAAGGTTAAATTTAGCAGCATTTCAGGTTACTCACAAGTAATTATATTGTGCATCTGCCCCTATGGTTGCAAACTCCAAAAATGGCATACACAAAATCTTCTTACTTGTTATCAAAAGAAAATATGTTTAACACCATGTTTTCAAGAAGTTTTAAGAAGTTTTGTAATAGAAAATTCTTGTTCCACAAATGATTGCAAGAGACTTTTACAAAACATTTTCTTGACTTATGTTGCTATTCCAGATTTCTTAAAGATTGTGTCTTTATTTTCTGTATGTTAATCTCTAACTCCTCTTTGCCTTGCAGCAAATTATTTCTGTATTCTGGATCTGTATCATTGAATGATAATTTATTGTGTACTTACTATACATAATGTAATATTTACTTTTCTATGAAGCATGAAAAGTTGAGGAAAATATGACTTCTCCAGTTTCTCTGGGAAACACACACACACACACACACACACACACACACACACACACACGAACAAACAAACAAATCCTATTAGGTGAAACAGTAACATTTCAACATTTTCTCCTCTTCAATGACAGGCTTGCCAGCTCTCCAGTCCCTCTATAATCTGGCTTCTCAACTTCATCATTATCAACATTTCAGAGAAGATAATTCTCTTCACTGGAGACTGTCCTGTGCATTATGAGATGTTTAGCAGAATAGCCCTGGTCTCTACCCACTAGAGGCCAGTAGCACACACACACATCTCAACTCACTAGGCTTGTAGCTATTCTACCGTGAGCCTCAGTCTTCTCCCCAATTTAAATCGCATGCTTACCAAGACTCCACTAGTTTATGTTCTCCAAACTGTTCATGCCACTTTTATTGAGGTTTCTAATAATATAAATTAATTAAATATTAAATAAAAAGTTAAGAAATCATTATAAAAAGAGTTTCTTCTATGAAAATTAAGTGAGTGCTTTGGAAAAAGTAGTGGTGAATCAATCAATAAATAATTATTGTCAAGATGGTGTGGGACATACTCCCTTTACCCAGTGTATAGACAGATGAGTAGAAACATGGAGACAAAAAGTAAATGAATAATAAGGGGGGATGGAAGGTATGGGATGTTTTGGGTGTTCTTTTTTACTTTTATTTTTATTCTTATTCTTATTTTTTTTTTTTTTTTTTTTGAGTAATGAAAATACTCAAAAATTGTGACTATGGATGCACAACTATATGATGATACTGTGAACAACTGACTGTACACTTTGGATGATTGTATGGTATCTGAATATATCTCAACAAAATTGTATTAAATAAAAAGATGGTGTGAGACAAATATAAGATATGATTGAGGGAAAAGAGTTAACAACCATTTGAAAGATAATGAACTCAATGAATTTACAGATGAATTTATATTATCTCCCCAATTTGGGAAAATTAAATTGAATACTAAAAACATCTTCTGAGCATACAGGAAAGACAACATGGAACTCCACTGAGTATGGAACCTCCATACTCAAAACAAAGCTTTGGCCAACATTAAAAGAATGGGATGTTTGCATATATTTATAAGTAAAATTAAATGTTTTAATTATGGATACATCTTTTGTTAAGAAATGTACATTTAAATCAACTTTTCCTGTTAATCATCTAATTATAATTTCAATCAAAACTATAATTCAAGGAAAACACTGACTGTTGCTCAACTGAAAAGAAAGAATAAGATAAAATGGCTGAAGAAGGAAGGAAAATTAAATTTTAATGAGAAAGCTCAGAACAAGGTCAGGGCCTTTAAACATTTGCTCTCTAGGGAAGGCAAAACCATTGTTTTTTTTTGGGGGGGGTATCTTTTTCATTTACAGACATAATCAGCCTTCTTGAAAATCCTAATTAACCTTAAATGTATAGAACAAATATCTACCTCTCTGACTTTTTGACTCCATACTCATATATGAGTATCCTTACAGAACATTACACATTCTACCTACACACATAGAAAACAGTCTCAATCTCTTTTTTTCCTCCCTCTTTTTCAGTAGTGTATGTATATGTTGTAGTATTTGTGTGTGTGCAAATATCTAGACAAATATACGTAATGCATTTATAATGTATCAATTTATATTATAATATACATTTATACATATTACGTATGTTCCAGTTTGCTAATGCTACCGTTATGCAAAATACCATAACATATGCATTGGCCATTATAAAGGGGGTTTAAAATTTGGTTACAAAGTTACAGTCTGAAGGCCATGAAAATGTCCAAATGAAGGCATCAACACAAGCATATCTTCACCTAAGGAAGGCCAATGGCATTGGGAAAATCTCTGTTAGCTGGGAAGGCACAGGGCTGGCGTCTGCTGGTCCCAAGTTGTGTTCCAGCTCCACTCTCAGGTCCTGTGCATTCTTCAAAGTGTCTCTCTTGGCTGCAGCTCTGAGGTCCTTCTGTTTGTGAGCCCTTCTATAAGACTCCAGTGAACTAATCAAGACCCATGCTGAATGGGCGGGGCCACACCTCCATGGAAACATTCAATTAGAGGTCACACCCTAGCCAAAGGTGTCACTCACAGTTGGGTGGGTCACATCTCCATGGAAACAACCAAATCCCAATATCCCACAAGATTGGATTAAAAGATCATGGTTTTTTTTTCTTGGGGGACATAATATATCCTACTGGCACACATATATTATAAAATGGAACAGAATTTAAATATAAATATAAATTTCACATTAGTACAACCATCTTTTTCTTTCTTCCTTCATGCTGCTTAGTTGGCCATTATATTTTTGTTCACACACACACACACACACACATATACAATTATTATATTATATATACTATATGGATGTTATATATTGGAACTCCACAATCGTATTGATGTTTTTAAATTCTTTTCATGGTTCACCTTTATAAACGATTCTGCAATGTTCATCTTTGCATACACGTTGGATTATTTCTGTGGAAGAGATAACAAGGATTGGAATTATCTCAAGACTTTGCAGGTGGCCTGTCTGACTCTATACCCTCAGCCTTGTAAAAAGCATGATCTTGTTCTCCTGGAATACCAGGCTTCCGGTAAGACTATAACATAGTGGTAGAAGTATAGCCCAAGAGGTGAGGGGCCCAAGGAAGGGAATCTGAGCCTTCAAGGAGCCTCCACGCTCTCTTGTTAGCCTTTTCCATTAACCTGTCAGTCTCCTCTTAAAAAGGTGCCAGAATCTAACATTAAAACTCACCCCCCACCCGAGTCTGGCCTGTCTGCCATAAAGGTCATATTCTGTTGCCTCCTGCATGTTAGATTCCCTCTGTGGTCTCTTATTTCAACAATCTGACAAACAAATAAAAAGCCATGCTCAGATCCCAGCATTACCGGTGCTGCCGTCCCACTCGGTGGCCTTGCTGTCTGTGGAGCGCATTGCCTTTGACTGATGCCTTGGACCTGTTCCAGGAATCTTTTGATGTTTCTGCCTCCAGGGAACAACCGCCGCTCTTAATGAAGCAGCTCTGCTTCAACCTGCCCTGCTCATGTGTGCCTTTTAATTAGCCCAGGGTCACACACTCTGTTAGATGAGACAGTGCATTTCTCACATTAGGAGATGTAAAATCCCAAATTGTAGAATAAGGAAACTAATGATCTTTGAACTAAACAGGCTGGCATTTTTTGTTTTGAGAGAATTATACCAGTAACCATCTGGGGTTATTTTAAAGCCTTCATCTGTCTTCTCAGTTACTTCAATTTAACAACATTAATGTTTGGTGGTTTTTATTTTAGTTTCATTCTTATCAAATAAAGAGCAAAGGTTAATTCCTTTTTTGGCCTTTGTTCTTTGGCAAGTGAACACACTGAATACAAAAAGAATAAAACTGACAAATCATTGCCTATTGTTATGTATTTAGAGAGTTTCCATGAGAACAAATATTACCTTTCTTTTTTTTTCTTTTAATAGAACCATTAATAACACTAGGTAAAGTACACAATATGCAATGTTTTTCCTTAATGCTAATTATGTTGTCACCTTTCTGTATGAGTATATGATTGGCTTTAGCAGCAGTCTGTGTTGTCCTATGCAAGTACTCTGTGTTGGGGTTTTGTTTATGGTGACCCTCAAAAGGACACAACCTTAGTAACTGGAATCATTAATCATAAAATTCTGCGTAAAACTGTGGCAATGGAGAACTCACTGGCAATCTAGCCACTAAAATCACAAGGACTAGCAAGTCCAGACTAGAGGCAGGATACTAAAGAAGTTTAGAGACAGTCATCTTTTATTTTTAAAATGATGACCTGAAGATAGAGTAGTCATTGCCTAGATATCCCTGAAGATAGAGACAGTGATTGAATGAGAGGGAGGAGCAACGGAAGACAAGATAGGCTTTAACAAAGAATTATGACTACTGAATCATTACATAGATTTTTTTTTTAGTCTTTAGTGTATTAGAACAGCTAGAAGGAAATAACTGAAATGATGGAACTGTAACCCATACCATATTTTGAAATTTGCTCTATAACTATTTGTTAAACCGTACTTTGAAAGTTATCACTTGTCTGTATATATGTTATATTTCACAATAAAAATGTTTAAATAAAAAAATGATGGCATAGTCCAGTATTTTTCAAGTTTGAGCACACTCATTACCAATAATACACCTGTGTACCCAACTCCATTACACATTGCAGCGAGAAGTCAAACATAAACATGGGCATGTGGGGTCTTTATTTTGGAGGTCATACCTACAATATAGAATGTATGTGTGTGTGTGCATGCACGCAAACACACATATGTTATTACAACATGAAATCATGACAGGGTTTAATTCCCTTAGATAGCTACCAGACCCTGACGCTGGATCTTTGCAACCCCAAATCATAACAAATGACCTAATTACTAATTTTTGTTGTTAACAATAAGTACCTCTTATTTTTGATGACTCACTTAAAATAAATAAGGTCTATTTAGCAGAAACTGTAAAAGTAGAAAATCCTTAGTATGGTTTACACATTAGGAATATATCTACTGTGTAAAATATAGATGCTTCTCATCTAGCTGTTAGGTGCCATTCAGTCATAAGGATGGTGACACTAATGTGCTCATTGTCTTATAGTTTGTGAAAACTAGAATAAATATATTCTAGATTAGATCATCTCCAGGGTTTCCATTTACTACAAGATATTTAAAGTATAAAGTATTAAGCAAGCTGTCTAGAAAATCTGATCTCATAGTTCATTATTGCATGGTTACTTTTCTATAACTACAATACAGTTAAAAATATATACATTATGAGAGTTTGTGGTAAATATTATTTAAAATAACCAAAAAATTCATTGTCAATGAATTCAAATTAATTTTAATTATATTTAAAATCAGATATAACCTTTCCAAGAACTATGAAAAAAATCTAAAACATGCAATCAAGTATAGCTCTGCCCATACAATTGTGTGAAGAGAAAATTCAGTAAGGGTTGATTACCAAACATCATGAATTAGATAATTTTGTGTGTAATATAGTAATGTTCTTTTTAATGAGAATTACATGACTGGGCTACTTAGTGTCTTATCTTTGATAGACTCACTTAGGCACATCTCATGGAGGTCGTATTTTATCCTATGAAATCAATAATAAAAGATAAGGGTATGCAGAAAATGAATCTAAGTTCCTTTGTTAACTTTTCCATTTTAAATCTATCAAAACTATTCTAATATATACACCTTTTATTTGAAAGATGAGATTTAAATCTATTAGATAATGAATGAAATAATTATTATCTTTGATCATCCCCAGGTCTTTTCTTAGAAAAGCTGATAGAGCAGACAAACACATGCTAGAACTTCCCAATTCCACATTTACTGCAGATGAGTGCATCCTTAGTTTGGGTTACTTCAGAAGCAGACCAGAGGCAATAATTTCCATGTCATTAGATTATTTGTTGATGAAGGGAAACTGACTCTGGGAGTGAAGAAAAGAAGAAGGAAAGAGAAGACAATGATAAAGGTTACATCCTGTTGTCACAAATATAACTGTGGGTGATTGGTTTGTAATCCTACTGTGGAAAATTTGGAAGCCATAGAAAATACACAGTGCAGGGATTCTCAGAAAGGTGAGGGAGCTGGGGAATTCATACCGTAATTGGTTAGAAGATGCTGGAAAGATGAGGGGAGGGGGTGTTTTAAATTCCCTTCCAAGTGAATAGCAGGCAACAGAAATTCTTAGACAAAGAATAGAAGCTGGGTTGATTGCAACAAGCCTTCCTGCCTAAGACCAGACATGGCCTTAAGACTTATCCCAACCCTGCCATTCCTGTTGCCACTATAAGTAAATCAGACTTAACACTCTTTTTACATTCTTAATGTGAGAGTCATTGTGTTAGCTTCTTAGAGTCCAAAGAATTTTCATAGAGGCTCCCTAGAAAAGATTACTTTAATAATCTGAAAAAATATCTTGATATTGCTCACATAATTTTAATTGTTGCATATATTAATGATAACTCCATAGACTTCAATCATATCTTATATCATCTTGGGAATTCCATAGAAGAAAATTTTCTTCCAGAGAAGAAAATTCTAAGTACTGTTATTATTTATTCCTGCAGAAAAATAGCACACCAGATATTTTCCTCTTCCTTTGTGTTCCCTTTGCATTGGTGTTTGATTATATGGAAGTATATGTAACCTATGAACTTAAATAATGGCTCTTTCTCTTCTCTCTTCCAATCATTTCTAATTTTTTAAACCAGAAGCCCATCCAAGATGAAAAGTTTGAAGGAAAATTACAAGGAAATGAATTAGGGAAGCCAAAAAAAGAAAACTTTTTAGAATGAGTGAGGAGTCAGCTCTATCAAATGGCATAGAAAGGTCATATAAGAAAACGACTAATAAGTGCCATTCATATTTAAAAGCTCTCCAGAGTTTCTAAGGCAGGGTTCTGCTGGTCTTTCTAAGACATGGCTCTCTGAGGATCTGGTGTCCTATACCTGAACTCCAGTGCAGTGGTTGTTAATACTTTTATCTGTTAGCAGATCTCCCTTTTGCCTAAACTCAACCACGCAGTTATACAATGGAAATTTGTTGAATGCATATTTCCCACAATGCATTACTTAGTGATTAGCAAAAGCAATGATAACCCATTTTCCACCTTTGAGGAGATTACAATCTAATTAGAAGAAGAAAAATAATCAATCAAATTAAGAGCACATATGCACAAATATATGGTTATGCATTGGGAGAAGTGCTAGAAAAAAACATTTAAGTTTGCTGAAATAAAACATAACACACTCAATAAACAGTTACACAGTTGTTCACAGCATGACTTTCAGTGAAAATAATTTTTAAATTGAGAGATGTGACATGAATAAGCATCACAGAAAGAATAGGGGAGAAATTCAAAGCAAAGCCCTTACATGAGTGTCTTCACGGTATTGTGTAGTTTGGGCTCCTCTTTCTCTGTGCCCTGTCCTTATACTGGGTTATTCTGGTACCTTTGTTTAAAACATGGATGAGGCTTATAATCTGTGCCCCCACTTCTAACAATAAGAATTTGGTCCTCAAATCTACAACTAGATCGTTTCTTATAGTATCTGCCATCACTGAATGGTTCTGTATTCTTCTATAAAACCTACATGAATTGCATTGATCTGGATTCTACCTTCTCCTCTTACAACCTCAACAATGTAGTTATTTGGGCCATATTTTTTCTATTCCAAGACATGCTTTCTTTCTTCTCACTAAGCCAGTGCTTTATCTTTTAATAATTTTCTAACCACAACTACAGAAACCTGATTTTTAAAATTCAACAATGTGGCATTGTTTAGACTTTCTAAGTTTAGACTTTCTATGATTCTAAAGTTTGAGAACGCTAAGTATAAAGCAGATACTGAGATATTTGACAACAAGCAATTGGTGAAAACATATTTACATATCACATGTTCATCAGTCTGACAGATAAATTAGTCCCAAATCAACCAAAAAATAAAAAAAATAAAAAAAAACAATCCAGAAATATATTTAAAGAGATAAAATAAGGTTATATGAGGACATAACTGTGCTACTATTTGAAGCAATGTTATTTGAGGTACAATTCTTGAGCATTTCTACTTTGATTTGTTTTGTTTTGTAAATGTGTGTGTATGTGTATGTGTTTGTGTGTGTGTATGTGGCATGGGGAAGAGGGGCTTGTTTTACCTAAAAGGTCGTGGGTTTGAGAAGTAAAATTTCCTGAAGAGTCTGATTGGAACAAGAAATAGCTATATCCTTTCTGTGTTTGATGATTATCAAAAGCCACTGTGGAGTGAGTTGCTACAACAACTTGTCGTGGGAACACAGGTCACAGGTTCAGGGCACAGCACAAACTTTCAGCAAATGATTTCTTTATTACTTGCACAGCATACAGAGTCCAGAAGGGCAAATCTCTTTGTTGCTTACACAGCACAAAGAATCCAAAAGAGCAGGGTAAGAAGTCCCATCACAGCTGTTCTTCCAGGGTGGCCAAAACAGCTCTGGGTTGGGGCTGATGGATGGCAGCTCCACGTGCCCCATTTCGTGCTGGAGAAAAGAGACAGGTTCATACTGTCTGAGTGTGATTTTTATCCACCTCAGGGGGAAGAGGGCCCAGCCGCTGAGAATTCCTTTTCTGATAAACACCTGGAATTGCTTCATCTCGGCTTCCAGGTTTAAGGTCTGGCCAGGCCTTTTCATTAGACTCATGGAACGGCACACGATAGGAAAGGAGCTGCGGGTAGTAGAAGTCCAGGGGATGGCTGCTTAGTGTGTATTCATGACTTCCCCAGAGAAGGAGGTGAGGCTATGTGAGGTCTAGGTGATAGCCACTTAAAAGATATCTGTGACTTCCCCAACATACACAAAAATATGAATTCTCTTTGACCCTAGAATTTTACTCTTAGGGATTTAGCATTAGCAAATAATTGAGTATGTGAATAAATATCAGGCTCTAAGAATGGGCAATTAGGCTTTATTTATAACAGCTTAGTAGAAGAAAATACTCTAACACAGAGGGTAACATCAGTTGTCTGGGATTCATATCACTAAAAATTACAAGAACTGAAATTTATATTTCAGACATTTTTCTGTTACATATGAGATGCGTAATGAGCAATTTTGAGTTTCCAAGGTTTTAAAAATACGTAGAACATGGATGTTTGAATACACACATGCATATTCTTTGTTTTAAACAACATAGGACATAGACATAGATGACGATATTCTCCAAATATCAAGCTACATCTGGCAAGTTGATTGTGTATAATTTTTAGTTTTTCATATTTAAGTTTAATTTTTGTATTATTTTATAATGCTATTCTGGAAACCATTATTAAAAAATTAAAATGGGGTCCTTTATGCCACTTTTGTGGAATATTATTGGATGGCAAATCCAAGAATGTGTAATTTTTTTCTCTTGCTTTTTCCTTTGAAGAGCTGTTAAGAGTTTAATAAAGCCTGATTTATTCTTATAGTAACTTAGTGGTGGTTACTTTTCCAAGAATTTATCATGTTCATTTAACTCTTCAGTGATTCTATACTGTAAAAACATGTAGATTGCTTGGTAAAGAAGGAGAAAACATACTGATCATACAAGACTGTATGTCAGAAAACTAAGGGGCCTTTTCTACACTATCAGTTAAATACTGAGTACTTGTTAAGGCCAGCCAGTAATTGAAATCAAAGAATACAAGTAAATAATAAATTTGGTTTAGTGATTTAATTATATATAACTTTGAAATAACAAAATGGGGCAGATCAGAGAAAACTTACTTCTGGATGAAGCAACAAAGTTGCAGGAAACAAAAAATAATATGTATAACAGCTTAAAAAAAGAAAAGAGGCCCAAAATTTCTGAGGGTATCAAGATGATTATCCTCATTTCCAACATCCTCCCACCTGAATCCATCTAGCATATTTCCTTTAGAATTATTTTTTAAATGACCCCTTTTTATCATTTAACTCCTCTGCTCAAAGTCAGTTAGTCACCCTGCATTATTAATAGGCTAAAATCTGATTACACATTCCAGAATTTATGACCCATAATCATCTGGCTGCAACCCTTGTCTCTAATTTTAATCACCAATATATAATCCACTTCTCAGAAACTAGGTGGTGTTAAAACACTACCCCTACTCCTACTGCCGAATCCCTTCTCACACATCAAGGGGAAGAGAACCAATCTGGATTGGTCGAATTATAGAACTTTGGACTTGGTCATCGTCTTTGTTAAAGGACTTTTTAAGTCAATACATGTTTAAATGTATTAATATATGGTGCATTTTCTTTTATCTTTTTCCAAAGTCCTAATTAAGACTTGATTAGAGGCAGTCATCAGCCCTTTGCCCAAATATCTACGGTCATTCAGGACAGGGCTTCTGTCTAGAACTTTTCCACAAAAAATACAGAATAACATATGCTTACATTCCTTTCTCCTGCAAGCACACTTTCTCTTCATGTTACAGAGGTGACATGGAGAGTCAGGAGGCAAAATGGAGAGGAATTACTCTCTGGGGTTACTTTGGTTCTTGGCTATGACTCAGGATTACTTTACCTGAAATGGGTCCTCACAATTGGACCAGCCAAGCTTCTAAACCAGAGTTTTGAAATATATTCTTAGCTAGTGGCAAACATCTTGGAGCACTAAAGACTGCATTTGTTCCCCAGGCATTAATGTACCTCAAAAGCCTTATAAGAAATAAAGACAGGTCCAAGTTTCCTCATAGTATACGACAGTGAAATCTTTATCACACCACGCCAAGTTACATCCCTGGAGGCATGTAATCTCTTCTCCACCTAACCACTGATTATCCAAAGCCAACAGTGATGGGAAAATATTTGATTCGAATATTAGTCTTCAATAATGATGTCATATGTATTCTTGGATTTCTCAATTCTGCACAGAATTTTCTATTCTTTATTGATAATTATGCTTACAGTGTTTCCTTTCATCAGGAATTACAGGTGTTTGAAGCCAGTAAAATAATTTGTAGAAGAACATTTTCAAATTAAAGTTCTAATTCAGTAGCTTTACCGAAAGCAGAATAGGATGTTCCTCAGTAACAAATAACATTTTTTTTCCTGTTAGTGTATCTTTTAAATTTAGAAAAAGATATGCCCTGGCATATTTGTGTGTAAAGTAAATCAATTTTCCATTTCACATTAATTTTAAAAGTTGACATATGTTTTTATGGGAAGGAGAATGCTAGGGTAAGGGTATATTAAAACATTAATAAATTAATTAAAACAAGTTCTTAATTATATTTTATGTTGTTATAGCACTTTTAGCATCCCAACCTGTGGGCAGATATTTGTTAATTAAGTCATGCATTCAAATCATAGGTTTGATCATATAATCACATGATCTTTACATTCTTAATGTGATGAGCTCTCATCAGAAATATGGAGAGTGTATAAAATCACACCTAATAATATCAAAATTATATTTTCTCTTTCTCCTTTATTTTAATACTTAAAACACCTTGTATAATTGGGCAGCTAAAGCAAAGTGCATAAACACCATAAATAATTTTCACTATGAAAGTCATGATATTTTACTCCAGAACAAGTTCTTGAGTACAAGTGACTTTTACAGAGTTTGGAAAGCAACACTAGAAGTGGCAGCTAAAAAAGAAAGTCCCACATAGGTGAGTGAAGGTCAGTATGATGACACCCCAGGCACAACCAGGCACCTGGTTCCTCTGATCTCAGTCCAAGAGTGAGTGGGCTGAAAAAGTGGCATAATGCACAGCAGGGAGCCCACTTATTTCTACATACTGAAAGTGTAGCTCTATTTACCTCAGCCGTCAGTCAATTACTAGCAGAACATGTTTCTAAACCATTGCAACCATCATCCTACTAGACTGAGTTATTTTGCTCCAAAAGGAGTTGCCTAAACATTGCTAGATGTTCATTGCAGGCACTTAAATGGGACCAGGGTTTCACACAGTCTCACTACAATCATTGAGAGAAGGAGGAACTCACAGTATGATGGTGTGGGGGCTCAAAATGAGAATCTTTTGTAGCGGTTAGGACTGGGAGATACACAAAATCACCAAGAACTATAAAAACAAAATTAGAAAGAAACAACACTAAGTAACCCTGAAGTAGACATAACATACTTTAAACTATTATATAATTACATATGAGAAAGGCTGGAATTCAAAGTATTCAATAACCACAACCACATGGTCACTGACAATTGTCACATTGTCAGATGCCAGAAGGACCATAAAAAGCAAAGCAGTAACAATTTGGTTCGCATAACTGTGGGGTAGTATGGTAAGTACTGGTGGAGGGACCAGTACTCAGTGTAATGATGGCGGAAGATGCATGTGTTTGTATTTGGGGACTTGAGGCAGAAATTATTTACCAGAAGGAAATAATTATTTAAATATTTGAAAACCAAAATGGCTATACTCTTGATTGCTGGCTGAGTATCAGCATTGCATATAGGTGTCCCCCAACCCCATAATGTTCCCTGCAGATCTAAAATTGAATCTAAGCTGACTGCATATATTTGGTTACCTCTTGTTGTCAGGGGCATTTTGGATTCCTAGAAAAAGAGTTATTTTTAGAATACCATTAAATATAGTCAGAAGTGTCTTCTCTGCTAAATGATGTAAAGAAGAAGCTCTAAACTTCTGAAAACAGACAAAGGCCCAGCAGCAAATCACCATGTTTTTCTTCTGCTCCATGACCTTTTTTTCACTGTACATCCATTTAGATTTACTTTGACCAATGGAATGTTAAAATAGAACGCATAAAATGTCAGTTCCATCAGCAGTTATTCTGAAATCCTAATCACTGATTTTTCAGATACTATTAAATAGCAAAGGCAAAAATAGCTATTTTTGCCATAGAGAAGAATTCCGACATTAATAAATGTAACTTGGCCTTGCCTTGTTAATTCTATTCCTGTAGATTAGTTAGTCCTATTTAAATAAACTTTGTTTAAAACATTAGAAATTAAATTGATTATAGTACTGCCAAACTATGCACATATTTGTAACCTAATACTGTAATGTAATAGATAAGAGAAACTATTCCATTTAGTTTATAACATACATTTGTAGCCTACTTTATTTTAAAGGAATAAGCAATCACATGGAACACAATTGTCCTAAAGGTCAACAAAATAAAAACTTATGAAAATTTTCTAAAAGTTGAGAAAAAACATTCATAATATTACCACCAAAAATAACTTGTGAGGTTTTGATGTATTACCCTCCATGTTTTTGTACATAGACATTGTGTTTTCATACCTTTGTACATATATGTAGGTGTGAGTACATGTATATGTGTGTATACACACTTGTGTAGAAGGTCTGACTGGTTTTCACCAAACATTATTTCAACACTACTGCAAATTCCAAGTAAACAATATTTTAATAATTATTTAGCATGTAAACAATAACATAAAAAAAAATTCATAGCTAATCTATTTTGTCAGATATCTGAATTTTTCAGCTATTTTGCAGCTAAGATTAATTTCTTTATGTAATTTTCCTCTTGTTATTTATTATTTTCTTCATCATAGATTACCAGACATAGAATCATTGGGTTTCTTGGCATTTAGGTAATTTGTTGCATATTTTGGCAAAACAATTCATGTTATTTTAGAAAAATAGGTTAAGAGAAACAAGGTTAAGACTAGGCAGCCTTGGGACTAAATGGAGACATTCAGAGAAGGGGAAATTTCACATTCCACGACAAACCTTCCAAATTGAACCACAGTTCAAATAGAGTATAAAGGTTTCTTTCTATCATTTTTTAGAAGCTCCCTTCCTCTATACCTAGACAGATATAAAGGTAGATGAAAGATAAGCAATATAGATGATTAGATAGATGTAGATACAGAGATAGAGATAAAGATAGAGATGGAAATACATCTCTATATATATGTATATCTATATCTATATATATATAGATATAGATATATCCCACTAATTAGAATATTAAATTTCTAAAGAATGTTTGAAATCTTCTTAAGAGAACTAAAGTGAAAAATCCATAGATTTAAAAGAAAAAGTACCTTAAATCTACAGCAGTTATCTAGCAAGCTGTTGCATTTCAGGCAAGGCTGTAATTCTAATGTTCCAGTCACAAACGAAGATGAGATATTGGTAGTGACTGGCAATCAGAATCCTGTATACATCTCAGATATTTAAGACTCTGGAAAGGCTGCTCCTCGATAAAAGGAGTGTTCAAATACATGAAATATCCCATCTTGGGTGAAGATTTGCAGGTTTGAGGGAGTTCTCCCATGAAGAAACTAATTTCCAAACAACGTACCACAAGGGTATGGAATTCAAGTGCACTTTTCCAAATGAGAGGACAAGAAACTGAGATAAAAGCTAAGAGACAGAAGAAACTGGATCTTGGCAACTTAAAGGAAATTACAGCTTTTCTTGCTGGCAATTTTCCTACTCTAGGTACACAGGATTTCTTGCTGTAGATGAAGCTACAAACAGAATTATGGACCCCAGAGGCTATTAAACCAATTTAAGGTGTTTTTCAAAAATAAACAGAAGGATCCTCACTCCCCAAATGTAAAATAATTGAGAAATACTAAGAGATTGTCAATACAAATTCTGGCAATAAAGTGAAAAATAAGAATTATCATTACTTGCTGGTGGTATAATGAAGGGTGTGAAACAAGAAATAAAGATAATGAAAGAGAACTGCTATACAGAAGTATATTTGTATAAAGGGACATACAATGTCAAAACAAGTAAAATACATTTATTGAAGTTTAAATCTTGTCACTTTATGTCTTTTTACTGTTTTAACGGTGAATAGTGTTCTCCATTTTAATGGAGCCAAATATCAAATGTATCAATCTTTTCCTTTACGTTAATGTTTCCTTTGTCGTACTTAAGTAATCTGCCTTACTGCAAGACCATGAAGTTATTCTCCCATGTTCTTTTCTAGAAGCATTATTGTTTATCTTTTGTAACTGGATTTGATTTTTGGGTTTGGGGGTGATATATGGGTCAAGTTGAACTTTTTACCACATAGAATTCAAAATTACTCAGTACTATTTACTGAAATGTCAGACATTTTCCCATTCTTCTGTGTCATAAATCAGATTCTCATGTATGTGTGGGTCTTTTTCTGAATTCCTATCCTGTTCTGTTCTGCCAATACCACAGAGCAGAAAATACATTTGTAGTATACATAGACCACAAATGTCTCAAATCTAGAAGGTTTAAAGAATTTCTATAAGGTAAGTAGAAAATGAACTCAACAGAGTAAAGGCTAAAGCAGACACTTCAAAAGAGAGCATGTGCAAGTTTCTAGTGATCACATGAAGACACTTTTCATTATCTTAGTTAACACAGTAATGTAAATTAAAACCTCAGTGATACAGCACTACAAGTCAAGCAGAACTAAAATTAAAAAAAAAAAATTGTCAATACAAATGTTGGCAATAAAGTTAAAAAATAAGAATTATAACTTGCTGGTGATAGCGTAAATTGGTATAAATTCTTTGGGAGTACATTAAGATATATCTAGTAAATTTAAAGATAAACATACACGTATGCAGCAAAAACATCTGAAAGGTAACCATAGCCAAATACTGGATCCACATCAAAAAAGCATGATAAATGAATAACAATATATTTCTAAAATACAATACTACACAGCCAATTAATTGAAAAAAATGTGTTCCCACTGACATTAGTCTCACTATATATTCAAAGAATCTTCTTATATAAAATTCAAAACTAGGCAAAAATAGTTATTGTTCTATGGTGTTAGAAGTAAAGGTGATGATAAACTTTGGAAAGGAGTGAGGGGTACTTGGGAGGAGTTTCAAGGGACTGAATACTGAGGTACATCTATTTCTTAGCTCAGTTGGTGATTGTCTGACTGTGGTCTCTCAATTTTTTGAATAATGTGTTCAAACATACAAATATGACCTGCATAATTTTCTGAAAAATGTTTATAATTCAATACAGCAGTTTATTAAAATTCCCATGGATGGGAGAACTTCCAGGTAGGGATTCATAGTGACAACATACAGCATAGTTTATGAATCCTTTCAGGATTAAATCAACAAGAAAAAAGACAATTGCTAAAAACTGAAAGCAAATCAAAACAAATAAATGGAACTATATGTCAAGTTGTTTACACAACCACATGGAAGAATTATTTCAAGTGTCTCTGGAACACTTTTTTCTTGCAGTTTATTCTTAGTTGATTATAAAGTCAAAGAAAACTACAAATAAATCTTAAACTTTATTTTGCTGTTTTATTGTTATAAGTAACTTTGTCACTATTACTTTGAAATTATGTATCTTTGTATGTATGTATAGACGTAGATATGGCAAAAAAATAATTATGCCAATATTAGATTTTCAGTATGAGACAAAAGAATGCAAGTTTTACATAGAAGGAATTTTGTAAATATTCTATAATAATAAATATGAACTTGAAATATCAATATAAATTCAAAGTTTTGAAAAATAAATTCTTCCTATTTCTTCACACTGAAAAGGCTTAGAAAAAAATGAACATACGAGACCAATGAGCTTTCCCTGGTGTCCTGAATATTGTCATTGTGTTTGAATATTTTTGTAGAGCTCTAGCATTGGGAGTGTGGCTAGGTGATATGTAGACAGCAATAAGGCCAGAGGCCAGAGAGGAGACACGGCCACAGAGGAATTGAGACATGAAAATAGCAATGGGTTGGAAGGAGTGGAGGCAGCTGAGCTTTAGAAAATGTGGTAGAGAATATAAACAAATACATTGAGGATAATGGGAGCTGTGTTTACCACAGATAGAGAAGAATATATATATATACACACACTATACATATATATATACACATATACATATATATACACATAATATATATACACACACACACTCTGGAAAGAGGAGAGTCTACAAAGCTTCTCATTTTTTGATTGAGTTTTGGGGTATCATTTGAAATTCATCTATATATCTATATCTACATCTGTGTTTGTATCTATCTATCTATCCTGATACAGAAATATATATGTATATACATAGTAGAGAGAGAGAGAAGTAGTGATAAAGTGATAGATACAGATAATATAGATATAGATATAGATATAGATATAGATATAGATATAGATATAGATATAGATAGATAGATAGTTGATAGAAAGACAGATATGAGTTAGTTAGAGTTAGTTTAAGCCTGGATCTTCTGAGAAGCAGACACCTAATGAGAAATAGCGATGTGAGAGATTTATTAGGAGCAATGACCCTGAGGGACTTTGGAGAAGGATCCAGACTGGGAGAACCATAATACCTGACCTGGGTGAAAGAGAAAGGAAAAACTCTTCGGCAAAAAAAAAACATAAAAGACTTTTAAAATTCAGTGCAATTCTAAGAGAAGGAAGTAAAGAGATTGAGGAGTCTCTGAACCCAAATCACCTGCCCACCCAACCAAGGAGTCTATCATCTACCAGGAATGGGCCTTCCTTACTATTCCTACCCTGCTGCATCACAGGCTGAAAGCAGACATTAGAAGTCCCCTTGGAATAAGTTATCTGTCCCTTTGCAACAAACCACAGGCATTTCAGGATGCCACCAAGTTACCTGTTCATTTCCTTGAGCAATCATACAATATCCACAGCTCAACCCTGGTCTCTGTTCTTAAGATTAAATAATCAAAGACAGTGGTATCTGGACCAGCTTTGGTATGTGACAGTTCATCCTGATGGGCTTAATTCTTGGCCCTTGTGGATCCATAGTTCATGTGTTAGTAGTGTCATTTTAGCGATGGCCAATGATCAAGTTTGGTAAAATGAAATGGCAGTCATTTTGTCTACTTTGTTATTCAGTGCCTCTTCTGTGCTGGATGCTTTCTGACAGACATTGACATGCAGAAAAAAAAGTCCTCACTGTCTTGCTCACTCCTATAAGTCCATCCAAGGGCCTCTACACAGATCTTCTAGTTTCTGAAGTTCCAGACCTTTTTCTTATAATCCTTTGACTTGATGTTCAGACCATTGGCTACTTCCCAGGAATCTATTTTTATTTTCATCTCATAAAGTAAGTGACTAGCTACACCACTTAGAGCTCCACCCGTTGAGAATATTTTTCCACTCTGTTTTCTTTAAGGCCATTCCTTAATAAAACTCTAATGCAGCAACCATGTATTTTCAGCTTTGCACCTGCATACAGAATCAACCCATCTATAAACCAACCTTGAGCATTCTTTTGATATTTCAACTGGTCATATCAGAGCATGCATATATAGACATTGGGGCAAGAGAGGAGAGAAAAATTGCATAGGGGAACCCCAAATTAACATATGTATGAATTGTAAAGGGGCACTGGTGTAAATGCATTACATGGCATGGTGCCCTGGTCTACTCATTCACAAAGCTTATATATGCCTTGAGCTTGTGTTTCAGGCTCAATCCTGTATGAATCGTTTCCAGCTTGCCACGAACTTCTTCACACCATTTCCCAATGTGGTGACTTGGTGGGTCCAGTCGGCCCTTCTAAAAGGGGCATTTCTGGATGCATACTCACATGGTGTCTATATTAGTTTTCTATTGCTGATATAACAAGTTACCACAATCTTTGCAACTTAAAACCACACGAATTTATTATCTTCCAGTTATATAGATAATAAGTCTGACACAAGTCTCACTAAGCTAAAATCAGGGTGTTGGCAGAACCGTGTTTCCTTCTGGAGTCTTGAAGAAAGCATCTATTTCCTTCCATTTTTCAGCTTCTAGAGGAATTCTACATTCTGTGGCTTGTGTCTCCCTTATTACATCTTCAAAACCAGCAATAGTGGGTCAAGATTGCTAGCAACATCACTCTGACTTTACTTCCATCTCATGTCACATCTCTTTTTCTGACTTTGACCCTTGTGCCTCCTTCTTCCATTTTTAAGGGACATTGTGGGTCTATTGGACACACCTGAATAATCAAGGATGATATCCCTATCTTAAGGTCAGCTTATTATCATCCTTAGTTCCATGAACAACCTTAATTACCCGTTACCATGTAATGTAACAGTTGCAGGTTCTGTGGATTAGGATGTGGACATCTTTGGAAGGACATTTTTCTGCCTACTACAATATCCCATTGTCACATTTTCTGGCTCTATCATGCCCTAGTATCACACCAAGGATTGTTTCTCTATGCATATATAAATCTCTGTTGTGAATGAGGCATGATCTATTTATAAAATCCCATGGGTCCGTGTTATGAATTTTATACTAGGTCTTGCCGTGAGCGCCATACTTTCCCAATGAATACATTGCCATTTAAGACATATGGTTTTTATGGCTCAAGAGGCAGGGCCGTTCACTTTGATATGGAACTGCTACAGATCTTATTCCTGTTCTGAGCTCTGCTAAAAATTGGCAGCCTTCCATGTCAAATAGTGTTCGGGCCAGAGCAATATTCCTAGGTGCAAAATAGGCTCCCTTCATTTTCATAAGGGATGTAAGAGGCAATAATTTTTCTTTTACTTTGGAGGGGGAGATCTGGGTGCATTCCTGACCAATGGACTTCACTGAAGGGTGGGATCTGTGGGGTGGCAGTTCAATAAGTTTTAGACCTGAAAACTTGCTCAATACTAAGACCTGAATAATGGAACATTAATTCCTATTGATGCAGCCTCCCTCAGGCTCCTACTCCTTAAAATTGCATTGCTCTAATAGATGTTTAAGCTACCACCTGAGAGCTGTCCAACTATTTTGTCCCTAGGAAGGTTATTAAACATCTCCACAAACCTTGGTTGTTAAACCCCTTGTCATGCCTTCTTTCCTTGTCAGTTTTAACAGTAATTGTAGCCTCCTGGTAGTAAAGTGCTGATTCCTAGTTCCTGATGGCTATTAGTTTGGGGCTCCAACATCCAACTCTGCTGCTGCATCTCCTACGTCATCCCTGGTTTTCAGAGGAGAACTTAGTGATGCTCATGAACTTGGTAAATGGTGTGTCTTCTGGGATCTCCAATGGAACATACATCTCTAATGGGTCTTCTGACCTTACCTAATATATATAACATTTATTCCACCATGCACTCTCTTCCCTTAACCTCCTTCTTCCTTCTTCTACCATCTGCTAGAGAAACTCAGACATTTCCATCTCAATGAATTCTGGTTATTGCTTTTCTGAGGCTTTCAAGTAGCAAGTTTGGCCAATCCCTTGAGGTTCTTCCTAGGGTTTTAAATCCTGTGTCCTGAGAAAGTACACCCAATTCAATTGAGCAACTTGATAAAGCACCAAAAAGATTCAATCCCAGGAAAACTCCCCTGGTTCCAGTCAATACATGTTGCAATTTTTCTTGCAATTTTTTAGTCTACAGCCTTTTTCCTACATTAGGCTCAATATGTCCCCAGACAGGTTTTGATAGGACTTATCTCTATTCATCAGTCTGGCAGTAAGTAAAGTATCTGAGGGCACTTTCTAATGGGAATGCCTCTTGTCTTGTGGAACAGAAGCCTCTGCATCATCATCCAGCTTAACAAAATGCTAGCTCTTACTTGGTAAAAGTAAGCAAACTCTGCAAGCCCAGAGAATACAGTAAGGACTGTAGAGTCAATATCATCCAGTATATGCATCCCCATGTCCCTCTCTTATATGTAAAGGTCCATGGTTTTACTCACCAGGGCTCTGACCTTCACATAGCAGACCTACCATGGCTGAACATCTAAATGTCTCTGGAGGTATGCAGCTGTAACAAATTGGTCTTCAGCCTGCTGCTCACCTTCAGTACACTTTTCCACTTTAGTAGCTAAAGGACTCCTTTAAGTTTCCACAGAGATCTCTTGCTCACATATTTAGCCGTTAATTGCTTATTAATGGCCTTCAGTTACTCATAATCCCTCCACATAGAATCAATATAACTTAACAGTAAACATCCAGCTATATTGTCTTTGTAAGAACTGCCTCCCACTTCCATTCCAATATTCTTCAAATGTCTGCATCATCACAACTGCTACAGCATTCCCAACACTGCAGTATTTTCCCAGGTAACTATCAGTGAAATATTTAGCAGTATACCCACTGTCTAGCACCAGAGACAGTTTGTACCTTACCTACCAATTAAACTATCTTCCTCTTCTCCAAGTATAGTGGATGAGTCAGTCCCCAAATCCCCCCATCTAATCACCTGTATTCTTGGAACTCTCCTGACAGCAGTTGCATTCATCTGGATCCTCTAAGAATCAGAATCCATGACTGAATTAGCCATGCGAGTGATATATTAGTGACAATAACTATGTGCGAAAATGAGAAAGGGATTGAGAAGGCTGAGAAATCTACCAGATTATGATACAGCTCTGACCCTGGAAGGAGAGAGGGAAGGAAGGAAGGTGGAGTGAAGCATCATAGAATACAAGACAAATGCAAGCGAGTTCTCCAAGGCCATCAGGGAATGCTTGAAATAAAGTCACCCTTCAGTTAAGTCTCATTTAATAGCCCAATGAATACTGCTACCATGCTCAGACTTCAGATGAAGTCTTGTGGGAAGTGCGGTCTTGTGTGAACACAGTGATGAATGACCGAAACAAGCAGCTGGAGCCATCAGTCAACCATGCTCTCAGCAGCCAGATACTCGAGAGGCACATTTTCCTGGATGCCACATGTATAGTTAGGCAGTAAGATCTAGATGCAGATACATAGTTATAACTTTGAAGTGCAATTGTAGTCTTGTATATGTTTCACTACATTTAGACACAAAGGTAAATACATTTATTATCATAACCAGCTTATTTATTTAAGAATTTTTAACAACACATCAGGTATTTTAATGTAGAGGAGAACATAATGATATATACCTCATAGATAATAAAAGTATTCACAGAGGAAACATGCATTTAAGGTAAATATGTTTCCAGATTTATAAGAATAAGGGCTAGCAATGATTGAAAAGGCATAAGCATTTGCTTGAATATGGGCTAAACTGATGAAAAAAATGTGACACAGTAAGGGAATTATTACTGTTCTGGCAAGGCAGCAGTGCAGTGTAAGGAGCAGATTTATCCAGAAACAAGGGTATAAAGTTAAGCTGGAGAAAATTGCTAGGATACTGTTTGAAGGCACCTGTAGGCATAGAAAGGAATTTTCACTGTATTGTGTATGTAACTGGGTTTCACAGATGGATTTCTAACAAGTGAGTGTTATGATAAGTGCATCCATTCACCCAGTAAGCACTTCTGTGTTCCAGGTTCTGATTTTCGCAGTTAAAAATATCAGCAAATACACTGGATTAAACCAGGCCACATGGAGTTTATATTCTAGAGGTTGAGAGAAACTAATAAAAACTGAAATTAAAAAAAAAAAATTGTGTATATGTTATGCTGTTGATTATCAATGGTATGGAAAATAAAAGTAGAGCTGGAAAAGGGGATTGGGAGGGAAAGAGAGAGGCAGTGGTCTGTGGCGTAGGAGAGATTGAGAAGACTGATAAAAGGAGGTTTAAGAGAGTTTGGGGAATGAGGGATCAAAGTCAGAAAGTATAGGTGGCTCCAATGAGTTTTCATGTTCTAGAATAGGCAGAGGGAAATTAAGTTAGGAAGATTGCCCTTAATGATAGTAACAGAAGAGAAGGCAGAGTATGGGACTACAGATTCTGGTAAGTGGGTAGACATGTCTAGAAACTACGTTTTTGAAAAGTGATGAAAGTGGATTTCTTTGGGTAAAGAATTTTAAGCAAGGGGAAAATTAGAAATCTGTTACAATAATTCATGTGAGATGAGGGCTATGGAAATTAGAGTTGAATGTTGGAAATGTTATAAAAGTACATGTACAGGATTAGATGACTAAATTCCTTTTGGCAGTGTGATAATGAAAAGTGTCTAGGATGACTCCCAGGTTGTTGCCTTTGACTGAGTAGGTATAGATAATGTTCCCTCTGATAGAGTATCGAAAGAAAGGAACTCTGATGTTACTGCTAGTCACTGGGTGACATTATGACTTGCTGATAACTATGAGTTATTCAGGTTGGATCTATTTTATTGGTGCTCAGAAAGGAATGATGAAGCTGTTGTGAACATACAGAATGAAAGGGCAGAAGAATTAGCATTTAAGGCAGGGAGTCGTTAGGGACCCAGTGAGAACGATAATTCAAAAGCCAAGGCAGAGGCAATTATTAGAGAAAGTTCATAATAGAAATATTGGTGCTAAATGAAAAAGTTGAGAAATCAAATGAATTCAATGTGTTGATAATTAGGAAGTCATTGAGGAATACTTCCAAGACAGTGGAGCACTAAAGGTGAAATTCAAACCAAAATATATCATGAAGCTAATTTGAGCAAAGGAGAACAAGTCTCCTACAAATGGTCCCACTTTGTTAGTTGGAAGTCTAGCACTGTGACTCTATAAACCCTATATTTCTCTGCAGCAGAAAATCAAATTCTACCAGCTCTATAGCTTCCCAGGTTTTCCAGATGTATTGGGTCTTCATTTTATCTAGCCCAATACAGCTATATTCACTTTATTGTCATTTGAGAGCTCCTACCTCACAAGGAAGCCCATAACAAGATGCAACTTAGCCAAGATTCAAAAGCATTGACAAAATCCACCCTTAAATGTGATATAGAGGTACAGTTTCAGATGTCTCCTTTTATCCTGCTATTCCCTTCTATCTGCCAATCCTCAACAGTCATCCATACCTTTGTCTTAGAGTATCCTACTTCTAACTCATAGCTACCTTAGTAGTATGGATAACCAGAGGACACTAAAAAGTGAGTGATAAACACATGCATGCACACACACACACACCTGTCTTAATTTGCCAAGGTTGCTATCACAAAATATCACAGACTTGTTGCCTTAAACAACAATGATTTATTGATTCACATTTGCAGGGCTTGCTTTCTCCTGGAATCTGTAGCATTCTGGTGATGACTTGCTGATTTTTCTTGGTGTCTCATCTGGCAATATCTCTTTTCTCTGGCATCAACTGACAGTGCCCGAATTTCCTAGGCTTATAAGGATTCCAGTCATATTGGATTAAGGCCACCCTGATCCCTTTGGCCCTAATGATTTTTTAAAATGCTATTTAAAAATGAGTTCACACTCACAAGATCAGGGGTTAGAACTTGAACTTGTCTTTGCGGGGGATGTGATTCAATTTACCACACTCTCCTATGAGTATCCACCTTGCAACAGTCTCAAACCTTTATTTTAATCTGAACTCAGTAAATGACTGCTGGTGTGACTCTTCCTACTTAATAAAGATTAAACGGTTTCTTGGTCTATCTGGATTATATGCAATTTGCTCTATCCATATGTCCTTACTTATACAAATAGAGAGGAATCTATCTCTATAGTTTATAAAAAGATATATGCATATGTCTATGCTTTCCAAGTTATTTTAAAAATTAACTAAAAAATAACATTGCACAGTATGTTTTATGTTTTTACAGTTTTATACCCATCTCACATGTTTACATTGTCTTATGCAAAACAATATTTGCAAATATAATCAATAAATGTGTATGCAATACAATTTTTATATCACAACTTAGAAAATATAATTTATGGGATTACTATTTATACTGAGCTGTTGATACATATTTTGGCATAAGTCCAAGCATTTTAAAAATAATTATTGTTTTCCAAAACACAATTAGATATTACAGACCTGCCATCTTTCTCATCTCAAGACAAATTGCCTACTTCTCTCTTATGAGCACAGGTAATTTAATTGGATATTGACCCTGTTAAGGGATTAGGTGTGGATTGAGTTCTGAAAATCACATATTACATTGTAGTGGAAGTAGTCTCTGCAATATAATTGTTTTAAGAGTTAGAAAAAAGAAAGACTTTAGTAGTAATGCACGCTGAGAGATTGATTCCAAATACTTCACTGGTTCAGAATATTGGAAAATTGACTGTAGGTTATAGACATGGTGTAAACTAAAATGATGACAAGTACTTTAGATATTTGTCTGCCAGGGTACTTGATTAGGAGTTATTGACTACTAATATGACTTCTAGCAAAATAATTAAATGGAGATTTGACCACATACAAGTGTACAGAAAGCTTGTTATGTGTGTAACGAGTTGTCTGTTCATAAATAAATCTGGTTATATCTTGATTTGTTTTAGGGCATATATATATATATATAGTAACTAATAAATTTAGGTCCAAAAAGAGATAGAAAATGAAAGACTTATGATTACATTTTATGAGATTCATCCTAAAAGTAACAGGCCTTTCCCTCTTCAATTTCAGCAAGGTAATATGAATGATCCTGTTGGTAAAGAAGTGGGAAAGTGATGGAATTCAAATATGAGAACTTAACTTTCCTAAGTGATGTGGGGGCAATCTATAGTTAGATGTAGAATGGATTTATGAATAATTTAAATATATAAAACTAGGAGACATCTAAAAATACTGCTTAATATCTTTTTTTAATCCATTGGTAATTTAGAAAATTGTACGTTAAAAAATAAAAGACAATGCCCAAATGGAAAAAATTGAAAACATGATAAAAATACTTAAAAACTAAATTTTTGCCTCATCAAACCATTAAAGAAAATTTTCCCAATTAAATATGTTTGAGACAATATTTAATTGAAGCCTATTTTCCTCCTTCTGTGTTACCATGAATTGGATCAAACTCAAGTATTTTCCATTCTTCTGAACTATGTATTTACTTCTGGCAAGGATCTTACAGTGTAAGTGTGTATGTTTACCAATAAGTAAGCAGTAATTATCATCTGAGAGTATTTTCCAAAATAAAATGAAAAACTAAAATTATATATTGGAAAAGATTTCCTGTTTGAAACATAAGTTGCAATAGAGATTGTTATACATATATAGAAAGCACTATATTTTAAATTAAATGAAGATGCATTAATTCAAAGTTTTAGAAATGTGAATTATATCATGACAATATATGGTATTGTAGCCCCCCCAAATAAATAATTAATCCATTAAACAGTAGGAATTTTCTCAGATAGCTGTTATGTTTTATTTATTTGTTTTACTTCATTTTTGTTCCCATTCATTACTTATGGCATTTATTTGATTATATTTCTATGACTTACTATAAACTGCTTCAAAATTTCTACAGAAGTTGTAAGAATTGGACAAAAATTGAAAAGAAGGAAGGAAGAAAAAAATTAATAAAAGTGGTTTTTACTCATGCTAATTTAGAAATATTAATTTGAAGTTTTTCCATTTAAAATAATATTGAAATATATCAAGATTCCCTGGAATTTTACAAAAATTAAGGTGTAAATCTACTTTATTTACTTCTTCAGTTAATAATTTATTCAATTAAAAGACAGGTGTGCACATCTGAAGAGTGCTAATGGAATGTTGTTTTCCTAAGGAAAAAAACACTCAGAAAAACAACATTCCTCAAAACTCACATCTACATATTTCTGAATTCTGATGTCTACCTGAATAAAAATATAACACATCAAGAATGCATCCTCAGACTTTTATGCAACCAGCTTATTAAGTTTTAAATTTACCATCTTAACATCATACATAAATAACAAAACTTTCTTTCAGAATTATGGAAATATATTATTTTTCTTATCTTGTTTACCAGTACTTTCAGCTCCAGAAGTCATAAATCTAGTTTGTCCAAACAATTTTTAGAACTTAAAGGTAATCAGGGAAAATATTCCATTTAAAATGGTGTAAAGCCATTTCTTGTGCTACCAAGATATTACCCCAATGTTTATTGTGAGAAGCAAATAGATCTAGAAACATGCCTATTTTAGGAATTTATTTTAGTAATTTAACAGTTTATTTGTCTGAGTAAATAACATTTCTGAAAATCCATTTTGATATATGCGTACTCTGTTACGTGAATTGACATATGTCTGAACACGAAAAGTTGTATAACAAATGATGGCTTGTCACATCATATAATGTATGTGTGGATGTAGGCTATATAACTCCTATATGAATAAACTTTTCATTGACATTAACAGATGAACTCCTTGTTTATAGGATGGCTATGAAAGATTTTCATGTCCCATGAAGGACAAAAAAAGAAAGGCATATAGGAAATGTGGGTACAGATCCACCAAAATTTTCATCATGTAAAGTTGGTCACTTACAGCTAGATATGGTCTTAAAATTCAGTCATTATAATGCTCTCAGCTACTCTCTCATTCTAATCCTTCTTTTTTTCTCCCAACCAAATAATAAATTAACCCCCCCACGCTTTGTCAAATATACCATAAGACTTTTCTTAAATTGTTGGCTTTAAAAAATCTATTTCTATTTCTTAATTCATCAGTTTCAAACCCAATGTGGTGGAAAAGAAATTTTGGGGGGACACTAGATTTCATCATTTAAAAATCATTATGTTTTTCTGTCTACAAATAGATGCATCAATTTATCTTTGGAGAAGTCTTCCTTCACCTTGGGAATAACC
Organism: Choloepus didactylus; assembly: GCF_015220235.1. Classification (NCBI taxonomy): domain Eukaryota; kingdom Metazoa; phylum Chordata; class Mammalia; order Pilosa; family Megalonychidae; genus Choloepus; species Choloepus didactylus. Next base: position 51,230,669 of record NC_051317.1, on the reverse strand, counting down.
AAGTGAATACCTCCTGTTACAACAAAAGAATGCAGCCATTTCTGAAAGTAATGAATATCAGGCTATTCTGATGACACAGGGTAAACACTGTAAGTGGATGTCACCACTTTGCTCCTTAGCAAAGATCTTGGCTCTTTCAGTGCTGTAATAATGCAAATTTGCCTGGGTGGCAAGGATTTCACAACTGCATCTCTTTGGAATTAAGTGTTATTGAAATATTCTGCATGGAATAGAGTTACCCAGACCAAGGTGAATGAAAGCAAAGGGACTATGTAGTCCTTGAGAAGTAATTCACCATGAAGGTGAGAGGGGATTGGGCAGGTAGTCTGGGAAACTCTCCATGATTAGATGAGCACTGAAGAGTGAGTACTTTGGCCACAGAATGGCCTGACCTGGCTCACAAAGCTATGGGCCACATGCTGGGAGGAAAAGTAAGTCTCTGAGTTATGGATATTCATCTTGAATTCAAAGTACTGATAAGTAAGATAGAGGTCATGCAGTTTTTGATATGAGAAAACCTATACCATGTGTGACTGGGGAAAGAGTGGCCTCCTTTGTTTTGAGAGACATTATGGCTTGGCTAAACGAGCAGAGAATTGTACTCTGTCTTGAGCCCCACAGGCCAGAGATTGATGGAAGCAGGATTCAGCAGCAGTGGTTAATGGAAACATTTCTTAAAAATGTCTCATACCAAAGGCATACACCATCATTGACAATCAGGCAAGACAAAACAATGATCAAGAGCTGGTTCTGTATAACATGAAAAGTCTATCTCATTTTCTCTTTTCCATATAGAACTGTGAACCTGTGTGAGAAATTTTTAGGGTCCTTCAAAATGTTTTTGAAAGATAAATTCAGAAAAGATTTGTATTTCCAGCTAAGCAATACACTTTCATTATCAAGAGAAAGGTGGCATAAGCTTTTAGGGAAAATTTGTGAGGACAATAATCATGAGAGTTAAACAATTATTCATTCAAAATACATTGAGCATATACTATCTGCCAGACAATGTTGTAGATAATAGGTTAGATACAAAAATATCAAGAAATTTCATATAAGTAGGGAGAAAGAATTGGAAAAGTTTAGAAACAACTATGCATTTATGTGAATTTACCTTTTACAATCTTTCAGTACTATGTGCTTTTTAAGAACTATATTATTAACATATCCAATCTGGTGTTCCAAATAAAGTAGACAATAACATGTAATTATTTCCACCATAGGTTGCCACTACAGTAGTTATTTTTAGAAGAAATTTAACAAATGTGTTATCAAAAGTCTCAAAAATGATTGTAGAATCAAAATATAAGAGTTAATCCAAAGGTAATAATTAAGTATATGGATAAAAATTTACATCTTTAACTTAGATCATTTAAAATGCCATAAATATTCAATAAAACTTACCAGGTAAATTGCGTTGACAAAAAAAAAGTAGGCTCTGATGTAGACATTAAAATTTTATTTAATTGGGAGTATTTATCTCTGAATGTATTAAAACCATATCATAAAAGAATAAAGATTATATGATCACATTAAAAAATCTACACTGGTGTCATCAGAGGGGTAGTTATTTTTATTTCTTTACTTTTGATCATGTATTTATGTAAATATTTGAATAACAGTTTGTTACTGTGTTCATAATTTGTATTATATTTGTATTATTTGTATTATATTTATTATTAAATTTGATGGCAAAATAAATAAATTCCAGGTAGATTCATTATATAAACAGAAACATAACATTTATAGCAAAATCAAACAGAGCAGATGCTAATATGGAATTGTCAATAATGAAGATAGTAATTCTGCAAGTTGTAAAATAAAAAAGAATTACATTTGATAATATAAACGTAAGGTTTTTTGTAGAAAAAAGTTATAATTTTGCAGAAAAATAAATGCAGTTGGGGTAAGAAAAGAGAAATACAGATGTTAAATAAAGAGTAATATAAAGAAATCTACAAATTCACTTAAAATTCACAAATGGAATAGTAAAGAGAATGAGTAGACAATTTGCAAGCATGTCAAAATGACAGAAACAGAACAAAATCATAAAACTCATTAGAAATCAAGGAGAAGCAAAGAAAAAAATGAACTATCAAGAAGTACCAATCTGATTAGTGTCAAAAGAGTAACTTTTAGTGCAGAGTAGCTTTTTTGTTACTGGTAGAAACATAAGTTTTTGCAAGCATTTTGATTAAAAAAAAAATATTAGCCTGGATAGCCTAGTAAAATTAAACAATAAAACAAGGAAACAAACAACAATAAAAAAGACATAGCTCATGCCCCCAAATTCTACTCTAGGCAGTTTATCCTATATGAATAAAAGTACCCAAATATGAATCTCTGTATAGAAGAAAGTTGATTCACTGATGTCTGAGGTGGGAAACACTCTGTCTGAAACACATAGTGCCAAACCTGAAGACAAAGATGGCAGCAGGAGGAAGGAATTGATAACGGAGATCTCACCCTGTACATCATACACTATTAAAATGAAAAGAAAAAACTCCATGAGGTACTCTTGATTGAGAAAATCAAAATGCTGATAGATTTTTAAATCATAATCACATTTATACATGTACACACACATATGGATTGCCTTAACATATATTTATTATAAGACTTGGGTTTCATTCAGGTGGAGGGAAAATTGAAGAAAGGTGTAGCAATCAGAATGACCTATCGGTGGTCCAAAAAAAACTTTATGCATTGATGGAAATAATCCATCTCTCCACCGTCCAGTACAGTAGCCACTAGCCATATGTGATTTTAAGGCATTTGAAATGTGTCTAGAGTGACTGAAGAGCTCATTTTTCATATTTCCTGAATTGTAATTTAATTTTAAATAGTCATGTGGTAATGCTTAGATTATGTTACAGTAAAAAGAAATACTGTAGTATTTCTCCTAGGCTTTTCCAAGTAGTGACAGGTGTCATTGGTTCTCAAATAAGGAAGCAAGAGGAGAAGGAAATTCAATATTGCTGTGTTCCAGAGCAGGGCTTCTCACCTTGGGCAACATTGACATTTTGGGCACAGGAGTCGTGGTGGGGGGCTGTCCTGTGCTTTATAGAATATTTATCATCATCCCTTGCCTCTGCCCACTAAATCTCCATACCATCCCTCCATCATGACAGTCAAAAATTTCTGGAGACATTCCCAAATATCTCCTGGGGAAGTGGAGTAGGGAGAGAGATGTTCCTGATTGAGAATCACTGGTCTAGAAATATTTGGTGAAATCGCTGATGAATACCACAATGGTGGAAAACAGACTGCCCTAAAATAATGAAACAGAATTCTATTTATACTAAATCAGGTATATATGTGGTATGTATACATATATATATATATATATGCACAAAGATACTCATATTAAAATCAGATCTATAGCTAATAATTTCTGAGCATATCAGTGATATTGTGACGTTTCACATCAACAAAAAAATTTCACTACAAAAAATGATAGCAAATAAATTATAACAACATATCATTAAATGCATATTTGTGTTTCTAAACAAACATAGCCAGAAATGAAGAGGAAGATGAGAGAAATGTTAAATAGGAAGTCTAGGAATTTGCCAATTAACAGTAGGATTTAGCAATTTATGGGGAATGAGAGATAAGGTCTTAGTACTGTTTAAAGCTGAATTCAGTTCCCACCAAAACCTGAGTCTGGGAACTGAGTTCTCATATGAAACAGGAATCCTGGAAGGAGAAATACATTAAAAATATGGGTTAGAAAATAAGTACTCTGCAAGCAATGGGAAGAAATAAGGAAACCTATATATCTTGGCCCTGACTTTGGGTAGAAAAACAAGCATCAGGGAAAACAAATCATAACTTGCAAAAACAAAAAACCCATCAGAAAGAAATATAGCCTCAACCCACGTGCTTACAATTCACATATTAGCTCATACCATAAATGAACATAATATGAAAGACAAAAAGACTGCAATGGCCAAAAGTCAGAAAAAAAAAAATGACTGGAATAATTCTAATTTTAAAATTGTGAAGAGAAATAATACACTGAAATAAAAACTAAAATTGAAGAACAAACAAAATATTAAAAAAAGAATAAGTTGAAAAAAAAAAAAAAACTAAAGACAATTTCTAAAAAAGAAAATACATGTATATATAATGGGCAAAATTAAACAATTAGGGTTGTATTTAATAGGAAATTATAGAGTAGAATAAGGACCAAATAGAATATAAAATAGGATACTGAAGGATTTAATTGACTGAAGAACTTAGCCAAACCATAACACAGTGACAAATGACTAATATTAGGTGTTTTTAATCTAATCATTCAACAATATTTTTAATATGATATTTTTGTGGCATATATGCTAATTGTCAACCACTTTCTCTTAACTAGCATAATCCAGATTCCATTCTTGGAGATGATGGGCTCAAGGGAAATATAAAAATTACATTTTTGAGCCTTATTTTATGTTGTGTGCTCCTATGTCTAACTTGTGACCAAAGATATACAAAAAGCTTATGAACTTCCAGGAAGACTCCTTAAAAGAAAAATTATGCCTTTTTAATTCATCCTTCAGCCTCCATTAGGATGGCTGGAGTTCTAGCAGCTACACTACGCAGTGAGAACATGGGCATAAAGTATAATGAATGTGTAGAAAACTAAAAGGAGATGGCCCTGATCACCATGGAGCCATCATACCAGACCAAACGACTTCCTTCTGCACTTATTTATTATAAATAAAATATATGTTTCTATCTCATATGAATTACAGTGTTTTGGAGCATAGTAACACATTAATCTAAAAGTAATCTTAACTGACACAGAAATTGTTATACCCAAATTTGGATTTGACAGTGATAGAAAATTAAAAAAAAAAACACATTAGCTTAGTGGAGGCAGATGGGCAGCTGATGTGAAAAATGTCTAATGCAGTCTGGAAAGCAATGCGCTATTTTGTTTTCGTTTTTGTTTTTGTTTTTTGGTGGCTAGTAAATCGTGACCCCAAATAAAGTATTTACTTAATCTAACTAATGCTAAGTACTGTTAATATTTTAGTCCCTTGATGAAACATCTTAAACTTGTGGTGGACTAGAATATTGTTTAAACCCTTCATACTCTCCCCTGTAACAGGTTTACATATCCACATTCACTGTGGGTAGGGTTCTTCACCACTCTTTAAATCTGAGTTTACCCATGGGATGTGCTTTGGCCAATGGGATATTTCCACACATGAGTAAATTTGAGGCTTGAGAAGTGTGTGCAAGATCAATCCTTCTCTTTCACCTCTGCCATTGCCATAACACAGACCTTCCCAGAGACACCCACTGGTCTCCAGAGAAGAAGGAAAGCCTTGTAGTGTACAGCTGCCCTAGCTGAGCTGCTCTAGTACAGACCAGATTAGGTCATCCTGTTGCAAGTTGATAAACAGATGCTCCTTCAGCCAATTTCAGCAGAGCCACCCAACTGAGCTCAGAGAAAATCAGCAGACTCTAGGTTAACTTCCGATCCATGGCAATAAATGACTGTTAGTGTAAGCCACTGGGTGTTGAGGCAGCTCCCTTATGCAGGATTATTGATAAATATCAAATATCAAATATTTCTGTTTACACAGAGCAAGTAAGTCTTTAACAGGCTATCTATCTATTTCAGTTCTAAGACTACCATACTCAATTAGCCATTACGATCTAATATATATTAGATCATGTCCAAATTGTCTTCATAACTATCACATTTTACTTTGCTCAGGTGTTGAAAGTAGCATATTAAAAAATATATTCTCCTTATGTAAATGCATCATTAATTGCTTTCTATTAATCATGTCTATGGATAAAATTTTATTTTATTGTACATCCTTAGTGGATTTTTTGTCATTGAGTAGTGACCCTATTTATTAATACATCTCAGCATAAATTCTGATTGCAATGGTTTTTTCTTAGTTTCTCCATGGAGGAAAGTATCAATCCTCCACTCAAATTTGTTTCTGATGCCAAGACTGATTATGCCACATACACCAATAGGATTTGCAAAAAATTATTACTTTTTAAATTTACCCTTTATTTGGTCTTTCATCATGTATCTATAGATTTATTAATATTTTGATGATGTATTTCATCACTATTGCTTCTTTGTTATAGTACAATTCATAATTTGGTGATTCTTCACACAGGTGGTAAGCACTCTTGTGTTTAGTTTTTAGTTAATGCTTTAATTCTGCCTTCTATTTTACTATTTTTTATTTTATTATTTCCAACTTACCATTTTTCTCATTGATTCATTTTTAGAATCTAAATGACTTCATTTTTTTGAGAATTTCTAATGTGCTATTTAAAAATTTCTTGCATTTTTCATTGGCATGCACCTGTGTTTTACTGTGGTAACGTATTCCAGCTTAATAGATAATATATTTCAGGGCATATTATATACATTCCCTCCAGAGTTTGTTGATTATTCTTCATGATGTCAGATTTCTTATCATGTCTTCAAATTATGGTTTGAAATTTCATCTTCCTTGTGGATTTCCTCTGTGCTTGTTTGTTATTCCTTTTTTCATGACCTGGTATTTTGCCATTACCTCCAATGAGATTTTATATAGACATCTAGGAGCACAAAATGTACATGTTTTCTCTTTTTTTCTGTTTCTGAGCTCACAGATGCCTTGACATTTGTATATGCCTATATCTTATATCTTAAGTAAATATATGAATAAATAACCTTTCTTTAATAAACAAATGCTTTGTCTTAAGACAAGGAGAAATACATACATTAATTGTGATTCTGAATATGTTAATTTAGTTTAAATGAGTATTTAATCCAACAATGTATAAAAACAATTATGCCCCATGATCAAGTGGGATTTATTCCTTGTGAACAAGACAGTTTCAACTTTCAAAAATCAATCAATGTTATTTATGAAGGAAAAATACAGTTGATAAAGCAAAACATTCATTGATAATGACGAACTCTTGGCAAACAGTAATAGAAGGGAACTTCCTCAGTTCTACAAAGAACAACTACAAAAACATATAGCTAACACCATATTTGATGGTAGGGTAAAGGATGCTTTCCAGCTAAGATTAGGAAGAAGACAAGGATTTCCCCCCTTCCTATTCCTATCTGGTATCATACTAGAAGTTCTTGCTAATGCAATAAACAAGACAGGGAAATAAAACAACAATTTACAGATTGTAAAGGAAGAAACAATGCTGCTTTTTATCACAAATGACATAATGGTCTATGTACAAAGTTGAAAGAATTGAGTATAAATCTCCTGTACTAATAAGCGAGTGCAGCATGGTTTAATATAAAAATGACAATTGCTTTCCCACACACCAGCAATGAACAATTCGAATCTAAAACTTTAAAAATAATAATAATACTATTTACAAATAGCACCAGAGATGAAATACTCAGGTTAAATTCTTATAAAATGTGTATAAGAACTATATACAGAAAACTGCAAATATCTGATGAAAGAAATCAAAGAATATCTAAATAAATGGAGAGATATTCCAGGTTCAGGGATTGGGAGAGTCAACGTTGTTAATATGTTAATTCTTCCCAGCCTCATTGATAGTTTCAACACAATCCCAATTAAAATCCCAGGGCTGTATTCTGTAGATACTGACAAGCTGATTCTAAAGTTTATAGGAAAAGCTAAACGATTTAGAATAGACAAAACACTCTTAGAGAAGAAGAGTAAACTTTGAAGACACATAGTACCCAATTTCAAGACTATTAGATTGTACATATAGTAACAGAATAAAAATTTTTTAAAAAAATCCATGGGACTACACCCACAAACAGTGAACTATAAGTTAAACCATGGACTTTAATTTATAGTACAATTATAAAAATGTGGTATTGTCAATTGTAACAAATGTTCCACACCAATGCAAGGTGTGGGTGATCGGGTGGTATATGGGAATCCTGTATTTTATGCATGATTGTTCTGTAAAACCACAACTTCTCCAATAAAGACAAAAAAAAGTATTAAAAAAAAGATATTTGTCACCTTAGACATAACGTCAACATTCAGGTTATATATTAATATGTAAAAAAAAAGGAGATCACTGGTTGGCAAGGGTTGGCAAGATTAAATATGTGAAGAACAGGAAACTTAGGATAATGAAACTATTCTTTAGATTATAATTGTGATATATGACACTCTGCATTTATAAAAACCCATAGCAAAAAGAGTGTGCCTTAATGTATGCATATTAAAAAGGAATTAAAATCTAGTATGTTGGGGAATCTCAAGAAAGAATGCAGAATGTGACAAATATAGGGAACAATTTCACTGAAAGGGTTGGGGTATTACAGATGCATGAAACAACTGCACTGAAAGAGATGGGAGAAAAAAGTACTTATCTAAGTTAGTAGGTAAGTCTGCAAAACTAAAGGCCAAATGCATCGTTCATTAGCATTCTTCTCTAGCTGATAAACTCGTTTCCAGCATGGGTTATGAGTTAAAATTCTGATACTGTCATACATGGATAATTAAGGAAATGGATGTTGGATAGAGGGCCAGTTTTCTTGTTGTTAGAGTAGGAGTTTGCAAGGGAAGAAGGGTAGAATGACCAATATGGTAATGGATTAGAGTTGGAAACATCAGTATGAATTTATATTTAATAAATACATATGGTTACATATAGAAATATTTTTAGATACACAGTTTAATATAAATACATTTTTATTTCCTTGCACAACAGTTTAGAGGGCTAGTAAAAACTAGCATACATAGCATACAGATCTTGTTTTCTAATACTGTTCTGCAAGTAAAGGAACCAGGGGTCTTTGGAGAAACGCTTAATTCTAGGACTGAGGTAGGAAATACACACAAAAAGCCTGGAGTATCTGGGAGTGCCATAAAGTAAGAAAGTTTGAAAAGAAAAAGAAACAAACAAAACTAAAATGATAGGGGTATGTGAGACAGAGTAGCAATTGAAAGAAATCCCAGGGACCAACCTGAAACAATTTGAACATCAAAATAAAATAGTATTTTATTATAATCCCCCCAAAATATCCACAGGTCCATACTCATATACATGCATAATTGAAAAAATAAATAGATGGGGGGAGAATAGGCAATCCCCTTGTGCAGAAAAAAAAAAAATTATGCAAATACTAGAGCCTCAGGAGGAGGATTAACTCCACACTCCTTAGGTATAGTGACGTTCTTCCAAAGAGCATAATATGAAAGAAAACTACATGGGAGACATTTCACAAAAACTCCCTCAGTCAGGTGATCAAGCACAACATCAATAGAGATGAATCGTGTTGATAGAAAGAAACCTTGCTATGATATAATGAGAATGGGGCTTTTCTGAAGTCTTCCTCCTGCAAATCCATAATACCCATGTAATCATGAGAAGTCCTTAGACAAATCCTTATTGAGGGTCATTCTGCAAAACACCCGACAAGTACTCCTCAAAATTACCAAGGTCGTCAAAAACAGGGAAAGCCTGAGAAACTGCCAAAGAATGAGGAACCTAGAGGAGACAGGATATCTACATGAAATGTGGTATCCTTTATTGTAACCTGGGACAGAAAAAGGACATTAGGTAAATAGGAAGGAAATCTGAATGTCATATGGACTTTTGTCAATAATAATAATATATCTATATTGCTGACAAATTGTAACTAATAGAGCATGTTAATAACAGGGGAATCTAGGTAGGATGAGAGGTATATTGGAACTCTTTGTACTCTCCACAATATTTCTATAAATGTAAAACAATTCTAGAAAATAAAATTTAGTTTTAAAATATTATTCAGGAGTAACTTAAAACATTGCCTTTAAACCATGTGGTCACTCACCCCTATGAACCAAGTGACTAAAACTTGAATATGCATGCATTTTAATAGGAAAAATACCATACACCATCATTTAATTTCTTTTTGTTTAAATAAATAAAAACATTTATTCATAAAGAAAGCATTTGTACAAATAGTAAATAATTAAGCCCCAGCTCACTTCTCCAAATGTATGATGGCTTGAAGGAGTGATTAAATAATAACAAATTGATTTTAAGGAAATAGAGTTATAGGATTTGTACCTGAATACAATGTGTATATATGACACATATATAATCCATATTGTACAAATAGTAAAAAGAAGAAAATATATGAGCTTCTACACACACTGTAACTGCTATGATCGGCATACTAAATCTTTTCCCATGATTTCCTAAGAACAAAACTATTTCTCCAGTGGCCTCTGACAAGAACCTTAGCAGATTCCTAGTCAGTGTTCCAGGAAGGGCTATTTGTTCAGTAAGTGTTGATTGGAATGAATCAATGAATACATAAGTGGATTTATATCACCCCTATCATTTTAATGGATGAATAGCCTGAAATCCAAGGTGATTAATTTCCATAAAGAAAACTATTAGAATTTGTCTGTTCTCCTCTATGGAAATGGATTAAACATTAGTGATAAAGGAGATGACCAACAGATACCATTTACATTTTTGCCTATTAAATCCAACATAAATTTCTTATTGTTTTTAACTTAGTGATTCAATATGAGCAGGTTAAAAATAATTGAGATCATTCCCTTAATTAGCATTCTCTAAAACAGATTATAACATCATAGTAAAATTAACACTTTCTTATAAAAGAGCCCATTAGTAACTATATAACAAAGATATTTTCAGAACCTAAAATCAACATTATCATCTCTGAAGCAATTAATAACTCATTTAATGTGCTAAAGTGTGTCTTTACCATCCATCAACAAATACTGACGTATTCTGTGGTGGTTATCCAAAACATTAAAACTTGCATAGAATATTAATGTCAAAAGAGAGAAAAGATAATTATTGGTTTTTATAAAATTGAAATTATTGGAATGTTATGATCTATATTATAAATGACAGTGGATATCAAGACATCACAATTCAATTATTACTTCTTCCCTTCTTACATTAACAGCAACTTTTTACATCAAACATCATAACGTATTTATTCTAGAGTCATAAAGGCTTTCCAAATTCATTAGAAAACTTCTAACTTGCTGGGAGGGAGCAAGAGCTCAAGTCCTTGGAACAATAATCCCGTTGCTCTGCATCCTGATGGCTGTGACTCTGGATACCACTGCGGCTCTGAGATGTAAATGATGTATTGTTTCAAAGCATCTGCAAAGCATTTTGGATTAAGATAAGCTTGAAGTTTAAGGTTAACTATGAGCTTGAATTGAATAATCTCAACTGAGACTGAAATGCTGATAACAGCAATTCAGAACTATTGGTTTGACCTCGGCAACCTAGGTAGTCTACAGGCCTGTAAATGATCTAAATGAGTAGGCAGTTAGAGATACAAATGCACTAATGATCTGGCAACCAGCTCTTAAGCAAAATCATGTGGCTAGCAATAAAGAATCTTAAGTTATATAATGTCTTTATATACGAGTTCAATTGCATGAATATTTCCTTCATTGCTTATGACAAAAGTTTTATACATTTGCTAAAGTAAACAATATTTGTGCATGTGTTAGTGCATATGTTGTTTGTGGGTGTTTCATTATGAATTTTAGGCAAATGTTATATATGGTATTCAGAGACATGATTTCTTAGATAATAGGGATAATTCTCTATAGAGTGAGTAAATAGTTAAGATAAAATAAAATCCAGGGAGCCAATGATGAACAGTAAGCAATCCTAGCCACCAAGTGATTTACGTTTATTTGCATGAAGGAGATGGACAACCAAACAGTTATACAGAAATATAAGTGCTAACCTTATGAGATCCTAGATAAACTGTATGTAGGGAACATGAATGTAGGAAAGACTGAAAAAACTGAATCTCTTCTGGATCACTGATTCAGAGGTACAACTCAGGATAAGGGATTTTGAGGGAGGCACAGTGTACTGTTACACAAATTATTTCCAATTTAGCATGCAGGAATGTGTTCCAGACCCCTTAAAATAAAGGAGCTATGTAAATGGAGAGAGGTACTTAATGGTATTTTAACTACATTTGACAAATCCCTTCCCACAACCTATAGAAATCTACCGTACCTGCAGCAGTATTTTTCAGATGGTGAAAGAAAATTGCAAGATCAGCTAAGGAAATCAACTGTGGTGAGAGCAGAACTGATGCAAAGGAAACAAAACAGAATATGGGAAATAAAGAGTGTGAGAAGTTTGGGTCCAGGGGGAAATGGATGAAAAGAGAGGAATTACTGGATTCCCTGTAACATCATTTGGATTGTGTGCAAAGTGAAAAGGAATGCAATTTAGCCCTGTACATTCCCCAACAGGATTATTATCTAGCAAATGAATTAATTTTATAGCTTAGGTGCATTGATAGATTTCCTATTTCTAAGCACAGTTCTTCCAAAAAGCTATAGTTACTATAAAATTAATTCACTCTTACTTGGAATCTAATCTATTTTTTACTGATTTTTGACAGTGTGAAATTAAGTTCAAGTTAAATAGGTGAATATTCTTTTGGACTTTTATTCTCTGTGGGTTCTTCTTTGACTGAAATCTCTCTTCAACTAGAACACAACAAGTCTCCAGTCTTCTTTTCAGGACCGTTTCTCCTATTCCTTATTAATTGGGGTCTTAATTCAGAGGCCCTAAACCATTTTCTCTGATACAACTAAGACCATCTATGCTCCTCCAGCTCCCTTTTCTCTCACATCCCACAGCTCTTGGATTAGTAAGATCCATAAAGGTAATTCCCCAAAATCATATGTGTGATTATAGTCATCATTTAATTTTGCACAAAAAAGTAGTTACCATATTCTTCCACTAAATAAAATGCATGTGGATGGTATATTACCTTTAAAATATTAATTCACTTAACTTGAAGTTTATGAACAATGTTTTCAACTTGTTAATGGATAAAATCAATTTACTCTTTAATTTTCCATAATTCAAAGCATTTTAGGCATTGTTAGAGAAACTAACACCACTACTCATCTTTATGTATTTCTTTCACTAATGAGGAATCCATAATTAAAGGTTGCACAGCTCTTGCTGATAGCCACTTTCAAACCTCCTCCCCTTATATACGTTGCAACAATATACATTGATACATCTATAAAGAGAAAAATGATTTTGAAGAGCTATCTTAAATTGGAAGGGAGAACTATGTGCCAAAATATAAATATGCTGTCTTTAGCTTTTTACATACTGAAAGAGAATACAGTTCAAGTTTTCACTCATTTAAGAGCTATTTGAGAATTTATGAAAAGGAAAGCTCAGATTAAGGCATTCCTGGAAACTTCATACTCAGTGTTTGAATGATGACCACTTCCTGTCTAAAATAAACATGCAATCTAATTTAAAAATTAAGGAGGCACAAATATGTTTATACGACATGGTATAATGTGATGTGCTATCAGGTGCACTAACACACTGCTGAATCAGTTTAAATGCAAAATATGAAACCGTCTCAAAGCTGAAGGATATGAAATTTATGATGGAATTGTAATGGTGGATAATGTATGGATAGGGAAAAAATGAGGTGGACATGGGCAGAGTAGAGCATTAAAATATCAGAAATGTAGAGATTGGAAGGCAGAAATGTGTTTGAGAACACTTGCTACGTTTGTACTCTAGTATAGGAGGAAAAACAGTTTGATTTTATGTGGTGGAGAGAGTACCAAATTAGTATAAGTTTCAAGGCATGAGAAATAAGTCTTTCATAATTATAGAGATGAATGTAATATGATCAAAGTTGTGCTTTTTGAAAATATATAGACTAATATTCTGCAAACTGATTGAAAGTCATACTAGAGTTGGGAAAACTAATAAAAACTCAATAATGCAGGGAAGAGACAATCAGTATAACAAATAGCATTAGGAGAGCATCAATGGAAGTTTATTTTAGGACAAAAGAGTTCAATTATAGTTTAAATATTGTGGCCAAAGAGGAAGGACGTAGAAACTTGAAGCTCATGGACTACCAAAATATTGGTGCCATTAACCAAATGTTAAGTGGAGCCAAAAGCCAAATTCCGGTTTTTCTGGAATTAGGAATAAAGCACTAAAGCAAAGGCCAATAGATTTTATGTAGATTCACATTCTAAAGATAGAGGAGGAGAAAGAGTTATAAAGGCTGGCAAAGTGGGCTACCATGAAACAATAAATTTCTCTCTCTATATATATATATATGTTATTATTATTGTTGTCCGCACTTCAGCTCATTCAAGTACAGATATCTGAGGGAAAAAATGGAGAGAATTATTGATATGGTCTGGAGGAGACTGTGGTATCCCACCTGCCACCCCTCCCATGGGGTTCTACTATTCATAATAGTCATTTGAACCATATTTTCATGCAAAGACACATAAGGTTAATACTGGAGTTCAGCAAAACCAGTAAACTAGATTTTTTTTTTTTTTTTTGTCTTGAGTGTCCCTTTTAGAAAAAAAATGTAGTGGGAGGTACTTCCACTTGGGACACTCTTTCCAAGAAGGTTTACTGCTGTTGAGGGAATCCTGGCAGCAAGGAGCAGTAGGGTTGTGCAATCAGAAGTGGTCACTGAGAAGCAGTTGGGAAAATTTGCACCAGGTATCACTCATATCAGGGAAGTTCCTTCAGAATTCCAAAAGAACCCACTGGCGAGAAGGACTAGAGTAGCACAAGTTAAAAACGAGAGCTATACATATAACCCATGGCTGTTCTCAGAGTGCAAACCCCAGACAAAAAGGAATAATCTAGAAGAAAAAGGAGAATTATTCAAAGAGGAGTGAGAGAGCAGACCCACCAACACACACACACACACACACACACACACACACACACACACAGAGTAACATACACACATCCTCATCAACAAACCTAAGGCAACACCTAAACCTTAACTGAATGGGGGAAAATTAGGTTTTCAATTAAATGTTTATTTGAGGTTTCAGTTCGCATTAGATTCTACAGGACGTTCTTATGCCTTAAAGTGTTAAAATCTCTCCAATTGTTAAGAGACAGGTTACAGAGATTTAACAAAATACAATTAAGAGAAAATTAGAGTATCTTTCCCTGACTTAATTCAGATTATTAAGTGAAGCAGTTAGACAAGTTTGAACCCATGCAAATGCACAGATCCTTATATCATTTTGGGGGTGGGTGGGTGGTCATATATTGCTTTCTAGCAAATAAATAGTAATTAGAAATATTTTTAATTGATCATAGATCATTTATATAAATTAATGGCACATTTTGTCAAAATTACATTCTCAACAAATTTAAAGAGAAGTAATAGTGGCCATTTCCTCTGATAACAATTTATTAGTTTGTTGTTGTTTTGTTTTTTTTTTGTTGTTAAGGGAGTCTGTGATTTGATTTTATTTTAATATAATTTATTTTATTCTGGATTCCTAGAATAAAAATTTATGTGTTATATAGAAATTTAGTGTAAATTAGGTTAGTACTTGTGTGTGGGGGGGAGGGGTGACTGAGGCTGTTTTCTAAAGTATGTAAACTCAAATATCTTTATTAGAATATAAAACTAGAATAAGGAGAACCAAGCATTTACTTCAAGAAGCTAGGAAACAGACAAACAAAAAATTAGAAGCAGGGAATTAATGTCTATAAAAGAAGAAATGGAAGATATATGAAACATAAGTATAATTCATGATCTAGATTTATTTGAAAAGAAAAATAAAATAAAATTCTGAAAGAAAAGAAGGAAAGAAGAAAAAGAGTGAGAGTGAGAAGGAGGAAAGCAAGTTAGTTCCCATATATCATTAGAATTGTAAAAGCACATATAATAATGATGACAAGGATGTATACAAGAAAAATGAGTTAATGTATCTGTAAATCAATAAACATCAAAATGAAATTCACATTTTTAGAAAATTTATATTAATAATAATGATTCAAGAAGTAGTACAATTATGAATTGGCAAATCCATTAAAAATATTGGAAAAACTTTTAATAATCTACTTCCTAAACATGAATTGGATTCTTCTGATCTTATGAGTGAGTTCATTAAACATTTAAAGAACATATCAAAAGGAAAGAAAGGAAAGGCAAGGGAAGGGTACAGAAGGGATGGGAAGAGAAGAGGGAGGGGAGGCAAAGAATAGCAAAGGAATTAAAGGAAAGAAAAGAAAAGGAAAAGAAAAATGACCAAAATAGAGCTTATTTTATTTATTTCAGAAATGGAAAAATTTCCATTTTTGGAAATCTATTAATGCTATCTACTGCATTAAGTTTTTAAAATATGATCATTTACATACGACAACAATAATGAATAACTTGAAAACAATTGAGAATAAGATAGTTTTAAAAGATGGCAAGATCAATGATTTCACTTATAAAAACACCTATAGTATGCAGAAGATAATGTAGCTTACAGTTTATCAGGGGCTGGGGGCCTGTGCCTGGGGGAAGGGGTGGGGAGTTATTGCTTAATATGGGCAGAATTTCTGTTTTGGGTGATGAAAGCTTTGGTAGTAGACTGTGGTGCTGGTAGCACATTGTGAATGTAATAAATACCACTGAATTGTAACACTTGAGAGTGGTGAAAATGGGAAATTTTGAATTGTATGTAGTTTACCACAATAAGAAGTTAAAAGAAAAATCACATTTGTATCATTTTTTTCTTATACCTCATATTTCTTTTTTTGCTCTTTTAGCTTATTGGTTAGTGTCTGTAGAATAATTTTTATCAAATGATTACTCCCTGGATTATAAGGGAAAAAGTAAAAAGGGACAGTGTAATATGCAATGCTCCCAAATAAAACATCTTGGTGCTGGGGAAATTATGGATGCTCAGTGGCAATCTCCCATTCTAACCTACCACCTCCTCCTATTTTATTGTGTGCAGATGTTTCAGTAAATTTCCATTCCACAGCCCTGGGGAGAATTTAGGGCTAATGGACTGGCCTGAACATATCTTAAGCCAGAAACCTGGAACAACTATTTACAACTGCTTATCAGGGCAGGAACTCTCCTTGGCAAGGCCCCCTCCCCCTGGGTGATAAAGATATTCAGCTCTGGAACAACACAGGCATCTCTCATTGCGGACATAAAGTTGGGTGGTCAACATCGCCATTCACTAACACTGACCTGAGCAGTTAGCCTCCCTTTGTGACCAGCCACAGTGGGATCTCTTCTCCTGCTCTTTTGGACCTTTAGTGCTATGTAGGTAATAAAATGGTCATTTGCTGGAAGTTTCTGTTGTGCCTTAGCCAGTACTTCCATGACTCACAATTTAGCAGCTTGCTCCACACTTAGAAAAACAGAAATATGATTTAATTAACAAATGCCAGAAACCTCTAAAAACCTAACAAAAAATGAATAAACTAAGTGAAAATCCAGAGACATATACATTTAAATTAGAAACAGGACAATTTTATAAGCAAAACCATGAACAAAAGACCAAAAAAAAAAAAAAAAAAAAAGGGAAAGGGAAGTTTTGTGGCTCAGAAGCAACACATGAATACACATATGTTGTCTAATTTGTTTGGAAAAAAGGTCATTAAGCTATCTAATTTGGTTGGAATAAAGGACACTGAGTGTATTAATTTCCTAGATGCTAAAACAAATAAAACAATGGGTTGGCTTAACAACAGGAACTTATTGGCTCATGATTTCAGAGGCTAGAAATTTTGCTTCCTCCCGGGGTCTGGATCTTTTGACTAGTTGGCAATCCTTTGGATTCCTTGGCTTTTCCATCACATGGTGGCATTTTCTCCTTTCTTTTCCATGTTTCATTTACTTCCAGCTTCTGGTTACTCCCTGTGGCTTCTCCTCCATGTCTAACTTCCTTTGCTTGTAAGGACTTCAGCTGTATTGGATTAAAGCCCACACTCATTCTGTTGGGCACAACTGTTAACAATAACATCTTCAAAGCTCTTACTTACAAATGGTTCACACTCACAGGACCAAGGACTGGGACCCGAACATGCTTTTTGTGTGATACATGATTCGATCACTGACGCTAATGTGCTACTGAGGTGCATCCAATGCCAAGAAGATGTATTTTGTGCAATAGAATTGTTGCCCTTGACCTACAGGAAACTCACCTAACATGAACAGGGAGGCTTTGGTGTCATTGGGAGTAGTCCTGACATGCACAGTTATGCTGCAGCATTCTCCTGCTGAGCTTAAACAACTGCAGAGGATGCCAACATCAGGAAAAATCACTCTGAGAGCATGATGAAAGAAAATGCAGAACAAGACCACTTTATAATATTGCCTAAGTACAGACAGGAACAAAGTCACTGTGCACACTACAAATATACCAAACATCTACATATCCCCACTAATCTGAGTGACTGCTGCTCCTTTAGCAAATGTAGCTTTAGGCTCTCTAGTTCTTAGTGCTTATGCTCTTAGACATCCCATAATTGTTCTTTGTGAATTTATAGGTAAATGGTTGTATCTCCATGAACAATGAGGAAAATTCTAGACCCTACATTATAATCTTATATGTGTCTTTGGGGTATAGTTGTTTGGGGGGATCTCTTTTCATTCCTCTTACCTCAACTTCTCTATTTCTCCCCAGCTCATGTGCCCCCAGCTCCTTGGTGAACTCTAAATTCCTCAGCTGTAAATATTACTCTTAAGGGAGGAAGTTGGTCCAATAATGTAAGGGATAGCTGAGTGGATGTTATGTTAATAAAGTGAGTGGAGTGGGAAATGCAAACAAGAAGCCTGAAGATTTCATATGGCAGATTGGGAGAAGTCAGTCAGCTATAGTTTGTTTCAAGAATTGTTCATTGTTCAATTTCTTGGAAGGTATGAAGGCTTTTAGGCTGTGTTTGTTATGGGACAGGGTGGAAGGGCAAGAATGGGTCATGATTTAGCAGGATTATTTGGGCAATTTGAATTAAGAAGTGGGGTGGAAGGAGCAGTGAGGAGTTGAGGTTAAGCAAGGGTCACAGTGGGAAACTTAGTCTTTTAGGATTATAAGTAATTCTCAGGAGCTGCCAAGGCTATTTTCACCTAATCCCACCAATGTCTCATCTTAATGTTCCTAGCAATACCCAATAATATGTGCCAGATTTCTGTTGGCTTCTTTCTTACCTTGAGTTTGTGATCTTCTAAGAGCAAAGTGACACAAATGAGCACAAACATAAATCTATCCCTTAATCCATCTTCTGTCTATGACCACAGCAGATGATTATTCCTTGTGGTCATTTCCTCCACATTGGGGCACAACACACTCTGTCTCCCGAAATCTCATGTTCTTTGTATTCATACGGAGTAAGGGACTCTGATTGTATCTTTAGGGCCAGAATAGGTGGAAGAAGCCAGAAGATGATGCCTTTTTTATGACCTTTTCTGGAACTCAACTTTTCAAAGTTGAGATTTGGATTAAATATTTATTGAAACCTTACTCTATTTCTGTTTCTATTTTCTACTACAGGTTTAAAAAATTACAGAAACTTCAAAAACAGTGGTATTCATTGATTCACAATTCTTTAAAATCTTGGTCCACAATGCCCTATTTTTCTTTTTCATAATGATGAGAGAGGATTTATAGATTTCCCTGGCTCTCATTTGAAAGAGAATAGAGCATACTCTGGATATTCATGGCAAGATCTCCCCCAGTTAGTTACAGTACATTTTTCATTTGGTTACTCCCTGTATACTTTTTTAAAATCAACTACCCACTTTGAAAAATTTCAGTTTATTTCCAGTCTGATTATATCATCCAATTCTCTATTTAGAATAAACTTAGTCTTCCTGTCTCCTCCTTTCTCACTCTTGCTCTCACTCCTTCTTTCTCTCACATACTCACATGCACACATCACTCAAATAAAGGTAAATATAATCTTTCAATAGCCTGTTCAACATAGAAGTGAATAGATAGATAGATAGTCACACATACACACACACATATATATAAGATTGCAAAGAAAGTAAAATCAAAATGTGGTTATTTTAGTCACTTTGTTACATGTCATCACAATTAAGTAGAAGAGTTTAGTTTTACTTTATAATCAGATGTACACAGTATAAACAACTCATTTTTCTCATGCTATTAACATGCTGAATTTCAGCCACATGTTTTGCCTTTTAATATTATAAAGGTTTATACTTTTGATTAAAGGTGATTTATAACGAAAAATATGCTAATAACTTGAACACATAGTTACAAGGATAGGAATCATTTCTAACTTGAAATTCATGATTATTATTTTTCCATTGCTAATGAATTTTTATTTGTTTCTCAGCAGTTTAAAATATTTAATTTATAAAATAGAGTTGGGGTCTTAGATATCCCTTTTTTTCTTACAGCTGTAAGAAAATTTCCATAACAATCAATTACTTTGAAAATACATGTTGAAAATGTATTTGGATGTTCATGAAGTACAATTTATGGCAATAGGTTGGAAAAATTACAAGAAAAACACAGTAATATCACTTTCATATTTCAATACAAGTATATTCCTGAAAATATTTATTTTGTCACATGATTTTTACACTTATATAAATAACTTGATAAATCATGTTAGAAAACTGGGGTGAAATTACAAAGAAATAACACCTTAAAATTATATTAATTAGCTAAATCAAATAACTGAAACCAAGCAGTACATTCTTTATGAATGCTACTGTTGTCTATAACAACAACAAGAAAAATACCACTTTGAAGACTTTAAAGATCTGTAAGGATACTAAGAATACATTTTATTTAAATAATTCTATAATTTAATTTCACCAGATTTAGTGCATATTTCCCATAACAGTTTATACCTTTCTCTAGATTTAAATGCCAAAATATTAATCCCCAAATTTTTTATATTAATTAGGCATCACATTCAATTCTAGAAGAGAAAGTGGTCTGGTTTCAGGGACAATTTCTTGCTGCTCGGATCCTTTATAATACATTTTTATATGATGCATCAGTATATTTTCATTCATTTGGAAAATTAAAATAAGAATTTTCTGGAATTTGTGGAATATTCCACAAAACCTGTGGAAATCTTACAATGAAATGGGGTTAAATTGGATGGTAAAGATTTCCAAGACCATAAAAATCTATGAAGACAGAAGGCAACTGATTATAACTCCAAAGTTGCCTATTTATAGCTCTAACTATTCATTTTATAATTGACATTAAAACAAATTTTGATTAAACACTAGGTGTAGTTTTAAACTGGTCACAGTAAAAATGGCAGTCTATCCATAGCTGAATTATTCCGTCAGCCACCATATAAGCAATCACAGATCATTCATGTATATATGAGACTCTATATAGTTTTGTTTCATTAGTTCTAAGGGGATATTTACCAAACATCTTTTATCATGGTTTAAAAATATTAAAAATATGAAGAAAATTGAGTCAAGATATTTTTGCTTCTGTAGAGTACAAGAGGAGACATTTCCTCTTTGATCTGTTTGGAAATTATCTTGTTGGTAAAATAATCATGTAACTTTCAGATGATAACAGATAGCATTGTTATAAATTGCTCTTCTATACACATTTACCATTTGAGGATACTATTCCCATTAAATTAACTATTCACCTTCCTGGGGTGAGAATTCCATGCTTCAAATATGGGTTGACTAAAGATTAGTGTTCTTGGCAGTTGGTCACCTGCTTCATCATTAGAGTTCAAGAGCTGTGGCTGCTCAGATGAATGAGCACTGTAAAGAATTCTTAATATTTTAAATGCATGGTTTGTTTCTCTGCTCTCTATGGGAATGAAATTGCCTAGCACATATGAATAGTAGTTTTTTACTCCCTTGCGCCATTCTCTTATATACTATTACTTAGTACCCTTAGAAAAAAATATAGTCAAAACTATTTTCACTGAATTTTAATGTTAAGTTAAACCATAAAGTAGAAGCTTATTTACTTTCATTTCCCAAATTAATGAAAAAAAAAACGAACATGTTTGTAAGTTAGATAATCACAGCTGTAGGACTCTCATGTATCAGGAAATTACTTGCCTCTAACAAGAGAAGTCATCTACTTCCCCTCTTTTCCCATTAGCAATAACAAACTTAAATCATCTCAGAAAGCCATATTTTGAAACCTTCGGGAAACTTGAAACTGTTGAACTCCAACCCAGTAGCCTTAATTTTTGAAGACAATTGTATAACCATGTAGCTCACATGATATGACTGTGTGATTGTGAAAACCTTGTGGCTCACACTACCTTTATCCAGTGTATGGACAGATGAGTAGAAAAATGGGAACAAAAATTAAATGAATAATAGGGTGGATGGGGTGATGGGATGTTTTGGGTGTTCGTCTTGTATTTTTATTCTTGTTTTAATTTTTTTTTTTTTGGAGTAATGAACATGTTATTAAAAAAAAAACTTTCAGGAAAGGACCTACCATATACAATTTATGTTGTATATTTTTTACTATTACAGTCTTCCATATAATTATTTTGTTTTTTTAAGAAATAAAGATGAAAATATATATGTTTAAAAACAGATTTGTTCAGGAGATGGGTTAAGAGTTATTTCCCATCATCCTAAATATCCATATCAGACTAAAAGAACTTAAATAACAAATGGGAGTTCAAGTATCCTGCCTTTCCAACTTCCTGCTAAGAAAAGAAAGTAGGAAGCCAATTAACCCTTTCAAGTCACCAGGATATAATTTGGCATACTTATAAGTATACAGACCCAGAAGGGCTGTAATAAATCATCTGCTTCCTAGATGGCTATGTGTATTTGTCTACCTTTCTAAATACCTAGATAACCCACAGTAAGCAGCTTTGCAGTCAAACTGCCCTATTTTTTCCAATTATCTTAAAATAATAGAAATTATATGACAATTACATAGTAGTCATTTTAAAACTCAGTAAAACCAAAGAAAACAACAAGTAGTAAATTCTGACATAGAATTCCTGAGAC
The DNA here is from genome assembly GCF_015220235.1 of Choloepus didactylus. Classification (NCBI taxonomy): domain Eukaryota; kingdom Metazoa; phylum Chordata; class Mammalia; order Pilosa; family Megalonychidae; genus Choloepus; species Choloepus didactylus. The sequence goes on along the minus strand of NC_051317.1, from coordinate 51,207,913 downwards.
GAAGCCCATAGTAAAAAAATTAAAGCATATATTATGCAGGAGTGAATGCCCATTTTTAATCATTATTTGATATGAAAAAATATAATTGCCCAAAATGGAGCTTTAATATGCTGAAACAACTCTAAGGGTTATTTACTCTTCAATTATATTTTATTGATTAATTGTATCCCCATAAATTCTGAAATATGAAATAATCTCCAAAAACCCTAAAAAAATTAATGCCACTTCTAAATATAAATTAGTCAATTGGCTCATGGAATAATTAGTGTTATACTCAAAATTCATTTAAAAAATCAAAACATAAGTATTAAAGTCTTAGTCATTCATTGCACATGAATGTGGAGGAGGGTGGAAAGTGGATAGGATGGTGAGCATGGAAAATATATGTATACCACACACAGGCACATATAATCTTGTCCTTTTATGGAAGGAAGGAAGGGAGGGAGGGAGGGAGGGATGGAGAGAGGGAGAGAGGGAGGAAGGAAGGAAGGGAGGGAGGGAGGAAGGAAGGAAGAAAATAGTACTAGCATTATGAACTACCCAGAACAAAAAAACAAAATAAGTATAGTAGAGTCTATTTGAAAACTCATTAGGTAAATAGAATACGATTGCTTGAAAGGGTCAGATGAGAAAAATAGCAAGATATAGCCCCGTTTTAGGGCTTCTGTAACAAAGTACCACAGACTGGGTGACTTAAAACAACTAAAATTTTTGTTTTGTAGCTCTGGAGACCAGGCATCTGAAATCAAAGTGTAGGCAGGGCCATGCTTCAAAGTCCGGGAGAAGCTCTGCTCTCCGCCTCTTCTGTCTTCGATGGATTGCTGGTAGTCCACGCATTCTCTGTCTCTACAGACCGCCGTCCTCTCTCAGTCCCCTGTGTCCAGTTGTCCCCTTCTTATAAGGACACTTGCCATATTTGTAAGGGCCCATCCTAATCCAATTTGGCTTCTTATTAAATAATAGTATTTTCAAAGATCCTATTTCCAAACAGGATCGTATTTACAGGTCAGGGGTTAGGATTTAGAGAGACACAATTCAACCCACAGCAAACCCTAAACCTTAGAGTGCACTTTGCATTTAGCTATTAAAAAAAAAAAAAAACAAGCAGATGTTATACTAAAACCTGATATTGTATAAAGAAAAATTTCTAATAGGAAATGGTTATACTTTAACTGGGATATCATTATAGTATCATTTATATTAATATTACTAACATTTAAAATGTCATTTATATCAATTGCAAATTAATTTAGCCTATCATTTGCCAAGAAATTTTAGTTTAGGTTTTCCTTCCCTTAATTTCCAAGAATGTTCACCACATGAATACCAATCAAAATTACTAATTTCAAACAAAGATGTCCTGAATAAAATCCAATTCAACTCAGTAGATGTATATTAAAAACAAAAAGGTGGTATCCAAAGTTTTAAATTATGATTAACATGGAAAAAAAATACAAATATCTTCTCCTAAGTTTGACTGCCATGAACTATTTTAAATATAAGCTAAATAAAAATAATTAAAATATTTGGCCCTTAAAATTTAGGGAAAATACCTTAAAATAATTTTACCTAAGCATGAAATATATCTTGTATAATTTGAAATTGAAATTTCATTCATCAATTAAAAAAAAAAAAAACACTTATGAATAGTCCTAGCAGTCTGGTTCATGTTGGATTTTCATGAATATAAATTATCACTTTTAACAGTATGTAGCTTATGCCATAAAGGAAACATAAAATATTTATTGGATCTCTAAAGTTTTTGCTTTATCCTGCTAGTAAAATTACCCCATTTGCAGGAATCCCTCCACCCTTTTCACAACTATAAGGTAAAGGAATTAAAAATCTGGAGTAGGGTTTGAAAAGTCAAGTGTTTCTTATTCCATCTTTCTCTCTGATTACGTAAAATTCTTTCCTTATTAACTTTTGCAATATATAAACAGTGTCTCTCTATATTATGATTCCATTATTTTATGAAGAAGGAGCTCCCTTGGTGATACTGGAACGTTCCTCTGTGTAGGTTACGAGGGAAGGATTGTTCAACTTTAATGGATGAAGCTCACTCAGCAGCACGCATGGTGGGAGAAAGCCCCCACATACACATTATTTCATACCAATTAATTTTCTTTTAACATTCTCATAGAGTCCCAAACTTATAGACTTGGATCCAGTGTTTATCCATGTGTTTATCCTTTCAATAGAAATTTGTTGGCATTTAAAAACTGCATGCATTTATAGATAAACTCTTTTTTTCACCTACCCAGCATACAAGAGCAAGATTTTATTAAATGAGAGAGTAAGACCCTGTGGGCATGGCATTTAGCATTTAAGGGTAATAGAACTTGATATAGACTGTGAGCAGAGAAGGAATCTCCATGGAAGAGAAGAAAGTAAAAGAAGAGGAAGATGCTTAGTGCTTTGCACATGTTTCAGTACTTTTTAACCACAAAACACCAAAAACAATAACTTTCAGAAAATTAATTGAGATGATTCATGCAGGTTTTCGAACAATGACTAGAAAAATGTAAGCGGAAAAGATATGCTCAAAACAATTATTAAATAGAATTTTCCATAAACAAGTTTTTTCTACAGATGAAGAGTACCATGAAGTATCATCCAAATTAGGATCAATGATTCAATTATTTTTAAGCAAAAAGTGTTATATTAAAATGTAAGACTTTATGTTTCTATTTTGAAAACATTATCATTCAGAACACAATCTAAACATAAATAAAGAATTCCAAGGCTAAGATCCCAGATAGGAGAGAACCCAAGAAGGAGAGAACAACTTTTTAGTGTCACCTCTTTCCAAATTTAAAAGCAGTGGCTGAGACACTGAAAAGGAAATAGATCTTATGCCAGATTCATCATGGCAAAATTGGGATCAGGTCCACCGGAGAAGAGCCCTGCTAAGCTTCCCCAACTTTCATTTGGAAATCTGAAAAGCTATACTCTAGGAAAGAGGATAAACTTGAAATAGAGTATTCTTCCCAAAACTAAAAGCCCAGTTTAAAGAGAATAAAATTCCTAAGTGGATTAAGTTGGTTTGGGATTGCTGTTACATCTAACTCAGTAGCTCTCAAACTTTTTGGACTCAGGACATCTTTTACACTCTCAAAATTGTTGAGGCTCCTAAGTAGTTTTGCTTAAGTGACTTATATGTACTAATATTTATAATATTAGAAATTAAAACAAAACTTTAAAAAATACTTGGAAGTTAATTTATTTACATCTAACAATAAAAGCCCAGTACATATTAATATAAATAGCATAGTTTATGAAAAAATAAATTTATTTAAAAAAATTAGTGACAAGCATGCCATCATTTTACATTTGTTGAAATTTCTTTAAAGTCTATTGCCTTGCCTGCTTCTGCATTCAGTCTTTGTGGAGTAACAAGTCAGGTATTCTCAAGAAAACATTATTATATGCTCATGACAAAATGAGAGTGGAAAAGTAAAAAAAAAAAAAAAAAAAAAAAAAAAAAAAAAATCTTAGTTTTATTGTAAAATCACCTCTACCCCAAATTCTAATTCAATTATATTTTCCATCTAGTTTTATATTTATTAAGCATACTCACAATTTCAATATAAATTATTTATTAAGCTACCATGCAAATGTTTCTTTTAAGTTTGTATCTCTAGTTTTCAATCTTTATTTTCTGAAAAGTAATGATAAAATGCCCTATTCTTTCAATAATTTAGCCCTCATAATTTTTGCTGATCATCTTCAAAGATGGCTGCCATCAATTACTTTTTTCTCTGTGTGTTCATGTCCCTCCTCACACCAAGAAGCTTTTACTTTCTTCTTAATGGGAAATCAGCTATCAGATGTCTCTGACTTTCCTGAGTCCACTGTGCTGTGAGCTAGCCCAAGGAGAGGTTACCTAGTGTAAGAGGAGACAAAAAGAGAAAGTGAGAGAGACTGAGAGAGAACAAGAGTGAGTGAGAGAGACAGAAAGAGCTGATTAACCCTCAGCTGTTTCTCTCATGTCATCTGAGACACCAGACATGTGAGTGAAGAAGCCATCTTGGATATTCTCACCTCAGCAGACATAATGAAGAGCAAAACCCAGCTGTGCTGAGCAAAGATTGAAGTATTATGAGGAGTAATAAATAACAGTCTTTTAAAGATACTCAGTTTTTGTGTGGTTTGTTACATGGCAATAGATAACCAAAACATCAGATGTTTTTAAAAATTGCTGTTAATAATTTCAGAGTAATACTGAAAAATAATGAAGACAGTGGCATATCTGCCATATTTCTGAAATAAATTGGAATGCTTTTTATATTTGGTCATCAAGTACCATACTAATTTTCATTTCATTTTATAACCTTAATTTATTCAACAATTATTTAATGAAAGCCTACTATATGCCAGGTACGCTACTATGCACAGGAAATATTCCAGTATTATCTCACTGATGCCTTAGTTTGTGTTCCTCCGAAAGCAGAACCTGAGACTGGGACTTAGATGCAGATTGACTGTTTAGGAAATATTCTTCAGGAGTGAGATAAGTAAGGATAAAAGCCTGATCTAAGAGTGTGCTATCAAGGTCACTGGTATTAAGCAATGAAAGCATGATTCTGTCAGGAATCCAAAGGCAGTGCCTGGGGCATTTATCTATGGCTTCCACCCTCCATTTTCTGTGGGGTGCCTCTCAGGGCAATAACTTTCCTATATTTGTAGGTTGTGTTCTTTGGAAGGGTATTTCCTACTTGGGAAAGATCCTGAGGACAAAATCAAGGGTAACTTTTGCTTTAATCTTTAGGTAACAAATATGAATTTGAGCTCCTGAATAACTGTCTACCACCATTGTGGCTGAAATTAAAAGTGGGCCAAAGGTATGTGAGATCGAGGATCACAAGTGTGAGCTCTCACTCTTTAACTATGTTCTTGCACAGACTGAGTGCCATTATGTCACTGATAGTTTTAAACTGATGACTGGCTCTAATCTCTGAAAATACAAAAATATTAGGGGAACAAGAAACAGTATCTGTTAATGTAATTGGTCTTGTGACAGAAATTGATGTTCTGCTCATTTCCTTTTCCCTGCACTGATTCCAGCTGTTCTGCTCATGAGGCTTCCTGTCTGGTGAAAAAAAACAGACACAGTTACCTTGATCTTGTCAAATGTTGATACTATAATTGCCTATTCTTTCTTAGCACCATACCCCAAGAATCACAATAGTCAATTTCCAGAATTCCAGATATAATGTCCTGCAATGATTCTATGGTATCATCACTAGACAAAATTGCTCACCATAGCCCTTTTAATAACGATGATCAATTTTCTCTTCTAGTATAGTAACTCCTTTCTCTGATTCTATTCCGCTGTCATGACTTAATGCTAAGGTTGGCCATTCCTACATCCACCTCTGGTTTCTCAAATTATCTATGCTACCTATTGTTTTTTAGGATATATACTGTATTCTGGAGACTACGACTCCAATAATGTAGTGTGTCTTCTCTGAGCCGGCATCTTAGCTGATCTTCTAACCCATTCTCTCATCCTATTAGGCTTGCTGCTTCTGAGAGATAGAGTACATGGTGGATCTTATGATCTTATGCTCGTTGTCATTTCTCCTCTACCATAAAACTCATCCCTTGGCCTGAAGTGATGCTATGTGGGATATTATGCAGATGAATCAGGCATTCAGGAAACCCTCAGATCACAGTGCTAGTGAAAACACTATGAGCAAGTAACATAAACCAGTTTCTAGAATAAGAATTTCAGTAAAGGTGAGTCACTGCCCCTTCCAAGATTGAAAGTTTCCCCAAATTGACTCATCGTTTAGTGGTTGACTGCTCTTCTATAAGGAATGGAACAGTATCAAAGGCTTGGTTCTGGTTTCTATTGCTGAGAGGTTAGGTATGTAGCATCAGATGTGGATAGATCATTCCTGAGAAAAGTATCCCATGATATTATGCACATATATAGTCCTATCTCTGACATGCTAACTTGTATGTCTGTGGGTACACTGCACAATTCTGAGGTGGCTGACGGCAGGGGCTGGAAAAACCACACTACATATATAGTTCATCATAGTGGAGAGTCCTACCTGATAGTAAATATCATGCATGATCTCAAGAAAGCATTAGAGTAAATGAGCAAACGAAAGTCAAAGATCTGAATAATTTATTCCCGTTTTCAAATATTCACTCACGAGTCTCTTCCTCAAATCTCCAATCTTTCAATCTTATTCCTTCCAAGTCTCTATATAATCATCCCAGCCAGTCATGCTAACACAGGAGCTTAAATATATAGTTATCCTAGAAAAAGTCTCCCTCCATACAAATGGACAGCCAAGTGTGATGCTCATAGCTCAGCCAACTTGGAGGATTTCACCTTCACCATAATCATTTAGGGCTATCTCGCATTATGGTTGTGTGCACCAACAGTCCACTTTTCAGCTAGTAATAACATATTCGATCAACCCATCCATGAACCAGATATGAAACTTCCTTCTTCATCAGTTAGTCATGGGGAACCCTTCAGGGTGCCATGGGTGTGAGCTGAGGAAGTGATATCAGTGCAGCAGAGGTAGGTAATACGGAGGTCTGAGCTACTTTTGCCCTCTGGATATGGTATGGCAAGATCCCAAAGGCATTATTTTCATTTTGGATTAAATTAATACGGTGCCAGCTGACATAATGCCTTGGTGGATCTAGCAATTCCAGTGCATAATGGGCACTCTTGTCATAAAAATCCCTTGATGTTCCAAAATCCAGTACTCATTCTCTACTAACATCTTATAGCAGACCGGAAGCAGGATATCAAATAGAAAGCAGTTCTCTATTGCAGAAGGCATGCCTTGCTCCATAACCTTTGTGGTTTGTGCTGCAACTCTCCAAATGGGGATTCTACACAGAAGCCTTGACTATCATGGGCATTTCTTGCATAATCCGATAGCAAAAAAGTAGGGCAGCTAGCACTCTATATCTGCAGGTATGCCCTTTCTTTCCATGGAATCCATTTAAAAATCCAGTCTTGTAGGTCACCTAAATAATAAGTTCAAACAGAATTTCCAAAAGCCATACATGCTGCCTCCAAAAGCGAAAGATTTTTACAAAATGCTGCACCTGTTTCTTAGTGGTTGGATATTCAAGGCACATAATATGACCTTTACCCTAGAAGGGATATCCGAGCACACCACAGATCTTTGAATCCTAGGGTTCTTTCTCTCTCATCTATATCAGGCTTGTACCTTGCTAAAACATCCAGGTCACTTGCCACTATCTAGTCATCAGGTTAAGTTAGCACAATGCCATCAATTTAGTAAACCATCAGATGTTCTTCAGAATGTAAAGATGATTAAGGTCCCTATGGAGTAGACTCTGTCATAGATCGGAAAGATTAACATAAACCAGGGACATGAGACAAAATGTGTGTTCTGTCTTTCCACTTAAATACAAACTCTATTTGATTTTTTTTATAAGTAGAGATTGAAAATAACATATTCTCCACTCTATTCCACATAACAAGTGTCAAACTTGATCTGTTTCAATAAAGATTCAACACCAAGTACAACGGCTATAAATGAGGCTCTCTCTCAGTTTAGTTTACAACAGTCCACTCTCATCCACCACGGATTGATGGATGAGTCTGTTTTTGTTTTTGTTTTTTGTTCTGCAGGGATTCCACAGGTGAATTGGACAAGGAAATGATGGGGCCCACAACTCTGATTTCATTAGTTGTTGGCAGACAGTACTAATCTTTGCAATCTGACTCTGGGATTGAACATTCTTTGTGATTTATAGTCTTGGCTAGGGAGGGGGCAGATTTAGGGTTTTATTTTTGGAAATTCATACCATAATGAGTCTCACTACACAAATCAGAAAACCAATGTGCTGTTTCTTCCAGCTACTAGGTATATTCATTCCAATTTTGCACTTGAGTTCTGGGATGATAACCATGGACTGGAATCCAATTTAAAACAAGAGTCCATTATGTATCTGTCCTTCATAAACCATCAATTTAACTGGAGAAGTAATTTGGATAAGCTTGTATCATTATAAGATCAAACCTCAAATCCACCAGCCCACAAAAGTTCTGAATAGTCTTCTTTTCCCAGTGCACAGTCACTGTAGTAAAAGGCCACTGTTCCTTTTGGAAAAGTTTGCTTCATATTCATTATTTACATTTGTGATGTCATTAAAATTCTTCCTCAAGGTGATCTAGCTTCCACTTCAATAGATGGGCTCGGTTTCAGAGAACCAGCACAGACTAGGAAAGCATGTGAGAGATTTTTATTTTCCATTACAGCAGCTAATATCAAGCTTCTGCTTGCCAGCTCATTATTTGTTCTGGCAGTACACCCTGAGCAATACCCTGTTTGATTATCTACCTATCTGACCCCTAGGAAAATCATAGTTTATTATATATCACAACCTATTCTTACAGGAAAGGAACTCTGCTTGTCACTCTGAACTTGCTATTCAGCATCATTACTATACCCACCTTAATTCTCATCCCCACGGATGATTTCATACTATGAAACTGTGTCTTAATTGTGATGACCATCTGTGATGGTTAGGTTCATGTGTCAACTGGCCAGGTGATGGTCCCTAGTTGTCTGGTCAAGCAAGCACTGGCCTAACCGTTACTGCAAAGATATTTCATGGCTGGGGAATAAACAAGAAAACTGATTTAGTAAATCTCAGTCAATTAATTGCATCTGTGGTTGATTACATCTATGATCAACTAAGGAAATGTCTTCTGCAATGAGAGACTTCAATCAGTTGGATTTAATCCAATCAGTTGATGACTTTTAAGTGAGAAGAGAGAACTTTCATTTCTTCTTCAGGCAGCCAGCCTTTCCTAGGGAGTTCATCGAAGATCTTCATCAGAGTTGACAGCTCACAGCCTGCCCTGCAGAATTTGGACTCATGCATCCCAAGAGTTGCATGAGACACTTTTATGAAATCTTATATTTACAGATATCCCCTTGGTTCTGTTTCCCTAGAGAACCCTGACTAATACACCATCATTGAGCCATTGGTTGTTTCCAACATATTATTTTTATAGCCTTGGTGAAATGCCAGCATCTCTACCTTATCTACTTAAGACCACCATTGGGTTCCAGATTCAAGAGACCATCTCAACAGCAACATTTTCAAATCCTCTCCTGGACTCCTTGCCAGAAATGGAAAACTAGAGCTACAGAAAAGTGGCTACCCATGTTCTTCCTCTCACTTCTAATACTCTGGGCATTCACACCAACATGTTTCCTGGATTCCTAGCAATACATCTTAGTCAGGCCTTGCTAAATTTCAGGGAATAAGCTGACCCTTGATATTGGTTTGGTAGTATGGAATATATGAGCAACACTTAAGGACAAGCATCGTCTGAAGAATCATCATCCTAAGGTGAGTATAATATCTTCAGGCAATGGGAAGCTGCTGCTCTCTTCTGACAATAGGTAGGGTTTGCTCTTGTTGACCTGGATGTTTTAGTAGAATATAGGGATTCTGGATTCCTAATATCCCCATCTGATATCTAAGGTCCCTACTCTTTCCTTGAAGGCCCCTGATTTTAACATGGGAGTCATGTTGAGTATGGGGTTACATTTCCATTTGCAATTCTGCCAGTGTTAAAATTAAATCACATGCCTGATTTTAATAATCTGCACTCTGACTGCTAGTATAAACACTGTCATAGAGATATTCTGGGTATCACGTACCTGCAGTTTATAACTGAATGCCCTAAACTTGTCATTTGCTGACAAAAGCCAGCCAAGTCTACAATATGTATACTCACTCTTGTTCTCCTACTATTAGACTTCCGCAGGTACTACACAACCCAAATCTTCTTCTTTCACCTGTACTTCATTCTAATATACTTAAAGTGAAAGTCTGATAATTTCAAGACTACACCCACCAACTACAATAATTGGGACCTTACTGCCTTCTAGCCAGCAAGAGATCCAATTCCAGAATTCTGTAATGAAGGTCTCCTACTTTTGACCACTTTGATTCGAATTGTTTTAGTTTGGGTCCTCTGGAAGTAAAATATGAGGCAAAGACTTGGGTGCAGACTGAAGTCCTACATTATTTAATTATTTGAATTTGGGAGGCAACCCCATATAGGAAAGGAAATAGGGAATATGAGAAAAGTCACAAAGAAAAGACAATGGATGGATGTACTGTTGAGATTGCTTTTCTGGAAAGAGTAGACTAATTCTTTTGGAACCTCTTGGAAGCATAAAGAATGCCTCTGAGAATTGCCCATCCTTGGAGTGGGGGTTTTGGACTTTTTATTCATTGGCTCCCATTTTCCATTGGTTGAATATTGCCCTGGATATATTAATTCTTCTGGGCTTCTATGTTGTGCATCTGTGTTGGTTGGGGAGACTCTCTGGTCCATGAACAAGACTAGAGAGACTAGAGAGAAAAGCAAGAGACTGGAGGTAAGAGGCAGAGGTGAAGCAATGTCAAGTGACTCTGAGCTCAGAGGACTGTGTCCAGCATAACTATGGCTGATAACTGAGATAGTCTTAGATATGTAATGTAGGGCACTAAAGGTGGCTATTAAGTATGGCAATAGAAATTTAGGGACAATTAATTATCCATATGTCTCTCATTTACAAAAATATACATAGTGATTTTTTTCCTTATTTTTTAATTGTACCAAAATACTTCTTGATAGGTCCGATAAGATACTTACATAATTGTATCCTTTTAACTAATTTTATGGTGCATTAAATTGCTACAATTTCAATAAAAAATTATTTGCAAAGTCCCCTTGAGGGACTGGGAAAAAATGTGGAACTATTAAACTTCCCCATCTGGGGAATTCCTGCTATTCTCTTAAGCAATAGAGCCTCCAAATTCAATAAGCTAAGCCCTTGATCTAGAAGCTTGCACTTATGAAACTTATCTCACCAATGGTGAAGCTAAGCCTATTATAACTATGTCTAAGTGTCACTCCCAGAGAACCTCTTTTGTTGCTCAGATGTGACCTGTATCTCTAAGCCAACTCTGCAAATTCACTCACTACCCTACCCTCAATGTGGACAGGACTTCCAGGAGCGTAAGTCTCCCTAGAAATGTGGGTCATAACTCTCAGGGATGAGCCTGGCCCTGGCATTGTGGGATTGAGAATGCCTTCTTGACCAAAAGGGAGAAAAGAAATCAAAGAAAATAAAGTTTCAGTGGCTAAGAGGTTTCAAATAGAGTCAAGAGGTCATTCTGGAGATTATTCTTATGCATTATATAGATATTCCTTTAATTTGCTAGTGTATTAGAAGAGCTAGAAGGAAATACCTGAACCTGTTGAACTGTAATCCAGTAGCTTTGATTCTTGATGATGATTGTATAACTATACAGCTTTTATCGTATGACCATGTGATTGTGAAAACCTTGTGACTGACACTCCTTGGATACAGTGTATGGGCAGATGAGTAGCACAAAAAATAAATAAATAAATAAATAATAGGGGGCAATAAGGGGTATGGGATGTTTTGAGTGTCCTTTTACATATTTTTTTTTGTTGTTTATTGTTTTATTTTTCTGTAGTAATAAAAATGTTCAAAAATTGATTGTGGTGATGAATGCACAGCTATGATGATACTGTAAGCCACTGATTGTACACTTTGGATGGATTTTATGGTGTGTGAATATATCTCAATAAAATTGCATTTATTAAAATAAATTACCACAATTTCAAATAGTGGAATATTATTACCTACTTAAAATTAAGAGAGCATAACTGGCATGCACTATTTTAAAATTATTATAAATTAAGACCTTTATTAACAGGTGTTTGCAGTTTGCTGACTTTTTAAAAAATCAAGTTGTAAACTTCTATTACAAATTAAAAATGGGGTTCTTAAAAATCTCAACCTGACCAGATATGAACCCATTTAAAAACCTTTAAAGGTGTGTTGAGAAAAATCAGTCTTTTAAAAAAAAACGTTTGTCATTACCAAAAAGAGATGTCTTTAGCTATAACTAATAAAAATCCTAAGCAGCATAGATACCACAGATAATCCTAGTTATCTGGTGAAATGGCAAAAAGCAAGCACTTAAGGTCTTCAGTTCCAGTCTCTTGTTCATTTCTTATTGCTGGAATTTCATATGCACTTCTTATTGGATGACTAAACCGGATGATGGTAGAGACGGAAGCTGGCATTTACTCAGCCTCAGGAGCCCATGAATTCTCAGTTGGTGGATCAGCTGCTTTTGTCTCTTTGCCATCTTGTGGTTTAGGGCTATTGGGCTTCCAATTTGGTACTTCAAGTTATGGCAGTACAGGCGTTGAAGTGGTTGCTGACCTTGGGGCTCATCTCGATTTTCCTTATCTTCTTCATTGCCGTCCTCTCTAGGCTCTCTTTGGTGACAAGGGCCCCTGCCGAATCATGGTCTATAACCCCAATATATATTCTGCCTCACTGGTTTACCTTGTTCTCCTGCAGCCTGGTTGCCAGCACACTCCATCACTTCTTGCACCAGAGGGTTTGAATACTTGATGCCGAGGGTCTCCGCATGTAGTAAGGTAGGAATAGTCGCCTGCCTGCGGTAGGGCCAGCGTTGTTGGGCCTGGCCTTCGGGAGCACTCTCTGATCCCTCATTCTTTTCTCCCACTCTCCCTATTCTGATAATTTTGTGATATTTGCTTGGAGGACCCCTACAATGTTTCTGATCTGCCTTGCACTTGAACCGCTACCAGGGCCTGTGACGGTTCCTGCCTCCTCCCCTTTTCTTCTGCAACAACATCAAATTCCACACAGTCTCCCAGTCTCCTACACTGCAAGTTACTTCCTAGGGTTATCCTTCTTTATGGCTGTCTGGCATACAAACACATCCTCCTTGATGTCATTCCTGTTGATGAAATCATATCCGTTTCTTACATTGAACCATTTTACCATTCCCCAAATCTTCCTTGCGATGGCTTTCTTGTCCCGGCGGCACGCGCCATCGATGTGACGCCGCCGGGATCGCCGCTCGCTGCGCCGCTGTCCGTGGTGCTAGGCTTGGGGTGCCCAACGCTCAGGGCGGGGGCGGCGGGCGAGTGCTGAGTCTCCGCAGCGCTGCTCCTGGTTGCTTGATGGGGACTCGGCCGGGCTGCGGCACTGCGGCTCCTCCCAGGTGTGACCGTAACTAGGCGGGCGGCGGCGGTGGGGCTCTTCCCTGCTCTCTAGGATCCGGTCTCCACTCTCTGCTCCCGCTACGGATCGAACTTCATGTACTATTTTTGATTCAGTAATGCATTCTTTTTGGAGATGTTTTGTAATGATTTCTACATTAATATTATTTTGTGAGATTTATCAGAACTCTCTTGTATTTTGTTACCTTTGTAAAGTTTTATACCAAGCTCTCTGTCTTTGTAAAAAACATATAAAACTTTCTCATTTTGTAGGGTGGCAGTTTGCTAGTGTTTTCCATGAATATCCGGAGTGTTCAAGTTGACCTTGAGAATATATAATTTTTAAACTTTTAAAATATCTAATCAATAGAGAACTCTAATAATTACCCTACCCAGATACTCTCATTTATCAACTTTTAACATTTTGCCAATTTGTTGTATGATTATATTTGTCTTTCTTCCTCCCTTCCCTCCTTCCTTCTCTCCTTCATTTCTATTCTTTCTTTCTTTTTCTTTCATTCATATATCTATTTTAAAAACATTTGGGAGTAGATTGTATACATCATACTCTTTCAACACTTAATACTTCCATTTATATTTCCTAAGAACAAGGATAGTCTCTTGTGTATTCTAATTAAGTGCAATTATCAAGTTCAAGAAATTTAGCATTGATATAAATCATACAGTCTGTATTCCACTTTTGTCAACTGTCCCAATAATGTCCTTTAGGTCATTTTCTCCTCTACTATTGGATCCAGTCCAGGATCAGGTATTGTATTTAACTGTCATTGTCACTGTAGCCCTTCACTCTCTCTTTAATTGTGGAGACATATATACAACATAAAAAGCCCCATCTCCACTATTTCCAAGCATACAATTTGGTGAGGTTAATCATATTTACAATGTTGTGCTGCCCTCATCACCATCCATTGCAAAAACTTTTCCAGCATTCCAAACAGAAACATTGCATTCATTGTGCATTACTTCCCCATCCCCCCTCACCTCCACTACTGGTAAACTGATCTCTAGTTTGTTTCTATAAACTTGTCTATTCCAGTAATTTCATATAAATGGAATCATACCTATCCTTTTGTGTCTGACTTTTTTCACTCAACATGATGTCTTCAAGTTAATTCTTATTGTAATAGGCATGATAATTTTATTTACTTTTAGGGCTGAATATTGCTAGACAGCATGTATATACCAAGTTTTTTGCATTCATTCATCTGTTGATGGGCATTTGAGTATGTACAAATATCTGTTTAAGTCTTTGTTGTCTTTGTTTTCAATTATTTGGGGTATAAACCCAGGAGTAGGGTTGCCGAGCCATATTGTAACTTTATGATTAACTTTTTGAGGGCCTGCCAGACTGTTTTCCATACCTGTGACTCTATTTTGCATTCCTACCAACAAATGTGGGGAGGTTCCCATTTCTTTGCATCCTTGTCAGAGCATATTATTTTCCTTTTTTTTTTTTTTAAATAATGTACATTCTTGTGGGTGTGATGTGACATAACTTTGTGGTTTGGAGTTGCATTTCCCTAGTAGCTAATGATGTCAAACATCTTTAAATTTGCTCATTGGGCATTTGTATATCTTTTTGGGAGGGTTGTCTATTCATGTCTTAGCCCATTTTTAATTAGCTTGTCTTTTTGTTGTTGAGTTGTAGGAGTTGTTTATCTATTCCAGATATTAAACTGTTATAAGATACAAGGTTTCTAAATATTACTCCCATGCAGTTGGTTGTATTTTGGCTTTCTTGATAATATCCTTTAATGCACAAAGGTTTTTAATTTGATGAAGTCCAATTTCTCTATTCTGTTGCACATGTTTTGGGTATAAAGTCTAGCAGACCATTCTTTAATATAAGGTCCTGAAGATATTTCCCCACTTTCTTCTAAGAGTTTTTTTGGTTTTAGCACTTACATTTAGGTAATAGAGACATTTTGGTGTAAGTTTCATATATTGAGTGAGATAGGGGTCCACTGATTCATTTGCATGTGGATATCCAGTTATCCCAACACCATTTGATGAAAAGACTATTCTTTTACCATTGAATGGATTTGGCACCCTTGCTGAAATCAATTGGCCATAAATGCAAGGGCTTATTTCTGAATACACACACACACACACACACACACACACACACACACACACACACATATATATCTTTGCACCAGTACCACATTGTTATGAATACTGTAGCTTGGTAATAAATTTTGAAATCTGAAATGTGAGTCCTCCATTTTTTTTTTTTTATTTTCAAGATGGTTTTAGATAATAGGGGTCACTTGAACTACCATATAAATTTAATGATTAGGTTTTCCATTCCTGCAAACAAAAGTTGTTAGAATTTTTATTGGGATTGCTTTGACTCTGTAAATCACTTTGGGTAATATTTATATCTTACTGATAGTAAGTCTTCCCATCTATGAACATGGAGTATCTTTCCATTTATTTACATTTCTTATTTTAGTACCTTTCCATGTACAAATCCTTTACATCCTTGACTAAATGTATTCCTAGATATTTTATTCTTTCAGTTGCTAGATTTAAAAAAATGGTTTTCTTGATTTATCTTTTGGATTGTTCATTGCTGTTGATCTTGTACCTAACCACTTTGCTGAATTTGTTTAATAGCTCTAACAGCTTTCTTGTAAATTCTTTGAGATTTTCTATATAGAGGATCATGTCATGGCTGAACAGAAATAATTTAACATCTTCCTTTCCAGTTTGGATGTCTTTTATTTCTCTTTACTTGCCTAGAATTTCCATTATAATGATGAATAGCAGTGGTGAAAGGGGTCATCCTTGTCTTGTTCCTGGTCTTAGGAGGAAAGCTTACAATATTTTACTGTTGAATACGATGTTAGCTATGGGTTTTTCAAATATGCCCTTTATCATATTGAGGAAATGTCCTTCTATTCCTAGCTTTCCAAGTGTTTTAGTTAATAAATAGTGCTGGATATTTTCAAATGTCTTTTCTGCATCAATTAAGATGCCTGTTTTTTTTTTTTTTGTTTTGTTTTTTTTTTCTTCATTCTATTAATGTGGTGTATTACACTGATTGATTTTCTTATGTTCAACAACCCTTTCAGTACTGGGATGGATCCCACTTTATCATGGTGTATAATCCTTTCAATGTGCTGTTAGATTTAGTTTGATAGTATTTTGCTGAAGAATTGTTCTTCTATGTTCATAAGGGATATTGGTCTGTAATTTTCTTTTCTTGTGATGTCATTATATGGCTTTGGTGTTAGAGTGATACTGGCCACACAGAATGAATTGGGTAGTGTTCCCTCTTCTTCAATTTTTTTTGAAGAGTTTGATCAGTATTAATGTTAATTCTTCTTTGAATATTTGGTAGACTTCACCAGTGAAGCTATCTGGTCTTGGGTTTCTCTTTTTTGGGAGGTTTTTTATTACTGATTCAACCATTTTATTTGTTATTGGCCTATTGAGATCTCCTATTCTTCTTGAGTCAGTATAGGTAGGTTGTGTGCTTAGCTATTTCATCTAGGTTATCTAACTTGTTGGCAGACAGTTGTTCATAATCTTAATCTGTGTTCCTGTAGGTTTGAACCCATTTATAAATAAGACAATTAAAGATGCCATTATTAGCTAAATTGTGGCCCAACTGAATCAGGGTTGTTAATCTGTATTATTCCAGGTCTTATAAAGAGGAATCAGAAACCAGAAGTTAGTGGAAACCAAAAGAGCAGACACAAGGGGAAAGAAAGTGCCATGTGATGGGAGGAAGAGAGGCAAACCACGGAACTCCACGGGTTGTAGCTTGCCAACACCAGAACACTGCAGACACTTTGATTCTAATATCTTTGTCTTTTCCTTATATTTTATATCATAATTTTAATCACTGTATGATGGCCAAATTTATGGTAACAGTATGATTAATTTTAAACAATTTCTATTGCTAAATATTTTTACTTTAATTTTAGTCTCCTTACACTAAAAATGACTTCCAGGAGAATAAGGATTTTATCTGATTTATTCACTGCTTTTTATATCGTGTCAGAATCCGTGCTCAATACATAATTTTGGAATGAATGACTACTCCAGAAAAAAAGAAAATCTACCTTCCTAACTTTTACGTTTGTTGGTGAAGGAAGAGCATACAAAACTTTCAAAGTTCATTTAATTGAAGAGTTCTCAAAAGTTAATGAGTCATAGCTCATTTAAGCAGATATAATTCCAAAAATTATTATGATATTGTGACATTCAACTAGATACATGAAAACAAAAGTTTATTAATAATAAGTCATCTTATTTTAAAGTTACATAGCAAACAATGCATATTATATAGAAAATTTATGTTCAAATAAAATACTATTTTTATACTGTCTTTCATTTCAGGAAAATATTTAACAATTTTTGTAAATATTTAACAAATATTATCATTTGAAATGAATCATATTTTATTAAAAATAAGAAAAAAAGTATAGAACATTAAAAATATTCATTGCCCAGTTGGGTTAAAATCAAAACTGTGGTTGTAATTGAAATTCCACAGTTATTCTTTTATTCTAATCATACCTTGACTATTGATCTTCTCATATATTATATTCTGCTGAAAAATTTTGTACTCTTATCATTAAAGAATCCCTTTACAACTAAAATAATAAAATTGAAAATATTCTGTTCACAACTGGGGATGAACATTAAATGGATTAATTGATATTTAGGCAGGATGGGGAATAAAGAAAAGTTGTTCTCCTAGAAGAATTGTCCTGGATTTATGTCTCCCTCATGGTACCATTTAATAAGAATTTCTCCTAAAAATACTCTTGAGGCACTAATTCCTTAAATCTCATTTATACAACAGAGAAAACTGGATGGACCTAGAATGGAGGAGAAATTACTGTTATTGTGATAATCACTTGGGAAAATAAAAACAGAATGAACTGAACTTTTTAACAAGATCTAATTGCAATTATATTTCCCTTAAACTATACTCAATGATATCAACACATTTGATTAGGAGAAAGAAGTGAAAACAAATGTAAATGACAGAGAATAAGAGTATAGAATTTTAGTCAAACAGGAGTAAAATTATTTATATCCCAGGCTTGATTTTATCATTCTTATAAACAAATCAATTATTCCTTAATATATGGATGCTCACTCATGTAAGTACACAAAAAGGAGTTATTTGGATATTTTTCTCTTGAGTGTAGGCAATCTTTATTGGGATGATGAGATTTTCTTATTCATATGAGTAGTTTGATGTTTGATATTTCAACTCAATCAATTGTAATTAAATTGAGACTAATTAAAATGGGAAATCCAAAACAAATGAATTGGCAAGGTGAATCATTCCCATAAGATTAGGAAGAAACTAAAAACTAGAAGTAATTTTCTTAGGCAAAGAGAAAATTATCATTACAGGCCAATTACCTAAGGCATTCTATAGAAGTTTTATTGTAAGAAATAATGAACATGGGACCTCACATTGTTAAAATTATGAAAAGAAAGAAATCATTTGCCAAGAAATTAATTTCAACTTTTTGTTCTGATAATTATGAGCATCATATATATTTATTAAACAATAATCTATCCTTAGATATGTGCCTAATGCATCTGAAAATGTGTGGCAGAAATAAAGGGCTGGTAAAATAGGTTCTTTGCAATAGTAAAATTCTGATTATAGATTTTTGATATGCCTGTGTAAGTCATTTTATGTAAGTACCCAAAACTGTTTGCTTTGTTTTCCATTGTCCTCAAAATTAAATATATTTACCTGAATTTTTGATCATCTTACAAGTAGAAAAATGATATGCATGATGTTGTAACTGAAAATATTCAGGTAGAACCATAGAAATTTTCTAATTTTAGAGGTTAAAATTTGCTAGATATTGGCAATTTTATTTAATTCAAACAATTCCAAATCATCTAATTTCCCTATAAGGATAATAGGTCCCAGAGAGGTTTTGAATTTTTCTAATTATTTAGAAACAGGAATGGAAATAGAGGAAAGCCCTTTTGAATCCATTGCAATGCTCTTTTGATTAGTCCACAAAATATCAAGTAAAAATGTACTTATAAAATCATATTTTCAAGGGAATATCTATGATTTCCACACATAAAAACTATCCTGGGAATTTCTGGACAGCTAACCTATTTCTATCCGAGAATGACTCTTACTTGAGACCAAGGATCAGAATACAGGTGTGGACCACCAACCATTTGCGATTACAAAAATGGGAACTACTTAGGATTTCTAGCACCTTGTGTCTAACCTACTTGTCAGAATTCTAGTCAAGGTTATGTTTCTGTCTTTCCCCTGAATCAATGAAAGCTGTCCTAATTTTTGTGTGACACCTACCATTCTGTTCTCCATGGGCAGCATGAGCAATATTTCTAAAGTGTAAATAGGATCAGCCCCAGCCTCTCTCTCTCTGTCTCTGTCTCTGGTCTCTGCCTCTCTCTTTCAGTCTCTCTCTCTCTCTCTCTCTCTCTCACACACACACACACACACACACACACACACGCAAACTCCTTTCAATGGCTGTATTCCTTGCTGAGGCTATAAGCGCGCCCATTTTGTTGACTTTTTAGCTTCTAGAGGGTGCCTGATGTGAATCATGGCCACTTTAATCTTTAAAGCCAGCAATGGTCAGTGGAGGCTCCCTCACACTCACTCTGACACTGTCTCTCCTGCCCCCTCTTTCACTTATAGGACGCTTTTGATAATCTTAGGCTAACCTAGATCATCCAGGATGACATTCCTAGTCCTAGATCAGCAGATTCGCAAACTTGAATCCATCTGCAACTCTTTCCGCTTGCCATGTGTGATAACATACTCACAGGCTCCAAGAATTAGGGCATGGGCACATTTGGGGATATTATTCTCCCCAGCACAGCCTGCCAAGGCCACTGCACTCTCATGGGCCTGCTTTTAAGGTCCACTCCTCCCAGCCCGTGCTCTGTAAAACAATTTAAGATGAACCCACGATCTTCTTCATCATTGTATTCTTAGTTCTTAGCATATGATGTATCATATAAAGTAGGACCAAATGTAATAATTAAACAACATAGCAAATTAAAACTTAGGTATACTATGAATATTCCAGAAAGATGTTTATGTCAGGGACTAGGAAGAAGGGACATACTAAGTTATTACCTAGAGGAATTCTAAAATCTGGGTTGAGTCTCCTCTCAGTCTTGGATCTGTTTTCCTCATACGTACAGGGAATTGCTTTTCAGTATCATTATTTTACTTTGTAGTATTTTCATTTTCAAAAACTATATTATTTTGGAATATTTTCTCCTCTTCTTTCTGTGTGCAACTCTGCCTTCCCTCCATCCCTGATGATCTTTGTTGCTTCTTCAATTTTTATTATTTAGTTCGCTTAAATAGTTAGTGTAGAAGCCCAGAGCAAGGCATAATAATAAAAAATTAAGAAGTTGAAAGGGGAAGACACTTTGGGAGCCTTCTTCAATTACTGTTTTATATTCAAGAATATCTTGCTTTTTATTTAACTCCTTTCATATTTTAATGATATGTCACTTAACTATAAAATATTTTGACTAAACTTTTAATATAGACAAATGCATATTGGTATTTTCCTTCATTAGGTTATCATAATATAGCCAGTGAGTGTTTTGTTGTATTTGTTCTATTTATATAGTAATAAATTCACACCTACCATTAGCATATTCATTTTCAAAGGAGGTAATATTCAGAGGATGTCTATGAAGAATTTATATTCAAACAGTTCATAACACAATCTGACCAGAAATGTGTTCTCTAATTTACCAAGGCAATAGTATTGTATCAACTTTTTTAATACTATTTTAGTCACTTCATTTACTATGTTTCATGTTATATTTTTCTGCCATCAAATTTATCACATGTAGTTCACTTAGCTTTAATATCCCTGCAAAATAATATTGGTGGAACGGATTCAGGTAATGTAACCTAGCCTCATCTTGTCATAAGGATGACCTTATGTATACTAATTAACATATTAATATTGGCTCATTTTATTTGATTCATACAAATATTTAGTCACAGTAATGAGAGAGAAGAAATGTGGAAAATTTTGGTACCCATTATCTGCACCTGTTATGTTTCAACTAGATGATACTGTAATTTTAACATATAAGCCAGTGTCGTATAACATCAATTAAAGATAATCTTTACAATTTTATCAATATATAAGGCATACAATATGAAACACAGAGAGTAGTCTTTTTTCATGATATCAAATTCTGTGAAATCCAGATTCTCTGAGATGCTATCTTTTGTCTCTGCTAATGTATTCATTTTCAACCTTCACTCATATAGAATTAATAATTGTGACAGAAGATGAAATATGTTGGACAAATAATTTGCCTTATGAATTTATTTTCCTTATTTCTTAAAACAGTCCAAAGTTAGCACTATTATTGACATTTTGAAACCAAAGAGACCAAAGTTTATGAAAGTTACATTATTGAAGGACATATTGAAGTGGCTGAGTCAGGATTTGAACCTAGAGATATTTAGTTACAAAAACCTTGATTATAAAGCATGTCATAAAGGACATTGCCAAATAGTAAGACTTTCTAAGAATTGCAACTTTTGAAATTGTTCCAGATAAAACCCAGAATCTGAGATCTCTTGCTCTTCTTTAAATAAAATCTTTTGGTGTTTTAAAATTTGTATCAAATAAAACAAATCTGATTTCTATGTTTGTTAGCATAAATCAACAAAATAAATTTCTGCACTTTTGAAACTGAAGTATTTAATGTAATGGATGTATGTGTGTGACAGAGATGAAAAGATTCTGTTCTTATGTTTTCTGGCCTAGCATCCATTCCCTTATTTTGGTATTGATTCATATGTATTCTTTGGGAAATCACCCCTCTCCACTCTCCTAGTTGTAATCCAAGTAGGGCTGAAGACTTGCTCACCCTTGCTACAGAAGTGGGTACCTACCAAACACCAGTCAATCAGTTTATTTTACAACCAAGCCACAGTGTTTGTTTTCAGGAGGCATCTGGGAGAGCAGTTAATCAGAGACACTCATTCCCATGACATTTTGTGGAATATGGGTGAAAGTATTTTTTTTTCCTTTCTATTGAGATTAAAAAGTACATGGATAATGTCAGTTTGGATTTGCAACACCAATAGATTGTGTGAATGCTGCAGAGAGGAAGAAATTGAAAAGCTCTTTAAGCCTCCAGATACAGCCATTTCTGAAGATATCTTAAGTTTATTTTTATTTTCCTGGGTCAATACATTATTTTATTTGCTTAACCCAGATAAACTGGATTATCAGGTAACTGTTTTTTTCTATTGCTTCAATAAAATCTACACTAGCTAGCTTAATTACAAAGTGATTTATTACTGGTTACTAGATTGGTTTAAAAATGTATGGGATGGGGAGATCTAAGATGGCAGCATAGTGAGGAGTGGAAGCCAAGTAACCCCCCTGGAACAACTAAAAAAAAAAAAACCAGAAACAACTAGTAAATAAGCCAGAATAACTGCAGGGAGACAAACATGACTGTCCACTCATCATACTCCAACATGAATTGGGAGGAATGCCCAAACCCACAGCATAAAATCTGTAAGTAAAAAGTGTGGATCTGGATCTCTGGAATATGGCGGTTAGGAGAGACAGGAAAAAAAAAAAAAAACATCTCAGTGAAAAATACTAGATAAAAGTCAGAAAGTGACCCAGAACACCAGTTCCAGTGATGCACCAGCTGGACAAGGTCTGCTAATCCACAGGGACCGTGCACTTGATGAAACTGGGAGTCTGTATTCTGAAATAAGTGAGTAAGCACATTTGGAGCTGGACTAGTTCTTTTTTAAAAACCCAAAAGTGGCTGCAGATATGGCAGCAAAAACTGCACAGGGAAGCATGGCAGGAATGGCACCTCACTACCTGTCAGTGTGCCTCAGTATCTGGCATGGACGATAGCCTTTCATACACCTGCTACTAATTGTCTTGGAGCAAGGCAGGCAGAGATTATCCAAAAGGGGAAAAAAAACACACACCTTGCAGCCATCTTCCTGGTGGGCTGGGAACACTCCTACCCAGTGCCAGAGCCACAGCCCAGAGCTGAGCCAAAAAAACCCAGGGCGAGAGGAAGTGTTTCCAGCACCATGAGCACACACCACAGAATCGGGCATGGACAGTGGCCTTTTGCACACCTGCAGCTGATTGTCCCAGAGCTGGAAAGGCAGAGCGGTGCAAAGGCAGGGAGATTGACACCCCCCATTCAGCGGTCCTTGCAGCAGGCTGGGAACGCCCCTACAAGGCCCTGCGGCCCAGAACTTCCATTGAGGGTTGGCACACACTTGTAATGTAGCACAACTTTCCCTCAGCAGAAGCCTTAGAAGGGCACGGCTTAGAAGAGGGATCCACTTGGAAATCCCGGGGACCATATGCCAATACCAAGGACTTGTGGGTCAGTGGCAGAGACAGTCGGTGGCAAGACTGAACTGAAGGTTTAGACTCTTGGAAAAGCCTTAAATCTCCAGCAACACCTGCGTGGTGTGATTGTTAAAGCTGCCCTTGCTCCCTAACTGCTCAGACACACACTCCACATTCAGGGCGGACAGCACCAACTACATATGCAAAATTGGGGCACTAATTGGACTCCACAAGCATCAGAGCCCCACACACCACGAAGATAAAAGTCGGGGAGAACTGGCTTGAGGGGAATAGGTGGCTCACAGACACTACCTGCTGGTTAGCTAGAGAAAATGTATGCCACCAAGCTGTAGATCTGACAAATTAGAGAGAAGTATTTGAATTAGCATACACATCCTAAAAGAACCCTATCAAGTTAAGCAAATGCCAAGAGGCCAAAAACAACAGAAAATTTTAAAGCCTATGAAAAAACCAGACAATATGGATAACCCAAACCCAAACACCCAAATGAAAAGATCAGAGGAGACGCAGAACTTGGATCAATTAATCAAAGAACTAAAGATAAACAATAAGACATGGCACAGGATATAAAGGACATGAAGAAGACCCTAGAAGAGCATAAAGAAGACATTGCAAGAGTAAATAAAAAAATAGATGATCTTATGGAAATAAAAGAAACTGTTGACCAAATTAAAAAGATTCTGGATATTCATAGTACAAGACTAGAGGAAGCTGAACAATGAATCAGTGACCTGGAGTACAACAAAATGGAAAAGGAAAGAACAAAAGAAAGAATAGGGAAAAAATTAAAAAAAATGAAATGGACCTCAGAGATATGATAGATAAAATAAAAGACCCAAATATAAGACTCATTGGTGTCCCAGAAGGGGAAGAGAAGGGTAAAGGTCCAGAAAGAGTTTTCAAAGAAATTGTTGGGGAAAATTTCCCAAACCTACACAACATAAATACACAAAGCATAAATGTCCAGTAAACTCCAAATAGAATAAATCCAAATAAACCCACTCTGAGACATATTCTGATCAGACTGTCAAACGCTGAAGAGAAGGAGCAAGTTCTGAAAGCAGCAAGAGAAAAGCAATTGGCCACATACAAAGGAAAAAACATAAGACTAAGTAGTGACTACTCTGCAGCCACCATGGAGGTGATAAGGTAGTGGCACAACATATTTAAAATTCTGAGAGAGTAAAATTGCCAACGCAGAATACTTTATCCAGCAAAGCTCTCCTTCAAATTTGAGGGAGAGCTTAAATTTTTCACAAACACATGCTGTGATATTTTGCTAATAAAAGACTTGCCCTACTTGAGATACTAAAGGGAGCCCTACTGACAGAGAAACTGGGAAAGGAGAGAGAGATATGGAGAAAGGTTCCATAATATTAGATGAAGATGCATTTTTTAAGCCATGTAGTGACCACTGAATATAAGTTTGGCTTTATTATAGTCATCTTAAGACACAAACCCATATTAAATTATTTTTAATTCCATATTTCAGAGAAAAATAAACAGACATTGCAGAATGGTGACATTATGAAGGAGAAAATGTACTTGGTATCACATCCTATTCCATTCTACCATTTCTTTCACTCTATTTCAAATGTATAATTGAGGTTTATCATATGGCATTCTTTCTGAAACACTACAAGTCAGAAGATACTTGCCTCACTTTTCTGACTTGCTGATTGTAAATGTGGTCATCTCATTTAACTTGTAAGATGACTCTTAGTTTCCTAATTGATAAAACAGGAATTAAACTAAGAATAATTAAAAACTATTAAATTTAAATCTGAAAATATCGACTTCTTTTGAAAATCCAAAGGAATACTTTTATACTTTTTGAGACCATTGAAAAATGTGTATTCTCAATTATTTTTTATTGGTTGGTGTAAATTAGATGCCATTGTCTGTAGATAGACATAAGATATATAGAGCAAAGGCATATAGGTAGCAGTGTTGGTGAAATGTCTTTTTATATATGAAGAAACACCTGTTATTATAGTCATTGAACCACTAAATTTGAGTGGCAATTATTAACTTCTATTTCATACACTGAAACAAAAGAACACTAATTGTGGACCCAAGATTTGCTATTTATTGCATAGTTACATGAAAATACTGAACCGTTTTAGCTTCTGAGTTCAGATAGAGGGTTTAGCAAAAAAAAAAAAAAAAAAAAAAAAAAAAAAAAAAAAAATTCTATTTACTTTCTGATCCCTATGCTTGTATAGTTTACAGTGAAAATTCCTATAAATAAAACAAAATTATCTCAATGCATTTAGTTCCTTAGTTCAGATAAAAATAATTTGAATAGCAAGGGTTATGTGTAGGCATGTTTGTAAATATACAAAGGAGGAAGAAGGGGAAGTATAGATCTGTATTCAGATTTATTCTGCAACCTACGTATGGTGAGAGTAGTGCAACAATATCCTCATCTGTAAAATTTATAACATGGCCACTATTTTGTAATATCAAATAAGATGACTATAATTATTTGAAAATTAAATAGTATTATGAAGTTTAAAAAAGTAATAGAGGGGCATATAGGGAAAAAATATACCTATTGCAAACTATGTACTACAGTTAGAAGTATTTTACCATTCTTTCATCAACAGTAACAAATGTACTATACCAATATATGAGTCAACAATGGAGGAGGGTAGTTAGGGGTATGGGAGGATTTGAGTTTCCTTTTTTTGTTTGTATTTATTTTCTGGAGTAATGAAAATGTTCTAAAAATTGGAACAAAAATTAATCGTGGTGATGGATGCACAGCTATATGATGGTACTGGGGGCAATTGATTGATTGTACACTTTGAATCTTTGGATAATTGTATGGTATGTGAACAACCTCGATAAATATATAAAAAAATGTATGGGATGAACAAGGAAAAATCTTTGACTCTGCTAGCCAGAAGAAGTGATTTTGCCATATCTCTGCCCATCTTGCAACTTACATGATGTTGGAGACAGTGCACTAGAAACTCCACTGCAATTTCTCAGAACCATATGCTTCTGCCACTATGCTTGTAAAAAGATAGTCTCTTCCCAGATCAATGTTATTTCACACTGTTCACTTCTGTCTTCACATCTAGTGTGCCTATTTGAAAGAACTTGGCTTTGAGGAAATATTGGGAACATTTTATTTTCCTTTCTTTTCAGCCTCCATGGCACTATCAAAATACTGGAGTAGGTCCTGAGTGTAGCAACATGTAGTATTGGCAAAATTGGCTTTCTGTCCCATGCAACTGAAAGGATCCTGAATCAGAAAGCAAGGTTTTGAGTCGTTCGTCTCAGTAGTGTGACCACTGTCACCCCTCTAGCTGGGCTTGATCAGCTCAGTGTCACCCTCTGAGAAACAACCTCAACTCCATGAAGACCCTGAAGCTCTTAGAGTGTATTATAGAGTTGTTATCCAATTTTCAATAACTGATGAAATCTCAAAGGTCAAAATCTTTTCTTTATAAATTTTCTAGGACAACTAGGAAATCAGTTAAAATTAGATCCATTGCTTTGCCTTAGAACATAGACTTAGTGTTGGCATCAGATTCAGAATACTGGCAAAGCCATTCTAATTATGCCTTCAATTACCTCTGCTAACCTGTCAGAGTACAAGCCCCGTAACATGCCCCGTTATCAGAGTGCAGACTCATAGAGTCAAGTTTTGTATGCCTTTTTCTACTCCACACAAAAACCAGAGTACTAAAATGTATTGTGTCCCAAGTACAGATTATGAGATACGTAAATTGTGAAACATATGCCCTGGTTCTATTTTTTCCCATTAAAATAGTAAAATCAAAATTTCTCATCATGATGTAAAATATAAACACTCACTTGGCACACTTTGATGCACCAGTTGGAAAAGAGCTCCTGCTTTCCCTTGATTAGGTAATAAAATGCTTTATCTTTTAATGATGGTTCAGGACAGACAATAGAGGCATATTTGTCTTTTGTAGCCCCTAAATTTTGTAGTCCACTACACTGAAGGTAGGATATATTTCATATTTCTATGTACATCAATTGCCATTCATCTCTTCCTCAATATGTTCAAGTCATGCAAGAATTCTGCGTGTTACTCTGAATTTGTTCCTGGCTTAGGGTCTCATCCTTGCTGTTCCCTCTTTCCAGAAAGTCCTGTCATCCCAGGTCTACCTATGGGCTGAGTTCTTCTTGTTATTGAGTTTATGAATCTATCCACAACAAAATCTTCCCTGACCACCCAATCTGTGTTGGTTTTCTGGTTCCTCTAGTAAGGCAGCTTTCTTTTCCATTGTTTTTATCACTATCTGAAATCATAGTTAATTATATTTTACTTGTGTATTGTGTGCCCCACAACTAGAACACCCATCTACTTAAAAGCAGGACCTCATCTTTCTTCTTCAACACTGGTAGTACCTAGACCACATCACCATACATTAGGAGAAATTTGAATAAATATTTGTAGAATAATGTTTAGAATGATATTAAAAACTGAAAAGTGAACTTTTATGATACTTTCTTAAAAGGTTTGAATTAATCCATCTAGAGAACTTTTAAAAAGCTTCCAAATTCCCTTCTCATTTCCCATTATTGGTCAGAAGGGCACACCTGGAAAACAAAACTCAAGACCAGCCTCAGTTAGTACATAATTACCTAAGTTAATTATGAATATTAAACAACAATAATGACCTGGGTTATGTAATCTTTCATTTATCCCCTCTAATGATTGTTCATTTGGTGAACAGAAATTGAAATTATGAAATTTAATTGCCTACCACTCCAAGCACCTGCCATTATGTTATAATTAGAAGCAAGAGACTGATTAGAGCATATACTCACTTCTTATAGGAGATTTTCCTGTGAACTTATTTGCTCCCATTTGTAGTATTTTAAAGAGATTAAATGCAATTTCAGGCAGTTTCTATTATCCCACTCATTAGTTAATATACTCATGTCAAGGATTTACAGAGTACCACTTAGTTTTGCATTCATGCCATATATATTAAAACAGTTTGGTGCTTCCTTATATGTTTCTCTCTCAAATAAACATTACCTCATTGATTATATATGTTTAAAACTGTATCTATAGCTGTTTAACAGATAACAAGTACAACAATAGTCCAGGTCCACACTTTAGATTTTCTCATATTCTTTATCATTTATTTGTTAAATTTCTTTTTCCACTTAGTTTTAACCATCATGATTATTAAGATAAGATGGACTGATTACTCCTTTTTATTCTAGAAACTTGGCTCTCATGATTTCAGATGCAAAAAATTACATGAAATATGATATTTTGTCCTATGTATTTAAATAAAACAATTATTAGGCATCTTTTTTTAGTTTTAAAAGAAGATGCATATTCTATTCATAAAAGAAAACAAAAAAGATTCTGCTTTTCTTAAGAAATAGAACAAGTATTTCTGATAAAACTGGGCAGGTTTAAACTGATTAATGTTCAAATTATTTTCATGTGTGAATTTATTATAATCCAGTTATGTTTCATGTATTTTTAAATGACAATAAATGGAAACTAATTAATACAGAATTAAATATTTTCCTTGTAAATGTTAAATGTAATAATTTGCTTGGACATTGATAAGATGATAATGAGAACAGAGCCTGTGTTCTAAAGTTTAGCTTTATCCTTTTCCCTAACTCTGGCTATTTTTGCATTATGATAACTTAGTAATAGCATAGACAGGAAACAAACTACAAGTTGTCCTTTGGGAGAAAACAACACTGGCATGGTGACTGAAATATGGAAAGTAGTCAAGCACATGTGAAGAAGAATAAATTATGTTTGGAAAGGTAACTTCACCCAAAAGTAGAAGAATGGACTTTCAGGCAGAGTTCTTTTATTCTATTCATTGGGTGATATTTCAGGAGTCACTTAGCCTTTTGTGATGTGTTTTTCTCAGTTGTAAAATGTGAAAAATATTCCTCACACCTCTTAATTCTATAAAGATTAAATGAAATAATTAATGTTAAGCATTGTACAAATTGTAATACAATATTTCAAAGAATCCCTTACATGCGCTTACATACAGACACATTGGTGAAACAACAGTAATAAAACAGAGAAAGATAATGCCATTGAGATAGAGGTGACAAAAAAATTATGAGATTATTAAATGTTAAATCTGATGATAGAATGTGATTGAGCTTTGAAATTATTCAAATGATTTTCAGTTAATCTTTTTCTCAGAATTTGGTATTTAGTATTTTGATTCTTCACCATGTTAAGAAGAAATGAGAAAATGGAATCTCAGGGGAAACTCCTTTTTGATTTCCTGCTTCTGATCTTTCTTCGGTGTTTTGGATCTATGTTGCATATTCTTCCTTTGATCTCTGCCTGAAACAGCCACTGACAAGAGGCAAAAACTTTTTCTTATCAGAAGTGCTAGATTGCCATACATAATAAAAAGGATATTCCATGTAAATTAAAGAAAAAAAAAAACTGTTCATTTCAGTTAATAGATTTTCTTAAGAATGATTATCCCAATATTAATGATGAACCTAATTATATATTCATCTTCCTTCTCTCATTATACATTTATATAATAGTATGTTTATAATTATACCAAAATATTGCCTAAAGATTATGTCAAAGGTAAATTTGGAGACAACCTAATAGAGAACACCAGAAACACTAACATTAAAACAAATAGCCTTCAAATATATGAAAGGAAAGCTAAACAACCCAGTATAAAAATGGCCAAAATTATGAAGACAAAATCTACCGAAAATGATGCAAGTATTCAATTAAGATACAACCATATAACTAATTAATTATTCATCAAGGCAAAGCTTATAAAAATGTGAAACATCATTGTCAATGAAGATTAGAAAACTAAACAATGTAATAATATCTTGTGCCTATTAAAGTAAAGGTATGGGTACTCATATACAGTACTGGTGAGGGTGTAAATTGCTACAGTCTTCGGGTATGTCATCTGGCAGCATAAATACTTTCAAAAAGTAAATGTGGGCAGACAGTTGGCCAGTAGCTGAAGGTGAAGCTGGTGGGTAGTATTCAGCTTGAATGGACTGAGAACTGGGAATGGGAAGAGAAGTTAGGGACAAGAAGAGGCTAACATGACTGGACCATTATAATTTAGTGTAAGAGAACTGCCAGCTGGGAACTTCCAGATGCACTTCCCTTCTGGTGAGCATAGCCTCCTCAGTGCTTCCTCTGGGCATACAGTGGCCCACTGCTCTTGTGGATCCTCTTCTTCCAGTCACTCCTCTTGGACAGGATCCAAGACCACCCAGGCAGGATCCATCCATGATGTCCCCTTCTAGAGCTCCAGAGCCACCCCTTTTCTTAAGATTCGCTCAAAGGACGACTGGTCATCTCTTGCAAATCTCAAAATGGTTCAGCTTCTGTTGCCCTGAACTCTGTGCTTTGATTCTTCAAGCCAGTAAGACTATGGGTTTCCACCCGAATTTGGTTTGCCACGCCTGGTGTTTACTGGGACCTATCCTCAGTTTACAAGTAGTATTAAGTCGTGAATCTCCTGTTGCTCTCCGTTCTTCCAAGTGTAGACTCTCCCCTCTGGTTTCTGTCTGGGTCACTGTGCAGTGCCTTCAGATAGTTGTTTATATTTTATCCAGAGATTTTACGTATTACCTGCAGTAACATTAGTCAAGTAAGAGCTACTCAGCTATATTTGAAGCAGAATCCCATCCATCTTATTACATACAAAAAACAAAACAAAACAAAACACACACACACACAACTTTTAAGTGTATGGGTCATGAGCTCTGAAAAGTTTATAGATCTGTGTAATCACTACAACAATCTAGATTACAAAATTTCCATTACTCCAGCAAGTTCCCTCATGAGCCTATACAAGCAGTTGCTTCACCACCACCACCAGCAACCGGCCCGTAGTAATCAAGTGTCTGCTTCTGTCACTATAAATTAGTTTTCCCTCTTCAAGAATTTCATATAAATGAAATCATACAATATGAATTCTGAGGTGGGATTGGCTTAGTTTTAAATGCTTATTATTAATTGGCTTCTTAATGTTCTTGAAATTCATTTGCATTGTGTACATCAGTATTGCTGAGAAGTATACTAGTGTATAGTTATACTAGAATTTGTTTATCCATTCATCCTTTGATGGACATTTCAACATTTCCTCTTTTTCTCAGATTTTGACTATTATGAATGACACTGCTTTAATATATTTGTATACAAATCTTTGTGTGGACTAGTTTTCTCTCTTTTTGGAAAAATACCTAGGTGTGAAATTGATGGGTCATATGGCAAATATATGTTTAACTTTTATAAGAAATTGCCTATTACAGAAAGCCCTTGAGTCATTTTACATTCCTTTTAGAACTGTATAAAAGGTCTAGTAGCTCCACATCCTGGATTGGTTGTCTTCTTATTTGTGCATTGTGAGAGTTCTCTATATTTTCCAGATTCCAGTTTTTGTCAAATAAAAGTATTGTGAATACTTTCTCCCAGTCTGTGGCTTGGTTTATTTTTTAATGGTGTCTTTCAGAGAGCTGAAGTTTATAATTTTGCTGAAATCCAATTTATCAGTTTTGTTTGTTTGTTTCATGATTCATACTTTTTGTGTCCTACCTCAGAAATCTTTCCCTATCCCAGGATTGTAAATATTTTATTTTGTATTCTATTTTGTAATTATTATGGCTTTAAATTTTCCATTTAAGAGTATAATCCATTTCATCCTAAGTATTTTGCATGCTGTAGGGTAAGAATTGAGGTTCTCAGGATTTTTTTTTTCTGTTGTATGGATGTCCAGATTTTCCAGAGTCATTTGTGAAAAGACGTCCTTCCTCTATAGAATTATCCTTGCACATTTGTCAATAATCAATTGGCTGTATATATAGTATATTTGTGTATTCCAACCCACTGATCTCTATATCTGTCCTTTCACCAATATCATACAGGCTTGATTAGTGTAGCTTTATGTTAAGTCCTGATATCCTGTAATGTGAGTCTTCCAACTTGTTTTTTTCAAACTTATATTAAATTGGTAAGTGTTTTACATTTCCATGTAAATTTTAAAAAACAACTTGTGAATTTCTACAAAACAGCCTATGGGTCATCACTGGATTTCCAAAGACATTATAGGTCATGTAGGGATAATGGACTATGGTAACAATACTGTCTTCCAATCCTAAATCTTCTGATTTACTTAGGTCTTTTAAAATTTCTCTTAGCATTACTTTGTAGTTTTCAATATACAGGTCTTAGAAGTATTTGTTATTTTTTTCTTTAATTTTATTTTCAATTGTTTGTTGCTAGTATGTAAAAATGCAAGTAATTTATGTATTTTGACCTTGTATCCTGCAACTTTGCTAAATTCACTTATTTCTAGTACTCTTTTTGTATATTTCTTAAAACGTTCTTCATACATAGTCAGATCATCTGTAAATAAATGTTTCTTTCTTCCTTTGCAGTCTTTATGCCTTTTATTTTTGTTTGGTATCACACTGGCTAAGACCTTCAATACAATGGTGAATAGAATAGGTGAGACAGGACACCCTTGTCTGGCTCCTAATCTTAGGGAAAAACAATCTTTCACCATTAAGTAGGTTGTCAGCTGTAAGTCTTTTGTAGATGCCTTTTATGAGGTTGAGGAAATTTTTTCTATTCCTAATTTGTTTTTCTATTCCTATTTGTCAAATACTTTCTCTTCCTTTATGACATGATTATATGTTTTTTTTCCCTCTATTCCGGTATTATGATATATTACATTATTGATTTTCAAAACATTATACCCAACTTGTATTCCAGGAATGAGGACCACTTGGTCATTATGTGATACGCATTTTATATATCACTTTATCTGATTCACTAATATTTTTAATGTTTTTGCTTTTGTATTCATCAGGGATACTGGTATTAATTTTATTTCCTTTAATGTCTTTTTCTGGGTTTGGTAACAGTTTAAAAGTTACCTTATAAAATGAACTGGAAAGTATTACCCTGTCCTTTAGTTTCTAAAAAGGATTAGTGTAGTAGTTTTGTTAATTGTTAAATGCTGAATTTAATAAATAAATGCTAAATAAAAGTTGATTGTTAAATGTTAAATGTTAAGTACAATTCCCCTTGAAACCTTCTGGACCTGGAAATTTCTTTGTGGGAACATTTTTAACTACAATTTCAAGTTCTTTAGTAGAACAGAGTGTTCAGGTTTTCCCTTTCTTATGGTAAATTATGTTTTTCAAGTGAAAATATTTGTCTATTTCATCTACATTGTCTAATTTATTGCCTTTAATTTGTTTATAATCTTTACGTGTTGCTCCTTTAATATCTGTAGGATCTGATAGTGTTATTTGTGACATCTTTTATTTCTTAATCTCTCTAACTAGAGGTTTCCAGTTTACTGAAAGATTTGGTTCAGATTTCATTGATTTTCTCTATCATTTACTCATTTTCTATTGCTTTTATCTTTCTTATTTCCTTCCTTCTACTTACTTTGGATTAGCTTGTTCTTTTTTTTTTTTTTTTTTTAAGCTTCTTAAGATAAAACGTTAAGTTAAATTGTTCCATTTTGGTCACAGAATATATTCTGCATGATACGCCTTTAATCTATTGAGATGTGTTTTCTTTATTGTTGATTAGGGAAGTTGTATGTTTACAGAAAAAACATGCATAAAATACAGAGTTCCAATATGCCCACCCTGTTTTTCACATCTTGCATTATTGTTATGCATTTGTTACAATTGATGAGTGTTTTCATAATTGTGCTATTAACAATTGTCTATGTTTTAACTTAGGGCTCACTGTGTTTTATAGTTCTATGGTTTTGTTTTGCTTTTTATTATTCTAGTAACATATATACAGTCTAGTATTTCCCCTTTTAACCACATTGAAATGTCCAGAAAGCAGTCTGCTTCTAATTAATGGGTAACTGAGGCTACTCAATGTTGGGTTACACATGCCACTAAATAAAAAAAGCACAGAATTATATCACACTAGTTTTAAAAGCTTTTTATCTTGTTTTGTCCAGATTTGCATGGGCAGAGATAGATCTGGGTTGCAGATACACACTGGGAGCAAATAATATTATGTATAGAATACAAAGCTTTCCTTGGGACACCTATTAATACTTCTTTGTCAATAGCGCTGTTCAATGGATCATTGTGGCAAAACAATAAGGACAAGTCCACCAAGAATTCAGATTCTAAAACAATAAAATATTGGTTCCATTTAGTGAAAGAACTCGGTCCTGTCTATTGCTGAGAGAAAGTGAGAAGAATATGGCATTGATAGTGGAAGCAAATAGTTTTGATTTTCAACATAGTATTCAAGACCTACTACAAAATGGGGATACAAACTATTTTATATAAACTTTATTAGTTATGCCCCCATTTTATATATTTATTCTTTATGTGAAGAACTCTGATGGTAGACAATTCTTTAAGTTTCTTTTGTGACCAACATGTTAGGGAAAGAGTTTGTAGATCTCCTATTTTGAGGATACAGTGTAATTCACCTTGAAGAAGGGCAAAAGTGAGTAATGTGGGGCAAATGGAGTTGACTATGCTGGGTAACTTAAATTTGCCTCCATAAACCCAAATTCTACCCTTTTCCACAATGGCTTCTGCTTCAGGAAGCTGATATATATGGACTCTCAGTGCCATTTGTCTTCTTAGTAAAAACACTCAACAAACTAAGAAAATAAGAGAACATACTGAATCTGATAAAGGACCTCTATGGAAAACCCACAGCTATCATACTTAATGATTTCACTGTGACATTCGGAACAAGACAAGGATGTTCTCTTTCACCAATTCTAGTCAAAAGTTTACTGGAGGTCAAAGGCTATTAGACAAGAAAGAGAAATTAGAGGTATCTAGATTGGAAAGGAAAAAGTAAAACTATCTCTATTTGCAGGTGACATGATCGTGTATGCAGAAAATCCTAAGAACACCATTAAAAAACTTCTTTAAAAAACGAACAAATTCAGCAAGATCACAGGATACAAGATAAATACACAAAACACATGTATGTCCATTAACTAGAAAGGAATATTCCAAAAATGAAATTAAGAAAACAACTCATTTACAATAGCCTAAAAGAATAAAATGCTGTTTAAGAATACATTTAACTAAGGAAATGGAAAATTTTTACTCTGAAAACTAAAAAACATTATTTAAAGGAATTAAAGAAGACCTAAAGAAATAGGAGACCAAGAAGATTAGATAGTCCTAAAATGCCAATACTGCCCAGATTTATGTACAGAGTAATAAAATCCCTATTAAGATGTCAGTTGACTTCTTTTTGCAGAAATTGACAAGCTGACTTGAAATTCTCTTAGGAAATCTGAAGTATCCACACAGCCAAACAGTATTGAAAATAAGACAATGTTGAGGACTTGCACTTCCAAATTTCAAAACCTACTACAAATCTAAAGTATAAGAGTTGGTGCAGTATTGGCAAGAAGATAGACATATAGGTCAATGAAACAGAATTGCAAGTCCATATATAAACTCATGTTTTCTGACAAGGGTGCCAAGTCAATTCAGTGGGGGAAAGAATCATTTCTCAACAAATGGCTCTGTAATAACTGGAAATTCACATGTAAAAGAGTACAGGTGAACGTCTACCTCAAACTATGCAAAAAAATTAACTCAAAATGAATCATAGTCTAAATGGAAGAAATAAAACTGCAAAACTCTTAGAAAAAAAAGATTTCTCTCTCTCTCTCTTGCTCTCTCTTTTTTAACTTGAGTTAGACAGAAACTTCTTAGATATGATACCAAAAGCAAAATAACTTAAAAAAAAGATAAATATGATTTCATCAAAATTAAACATTTTGTGCTTCAAAGGAAAAATATTTTCAAAATATATATCTAATAATGGACCCTTATGTAGAATATATATAAACTCTTCATATATATATAAACACTTACAACTCAACAATAAAACAACAAATAACCCAAATTAAAATGACAAGGTATGAATAGACATTTTTCCAAAGAAGATATACAAGTGGACAAGTACGTGCAAAGATGCTTATTATTTTAATCACCAGGGGAATGCAAATCAAAATCACGAGACGTCACTTCATACACATTGGATGGTTGAATTAAAACAATGCAGAATAGCAATTATTGGTAAAGATGTGGAAATATTCCAATCTACATTACATTGCTGGTGTGATAGTAAAATTGTGAAGCCACTTTGAAAAACAATGTGGCAGTCCATCAAAATGTTTAAAGTAGAATTACCATACAACCCAGTAATTCTACTTTTATGTATATACCCAAAAGAAAGAAAAACATATGTTTCCTCAAAAACTAGAGTTCATAGCAGCATTATTCACAATTGTCAAAATTTGGAAATAACGCAAATGTTCATCAACAGATGAACAGGTAAACAAATTGTGGTATATACATACAATGGAATATTATCCAGTCACAAAAAGGAATGAAATACTGATACTTGCTATAACTTGGATCTACCTTGATAACATGCTAAGTGAAATAAGTTAGAATCAAAAGGTCAAATACTGTATGATTCCTTTTAAATAAAATATTCAGAATAGGCAACTATATACAGAAAGTAGATTAATGGGAGTCTAGAACTGAGGGAAATGGGGAGTAGGGGTAGGGAATGATTGCTAGTAGGCACAGGATTTGATTTTGGGATAATGAAAATTGTCTAAAATTAAACACTGCGTGTTTTAAATGGGTGCATTGTATGATATTTGGATTCATTAAAAATGTGTTTTTAAAAAATCCTATTAATTGTATCTGCTTGGATGCCTTAGGGCACCTCAAACTGAACTCATAAAGTTTCCTCTAAGCCTGCTTCAGTAGGCAGTGTAATGCACCCCCACACCCCATCCCCCAAAGAAGAGTCCACATCCTAATCCTTGGAGGGGGTGAATTTGTTACCTTCTACAGATAAAGGGACTTTGCAGATGTAATTGAAGTTCAGGATCTTGAGATGGGAAACTATCCTGGATTATCCTGGTGGGCCCAATAAAATCACATAAATCCTTAAAAGCTAAGAACCTTTCCCATCTGAGTTAAGAATAACAGAGATGTGACTATGGAAAAATGGTCAGACAGATGCAACATTGCTGGTTTTGAAAATGGAAGGGGTCCTCTAGAAGCCATAAATGTAAGAAAACAGATTCATATATAGAATCCCTGAAAGGAATGCAGTTATGATGACTCTTTGATTTTAGCCTAGTGAGACTCATGTCAAACTTCTGACCTACAAAATATAAGAGAATTAATTTGTATTGTTTTAAGCCACTAAGCCTGTGGTGGTTTGTTACAAGTAGTAATTGAAAAGTAATGCAATTGCTAATGCTGCTTCACAGTTTTCACAACACAATACTTAAGACCGTATTTCAGGTCTAGGGATTGTCTTTTCTTTCCCCTTTCATCCTGATCACCAATTTATATCTCAAAATTGTGCAGGTAATACACACATATATTACCAACACTTTGGTCCCAGTTGATACTATTTCTTACTTAAACCAAAGTCAGCATATGTTTTCTGTAAAGGATCAAAGAGTAAATATTTTAGACTTTGTGGATCATAGAGTTTCTATGGCAACTACTTACCTGTGACATTGTCATGAGAAAGCAGCCATGAACAACACATATACAAATAAAACTTTATTTACAAGCACAGGTAGAAGGTCAAATTTGGCCTGCTGGCCATAGTTTAGTGACCCTTGGCATAAACCAAAATAACCTTTAATCTGTTCTTCTCAGAACTACAGATTTATTTATAAAACATAAATCTGATAATGTCTCTTCCTTGATAGAAAAACTTCAGTAGCTTTTCAAATACACTATAGTGTACAAGATAAAGACTCTTCTACTTCTACCTATATCTCCAAACTACTATAATTTTATGCCTCTTTTGATGCTGAATCCAAAATTGTTTCCTTCAGTTCTTTTCTGCACAGACTTTTTGCTCCAGGGAATTCTTCCTCCTTCTATCCCACACATCCTTTCCTCATATTGATAACTCTTAAGACTTATTTATCAGCTGAAATATCACCATGTTAGGGAAGTTGCCCCTGAAAAGCTAAATCCAATGTGTTTTGCAGAAACAAACTGTTTTCTGCAAAATTCACAGCAGAAAATATTATCATTTGCTTGTTTCCCCTTATTTTTCATTTTCTACTTTCTAAAATAAGGTGCAAGAGGGATGATATCATGACTAACTGCACTCCCCTTAGCACCTTCAGTAGCTAGTAAGTGCTAAGGTAACAACTAGGTGATAGGAGATCTCCAAATCCCTCAGACAAACATTTCTGAGCTAAAGAAAAACTCTCAGATACATTCTGACTTCTAGCATCAGTCAAGAAAACATTTTTTTTTTCCACCCCTATCCCGTAATCTGAGCTGTTTTACTGTTCTGAGAAAGATAATATCAGAGTATGCTTTGGAGTACAAGGTTTTGAGTGTTTGTTTGATAGCTTATTTTTGTTGGTTGTTTTTCTTTTTTCCTTTATTTCTTATGTAATTAAGGTTCAGAAAAAAATAAGTTTGGCACAAGGTGATGTGATGGTTAAGTTGTCAACCTGTCCAAGTTTTAGTGTTCAGTTGTTTGGTTAAGCAAGCACTGGCTTCATTGTTACTGTGAGGATATTTCATGGAATTAAATCATCAGTAAGTTTATTTGCATCTGTAGTTGATTACATCTACTGTCAACTGAGGAGTTTGCCTTCAATAATGAGAGAAGTCTCATCCAATAATTTGGAGGCTTTAAAAGGAGAAGTGAGGATTTCAGCTGTCAATAGAGAAGCCAGCCAGCTTCTCCTGCAGAATTTGTCAAAAACATTCATTGGAGTTCCAGTTTGTGGCCTGCCATATGGAATATGGATTTGCCCACAACCACAGGTCACATGAGACAATTCTTATAAAATCTTGTGTGTGTGTGTGTGTGTGTGTGTGTATTCTAGCCTGTCAATTCTATTTCCCTAGAGAACCCTGACTAATGTGTTACTGGAAACTGGAGGAATGGCAATCCTTGCTTTAAAGTAGCAAAGAACTTGGTGAAATTGAGTTTTGATATCAGATGAAAGGAAGAATTTGAAAGCAATGAACTTGGATATTTAACTGAGGAGATTTCCAAGCTAAATATGGAAAATATGGCCTGGTTTCTCCTTATGGCTTATAGTAATAAGTGAGAAGAAAAGAATAAGCTGAGAATTGAACTCCTGGGCACAAAGAAAACAGAAATTAATGGTTTGGAAAATTCTGAGGTTCTGGAAAGCAAGACCCCATAGAATAGTACTCCATATGAGGGTTTAACTGAGCATGGAACTAGTCAGCAATTTCTGTATAAGTCAGGATTGGAAATGCAATTATCTAAGAAGAATCTGTGGAAATTTATTTTGCCTGATGGCTTGGACCCCTGTGAACTACATGGAAAACCAACAAGTTTTTTGCATGATTCACATTAATGGAACTACTACCAACCTGGACTGAAAGAAATGGAGAAAGAACAAATTGAAGGCAAAATCTCTACAGGGGCACATGGAAACTGAAGTCTAGACCAAAGACATCTTCTTGGTGTGACTCGCCCATGTGTGGGGAAAGGGTGGGACTGCCCTGGCACTTGGAGAAGATGAAGACTGTGCCCCGGGGATTGTGGAGAATCTGGTCACCACCCCAGAGTTGAGAGGGTGGACCCTTCACACAAGTGGGAGAGGATGGCTGCTAGGCCAGCACTTGGAAGGGTTGTGGCTGCCACTCCATCAGGTTTGGGGACAAAAACATCATTCCATAGATGACTCTCAGACCTTGAAATCTAATGGGGTATGTCCTGAAGGGTTTCAGAATTATTTACAACTTATGATCCCTGTTTTCCTTCCAATTTCTCCCTATGGGAATAGGAAAGTGTATTCTATGTATCCCTCCATTGTATATTACAAGCAGATAATATCTTCTCTAGGTTTCAAAGGTCCATAGAAAGAGGGGAATTGTGCACTGGAAAAGACCACATTAGTAACCTATTTTGATGAGACTTTGCACTAGTCATTGTTTCTGAAATGACTTAAGGCTTTTGGGATATTGTAATGGAATGAATTTCATGTGGAAATAATCTAACTTCTTGTGATCCAGAGTGTGTAATGTAGTGGTTTGAAGCTGAATGTACCCACGAAAAACATGTTCTTAGATTTAATCCATTCCTGTGCATGGGAACCCATTATATTAAGGAGCTTTTAATGAAGCTACCTCAGTTAAGGTGTGACCAACCTCAATCAAAATGGATCTTAACCCTATTACTGGAGTCCCTTATAGGTGGAATGAAATTCAGACAGAGAAAGAAAACTACAGGAAGCAAGAAGCTGAACCCAGCAGAGAAGGAAGAGAGTAAGAGACATCCCCATTGGCCTTTCCATGTGACAAGCTCAGAACCCAGGATCACTGGCAGCCAGCCCCAGAACACCACACTTTTTGGGGAGAAAGCCTCACCTTGATGATGTCTAGATTTGAAATTTATTTCAGCCTCAAAACCAAAAGCTAATACATTCCCATTATTTAATCCAGCCTATTTCTTGGTATTTGCTTGAGCATTCTAGGAAACTAAAATATATGTCACAATAATTTTCCCAGGAAAAATGAGTTTTTTTCATAAATACTAGTACCTTTGAATTATTTTGTTTTCTTTTCAAAGAGTAGTGCATTATGTACAATGTTTAATACTGTTGAAATTTGTAAATTGCTGACATCCTTACTCTTGCCCATATTTCAGAGAAAAAAGGTCTCAGACTGTTGACATTAGTTATAGTGTTTAATTAATTATGACAGGTCATTAGTCGATAATTCTTTAGCAGAATAAGGAAGACCCTATGGATCTGAATGTTAAGATATTTTTTAAAAGTACATAGGGATGTTAAAAATTATGATTATTGTCTGAATTTATTGAGATGACATTTATTTTTAATAAATATTAATATGATGACTACATTGTTTTTTTTTTTTGTAAATCAAATTTTCATTCATAGATTAAAATAACCTTGGTCATTATTGATTAGCATTTTGGATCATTTGATTAGGCTTGCTGATATTTTTTTTGGGATATTTCATCTATCCTCAAGAACTAAAATGACCTCTACTTTTCCATTTTGCAATGTGTTTGTAGGTTGATGAATCAAGCTTATATTGACCTCATAAAACAAGAATTTGTAATAACATTCAGTTAAAAATATTTCCTATTTTCATTGTGATTAATTCTTTCACAAATAGACTATTTAAAGGTATATTGTTTCATTTACAAATACATGGAAATACGTTTTTAAAGTTAACTTTTTCTTACTGATTTCTAGCTTAATTGCACTGTTCATGGAAAGCTTAGGCTGTATGTTTTCAAATACTTATAATTAGATAAGATCTACTATATGGTCCAACAAAAGGTCAGTTGGGGTAATTATTCTGGGTGCACTTAAAACAGTGTGTAGTTTTCAGTTGTGGGTGCATTATTCTGTAACAGGAAATTAAGTCAAATTTGCTTATTAGGTTGCTTTTTTTTTAATCTTCTTGCTTTATCAGTTTTTTTGAGAAGTATGTTAAACAACTAAACTTTTGTAGGTTTAAATGTTTCTGTTTGCAGAAAGTTTTATATTTCCTCATAGAGTGAACCTTATATCACTAAGACACACCCAACCTTTTTGTTTTGTTTTGTTTTGTTTTTCTCTAGTTAAACTTGTCTAATGTCGTTGTGGTCAGGTACTACAAGAGTTAAACAAGTTGTGTGTGTAATGTATTTTTCCATTCTTTTAATTTTTATTTTCCTTACTTTATTGTAAAGTTTTTTTTTAAATTACATATAGCTGTATCTTGTGACATATTAATGCTGGAAAGCTTTTTTACTTCATTAGATAATTTATTTCAATAAATTTACTTCATTAGATAATTTATTTCAATATTGGGGTAATGAATGCTTTTATTTGCCCCATCTATACCATATACTACCTCTTGCTTTCTTCTGTATTTTTTAAAATTCCATTTTCCTTTATATGCTTTTGTAGTTTTACAGTCTTTCACTCTTCTTAATGAGATTATAGATTTTAACATACATCTATGATTTTTTCAACTTCCTGGTTAATTGAAATACATTATTAACACTGTAACTCAATTTTCCATCCCCCATCTCATGTTTTCTTGTTTTGTATTATACCTATCTATGTATCTATATGTATAGGTTTGTGTGTAAGTGCAATGTTGTGTGGGTATAAATTAAATTCCACATATCAGTTAGGTATAGTCAGTATTCATTTAGAAGTACCCAAATTTTATACTTTCCATTGTTTCTTATTCCTTTCTGCATCTTGAAACTTCTACAGTATATCATTCTTCTTCTGTTATAAAACACCCTTTAAAAATAGAAGTATGAGACAATCCATGACAAATTACCTTTCTTGGTCTGAATATTTCTATATTTCCTCCATTTTTGAAGGATATTGTCAATAGCTATGGAATTCTTGGTTTGTAGTTAATTTATTTCAATATTTTAAAGGTTTTTATTCTACTATCTTCTGTACTCCACATTTTTCTGTTGAGAAACACACTGACA
The DNA here is from genome assembly GCF_015220235.1 of Choloepus didactylus. NCBI lineage: Eukaryota > Metazoa > Chordata > Mammalia > Pilosa > Megalonychidae > Choloepus > Choloepus didactylus. Next base: position 51,164,904 of record NC_051317.1, on the reverse strand, counting down.
ATGTCATTTTGTTCATTTGAAGAAACTCTGTTTTGTTCCTTCCTATGCTCTTAATATTTTATCTTTGTCTATGGTTTTCAGAAGTTTCACCAGAGTCAGGAGTAAGGTGAATCAAGTGAGGTCTGTAGGGTGCAAATATAACCAGACCCTCACTCACTCTTGGGGTACTGCTAGTGCATCCCACATACATGCACACACATGTGATCTGGTTTTGCCAGTGCTTTTCAGCGGGAGGGTCATCTGAACCCCCTAGTCTGCCATTGCCAAATTAGAAATGGTACTCTATCCACAGTTTTTCTACTACTACTACTATTACTATTATTAATGTTGCTGTTCTTACTGTTATTATTATTATTAAATGTATTGTGATAGCAAATTGTGACAGCATTCAGAGTTAAACTAGCAAAAGTTAGGTTCTGCCAAGTGCTTTGCTTTGGGTTAATGGACACTTAGAGCAGATACATAGGTAGACGGTTGACTACTAAGAGGATCTGTGTATCTAGAAACAGGACTAAACTACAGAATTAAGATTTATCTGATTCTTGCAAAAAGAGAAGTAAGGTCAGGAAGAACATTGGAAAATGAAGAAAAGCCATTATAAGGGTGATTTGGGTCCTTGGCAGATGTTTAAAACAAAAGCAATGACAACATTAAAATCCCCCTAAGCTCTGATCCCACCACTTGGAGGATGAGAAGTATGAGATATAACCCTAACCTGGTGTGGCAGTTTGAATGTATTATGTATCCCAAATACCATTATCTTTGATGTAATCTTGTGTGGGCAGACCTATCAGTGTTAATTAGATTGTAATTCTTTGAGTGTTTCCATGTAGATATGCCTCACCCAGCTGTGGGTGATAACTCTGATTGGATAATTCCCATGGAGTTGTTGGCCCATCCATTCAGGGTGGATCTGAATTAGTTCACTGGAGCACTATATAAGATCATACAGAAGGAGCAAGCTGCTACAGCCATGAGGGACACTTTGAAGAATGCACTGGGACTGAGAGGAGCTTCAGCTTACAGAGACATTCTGGAGACAGCCTTTGAAAGCAGACTTTTGCTCCAAAGAATCTGAGAGAGGACAAATGCCCCAAGAGTATCTAAAAGTGACATTTTTGAGGAATTGCAGCCTTGAGAGGAACATCCTGGGAGAAAGTCATTTTGAAACCAGAACTCTGGAGCAGACACCAGCCATGTGCCTTCCCAGCTAACAGAGGTTTTCTGGACACCATTGGCCATCCTCCAATGAAGGTACCCATTTGTTGATGACTTACCTTGGACACTTTACGACCTTCAGACTGCAACTGTGTAACCAAATAAACCCCTTTTATAAAAGCCAATCCATTTCTGGTGTTTTGCATTCCAGCAGTATTAGCAAACTAGAACAGATTTTGGTACCAGGAGTGGGGTGCTTGTGCTGCTGAGTTTGCAAATACGAACCATGTTGGAGCAGCTTGGAATAAGGGGAAGATTCTGGAAGAATTATGAGGAGCTTGATGGAAAAGGCCTAAACTGCTTTGAAGAGACTGTTTGTGGAAATATGGACTCTAAAGATACTTCTGATAAGGCCTTGAACAGAAATGAGGAATGTGTTGTCGCAAACTGGAAGGAAGGTGATCCTTATTTTAAAGTGGCAGAGAATTTGGCAAAATTGAGACCTGGTGTTGGATGGGAGGCAGAATTTGAAAGCAACAACCTGGAATATTTAGCTGATGAGATCTCCAAGCAAAAAATAGAAGAAGTAGCCTGGCTTCTACTTGCAGCTTATACTAAAATGCAACAGGACAGAGATAAGTTGAGAAATGAACTCTTGGTTTCAAAGAAACTAGAAATGGATGGCCTGAAAAACTCTGGGCTTCCAGGGGGTGAAACCCCAGAAGGTAGAGCCCAACATGAGGATGTAACCAAACATGGAACTCAGCCACCATTTCAGTACAAGCCAAGATTGGAAAAGGAGTTAAGCAGAAAGGATTTGTGGAAAGTCCTACTGTCTGATGGCTTTGACCCCTGTGTGCTTCATGCAAAGGCAACAGAATTTTTGCAACATCTTTATAGACAGAGCCATTGCTGGTCTGGACTGGAGGAGACAGACAAGGAACAAACTGAAGGAAAAATTTCTTCAAAGACAGAGCCATGGAGGTTGAGGTCTGGAGTCAAGAGGTCTTGGGCTGGGAGAGAGGAGTGGCCCACGTGCATGGAAAGGGTGAGTTTGTCCCAGAGGTTGAGGGCAGGCCTTCTGCCTCTATGCTCAGGAAAGTTCTGCCACCCCAAGCTCCAAAGAGGGTGGAGCACATTCCCAGGGAATTGGGGAGAGCCTGGCTGCCACTCCACTGTTCTGAAGGGGTTGAATGTGTGCCCCAGAGATGGAAGGGAATCCTGGTGTTGCCCTGATGTTTAGGAGGGTGAGGCTGAGAAGGTGGTCTCCCAGTGTGTGGATATGTTGGAGAACTCACGCTGGCATTTGGAGAGGAAAGGGCTGCTGAAAAGTCCCTTAGGAAGGGTTAGACTCCTGCTTTCTCAAGTCCCAAGGATGCAACATCATTCTGTTAATGACTCTCAGACTTTGAAATCTAATGGAGTTTGCCCTGCGGGTTTTAGGAACTGTTTTGGTCCTGTTAACCCTGTTTTCCATACTGTTTCTCCTAATGGAAATGGGAATGTTTATCCTATGAATGTCCCTCCTTTGCGTATTGGAAGCACATAACTTGTTCTAAGTTTGCAGATCCACAGCTAGACAGGAACTATGCCTTCAGACTGACCATGCCTATAATTGATTTTGATGTGATCTTGTACTTAACAATTGTTACTGAAATGATTTAAGTTTCTGTGATATTGTTGTGGGATGAATGTACTTTGTAAATGGAAAGATAATGTCATTTTGGGGTCCAGGGGGTGGAATGTGCCAGTTTGAATGTATTATGTCCCCTCAAATGCCATTATGTTTGATGTAATCTTGTGTGGGCAGACCTATCAGTGTTAATTAGATTGTAATTCCTTGCACCCCACCCAACTGTGGGTGATGACTCTGATTGGATAATTTCCATGGAGGTGTTGGCCCACCCATTCAGGGTGGGTCTGAATTAAATTACTGGAGCACTATATAAGATCAGACAGAAGGAGCAAGCTTGCTACAGCCAAGAGGGACTCTTTGAAGAATGCACAGAAGCTGAGAGAGTAGCTGCAGATGAGAGACAGTTTGAAGACTGCCATTGAAAGCAGACTCTTGCTCTGGAGAAGCTAAGAGAGGACAAACACCCCAAGAGCAACTAAGAGTGACATTTTTGAGGAACTGCAGACTAGAGAGGAATGTCCTGGGAGAAAGCCATTTTGAAATCAGAACACTGGAGCAGACACCAGTCACGTGCCTTCCCAGCTAACAGGTTTTCCGGACACCATTGGCCATCCTCCAGTGAAGGTACCCGATTATTGATGACTTACCTTGGACACTTTATGGCCTTCAGACTGTAACTGTGTAACCAAATAACCCCCGTTTATAAAAGCCAATCCATTTCTGGTGTTTTGCATTCCAGCAGCATTAGCAAACTAGAACACCTGGACTTACAGACATGGGAACAAGTTCAAGCACATTATTTTAATTATTGTTTCTGTTCTTCATATAGACATCTGCAGAGGAAGACAGACTTTCACCCAAGGGTTGATTCTGATAATGAGACTGATGATGCCACATGCACAAAGACAGTGCAAAAACATTTATCACTCACATAACTGAGTCCTCTGGGAAGAGAATGGCAGGCCTCTCAAAGAGGTCCAGAATAGCTTGAGAAAGCAAGGAAAGGAGACTGGCTGAGTTTTATTATGGTCAGAGTGTGCTTAGGGTGAGAGTTTACATGAAGACAGGATTTGCCCAGTTTACTCTGGCATGCTCCAAAAAAGAGAGCACACAAGCTTTCTTATCAACTTGTCCAAATGTGGAGCATGGGGGAAAGGGGCAGTGAGGCTTAAAAACTATCACCTGTCAAACGTCAAAATTTGGCATCAGACTCCTCATTATGGTATTTCATTTTAATTTTTTTTTGTTTACTATTACATTGTAATCAACTGTTGATCATTTCTCTGCATTTTCATGACTCAAACCATAGATACAGTTTCTATCATGACTCTTATTGGTCATGTCTTATGCATGATTTTATGCTGAGCTTGACTGTCCATTTTTATAGCTTTAAGGAGGTTGTGCAACATTTGACCTGACTCCTATTTCCTAGATCCTCAAATTTGATTATTTCATTGTTCCCAATGTCCCTTTGACTGTTGGTAGTACCCCCAAAATAGTGTTCTTAGTCACTTATCAAACCATGTTTCCTAATACCCTTACACTATCTCATAGCCAAGATAGCCTGGATGCTGCAATCACTTTTGAATTAAATCCATGCACTGAAGGCATTACAAGTAGTGCTGTGAATATCTTAGGAACTGGTTATCTATAAGATCTGGAAAGAAAAGACAAAGATGAGGAGGACTGAAGAGAAGCAAACATCAAATAATCTGTCATGACATCATCTTTATAAATATCTTGAATTCTGTGGCATGCATCATTCTTGACACTGGCAAATTCCAGAAGATGTTTAAACAGCATTGAGCACACTTTCTCTTCTTCTAGGCTCTCTTCTTAGGCTGAATATTTCACTTTTTCTGTCTCAAGGCATTATGCTGACTCATGCTCTATTTTGCCATTCCTTTGCCCTGGAAAGGTTATTTTGGTTGGTGTTTCAGGATTTCAAAACTGTTAAGTGAACTGAAGTTTACTCTAAAGATACGTTTATTTCTCTAGACTCTTTTATGAAATGAGATCACTAGAGCCATGTAACTGGATTTGCTTTATCACTAAATCAATACTTCTTTTATGGAGAGGTGGTAGGAGAAATCTCAGGGAACACAGTAGCTATAAGAAAAAATGAAGTTGAACAAAAATGGGGGCATAAGGGCATAGGAGAGAATTTTTATTTTAATAATATAGAGAAATAAAGATTTACAGGATGAGAATCATGGTACCTCCAAAAGTTATCTATTCCCTATCTCTTATATGCTTTCTTTTTCTTTTTCACACAATATGTCTTTCTTTATGTGGCATGCTTCTCTCCTCAGTGCTTTCTTACCTACCACATCTGCTTCATTTTTAGTTATATATTGAAAAGATCCTTGACTTTAATTTCCCTACCTAGCATAGCTCCCCTTTCCTTTCTAAAGCAATTACTAAAAATTTAGCTGAAGCTTGGAATTCAGAAGATTAATAAGTTCATAAACTAAGTACATTTCAGGAGAGTTCCAAATATGTACTTCTTTACATACAATTTTACAACAATCCAAATAGCTGCTAAAGTACTATATTAATAGTAGTAGTAATAGTATTGTTATTTTTACTATTAAGGTTAGTAATTGAACTATTAATTTTATTTTTAAATGTGGAAACACAGACTAAGAAAATAAGTAACTTTGCAAAGTCACACAACTTGAATGGAAGAGGTAAGAGGCAAATCTAAGACCCCTAAATACAGTCTTAGAGAATGATTTACTTCTCTAAAGTTTCTGGCATTCCTGTGTTTCCCTCTTAAAATACAAGAAAAACAAAAACAAACAAAAAATACCACTGATAGGGATGACAGACCAAACTTTTGTTTCTCACATATCTATTTCATTATCATCCAAATAATGTAAATATACTAAAAATTTTAGGAGTCTCCTTCAAAACACATAATTACTTTCATTATTTTCTGTTTTGTTGTTGAAAATGTTAACAGCAGCCTCCTACACTTAAGTTTAAATGAGAGATGTGTATAAAAGTATAATTTTAGGTGAGGTACTTTAAAAGTAATTAAAAAACTAAGAATGACAACAAAAGTACATAATTTAAAAACTGTAAATGATCCATTTTCTCTTTAATTTCCTACTAAATGACTTCGGCACTTTGGCTACTTTGTGTTTCGAATATGGTTTATTTTTTTGAAAGGAAAATTATATGACTGAAGGCAGTTATCAATTAAGGCAATTCATGTTTAATTCAAGTTAATAATTTTGTGAAAACAAAATCAATAGTCCAGTGACTTCACCACTTTTTCACTCTTCAATGTTCTAAAATAGTCTTGCTATAAAATAATTTTGCAATATATAAAGAAAGTTGAAATGATCAGGCATTTGAAGCAAGCCCTATTTGAAAACTCAAGTTAAAACAAGGCCTACAAGAAATATCATTAAAAAAGACAAATATTATAATAATTGGAAATGGCATAAAGATCTGTTGTTAACTGACTCTGTATAAAGAAGCTGAACAAGTTATTTCTCTATAATTTTACAGATATCGTTAATAATTTTTATCTGAAGAAACTTTAAAAATTTATTCTCAAATATGTAGTTTTATATTTCAATTATTATTAGTCTATAAAACTTCCTTTTTTTGAAATTTAATCTGAAAATATATTCCTGTATTTTGAGGTGGCATGTTATATTTATTTTTTTTAAGTTATCACATAAAACCATTATTCTCCTTGTTACAATTTTTAGCAATCTCTTTAATAGTTTGAGCATAACAATCTATATTCCACATAGTACTATGCTGGAAATGTAGTAACTAAAATTTCAGGATTAACGTTCTATGTAATCTCATACAAGCCTCCCTTTGGAGAAAATCTTGAATGGCATGTTTCTATGGGATTGTGGTGTCTGTTCCATTCTCGTTCTACCTAGAAAGAACCAGACCAAGTCCAAAATGAAACACTTATTCTAATTTGAAAGGTGTGAAGAATATATCATGACAGACATATTCTTGAACATGGCTTTTAAAGACCAAATCTTAACTGTCACAAAAAAAGCTAAGCCTATTTTCTAGGTTAATAGCAGAGATCATAGCTAGTAATATTTTATATTTACTATCTCTATTAGTTTCCTAAAATTGCAGTAACAAATTGCAACAGGCAGAGAGTCTTAAAAGAATAGAAATGTATTCTCTCACAGTTTTGTAGACTAGAAGTTCAAAATCAGGTCATCAGCAGAACGGACCATGTTCCTTATGAAGGCTCTAGGGAAGAATCACTTCCATGTATCCACCTAATTTCTGTAGGTTACTGGCAATTCTTGGCATTCCTTGGCTTATAGCTGAATCATTCCAATCTCTGGCCCATCCTCTTTTCATATGTCTGTCTGTGTCTTAGACTGGTCTTCCTATAAGGACACTAGTCCTATTGGATTTTGGACCCTAATCTAGTATGACTTCACCTTAAGTAATTACAGCTGCAAAGGCCTTATTTCCCAATAAGGTCATATTGTGAGGTCCCAGGTAGACATGATTTTAGGGGGTGGGGGCACTGTTCAACCCAGTATACTCCCTGTAATCAGTTGAATAGTGCCCCACAAAAAATAATCTGTCCAAACCCTAACCCCCAGTACTTGCAAAGGTGACCTTATGTGGAAAAAGTGCTCTTGAAGATGTAATTAATGTAAGGATCTCAGGAAGAGATCATTGTTTTGGTTTGCTAAAGCTGCCAGAATGCAATATACCAGAAAAGTGTTGGTTTTCACAATGGAGATTTATTAATTTACAAATTTAAAGTTATAAGGCCATGAAAATGTCCAAATTAAGGCATCAAGAGGAAGAGACCTTTTCTGAAAATAGGCTGCTGGCATCCAGGGTTCCTCTGTCATATGGAAAGGTGCATAACTGACATGTGCTTGTCCTTCATTCCCAGGACTCATTGCTTTCAGGTTCTGGTTCCAGTGACCTCTTCTCTAAGCTTCAGTGGGTTCTGTCTTAGCATTTCTGGGGTTTTTCTCTTTAAGCTCTTTCTGGGTGTTTCTCTTTCATAAAAGATACCAGTAAAGTATTAAGACCCACCTTGAACTGGGTGGGTCACATCTCAATTGAAATGACCTAATCAAAAGGTCCCACCCTTAACAGGTGGGCACCCACAGGAATGGATTAAGAGAACATAGCCTTTTCTGGGGTACATAACAACTTCAAACTGACATAATCATCCTGGATTTAGGGTGGACCCTAAATTCTATGACAAGTGTCCTTAAAAGAGAAAGGCAGATAGAAATTTGAGACACAGAGATGTGAAAAGAGAGGCAGAGATTAGAGTGATGTATCTACAAGTCAAGGTACACCACAGATTGCCCACAGTTACCAGAAGCTAGAAGAGTAGCATGGAAGTGAACCTCCCTAAGGGTCTCCAAAATCAACCCTGACAATACCTGGATTTCAGAAATTTGGTCCCCAGAACTGTGAGAGAATATATTTCTATTGCTTTAAGCTACCAAATTTTTGGCAAATTGTTATGGTAGCCTAAGGAAGCTAGCACACTACCCAAATAAACTTCTCCAGAATCTTCTCCAGTCTGATCCTCCCAAAAATATTTTTTTAAGTCTAACAAGGCAAAATGATGACATTTCACTATGCAACTTTCCCCTCAATATAATATGTCTTGCCATTTCTTTTTATAACATTTATAAATATTTTCCTTTTTTGTTCTATTAGAAAATAAATATGATTGCATGCTTGGTAATTAGTTTATAGTATGCTTTTTTTTTCCTTTTTTGTTTCTCCTTTCAGTTCTCTGTGCTTACTTAATGAATGGTTTTGATTGTGTCTACTCTTAGGAGGTCCATTAATCATTATTCATTTACATGTGACAATAAATCTGCATATTATATAAATGAGTAATTGTTTCTACTTTTAAATAGTTCCATTAGAAATAATATACTATGCAAACAGAATATTGAACTATTAACCCATTTCAAGTCATTATTTTAAGCTGTTTTGGAAACATAATTATTATCTGTATGTTATATCTAATAAAACAAATTGCAATATTTCTTGCATCATTCAAATAGATTTTCTCCATTTTATTAGGTTCATTTCAATGGGAAGAAAACATGGCAGTGCTAATTACCAAGCATGCTATTAAATTTGTTTTCTAAAATAGAACAAAAAAGGAAAATATTTATAAATGTTATGAAAAGAAATGGCAAGACGTATTATATTGATGGCAGTGCTATACAAATTGTGTCTGTGAGGTCTTTGGAAGACAGCAAAGAGGAGACAGGCATTAACCCTCCATTCTGTTTGTATGCATTATATTTATAAATAATTCATTAAAATGTTATTTATTACCTTACCACAGAATAAAAGTTTAGTATTACGGCAACTGGTCAAATTCTATCATTTTAGTCAAATAATTATTTTGGGAATATCTACTATATACGGCTTCACCAGGAATGTGGTGGATATAGGATGAATAAGTCATACCCTTGGTCTGTAACTGGATACATATATTAGATTCCAAGTATGTAGAACAGATTGTGTTACAATTAAAAGGAGGGACAACTCAATCTCTGATTCCTTAATCTCAGAGGAATTAGAATGAGAATGGAGACATTAGGTAAATGGAATGCAAATCACAAACAAAGATGAAGGCAAAGTTTAAGCAAAGGATAAGAGTAGGGAAAACACAGAGTGTCTTAGTTTGTTAGGACTGCCATAACAAAATATTAGAGATCATCTCACAGTTCTGAGGCTAGAATTCCAAAATTGAGGTGTCAGCAGGGGCATGCTTCCTCTTAATGGGGAGAAGCCATTCCCTGTCTCCCCCCTGGCTTCTGTTGGATGGACGGCTGGCAATCAATGTTGCCATTTGTGGCATAAGTCAATCGCTGCCTCCATCACATGGCTATCTCTCTCTCAATCTCTGTTTTACTCCAAAATTTCCTCTGCTATGTGCTGGTTTGGAGCTGTTGGGTACCCCAGAAAAGTCATGTCCTTTCAGTCCATTCTTGTGGGGACAGGCCTATTGTTGATGGGACATCTTGATTAAGTTCTTTCCTTCAAGAAGTGACACAGCCCATTCAAGGTGGGTCTTAATCCCCTTGCTGGAGTCCTTTATGAGAGGATAAAAGACAGATGAAACTCAGAGAGCTCAGAGAACCTGAGATAAAAATCTCCAGAGACATTTGGAGACAGCAATTGAAACCAGAACCAGAGGAGAAGGACTAGCAGATGTCACCATGCACCATCTCAAGCAACAGAGAAACCTGGATGCCAGCAGCCTTTCCTCAGGGAAGGTATCCACTTGTTGATGCCTTAATTTGTATTTTCATGGCCTTACAATTGTAACTTGTAACTTAATAAATTCCCGTTATTAAAAGCCAACCCATTTCTGTTCTAATCCAGCAGCTTTAGCAAACCAAAACAGCTTATAAGGACAACAGTCATATTGGATTAATGACCTACCCTAATCCAGTTAGACCTCATTTTAAATAATAACATCTTCAAAGATCTTATTTACAAATATGCTACCATTCACAGGTCCAGATTTAGGACTTAAATATGTATTTTGGGTGGACACAATTCAATCTCATTACATAGAATATAGAGAGAACCACAACACTGCATCAATAACCAAGCTAAAGAATTTGGATTTTATCTTCTAGGACAATCATTTTCAAACTAGGGCTCAATTATAAAATATTGAGTTCCATATTCAAATATGCTTGGTAAATTCTTACATAAGTAGGTTTTCTTTAGGATATCTATGATCAATTAATGTATTAATACTCACTTTGAATCTCCCTGAGAAGTGTAGACTATGCAACCATATTTTGTCATTTAAGATTTTAGTTGTATTACCACTTACATGCTGAGACAGTCTGTTTTTCCAAGGTTGAAATTAATTTTAGAGATAATTATTGAAATCAACTCATGGAAAAAAAAGGAGATTATTATAGGAGAGATAGCAAATATTTTCTGCTTTAATATAACTATGAGTGGTGAATTTGGATGCAAAAATCCTTAAGAAATACTAACAAACTGAATCCAACAGCATAGTGAAAGAACTAAACAGCATATGGGATTTATCCCTGGTATGCAAGGTTGGTTCAACATGAGACAATACATTAATATAATACACCACACATTAACAGAATGAAGGGAAAAAAAGCTACATGATCATCACAATGGATGCAGAAAATGAATTTGACAAAATACAGCATCCTTTCTTATTAAAAATACTTCAAATACCAAGGATAGAAAGAAATTTCCTCAACATGATAAAGGGCATGTATGAAGAGTCCACAGCTAACATCCTACTTAATGGTGAAAATCTTTAAGATCATGAACAAGACAAGGATGCCCAGTATCATCACTGTTATTCAACATTGTGCTGGGAGTTCTTGTCATAGCAATTAGGCAATAAAAAGAAATAAAATTTATCCACATTATAAGGGAAGAAGTAAAACTTTCCCAATTTGCAGATGATGTGATCATGTATACTAAAAATCCTGAAGAATCCACAACAAAGCTTCTAGGGCTAATAAATGAATTCAGTGAAGTGATAGGGTACAAGATCAACACTCAAAAATCAGTAGTGTTTCTATACACAAGCAATTAACAAATGGAAGAAGAAATCAAGAAAAAAATTCCTTACATAATAGCAACTAACAGAAACAAATATTGAGGAATAAATCTAACCAAGGATGTAAAGGACTTGTACACAGAAAACTACAATACATTACTAAAAGAAATTGAAGAAGACCTAAATAAATGGATGGACATTCTGTTTTCTTGGACTGGGAGGTCAAATGTTATTAAGATATCAATATACCTAAAGAAATTTACAGATTCAATGAAGTCTCAATCAAAATCCCAATGACCTTCTTCACAGAAATGGAAAAGCCAATCATCAAGTTTATATAAAAAGTAAAGGGACCCAAACAATTAAGCCATCTTGAAAAAGAAGAATGAAATTAGAGGACTAATAGTTTCCCATCTAAAAAATAATTACAAAGCCAAGGCAGTCAAGGCAGCACGGTACTGGCACAAGGGGCACAAGGACAGACATGTCAACAAATGGTTTAGAATTAAGAGCTCAGAAATTAACCAACTGATTTTTAACAAGGTGACTTTTTACAAAGTAGCAAAGACTAATCAATTGGGAAAGAATAGTCTATTCAACAAATAGTGCTGGGAAAACTGGGTCTCTATTTGGAAAAAAAAAAATAATGAGGACCCTTACCTCACACCATATACAAAATCAACTCAAAATGTATGAAAGGCCATAATATATGAGCTCTAATTACTAAATTCCTGAAAGAAAATGTAGGGAAAAATCTTTAGGACCTTGTGTTAGGCAATGGTTTTTTAGACTTTACGCCCAAACACAAGAAATTCAAGAAAAAAAAAACCAGATAAATGGGACCTCATCAAAATTTAAACCTTTTGGTCCTCACATAAATTTATCATGAAAGTAAAATGACAACCTACACAATGGGAGAAAATATTTGAAAACCACATATCCAACAGAGGAGTAATATCCAGAATATATAAAGAAATCCTTCAACTTAACAACAAAAAGACACATAACTCATTTTAAAAATTGGCAAAAGACAGTAATAATTGTCTCTCCAAAGAAGATATGTAAATGGACAGAAACCCATGAGAAGATGCTCAACATCATTACCCATCAGGGAAATGCAAACCAAAACCACAGTAAGATACCATTTCCCACCCATTAGAATGGCTGCTATTTAAAAAACAGGACATAACAGGAAATAAAACAGGAGAGGATGTGGAGAAATAGGAACACTCATCCATTGCAGTGGCAATGTAAAATGGTGCAGCCACCATGGAAGACAGTTTAGCAGTTCCTCAGAATGCTAAATATAGAACTATCATATGATCCTGCAATCCCACTACTAGTTGTATACCTCCAAAACTGAAGGCAGGTACTCAGATACTTGCACACCAATGTTCATAGTGACATTATTCTCAATTGCCAAAAGATGAGAGCAACCCAAGTACTCATTAACCAACGAATGGATACATAAATGTGGTATCTACATACAATGGAATATTACTCAGTTGTAAAAAGGGATGAAGTCCTGGTGTATGCGGCAACATGGATGAACTAAGACATCATGTTGAGTGAAATAAGACATGCAAAAAAGGACAAATAATGCATGATCTCACTGACTTGAAACAATTAAAATAAGCAAACTCATAGTCAAAATATAGAATATAGGTTACCAGGGAAGAGGGTAGGGATAGAGAATTGGAAGTGAAGGCTTAAAATATACAGGGTTCTCAGTTGGAATAAAGGAAATATTTTAGTAATGTCTGGCTGTGATGGTAACACAACACTGGGAATAAAATGAACAGCACTGAAATACATATCTAAGTATGATTAAAAGGAGAAATGTTAGATTCCATATATGGTAACAGAATAAAAATTTTTAAAAAGTCCATGGAACTACACAACACAAACTGTGACCCCTAGGTTAAACCATGGACTTTACTTAATAGTACACTTATAAAAATATGCTGTCATCAATTGTAACAAATGTTCCACGCCAATGCAAGGTGTTGGGAATCCTGTATTTTGTGCATGATTGTTCTGTAAACCCACAGCTTCCCTAATAAAGACAAAAAGTAGCTACCAAGCAAGATTTAATAAGACAGACTGGGTATACCCTTCTGTGGTGGATTGAATTATGTATCTCACCTTAGACATGTTCTTGGTCTTCTTCAGCATTCTTGTGGGTGTGAATCCATTGTAAATAGGATGTCTTGAAGATATTATTTTAGTTAAGCTGTTATCCAATTGAATGAGGATGGGCCTTAATCTGGATTACTGAAATCCTTTATAAGCAGAAGAAATTCAGACATAGTTGGAGAAAGCCAAGAGGAGGAGAAAGAAGCCAGATGTTAGCAGGAACCCAGAAGAGCAAGGGGGGGGGCATTGTCATATGATAAGATAGTCAAGAAACCCAATAGTGGCTGGCAAGCCAGAACAGTATCAATTCTAGAAGGAAGCAAGCCTCTAACCTCTTAAATTATGAGCCAATAAATTCTTGTTTAAACCAACCCATGGTGTGGTATTTGTCACCCCCCTCCTGAAAGAACTATAAACAATAGACAAAAATCTATGAAACAATGGATTTCAGCTGGTGAATATCAGGCAGAACCATACAGGGATCCCAGAGCAAGGATATACCCATGAGAAGAGCCTGAAAATTGTCCCAGTTTACTGCTTGTGGAGAGTTTACAGGCCACAGCTCTGGGAGGGTAATCTAAATGGAGACTGGAGGTCTCACTGTGTTGAGGAGATTGGGTTGAGACCCCAGGGAAGGGAAAGAAGCTAGAATCTCCAGAGCAGAGAACTAGAGAGGAGACATCAAGCAGCACAGACAGAGTATTCAGCAGTCTCTCCCATTAGAGTGTTCAGATGAGTACTGAATGGAGCAGACTGTGAGTAAACTATGGTGGCTTGGGAAAGAACCACCAAAAAAGCAAGGGATCAATCCTGGTAGCTTCTGGAAATATGTCGTTTTCCTATCAGCCAGAGTGGAAGATTGCATGCTTCAAAATACTGGGCAAAGTACCCAGATAGACTTTTATCTCATTTTTCCTTAGTAGTTCCGCAAAATTAGCCTTCAATACTCCCCTCTTCCCACCCTAACAAAGCCTTAAAACAGGGCTTCAAAACAGTAAACTGTTTCCAAGTAAGTAAAACTTGTTCCAAAACAATCGATTCTCATCTTTTATTTCTTATTGACTTTTCCCTCCATTGTTGTCTGTGGCAATGTACAGATGTAAAAATATATATTTTCCAGAATTCTTTCAGCTAGAGTAGCCATGAGACACAGTTTTGTCATTACATGAAGATGTTGTTGGGAAGGATTTATATAAAAGTTTTCTGAAAGCATGACCAAACTAGCAGATACACACTTCTGGGGCCTTTTATATTTTCTCCCCATTTTATAGAGCAAGAGCCATCCTGATAGCCTGATTCACCAAGGAAGACTGGTCCACCAGGAAGCTGGTTCTGTGGCGAGATAGCACACCAACCCAGTCAACCATCTTTCAGATTTATTTTACATGGAGAGAGAGAGAAAGAGAGGTGGGGATGGGGGCAGGGCAGGGGTTGGGGCACAGATTGAACATACAAGGAAATAAAAAATCTTGCATTTTTGTCTAAGTCACTCTGATTTAGTTTTATTAGTACATGAAAATAAACAAAATCCTTAACACATACCCCAAAAGACACAAATATCAGGATAATCCATGCCTGGTATAAGATAAACCATGACAATATTCAGGTGTCTGCCACAGATGTGATATTCTAGGGAGTTCAATATTTTGTGACATGCTGGGACATCTGCAAGGATCAAGACAAGACAGTGCAATTTGTACTTCCTACCACTTAGAAAGGAACACAAAATATGGCAGGCTTCTCTGAGATTAGGAGTCAGCATATTTCTCATTTGGAGGACAATTCTGAAAATAACGATCCATTTATCAGGTTACATCAAAGGCTACTAATTTTGAGTATGGCCCTGAACAAGAAAGGGCTCTCTGGCAAGTTCACAGACAAGCAGCCCTACCATTTGGACCATGTGAATAAATGAATCCCATGGCACTAGAGGTATTTATGGTAAAGAATGAAGCTGTGGGAAGTAAATGACAAAGCCTAATAGAAGATTTACATATGGACCTTTAAAGTTCTGGCACAAGGACCTGACATCTCCAGCTGATAATCATACACCCTTCAAAAAGCACCTCTAGGCATGCTGCTTGGCCCTTATAGAACTTGGCATCAATTTACCACAACAGAACTGCCCATTAAGTCATAAATTCAGGTGAGCCCAGAAAGTGTCTATTGTAAAATAGAAGTGGTGAATCCAGAACCTGGCTCAAGCAGTTCACATAAGCTGCACAAAAAGATGAAATTACCCCCCATGTCTTGCTCCACTGTTGCATTTATGTCTCTTTGTTAGATGTCATGTATGACTTCTTTGGGGTTTCCTATAACTAGCTGATGGAGGGAGGAAAAGTCCAAGTTGGTCCAAGTATGAATTACTCAGTATGCATGTTCATGTCATGGACCACTTCTGCTCTATATCTCCAAACAGGCATGTCCCTGAAAGACCCTAATGTGGAATATTCCCCACTGGGCAAAGAAGTGAAACTTATCCCACTTTATGTAGAAATACAATTGACCTATGGTAATGATATACATGATATTATGAACAGTCTAGGGAGGAGGCACAGGGATGGACTTAGAAGATATACAGTGTTAGAACATTTGCTTCATAAGTTAATGCCTATCAGAAAGCCTGCACTGCAAAAGAGGCATGAAACCACCAAGTGCACAAATGTCTAGACCATTAAATGTTAGCCAGACTTACTCCTTAGACATTACAGTTCTTCTATCGTGAGATCTTAAAAAGTAATAGCCATGGTGGCAGAGATATAACTTATGCATAGGTCCAACAGCATGAGTTTGCTCACAACAATGTGACTTAGCTCTTTCTGCTGCTGATTGTCTTATCTGCCAGTAAAAGTGAAGGATGCTGAATCCTAAAACAGTGCAATACCTCAAGGAGAACAATCCACCATTTTGGGGGCAATTTGTTTACAATTAGCTCCTTCCAACTTGGAAGGGGTGACGATTCATCCTGAATGGGATTGCCACCCATTAAAGCTATGGCCTTTCTTTTCTTGCATGCCATGGCTCAGCAAGCCCCTTCAAGTAAGGGCTTAAAATATGTTTGATCTAACAACCTGGGAGCGCCTATCATATCTTCTCAAAACAAGGACACTTTAACGACAAAAGTTCTGCAGCAGGGTGCACATGGCCATAGTTCAACCATAAACGGCATGGTCCTGTGACTGCTTATTTGATAAAGCAGTTTAACAGCTTCTTGAAGAAACAGGTGAGGCGCCAGCTTGAAGATGAAGCTCTGAGAGCTGAAATTCCTTCCTTCAAAATGTTGTATAATCCTTAAACTAATGGCCATGGTTTAATGCTTTGTTTCCAATAGTAGAATACATGGGACCGGGAATGAAGGAGTGGTCCCACTCACCATCATTCCCAATGACCAACTGAGGCATTTGAGTTTCCAGTCTGCTCCCTTAAAACACTTTCTAGGTCTAGGGTGGGTCACTCCACAAGAGATGCAATAAGAGTATCACTACACTTAAAGCTCTAAATGATGCCTAGTGACTTTGGTCTCTTTGTGCCTCTAGACCAGCAGGCGCAAAAAGAAGTTACCATGTTGGCAAAGGTTGTTAACCCCAATCATGAGGGCTGATGCTCCATAATGGGGCAAGGCAAAATTTGCATGAGAGTCAGGAGATCTTCTGGGGTGTCTCTTAGTAGGCCTCTGCCTAGTTTTAACTATCAGTGTACCAGTGAAGGAAAATAACTAGGTAAGTACATGGTAACCAGGTGTCAGAACCCTTAGGGGTGAGAGCCCCCATCAAAGACCACCTAGACAGGTAAAAGGGCTAGTTAAGGATGAGGAAAATCTGGGTCGAGTAGCAGAAGAGGTAGATGAGGAGTATCAATTACAGTTTGGGGACAGTGCCTATTTGTACATTTATGTCCCCCAGAAAAGGCCATATTCTTGTGGGGGCAGACCTGTTAGTGTGGATTGGTTTGGAACTATTGGTTCAGTGTCCATGGGGATGGGACTGACCCAAATGTAGGTGATAGCTCTGATTGGATAATTTCCATGGAGGCATGGCCCCACCCATTCGGCCTGGGCCTTGTTTAGTTTACTGGAGCACTATATAAGCTCAGACAGAAGGAGCTCATAGCTAGCTGGAGCTGAGACAGACATTTTGGAGAACCACTTTGAAACACAACCTAGGAGTAAGCAGATGCCAGCCACCTGCCTTCCCAGCTAAAAGAGGTTTTCTGGATGCCAATGGCCTTTCTCCAGTGAAGGTACCCTTTGTTGATGGATACTTTATGGCCTTAAGACTGTAACTCTGTAACCATATAAACCCCCTTTTATAAAAGCCAATCCGTTTCTGATGTTTGCATTCTGGCAGCATTAGCAAACTAGAACAGGGACCAACTACAGGAGAGCTGTAATTCCCTACATGAACCCTTCTTTTGAAAAAATATTTCCAGAAATTGTGACCAGCCAGAATTCTGGAGAAGCCATGCCTAAATGCAAAAGACTAAATGTGCAAAGCAAGTAGAAGTGAGCAGTACAGTGTGTGGATCATAGTGTAGACTAATGGTTCCCCATCCAATGAGCCAGTGCATCCCAGCTGCTTTGAGTGTTAGCTTTTAATGATTCACAGCTGTCCTCTTAAAGATTTACTGTTGTCCAAATGGGGCTGCCTTGCCCTAGAGGTGATGCTCTATACCAGGGATCAATCTACAGTCAATGATTGACTGGTGAGGATACCAAAGGACTTCTCCTTGCCTCGAGGTGAGACCAATTTGTGAGATACTTCAGGCTCCAGAGATTCCTATGGGATCAGACTGAAGCAACAGACTAGCTCTGTTTTCATCCTTCCAACCCCTGTCCTATTCTGCTTCCTTCATTCCTTTATTCCTAAAAAAAAAAAAAAAAAAAAAAGTATTCCTTCACATATCATGTGCATCTAAATCTCTGTCTCAGGCTCTGCTTCCAGAGGAGCCAACCCAAGGCACTATGTGACCATGAGGTCTTCAATTAGGATCACAGATTTTCAGCTTTTTCAGTTGTAATCATCTAAAGATATATATCCTTGTTGTTGTTGAACTTTAAAAATAAGGTTCTACAAAGTCTGTCACTCCATAATTCTTATTATCTTGGCTTCAATCAACTGAGTTGTTGAATGAAGCAATAATGGTAGACTTTATATAGTTTGTAGTATCACAAAGCATTATTCTGAAATGCCAGGAAGAGAGACCCATGACCTGGGGCCTGCTATAGAATATATACTCATCCCTTGGCTGGCTATATCCCTCAAAATGAGTTAAAGCATTTTATAGAACGAAGTTCTTTCACAACCTGATATCATGTCTCTCCTCAAGACTATGGTCTAGGCTCCCAGAATCCTGGGATTCTTATCCAAACAACAATAAGCAACATCTATGGCTAGTGCTGGCTTTGTCCTGAGGAAGGATCATGTTACTTGTGTATGTATCCCTAGGACTGAGAGAAGGTCATACAGTTGTTGAACACAGGGCCATGGATGGTACTTGAATGTGTGGGTGAGAAGGTCCACATGGGTGAGTGCAAGGCCCTTTGCTGTACAGTAGAGAGTGAAGTTCTTGGGAGGTCTGAGTGCTGACTCTTCTCATACCATCATGCAACAGGAAAGAATTCTTACTAGTGAGGATTGAAAACTCTCCTTCCCTTTCAGTTGACATATATATTCGTATGTTTCAAGGTAGGAAAAAAGTATATTTCATTCAATGATTTTTATCTTATTCATAAATTTGTACATATTTAATAAAATATATGTGGATCATAATATACAGTCTTGCCCCAGACCTTGTATTGCAAATGTTGGGTTGAACTTGGTATTATATACATTTCTTTGTTTAGCTCCTAATTTCTATGTTCAAACCTAGGTAATGTCTGTGCATAAAGTTAAAATACAATAGGTCCGAGGAATCCCCATACACAATATTCTTTCCTTTTGTTCATCTTCTTCATCTAAATATATTTTTGAAAACTTTACATGCCTGAATTTTTGAAATGTCCATTAATTCATCTTTTCTACAAACATTTCATTTTGTTCTATACTGTCCCTGCTACTAACCTCATTTATGTGTACTTGTATTATTTCTCTGTTCTTGATGTATTTTGTAACTCCTCTCTATTTTGTATCATATGAGAAACTCATTAATATTCCATTTACTTGCTCTTCCAAATTCTTAATTAAAATGCTAAACAGGATATTAAATCGGATGGAGGCAAAGAGTGACTCCTGTGACAGACCACAAGCCAACATCCGCAATATAATGTATTGCTATTTATCAGGTTTCTTGGTATGATATTTCAGATAGTTTTCTGTGACTGTGAAATTAATTTGATATTTTTAAAAATAAAGATTTGTTTGAAAACTCTTCCTATGGTTCTCAAGGTCATTATTACAGAGTTTAAGAAATAGAATTCTTCCATTTTATAAGGATCATTAATTAAAATATCATATTCAAATGCTTGTCTTAATCAGGAAACAATTTTAGCAGTGCTTTCCTTTTGGAAACATCATTGAGAGCCATAATTAATAGTGAAAACAAAGAGTTATGGCTTACTATATTATCAAAGTGGTATTATTGTAGGAAAATGTGCCAGTGGTAAGTAAAACAGTGCCAAATGTGTGACTCTAGAAAGTGAGCCCAGGAAAAGCATAGTGTAGTAAATGGCTTGTAGGAGGTGGCTTGACAAATGTCTACGATGTTCATTCTCCTTCTATGCTCACTTTTTTAGGGCAAAGTGGTTTCTACTTAACAACCAGAGACTTACCTAACATTAAAATAATTTCTGTTTAAAACTCATTCACTGGTTAATAAGGAATTTGGAAGATTCTAACAATATTTTAACTTTAATGTACAAGTTTTCATCTTAAAACTGTAAAATATTAAGAATGGTTTTGTATATTCATACGAGAATTGCTTGAACCTTCACTCCATTGCATAAACATGTTTTGAAGGTACATCATTCTCCTTGTTTAGAAATTGAGGTATTTAATTTTTTCTACCAAAATCACAAGAGTAGTGGATAAGGAGTCCATGTTTGCTGGTCGTTATAGTTTTTCTCTATATAATTTGGGCCATGAGATACATATCAACCATTTTGTACCCACTCTATGTATATTGGTCTTTTATTATTCCTAAAACACACCTGTAAAAACTCCTAACATGTAAAAATCAGTTTAAATGACCAGGGATGAGAATAAAAATGTAAGATATCTCCAAGAGTATTTGGAAACATTTTTTTCAAAAATAGTTAATTAAATATTTGCTAAATATAGCCATTTAATCAAAATGAATATAGTTAAAAATAAATTTTAAGCAAACCATAGAGCTTTTAGAATTTCACTAATAATTATAAACTCTATGGCAAATATTCTAGCTCACAAATATTGGAGGATATGAATACACATTTTTCCAAAAGCTTATGCTGAATATTATGGACTGTCATTAACACATTCTCCAGTTTTAATATGTCATTTATTTGACAGATATTTATTGAAAATCTATGATGCTTGAGGCTTTTTTTAATGAGTAAAGGACACAATAGTGAATTGTAAGGATAAAGTTCATATCCTCATAAGGGCTGGAATGACAAAAGCTTGTAAACTAATGAATATAATGGAAGTCTCAGAAAATGAGAAATATCACAAATGAAGCGTAATTGGATATGGAGTGTCTGAACAACTGAGGAAGACTACTTATTTAAAAGGATTAGCAAGACATATTATTTTTCATAATTTTTACCAAACTTTGGTTATACAATCACTTGAAAGTGTATATCTTATAATAGATGGATCCACAAGTTTATGACACATTTCAAATTTTGTCCCCAGAATAGAGAAAGAGACTCTAGGAACCTGCTATTATTCATGCTGAGAGTAAATCAACACTTGTTAGAGATCAAAGCAACGAACTTGAGTTACTTTGCAAATTTAAATCGGGAAATGTTATTTCACACAATGAATATATAGGTATTATAATAATGAATATAAAGATAATATAACTATGCTGAAGTCTAGGTTAAGATATTATCTTCCTTATAACTATTATTATATGCAAAGCAATGTTGAATATATTTATAATATTTCTTTTTTGTGTTGAACTATTATAAATATTATTTTCAATCTCATCTTAACTCTATTGAATGTCTTGATTTAGTGAACAGTATACAGTATATAACTATATTCATAAGTACATGAAAATGAATATTTGAACACAATATCACAATATAAGCAGAAATTCAGTAACAATTCAAGGTATGTTCTGAAATTATCAGTCTGGCTCCTCTCCTTAAATTCTTTTAGATTGCCCTAACTTTACCATTAAATGATTCCATTATAATGACTTGCATTTTGAATGTCAAAGCCAATCCTTAAGACAAGTTATGTAGGTACATTTCATACTTACTGGTTCCAAAATGCTTTGCCAATCCCATTAAGTTCATTAAATCAGGTGCATAATTAAAGTCACAGATACTTTGTACAGGTTTTCAGAGTCTGCCAGTTACTCCCCCAAAGAGATGTCAGTTGTTGAGGTATAGATTTGTGTTGTGGGAAATTATTATATTAGTGGTAGTCATTCATTTATTGACTTGATGTCTAAATGGACAAACCGAAGGCTAGTATACACATTAAAGTATAGTAGAGGAAATTATAGAGCTTGACCATTCTCTTTTAAAACCTTTATTTACTTCATCTATTTACTGTGTGAATACAGAACTCAAAGAGTGTATCTGGCACCTAAATGTCAATTTAACCTTCAGGCTTCACAAATTTTATTCATATTAAACTACATCTCGGAAGTGCAGAATGCCACAGGTCTAAATGCATGCTCTGGATCTTTAATTATAATAACCTAGCTGTTAGGGGGAAAAAAAGTTAGCATTACAGTGTTATATTATGGACATCTAGGACATAAATAAATTTTATTTCATAGATGAGCCACTTAAAAAATAAAAAAATACCCATGCTCAGGGAATACTGGTTTTAAGTCTATGGAAAGGAAAAAAGTGCTTGGAATGAAATCAGGGTTCTGGAAAGATCAGATTGAAAGTTCACACAAAATGATGCCTCGCTTCACTCAAGTAAATGTCAGATATCAGTTTCAGAGCACTGTCCTGATTTTTAAGAATAGAGCCATTGATCAGTGGGTAATGTGATGAGCATAAAGTTTTATAAAACTTTGGAAATTAATAAAATTCTTCATTGCAGTAAAATGGGCAATTACTTTCTGCACATGGGATATAGAGGTCATTTGCAGAGTCTGTCTTTGAAAATGTAGCCCTTTAAGATGGCATTTCACTCTATAATATTAAAATGCAATTTTCATAGGCCAGTTTTCTTCAGCTGAAGTCAAGTGGAATGGAGAAATAGTTTACAGAAAATTCAGGAAAAAATATTTCTTTGTCTCTTTACTTTTGTTGCAGCCATCCAAAGAGTTTTATTGCATCTAACCCCAGGAGTAATTTGATGGTACTAATCAGAAAAGTACAATTGAAACAACTAAAAAATTAAAAAATATTAAAATAAAATTTTAAAAAGTTGACTTAGCTACATTTCCTTTCCAATTCACACACCAGTTATCCTGGAGGTAATCTGTATTACAGCCCCATCAAATTCAGACAGTAAGTTGTACAGGCACCAGGTGTACAGAAAGCACCTTATGTTTGAATTTAATTTCCTGATGCTTTAAAAAATGATATATTACATTATTAACCAACTTCATGGACTCAATGTTATTTCAGATAATTTTAATCTAACAAAAGGGTTATGTTTTATGAGTTTTATTTCAGAGCATGGATAATCAGTATTTTTATTTGCTTATTACTTTACACAAGACAAAGGAAACTTGAAGGCTGAAATAAACTTCATTATCATTGGGTTATCATAGAAAACATGGAATGTTTAGAAGTAAATTCACAGAATAATGAATTTCACTAGAAAAGATTATGCCTCTGGAGCAAATACAATTAAAAGAAATTCTTTAAGATTTTTCTTTGTGTTTTAACTTAATTTAATATAATATTAAAAGAGGTTATGGTGTTTTTGTATTTATTGCATTGAGGAATACAGGCCTATGTGGACACAAAAGCACACAACAGTTCCTGAAAAATATTGTCAGTTAGGATATGGATTGGTGTTTGGTTTAGAATCTCAACTCCAAAAGATTTAAAAGTAAGATATTTAGTAAGTAGCTCACTTCAATATCTGGAGTCCTGACTGTGTCAAGATTAGTTAATTCAAATGCACAAAAGCACTAGCCCATATGCAGGAGCTTTCTATCATTTTACTCTGCCTTCCTCAGCAGTTTTGCTTTTGTGCGAGGTGAAAATTTTTTCCCAGAGCTCACCCTGCAGAATCCACCTCATATCCTTTGGCCAGAATGACATTAGGCACCCATTCCAAAATAAACCACTGATGCTTGGAAAAGAATGACGATGATTACTTCAACCAAGTGAAAATCAATCTCCTACCAATGAAGGATTGGGGGAGAGTACAGACAAATGGGGGCTCTCTGTGAAAGAAAGGAAATGGATGGTGAGCAGAGAACCATGTGTGATTTTCACACCAACACAGGAAACAGTTCGCTTATTAGGAGAATCTTGGTAAATAAATAAACTGATATATTTATTAATCCAGTCTCTCCTATAAACCCAAAGGAAGCAGAAGAAAGAATTATTCAAAGTGAAAAGAGGGCCTAAAGTTGACTATCTTAAGCTAGTTGGTCCCAGAAAATAGCACAGGATTTGAAGACATTTTTGATAATATTTCTGTTATGAATTTGAAAGAACCAATACTCAAATCCATTTGAGTGATTTGAACAATAGTGACATGTTTTGACTTTAATTTATGACTATTATTTTTAACTTTTTATTTTAAGATTTTAAGAGGAATAGTTTGTATTTACATAGCATATTCAATTTAGGGGGAAGAAAAAGCATTCCGTAAATTGATTAAGTAACTATAGGCCATGTTCTATCCTTAATTTTTTGCTATTGTATTCATCTTTAGAATTTTAGGACAAAAGTATAACATTTCTCAATATTGAAATGAATTCACCCATGTTTGCTGATTATGTGGAAATTATTTTATAAATTTATACTTTGCAACAGCTTTTATTGTTCCCACATATTTTAGGTGTAGACACATGTGGCAGCTTAGAGCTAGGTACTCAAGAAAAATACGTTGTTAATCTTAATCCCTTCCTGGGTTTATGAACCTAAAGTAAATAGGATCGTTTGATAACATTACTTCAGTTAAGGTGTGGCCCAACTGAACCAGATGGGTTTAAATCCTATTACTGGAATCCTTTATAAGCAGATGGAAATTCAGACACAAAGAGAGAAAGCCATACAGAGCAGCCAGGAACTGAAAGTCAATAGAACCTGGAGTTAAAGGGAGGAGTCAGGGGAGGAAGCCATGTGCTTTGTCATGCTTCAGAAACGCCAAGAGCCAAGGATCACTTGCAGCCAGCCCCAGAATGTCACAGTCTTCTAGGAGAAAGCACTGTCTTGATGAGGCCTTGATTTTGGACTTCTCCTAGCCTCAAACCCATGAACCAATAAATTCCCATTGTTTCAGCCAACCCATTGCACGATACTTGTCTTGACAGCAAGGAAACTAAAACAAAATACATCAAAGGTCTCTTGCCGTAATCTAGGGCAAGATTGGGGCAGGAGAGGGAAGGGAAGGGAAGGGAAGGGGAAAGGTGGAAAAGGGAGAGGAAAGGAGAGGAGAGAAGAGGAAAGGGGAGGGGGGAGAATAGCAGAGAAGAAAAAAGCATAAAATGTCTTATATGGAAACAAAAGTACTAGAAGAAAAATGAGTAAGAATTATTTTAATCTATAAAAATTAAAGTTCAGTGAAGTGAAATTAAATGCTTTATATTAAAAATAAAGTATGCCTTTTTTCATACTTTAAATTAATTAAATTTGACTCTAAAAGCATATTTGAAAACAATTGTCCATTTTTGGAATAATAATAAATAATATACAATATTGTAGCACCACATTGTCATTTTTATTTAGATAATTTCCTGGACTTTTGAATGTGAGTATTCAATCTTAATACACTTTGTTCCTGAGACTAAGATAATATCTAATAAGTTTTGAATTTTTTGGAAACAAAATCAAATATCACCTCAGGTTTGAATGTGTGGATATTATCTTAAGTTGAATTTGTGTGATATAGTAGACTCAGATGTTCTTAACAGATAGAACTTGATTTGAGCATGTGCTTGGTATTTAAACTTTTTTCCTTTGGTCAAAAATTCTAAATTAAATTCATTTATCTGAAGAAAAGCAATAATAAAACCCATCCTTGTGAATTCATTTGAAATGAAGTATATATGTGTATGTATGTGTTTGTATTTATCCATCTATATAAACATACACATTTATATACATAAAATACTTATATGTAGGTGTGTGTGTGTAAGAGACTGAGTTTCTATGTTTATATCTATCCCTCATATAAACATATACATTAATATACATAGAATACATACATATAGGTATGTATGAATGTGTAATAGATTGGATTTGTGTATATATCTTACATAGAAGTTTGCATACATACATAACGAAAATAAAAAACAATAAAATATTATATTATTTTGAAATCAAAATCTACTGTAATATATATTAATCAGTGCCTTAATATTTCCCATTGTTGATCATACCTGAAAGCTTTCCAAACCGTTAACAAAACATTAAAATGAATTTCAGAGTTTATTTTAAGCTTAGTGAAATATACTACAAAATGTGATGCATACTATTGAGGATTAAATCACGTCTCCCACAAAAGGCAAGTTAAGTTCTGGTCCTGTGAGTGTGAACCCATTTGTAAATAGCACCTTTGAAGATGTTATTACTGTTTGCCCAAATTGAATGATGGTGGGCCCGAATACAATATGGCTGAAGTCCTTATAACAAAAGACATTGGATACGGAATGAGAAGCCATGGTGAGCATTCAGAAGCTGAAGTCAGTGGAACCCAGAAAAGAAAGAAGTCTCTGCCATGTGCATTGCCATGTGATAGAAAAGCCTTGAACCAAGGATCACCAGCAGCCAGCCCTAGAATGTCTTCTGGGGAAAACATCGCCTTGCTGATGCTTTCATTTTGGACTTCTTAGCCTCAAAACTATGAGCCAATACATTCATATTGTTTAAGCCAAACCATTTTACATTTTTTGCTTTAGGAGCTGAGAAAGTAAGACATACATACACATAAATGTAAATTAATACTCATGAACAGCAAATTGGAAAATAAGCAGTTAAAAAGGATAAGCTATTTTACATTGTTCTAGTTTAGGTAGACATAAAAACAAATTCTCCTTAATCTATCTTTTTTGGTAACTTGGTTAATAACATATTTAGGAAAATCTAAAGAGCTGGATATGAATTGATTGAATATTCGTTTGTATTCAGTTATAGTATATATTTGAAAAAAGTAAGATAAAATCATGATAGATGTTTGCTGCAGATGGGAAAATTTATCAGAATTTTTTTTTTAATTTAGACAACATTGAATTGATTTAATACTAAATATAAGTATTTGACTCTGAAACTTTTTAAAATGTTCACTAAAATCCAGAAAGCTTGCAACATAATAATTGCAATTTATCTAGACAACGGTATAATATAGCCACAGATCCTTTATTGATGTTCTTAAAACTTTAGTTTGCAATTCAGGTAATTCAAGATGAAAACAAACATTGACTCAATATTCTTTTACTATGATGGCGGACATAATGATCAACATCGTGCCATCACAGTGTTTCCTAATGCCTGATTGGTATTCTATTCCGTGCAAGGGCCCAGCTGTGAGCTCCATCCTGGGTTTCTGTTTTAAGCTTATTCTTTATAAGTTTGATAAGTTTATGCATATGTTCAGAATTTATTTTTATGCTATAGGCCAACTTGCAGCATCTGAGTCCAGTAGAACAATATTCCTATGTTGCATTGTATAGGTCAGAAAAAATCAGTGCAATCCTAGAACATTCAAAGAATGTGGTTGGATACTCAGTATAAAATCATAATTTAAAAATAAGTCTTCATTTTTCCTGAGCTAGTATGAACATCACAGAAACATGCCTGAATAAAATAGGTAAGGGATACATGGCTTTGACATTGTTCTGTTCTGCTGGGAAATCTTTCCAAGATCTAGGTATCTTAAACCCAAACTGGGTTATCCTTTATTTGAAAAACCTATATACATTATCTATTGTTCTAGTGATTCATTCATTCACTCAACACACATTTGTTGAAAATTCCTACTTGGTTAACATTAAATGCTATGGTGAACTCATCAAGGTTACTATGAGAACACCTGAGGGTATCTAAATGTTTTGCCAATTTTAAAAAACTATTGTCAAGATGTCAGCTTATTCATGGACAGCCATGGATCTGTTTGACAATCACTGTGTCCTTAATAGAAAATTTATTGGCTTCTATAGGATCTAAGATAATTTAACTGGAATCAAAAATTCTTATTTACCCTGTTACTCAGCTCTGCATGATCAGATTGGAAATGTAGTGTTTTGTGAAAATCCAGTTCTGGAGTCATATTGATAGTTCCAATTATTTCTCCTATTATATCTATGGCTTCCATTTCAAGCTAAACGCAGAATATCCTGAAACTCCTTAATGATAATTCTAAACTTGTCCAAATGTCTATGGTTGATATCTAAAACTCATATATCCTTTTATTACCACAGACAACCTTGGACAAGATTTGGATACTTGTCCAAAATCTTGATGTATATTGAGACTGATGCATATTAATAAGCCCATGTACCTGAATAATACCCTTCAGCTTGGAAGGCTTGAACTGAGATCTTATTATCATCACAGATAAATATTCTAGTTACATTTAGCTATCAGTTAATCAGGCAGGTGACTCCAAATCCTTATGAACAGATAATGATGAGAACACTGGATTGGCCTAGTGCCGCATTTAAATGACAGAGTAATAGATTCACTTTATTTTCATAGATTGAATGTCCTTGGAAAATGTTAAAAGACATTGTATAGTTAATCAGCATACCATATGTTTAGGGAAAATTAGTTCTCATGAGATTAAGTCATTCATTCATTCAGTAAATACATAATTAGCACCATATGTGTCAGGTGTTCTATTAGATGGTATAACAATGAGATAGCATTGCAATTATTATAGTATTTATTTCCTGATTTTACAGAATGAAAGAATAAATTTACCAAGCTCACAAAAACGATGTGCATCCAGAAATAGGACACTATTTTTTCAAATCAGAGGCAGCATAAAAACTACATCCAATTTTGGAAGCACTATGTCATGAATGAAGATTGAACAAACATCATCATCATATGAGCACTTTTTAAATGCACCCAACTTAAATAAGGAAGTATTTTATTGTCTCCATAATGTTTATCCTTGTCAAATACCAATTTTTAAATAAACTTGTAGGAAACTATAATCATATGTTGCCGCTCATGGTAACTGTTCTCTCATATGTTATGTTCTCTCATATGGTCTCATAAGGTCTCTCATATGTTATGTTATGTTATGTTCTCTCATATGTTATGTTATGTTCTCTCATATGTTATGTTTTTGTTCTACCATAACTGCAGACCATAATACTGGTAAACTGATGTGTTAAAACAAGGTTGACACTAAAAATTATTCTTTCAAAACTCTGATATACACTGCATAATTTTTTTTTCATTTTATTTATTACTTATGGTCTATCCTAGACTGCCTGGGCTACATAAAATACTGCACAATAGGATGGCATAACAACAGAAATGTATTGTCTCATGGTTTTGGAGGCTATAGGTAAAACATACAGATTTCAACAGGCCATGCATTCTCCCTGAGTCTGCAGAATTTAAGTAATCCTCTACCACATGGTGATCTATCTCTCCTTGAGTCTGCTCCTCTGATTTACACTAATTTCTGGCTTATTCTTACTTTTGGTTTCTACTGAGTGACTGAGTCTGGATTTCCTTTAGTTATAAAGACTCGGTCATATGGATTAAGGCTGATTTGGATTCAATTTGGCCTCATTTAAAAAGGGTCTTCAAAGATCTTATTCACAAATGAGTCCACACCTCAACTAATAATAATATCTACAAAGATCCTGTTTAAAAATGGGTGAACACCCACAGGAATGTGAATTAAGAATTTAATATGTCTTTCGTAGGGTACATGATTCAATTTACAACAAACCCTTCTTTCAGTCCTTATATAGTAGTCAGAATAATGGCCTGCAAAGATGCCCATGCCCTAGTCCCCAGAATATATTAATATAATACCTTACATTTGAAAAGAGATTTGGCAGGTATGATTGCGATTTGGGGCCTTGAGATCAGGAGATTTTCCTGCATTATGTAGGTTGCCCAAGTCTAGTTACATCGGTCCTTAAACGCAGAGAAGCTTTCCTGGCTGTAGTCAGAGAGAGAGAGAGATGCAACAATGGAGATGGTGTCAGAGAGATGTAACATAAGGAGGATTTCACTGCCTTTATAGGCTTTGAAGAGAGAGGTGGGGGCCATGAGCCAAGGAATGGAGGTGGCCTCTGGAAGCTGCATAAGGCGAGGAAATGGATATTCAGCAAAAACCTCCAGAAAAGAATGCAGCTGTCTTGATTTTTAAGACCAATGAGACCCTTGTCAAACTTCCAACTCAAAGAACTACAGGACAATAAATATGAGTTGTTTTAAGCCACCAAGTTTGTGGTATATGTTACAGCTGAAATAGAACAGTAATACACTATATTATTTAAATTTCTATAGAATTCAAATGTATTTTCTTCTATACCTTTTTCTGACAATACTCATGGCATTGTTCTTTATTGACTATCTTTTGCTTCTCTCCTTTCCATTTTAATAGTATGGAATAATATGGAAAAATGTCAAAGAATGTCACAACATTTTGTATTTTAATTCATCATTTATAGAAGTTATGAACATGTTTTCATAATAAATTCTGACATTTCACTTTGATTTAGATGTGCTATTTAACTTCATACCCAAATCATAAATGGATCAGCTGAAAATCTTTCTTTGATCTAAATTACCTATTTTTTAACTATTTTCTTAAACATCATTTGGAATAAAAAATAATTGTTCTCTCAAATATTTAATAGGCTTTAAATTTTAATCATGCCTTTTGCAAACCTTCTCCCATTCCCTCTAGCAGTGATTTCTCACCCTTCTGAACTCTCAAAGCAGAGTATATAATGCATTAGACTGGCTAAATTTACCAGGCATGTCTTTCTTGTGTCACCAAAAAGTTTCCATGATTCCAGCAGGATAAAATAGTCATCTACTACTACCATTTTAGCCCATTCAAGAAACCAATGAAATGAATATCATGGAGTGGATCTTTAATACAAATTTACTAACCTGTATTTTCTGAATGGGTCAATAATTACTTTTTCTCTTTGTTTCTCTACAGCCTTTTATGCTCAAATATGATTATTTTATGCTATATTCTCTAGGAAATATTAACATAAGAATATAAAGCAAAATAATATAAATGTATAGAGAAAGTGGTGGTTATCCTAGTGTATCCACAAAATTTTAGTGACTTAATTTTCCATATTTGTGACTGACAAGAGTTGCAATAATCACATTCAATTCCTGATAAACATAACAATGTATTTGCACAAGTTGGTTCTCTTCTTCATGTAATTAATTTGAACACAGTATGTTTATATAATACCAACTTAAATGAAAGTGAGTAGATATGACATTTATACCAATTAAAAAGTTACATTATTTAAACACCATATTTCATCTGACATGGTTTAGTAGCTGCTCTCATAAGTGAATTAGCGAGCTAGAAAACATATCTAAAAAATTAACCAGAATGTGGTAAAAAAAGAGACAAGGAGATAAAAACAAAAAGAAAGAGATGCTATAAGACATGGAAGATGCTACACAAAGATTTAATGAGCATTTAACTTAAGATCAAAGAAGAGAGAATAAAGAACAAAAAGAAGCTATAATTGAAAAACTATTGGCTGAGTATTTTCAATATTTCTATATTTCAGGAAAAACAAGGATTTTCCCACCAAGGAAGCAAAACTTTCCCAAGCAGTGTAAAGCAAAAGAAAAGCAGTATAAACCATGCCTAGAAACAACATGCAGAAACAACAAAGTGCCAGGACAAAGAATATATCTTAAAAGCAGTAAGAGAGAAAGAAAATTTCACATACAAATGAATGATGAATGACAGCATAATAACACTTTTATTTTTTCAGCAATAATACAAGCAAAACACAGTGGAACAGTATCCAAAAATGTTCATAGAAAATAACTGTCACTCAAATTTATGTATTCAACAAAACTAATTTTCAAAAATTAAGGTGATATTTGGAAATAAACCAAAGTCAAGATAGTTTGTTACTAAAATACCTGTGCTGAAATAACTTCTAAGAGTGTGCTCCATAAAGAAAAACAACAGTGCTAGAAGTATGGTAGGAGATTAAAGAGCAAATATCAGAGCAATAAGGTAATGCATAGATGTGGGAGGAAGGAGGTAAAGCAGCTACCAGTGATCCAGTCATTCCCTTTACTTGGGGAACTCCAAGGGGAACAAAGATGACAGTTAACTGTGAAACATCTCCTTGCCAATTAGACCACCTCGGGCCTTACTTGTTGAATGCTTTCAGTGCAGATGCTGCACAGATCAAGGATTACTCATAGTAAATAAACTCAGATTCTATGAAACTTACTCCCTTGGAGGTCAGACAAGCTATACAGTATCTGGTGTGTAAAACGGAAACATTTCCTATTTTATGTTCTCCTTGTTCTGTGAGGAAATAGTTAAGAACCTCAGTTGGAGACCTCATCTATTGTTCTAGACCACAGGTACATGCCCAGCACAGAAAGGAAAAACCAGAGCAGACACTCTGAATGCCCTGGACCTATCTCTCTCTGCTTCAACTCATACTGAAGATCCTGATTAAGATTTCTGGTTTATATAAATCTGATTTGACAATCCAATCCTGTGTTAATATTGTCTGTAAAAATGATAACATTAATGTACAATTGTGGGGTTAAAATTATGTTCAAATATAAACTATTAGAAAATAACAGCAATTAAGCCAGAATGTTGTGATAGGAGTTAAAATGTTCTCTTGTTTTCATATATTTTTATGGAGAATGCTAAGGTAATGCTTGGTCTTAAGAGTTTTTTCTTTTGTATATAGTAAAATGTTTGAGATGATTATTACACTGGGAGATACAACTTATATAATTTTCAAACCAGAAAAAAGAAAAATTTTAAATGAGCAAAATACATTCAACCAATGAAAAAGAGAATCAAGAAAGGTGAAAAAGATAAACAGAGGAGCAGGGTAAAAATAAAAAGCAGAAAGCAAAATGTTAGGAAAAATCCACATAAATAAATTAACACAATGAACTAATCTCAGCAGTTGAAAGACAGAGATGGTAAAATTGGTTGATGAAACAAAATCAAGCAATACGCTTTTAGCAAGAGGCATTTCTAAAGCTTAATAACAGAAAAATGTTTAAATAAAAGACATGAGAGAAGATAAATCAAACAACACCCATCAATAGAAAGCTTTGTAGCTTTACTAATTACAGAGTTTCATACAGAACATATCATTATTGATAAAGTTGATGACTACATAATGATAAATTATTAAT
This sequence comes from Choloepus didactylus, assembly GCF_015220235.1. Classification (NCBI taxonomy): domain Eukaryota; kingdom Metazoa; phylum Chordata; class Mammalia; order Pilosa; family Megalonychidae; genus Choloepus; species Choloepus didactylus. The sequence continues at coordinate 51,131,754 of NC_051317.1, read as the reverse complement.
TCTACCAAACAAGCAAAATATTTAAAACAAAGTGAGAAAATATCAAATCTGCCATCATAGCCAACAAATTTCTTGTTATTTGACACTTCAAGAAGGTCAAATATAATAGTAAAATTATAGGGCTGAAAAAATAGATTTAACATATTTTATATAATAGTAGGCTTTTGTGGAATTAGTTGCTCAAATTAGAGAATATACTTGCACTTCTTACCCCAACCATGGAAGACATCACACAGTATGCCACAAAGTAAATTTAAAGAAATTTTTAGGGATTATTTAAAAAACAAAACAATGAAATTAAATTATGTCAATAGTGAAGTATAAATTTAAATTATAAAATAAAAAAAAAAACTTGAACTAAGAAAAGAAGAAGCATTCTAATTAGCATATGGTTCAGAGATGAATTCATGGTGAACATTAAGGAAAAAATAAAAGAAAAATGAATGATAATGAAAATATATACAAACTTGTAGGAAGCAGTTAAGTCGATATGTAGAAGTAAATTTAGATGTAAAAATGCTCTTATCAAAAGGTTAAAGGCTGAATTTTAATGCATAAAATCTATATCTTGAAAAGTCAGGGGTTAAAAAAATAAGATTAAAGAAAAGTGATAATAAAAATAAAAGCAGAAATCATGAAACTAGGAAAATACATATGATAAAGATGATCATAAAAGAAAATGTATGTTGGAAAAGACTTATAACAAACTTCTGGAGGGTTTGATCAAGAAATAAAATGACCAAATTAGGTATTGTGATAGTTTGAAGCTGTATGTCCCCCCAGAAAAACATATTCTCAAATGCAACTCATTCCTGTGTGTAAATCCATTGTTAGTAGGACCTTTTGATGAGGTTACTTCAGTTAAGCTGTGTCCTACCTCATTCAGGGTGGAGTACATTATAAATGTAATGAATATGGAAAGAGAAAAGCCATGAAAGCAAGAAGCTGAAAGCAACACAACTGGGGAAAGAAGGGAGAGCCCAGTAGACACTGCTATGGCAGACACCACAAATATACAGTCTTTGGGAGGAAAGCATTGCATTGATAATGCCTTAATTTGGACATTTTATTGGCCCCAAAACTCTATACTAATAAATTCCCATTGTTCAAGCCAAACCATTTCCTGGTACTTGCTTTAAGCAGCCTGGGAAACTAAAACAGGTATTAAAAAGTAAATGACTACATATATATCACACGTTAAAAATGTAATACATAACCAAATTTTAGGCCAACAAATTTAATGAAGAAGAGGAAGTAGAAAGACCTCTAACAAAATAGAGATAGATAAAATAAAACTAATAGATAATATAAAACTAATTCAGGAAAGGAATACTTCTATGTAACAGATAAAATAAATACATAAATTTCTATAGAACAATTATAAAGAAATTGAAGCAATATTTTGGAGTCTTCCACAAAGAAAATGCTAAAGCATGGTGAATTTCTGTGTAGATTTTATTAAATTCTTGGACAGATGATGCCCATACTATATCACCTTGTCTAGTAAACCAATAATTCTTTTAAAAAAGGAAATCATCATTAATAGAAAAGGACAGTGCAATGAAAGAAAATTATAGGCCCATTTACCTTACAAAAGTCAATTAAAAATATTAACCAAAATACTGGCAAATCAAATCTAACATTAATATAATTTATAAGGTGATAAGTTACATAACATTTATAATTTTCTAATTCTTATGATGAGCTGATAGCATTCATTGTACTGTTTGATAAACCATATTAATGATCTTTATGTTATTTCATGTCATATTTAAATTTGAAATTTAAAGAAAAAAAAGAATTGATTTCTACAATGCATCCTGCAAATAGCTATCATTTTTAGTGTTTAATATGTATCAGTTGCTAAATAAAAATGATGTTAAAAAGTGAACCAAAAGATAATCAGAATGTGTTCTAAAATGTTGGATAATCTAAACTTGTCTTACGATATTATCTAATCAAGACTTAGGAATAAATATTCAAATAGCAACAAATACCGACAACGAAAACAAAAAGCAAGTAAAATACAGCAAGAAATTTTTAAGGGAGGGGAATTACACTTAATTCAGAGACATTCTTCACACCAAAAAGTAGATATGGTAGTACATACTACAATGAATCATATGTTAAAATTCAGGTTATACCCTCACTTGCCTACTCACAGTGTTTGGAAGTCATTGGGTTCTATTTCTTTACAAATATTAGGCCTAAACTGTTTTTACCTAGAATATAGTTATCTCTAGGAAATTTTTTGAGAACTATGATGTTTACTAGTTCCCTGCAGTGTCTATTTAGACATTAACTGAAAGAGCCTCTTAGTAATGAATTCATTTTATGGAAAAATCCCGAAGTACAAATTTGATTCAAGAAAAGTAAAGGGGCTGGTATCAGAGGAATGATTCTTAGATGCTCAGTTTCTACTGTTCAGATTGTCTTCACCCATAACACGCACTCACCATGAGACTTATTCCTGGGCCCCTCTCTAAAACAAAGGTATATAATAGTGAGTAAAAACTAAAATGAATATTTGAGTAAACTATTTTGAGATTCTAGACAAAACATCTATGTCACCAGCAAAAGCAGTGATGTCTGAAAATGGGACCCTCTACAATGATCATGAAATGACTCACTGGAGTTTTGGTGGGAAAATACAGGGGTGGTGTCACTCCAAGGCAAACAAACATGAGACAAGCACACTACTGCATGGGGAGTAACAGTAGTCAGTGAGTTGAGGCTGAAAGGGAGAGAGGGTAGAAACCAAACAATAGCCAAAAGAGAAATGTTACATTGGTCATAAAGACTTATGAATGGCTCTAATTTCTCTTCCCTGTTAGACAGACGTTGGTTTATGCTATTGTAAAAATAATCTAAATGCATAACTTTTTCCTCTATAAATTTTCCAAGATGAGTATATTTAACAATCTATAATGGACATCACAATAACATCATTCACTTATATTTAAACTTTACTTTTTACCTTTACTCTGATTATATAAATTTATGGCTTTAATAGTAAACACATTTAGGTATACGGGGTATTGCTAAGTACTTTCAATTATTACATCAGTTGTGGGAACATTTCAGATGGTGTGTATGTGTGTTGTGTGTGATTCCTTTTCTAGTGCCATTCTATAATCATTCTATACTTACTATTAATCACTTTATATTGATATTATGGCCTTTAAAGACATTCTCTATGTCATTAATGGAGATATAATTCAAAAGTCAAAGAACTCTATGCATACATAGATGATGACTTTTATTGTTGTTTTAACATTTTACACACCAGGCTCTTTTAATTAATATTCCTTTCAACCAGCAGTCCTCAAATATTTTGGTCTTGTTCTCAGGACAACTTTATATTATTAAAAATGACTAATGGTCCCTGTATTAGTCGGTGTTCTCCAGAGAAATAGAACTGACATGATACGCAAAAAACCTGATGAAGTTTTCTATAAATTCCCCAGGAGAAGCTGGCTGGCTGAGGTAGAGAGAGAAATTCTTTCTAACTGATTAAATCATTAGTTCTCCCTTTAAGACCTTCAAGTGATCAGATTACACTTCTCTCATTGCTGAAGGCAAGCTCCTCTGCTGATTTTAGACGTAATCAAGCATAGATGCAGTCAACTGACTAATGATTTAAATCCATGAGATACCCTCACAGCAACAATCAGGCCAGTGCTTTCTTGACCAAATGACTAGACACCATAACCTAGTCAAGTTGACACATGAATTTAAACATCACAATCCCAAATATTTTTAATGTGCTATATATCTATCAATTTATTGTTTTAGAAATTATATAGAGAAATGTTATAATGTTGATTTACTAATCATAAAATAAGAAAATTATATCCATTATATATTAATGTAAATGGCACATTTTATTTTATTTATTAAAAACTATGTTTTATAATACAACAAATAAAAGTAGTGAGGGGAATGGTATTGTTTTACATTTTGCCAAATGTTTTAAAAGTTTGGCCTAAGAGTGGACAGCTTGATTCTAATATCTGCTTAAGCATTGAATCTGTTTGAAATGTTGTTTTATTTGAAAGATACAAAGGAAATCCAGGGAAAGGATGAACAACATATTAGCTTTTGAGATAATTGAATATTCAACTTGATACAACTGAAGAGGTGTAACTTGAAACCATGTCAAATATCTTATATACATTTATATTGAAATCAATGTCTATCTTGTACTTTTAATGGATCCATTATTCATGTGTAATTTTTTCATTGGTCATTTTGGAAAATATTGTTTATTAAGTCATACAGATCTTGCAAGTGTTGATACATTTCATTAAATAATATAAAAATTGCATTTATTAATATCACCATTTCACTGGAAATTCTTTAAATATTTAGAAGTCTTCAGACCACACTTTCAAAAATTCCAACTTTTGCCCCAAAACATGCATTTTGTCATTAGTAAGGAGCGCTATAAAGTGATTTCCTCAGTATGAATGCCTCACTTCATATTTTCCAGAAAATGCCTAAAAAAGAACCCTGCTCTAATTTATTGTTATTTGCCTTTTAGTTATTCTTTCAGTAAAAATGGTCTTCCGAGGGAAAAAAAAATTATTTTAGCTCACAACTTAATTGCACAAGTGCTTTCAGAAATCCTTGATGTGTACTTCCAAATTTTCAGCATGGAAAATTGAAAAGATCTGTACTCAGGGTCAAGATTTAAATTAAATTCAGTGAGATACTTCAGTGGCTTTTTCATTTCTTTTTTGAAAATATGTAACAATCTTTATAGTTTTAAGTCCTTGTCATATCTATGTTTAACAAAAATAGAGAATTCATATGTTGGTCTCATTTTTTCTGCATCTTTAGTCACAGATACATACAACAGCTGTGAACTGAAAAAGCAAGTCTTCTAACCACTTTTTTTATGTCAAAAATCCATTCCTAACTATATGAAAATATATTATAACTAAAATTCTAAAGTAATAGCAGATTTAGATAAATGAAAGTTATTTTTTTAATTTTTGCAAAGCAAGGAAAACAAAATTTTACACAGCTATTTTTATGTTTCTGCATAGGCATATGGGAATTTTGAAATTTCAAAATAATAATTTATTAGATAAAGAATTTACAGAGACAATAGTTATAATAATAAAAAGGTAATACGAGCATAAAGGAACTCTGAAAGCAAACTGACTGAATCTGTAGATATTGGGTATATATATATGTACATACACAAACATACTACCTCAGAATATTCTAGGAAATATAAGAATACGTATGACACCTCCACAGGTAATGTAGCTTCTAGAAAACTCCACTATATAATTGTGAGAGAACAAAAGAAAAAGAGTGAAAACAGAAAATAATGTATTAGTATTATTATGAAAATATGTTTGCCCTTGGGACCTTCTGAAAGGGTTTTGCATCACAATGAAAAAATAAAACTAATTTATAAAATGATTTCTATTTTAGAAAATTTACAGTTATTTTATTTCTTATGAAATTGTTTACTTTGTAGGCCTCTTTTTCCCTGCTATGATATGTACATCTGTGATGTCAAATAAAAGTAAACAAAAAGATAAATATATCGAACACTCTCATACAAAGGAATTCTGCAAGTATAACATATTTTCAAATTCAAATGGAAAAATCATTGGGTCTCTGTTCTATATTTTCTCAGAAAATCAATAAAGCTACCCTCTGAATATTTGAAGTATTATTTCATTTTTCATTAAGAGGCTTCTTATTTCAAATATTTGTCTTTTTATAAAATAGTTAAAGGTTCATTCCTTTCATTGTAGAAAAACTGAATAACAAAGAAAAGTATAAAGAACAATATTAAAATTATCTGAAGGCTTAGCACATATAGATAATGAATAACCATGTTTTATGAATTTCATTAACATTAGAATCATATTTTATATTTGTTATTTACATAGCATAAAAGTATAATTTTCATCTTAAAATATCATCATATCCCAGGTAGTTATATGTGAATGTTATTAATTTTTAAGTGTTCATATATTCTCTTACATTTGTATTTCATAAAATGCTGTTACTAGATGTCTGTTTTTTTCAGCAGACTATTTTTTATTGTTGTTCTAGTGTGACGTCATTCTACTTTTCATAAAACAATATATATAATGTGTATATAATGTACATATGGTAGTACCACTATTTCTATATTTTTAAAAATATTTTTGGTTGCTACTGATCTGTGGTTGATTGAAAGTTTGAAATAATTATGTTATTGAAAAATAGATAAGTAGTGAGATGGTAGGTTGAGATGGAAATTTGATTTAGAACATTGACAATATTCATTTAGTAAAGTATTCAATAATATATTAATATATTTCCATATTTTTGTCTATTCATTTTGGAATTAATGCCTAGAAAAGTCCTATTATTTGTGTTATTATTAATTATGGAATATTAATTTCAGTTTTGTTTCAACCTGTTCAAATCATATGTACTTTGTATCTTGGTATTGGTGCTACATATGAAAGCTATTGACTTCTGTATTTTTAAGTTGCATCAGAGTGGTGTACACAAATACTATTGTATATGATCTAATGATATTTTAGTTACTTGTATTATGTTTCCAATATGCAATCATATCATATATTAATTAGAAAAACTAGCCAACATGTACCTGTCTTACTCTTTGTTCTACCAATTTTTCCAGACATCATTAAATAATTGTTTGGGACATTTTTTCTTAATATCAATTTTTAGTAGACCACTGCTAGTGATATACTAAGTATTTTACTGCTTAAAAGATTGATTTAATTGCTATCATGTGCAGGATTATCTTTCATCACAAATTTTGATACTTGTTTATTTCTAAAATAATATGTTGCTTTACATCCATATGTATTTTCAGAACCTTTTGAGGATATATATGATATATAACTAGCTAACTTCTAATGTACAAAAAAAGAAGCATTTTATATTCAAACATTGCTTTATATAACTAGAAATATTGCTATAATACAGTATTCTTATAAATTTTAACTTAGTTTAATCAACATTTACAGTGATTTAAATTAGGTAATTGAAACATTTAGTCATAAAATTGAAAAATACACTAAATAGAATTTCTTCCTCTAAGAATGGTGAAATGTTTGATATTTTTATAGGGAAGGGGCAAAATAAAGTCAGTCAGATATGAAGGAACACTAAGACAATAATAGAAAATTCCCTCAGATGAAAACAAATATTTCAGAGTAAAGGAATTTTCAGGAGAGTACAGCTAAGGGTATATAAACATAAATTACAGAATCAGAAAGAATGTGGGATGGGAACATGTGTGAGAATAAAGATAGGATTCATGTGTTTGGTTTGAATTTGATGAGTACCATCTCATGTCACCTTCATCTTCTCATCGTTTAGACCTCAACCCTGAACAAACTATGCACTTCCCCTCCAACAAAAGTTATGAACTAATCAAACTCCAAACTCTTCTTTCCACCAACTGTTTATTTGTTATGTTGTTCTGTTTTAAGGTCTTGCCCCATCTTTAGAATTATTTTTTCACTTTGCTCATATGGATTGTGAGGAGTCAAACCTCAGACCAAAATCCTATGTGTGATTTTTCATGCCTAACTGTAGAGAAATTCAAAGGCTTTCCCTCATGGCTAGCTGCCCTCCCTAGGGCAGGCTAGATGCGAAATCTGGAGGGATTCACCCTCAAGCATTCAGGCCCCTCCGGCCAGCCATGCTCTTAAGCATTTCTGCATTCCCAGACTACGTACTGGCCATCTGGAGATCTCCCTATCAGTGGTCTGAGGCTAAGGGCCGTCCAGGTGCCAACATGGAGAGTTCTTCATCAAGGGGACCTTGAAGACACTTCTCCACTATGATTCAGTTTAGAACCAAATTTAGCCTTTCCTCCTCTCCCTCTTCCCCATGGCCAGTCCATAAAATGGCAGGTGCCTTTTGCTTAGGGATCCATCATGATTGAGACAATCACTCCATCTTGGTACCTCTGACCCTCACCTAGTGGTGTTCTGTGGGGAAAATGGCACAATGTGGGAGCTGGCACCCTTCTTTCATGTGTGACCTCTTGTTTATACTCAGAGTAACTGAATAAAAGTTGAACTGTTACTTTTATTTTTGGCTCATTGTCCTAATCAACTTCCTCAACAACAGCACAACTCTTGAAAAATTGCCACCCTTTCTGCAATCTGGTGTTTTTGGAAAACCTAACACCCCAGAGCTCCACTTTTGGGCTAAGTTCCCTGTGAAAACCCAACTGTCAAGACCATCCAACTCGCTGATCTTACCCGAAATCAGTAGAATATTCTGAGACTTCCCCCAAGCCAGTTTCTTTTGATTGACACCTTATATATTTGACATCGCATTGTATGTATCCTTCATAACAATTCTCATAATCTGTAATTAAATTACATTTTTGTTCAGTGTTTAGTATTTGACTCCACCAACTATGAAGTAAAATCCATGAGCTCAAGATTCTTGTCTGTCTGGTTTTTCACTGTTTTCCTTATTCCTACAGAGTTTGGACAGATAGTTCCTCAAAAAACAGTTAAGTGAATGTGCAAGAAGAACGTTTCACTGATACAAATGTTTGCTTGCTTTTTTCCTTTCCCATCACCAGAGTTTCCTTTGGAGGAGAACAGCTGTTGAATGACGTGTTTACTTTTCTCAGTGATTAAAACGAAGTGGTTTGAATTGCCTTAGCCTAGTCAAAGATGTAGGTGTTTTTGTTTTTGTTTTTGTTTTCGTTTTTTTCAGATCTTGAAACACTTCCCCACACCAAAAAAAAAAACATGGGAAACAGGAGGTGCCCATCTAATGCCAATGGTAGTAAGTAGGCATGGCTTCAGTTCATTGGGCTCTCTGAGGCTGGCTGGATTGTACTCAGCAGCCTACCATGGTCTCTCTTCTTCATTTCTTTAATCATCCTGTGAATCTGCATCATTTCTATCTCCTGACCTCATTTAAAGTGATGAGCTGTCTCTTTCTTTTCATGATTCAGGTCACAAATCCCTCACTAGGGGCTGAAACATAGGTAAGAATGTTCTCTCTTTCTGAAAGAATGCTATTTCTTGATTCTGTTTTCATTTTCTTTTTTATTTTATGAGCCTATTTTTGTAGTAAAATGTCAATATTTAAGACCTTTATTTCTATATTCCCAATAAGCCAACCAGAATACATCCAGAGGCAATATGGGTAGAAAAGCATATATATATAAGAATATTCAAAAATAACAGCACAAATATTAACATTTCAGGATGTAGTTTTACTACAAATGAATGAATGAATAAATGAATGGATGGAGGATGGATGCATTGATGACTGGTAGGTTGGTGATGTAACAAAAGTACTACATGAAAACAGCACACATTAAAACTACACTTTGATACTGAATAAGCAACAGGCAATGTGAAAACCAATGGTTGATTGGTATTCTTTTTCAATTTTAATAGCATCGTAACACCATGAGCTTCTGAAAGATAAGAGTTTAGGAAAATAATGTTTTCTCATGATTTTTCTTAAATTCTAGTCTATTCAGATTTTTAAGTTTATCCATCTATTATTTTCTTTTTATGAATGTTATCTCATTGGATTACATGACTAAATGCTTTACAGAAAATGGGGGTCAAATTATGGAAAATTTAGGTCTTTTGACTTATTCCACTTCTCCAGATTGTCACATTTTAGTAAATGTGAATTAAACTGTTCAGAATATTGGAAACAGTCAAAACTTTGATTTTGAGTTGAAATCATAGAGATGAGTTCTGAGCATAATTTAAAATACTTTCTTTTTTTAAATTTCTGTTATAAAATCTTGTTTGCTGATATTTCAACAGATTAAAATTTATGAAAATAATTATATCTATTTTGCTAATCTATTTTACTGGATTTTACCAAACATATTTATAATGGTTTTCTTTTAAAACTAAAATGTCTTCAGTAATGGATTTATCAAAGTATGCTTTCTCCAGTTATGTTACAGGATTGCACAATTTATTATAACCATATGATATTTTTTATAACAGAATAGGTGAATAATGAAACACTCTAATAATTAAGGATTTACCATAGTTTAACTACACAGTATACTTGCTACTATTTTGAAAATACATAGAAATAATTTACAGAATTTGCACCCCTATTCTTCCCTTTTATGTATAACATGATATACAGCACTAAGCAGATTAAACTTTCCTTGGTTTACTAACTAGAATGTGGTCAAAGTTTTAAAGAATTAATTTGACCACCCTTATATGTAATGGGCTGAAGTGATATTAATCTATTAAACGATATCCCCATCAAAGGTTATGAAAAACTATTTCATCTGAAAGGCAACTAGAAGAGTTGATCTATTTTCAACACAAGGAAAGAAACTATGCATGGTCTTGTAACTTAAAATTAAGTGTTAACCTGTTATATATAAATGTGTGTGTGTGTGTCAGTTAATTTTTTATTGGATGATGGGAGAGGAAGGAATTTCATGGGTACCATTTGTTATAGAGAACACATAATTATATTAACCCAAGTGTATCAAATGCCTAAAATGTACTATTATTAATTTAATGTGAAATATGATATAAATTACAGCTCCATGAAGAGAATTAAAACTGAAGATTATAAAAGATCATTATAGATTCAATTCTGTAACTCATTATTATTCATTAATAATCCTGCAAATGAGAAATCATACAGAGGGTGCATGCTAAGCCAGAAAAATCATTGTAATTTTATACCTTAGCTCATAACCTTCTTTAAAATAATTACACAAGCACACACACACACACACATCACATAATTTACTTAACATGAATGATTTTTTAAGCTACATATAAAATTAGTTCTGATACTCTTAAAATAATCTTCTCTTGTAAGATTCTGCATTGTGTTTCAATAGTTATTTAAATTCTTTTCAGAGCTTTTAATTCTGTGGCACAAATTTGAAAAATATGATCAGTAAGAGATGAATGATCTAAGTTTAAAAGTGAATTTAATTACTATGAAAAGATGTTTCTAATCATGCCACTTGAAAGCAGAGAGTACACAGCTTTTATCAAATATTAGGTGTGGCCCTCAATTCATGCCAAAACAAAGTCAGCTTAAAAGACTAATATATGAAATAATTTGAAGACATAGTAAAACACAAAATCCAAGAAAAGAATAAAGTTTGTTAGATTTACTGTAGAGAAATTGAAAGGTTCTAAATCATGGAAATTGTGAATACAGATAAAAGCAAATGATAAATAAGGGAGATATTTATTTTTTTATATTCTTACATAATCTTTATTAACATTATAAAAAAGTAAACATTATGAATTTGGAATTGAGTATCTCTATAGACATACATTCCAAATATATTAATTCATCCACTGTCTCTTACTTTCCTACCAAAAAATACATTTGCAGAGTCTGAAGTTTATTATTACATACTTTTATCACTTTTTCTCTCTCCCTCTCTTCACAGTTTTCATTTTTTTACAAAAATAATTATATTCTATGCCCAAATTTTTACTCTCTCTATTTTTGCCTTTCTTCCACTGGAAAAAATATCATTGACATTTACTTTTTTATACAGATATGGATAAAAATTATCATCTATGGCTACATAATTTTTTATTTATCTTATTACATATGGACAGAATCATTATCTATGGCTGAATGGGCCCTGCATGTAATATAACGTAACCAAATATTGCCCTATTGATGGACATTCAGGTTTATTTTTTCCAGGGTAGAAATAATTGAATGACATATGAGACCCAATAAGTTCCAATCTACTAATCCTCTGGATTCCTGAAAGCAACCCCCTTGCCTGTGTGCTCCTCTTATGTAACAGATCTGTGACTCCTTTGCATTCTGAGGTCTTGTCCTAGGAATCTGTGAAACCACTGGCCTTGTCCTGTTTTGCCTTCCTTTGCCAGGTATCTCACTCAAAACTTCAGCCCAGGTAAGGTTCCATGTCCTAGCCACACAGTTTTCTATTGGTGATCGATGTCCCAGACTGCATTCCATTTCCCCCAGTTAAGTCCTTTTGTTTGTGCCACATGATTTCTGAGACTTATATGAAATACTTCTGTGAAATTATATGAATATGGAAGTCATCATATTAATGATATTCACTCTAGCTTGGCTTGTGTATATTTATAAAATAAAAATATATTATTTTTACTCTCAAATGAAAGGCTTAGATTAACTGCAAAGTTTAAGGGGTATGATTCTGATAAGGTTGGAAACCAAAGCACCAATGAAAATATCAATTCATTTAACGTTTCTAGTTGTGTGTATCTGTTATGTATCCCAGAAAAGACTGTTTTTTTAATCCAGTCTTGTGGCGACAGATGTATTGTGGGTGGGGGACCTTTTGATTAGGTTGTTTCCATGGAGATGATGCGACCCAGCCCATTCAAGGTGAGTCTTAAACCCCTTGCTGGAGTCCTCTCTGAGAGTATAAAAGGAAGACATTTTGGAGAATGCTCAGAGAAGCTAAGAGAGGAAATCCAGAGTTTGCCCCAGGAGAAGCAAGAAGGACCCAGAAGAGAAGCTAAGACAGAAGTCTGGAGACATTTTGGAGGAAGCCACAAAACCAGAAGCTAAATTCAGGAGAGGACCAGCAGACTCCGGCCATGTGCCTTTCATGTGACAGAGGAACCCCAGATGCTATCAGCCTTTCTTCAAAAAAGCTATCATCCTGTTGAAGCATTAATTGGGTCATTTTAACAGCCTTACAATGCTAAATTTGTGAACTAATAAACCCCTATTGTAACAGCCAATCCATTTCTGATATATTGCATTTTGGCAGCTTTAGCAAACCGAAACAAGCTGTTAGAACACTGCACTTGCTTGTTCTGTTCTCTCTGTTAGGGATACACAAACTATTTGTACATATCTGTGAAAAAGCAGCACAGATGAGTCCACAGAAGTATGGTGTCAAACAGTTTCTCAAAGCTACACTTCTGAGTTCATAAATATCAGTTGCCTTAAATCTAGTTCTCCTTAAAAATATTTTTACTACTTTTTCAAAGATTAATATATGCCACACTGAATCAATCCTAAACCAGGGGCTACATAGGGCATTTTGTTGCCATAGATGCAACAAAATGATCTCCTTAAAAAGGTAGCACTTTTTTTTTCTGCTTACTTATTTACCAAGCCTCTTACTACTAAGCATCCTCACAGGTTTTGCTAATCACATCTCCTGAGAAGCTATTTAAAAACAAAAAGATCACTCTTATTTCTCCTGCCTTAATTCTTGATTGCAAGGTAGTTTCCCCACTGAATAACTGTGCAGTGAGGCCCCTATGTGTATTGCCAACCTCATTTAATTCATTTAAAGGAGAAGAGAATCCAACAGAATAAATACCAGGAACAGACTTAACTGCTCTGCAAGACAAGCAGAGGCTCCTTGGGGTGCTCAGTTTCCCATCCGGAGCTCAGCTGGCTGCAGATCACTGTAGGAAAGGAACCCAAGAAAGGCTGGTGCCTGATCAGGGTAAGGATCAGAAAAAATAGCAGTTAATGTAGTCTCATGAAAAGTAGAAAAAACCTACAGGGGAAGAAATAAAGTTAAGAAAAAAGACTAGAAGCAGATTTGAAAGTCAACACAAAAAATCCTGTACAAATTGCTGAATTAAGGGAAAAGATGCATCTCCAGAGGATACAGGCATGTGGCTACGATGGCTTACCTGGCTTGTTAGATAAACATGTCTAAATGAAACCAGAGAGAATGAGTACCAGATTCCACCTTAGAGTATCAGAAATGATAACATTTGTGATGGCTATGTTGGAAGGAAACATATTAAATAAGAAAACAGAATTCCATAGCATCTTCTAAGATTATCTGAACCCAGTATACATTTAATGTAACATCATTCTCTAAAGCTAATGCAAAAAAATGTCAAACTCTAGGTCCAGAGATATTCCAGGGTATGTTCATTATTATTGAATGAATTAAGTGCCCAAGGATTATCTTCAAAGGGCACTCAGTGGAGCACATATATTCAACTATAAATTCATACACCGGCTTAAGCACACCACCTTGCAAACCCTATCATCTAAATAATCGCCAACATTAATTAAATTTTTTCATATCATAAATCAGCTAATCACACAAAGTACCTTTTAACTATTTAGATATCAAAAGCACAAAGAATGTAATGCCAGTGGTTGCACAATTAGAAATGGAGCTGAAGTTTAGACTCAAGCTTCACTTGAGTTTATGAGAATCCTTAAGCATACAAATTTGCAATCACATTTCAATAGCATTCTTTTATCACTTTAATGCATGTTATTTGTAGAAATTTTAAAAATAATAGAAATTGTACTTATTTCCACAACTCAGGGATAAGTACTTTAATAACAAATCTGCATAATTTCTTCTAGAATTTCCCACACTCTTTCTTCTTCTCTCTGATTTGTGAAGAATGTTTCTTTATTTAGAGGGGATAAAAACACCAGAAATGTCCCTCTTACTATATAAAGCAAATACTTAATCATTGTTTTAGGGTAGAAACAGAAGTTATCTTTAATCTGAATATAGACATTAGTTTTATGGCTTAGTAAAAATAATATTCATATATGAGATTGTGTTCTGAGACTAGAATGCCATTTATTTTAATGTGAAAAATCCACTTTTCTCTTTTCTTGGGTGGTGGTTAGGAGATTAAAAAAAAAAAAAAAAAAGAAAGAAAGGTGAATGGCTAAGTAGCATATGAACCTCCATAGTTTTGTACCTAAACAGTGTTTTGCTTAGCTAGAGAATGAACTTTTTCTTTTATGCTATTTTTATTACTGGTTGTGGTGGTTGATGCTACAGGAAACAATGAAGAGGAAAAGAAGCTGAAAGGCCTGTTTTTGTGAATGTGATGGGCAATGGGAATGAGCAGTGTTGTTTACAAATTTAAGTGACATTCTTGGCCAGGAGCTGTGGAGAGGTCTGAATATAAGCAACGGACAGAGTGTAGCACCACTCTCTTACCTTCAAGAGTGGCAGCTTTGAGAACTCTGAAGCAGCCCCCTTGTTATGGAGCTGGAAATTTCACAAAGGACAATATAGGCAGAGGATTCTCAGGGGATCCTTTAGGCAGCCTCTGAGGGGCATCAACCAGAGAAGGTCTGAGCTGGAGGAAAGTACATGGCAGAGACCACTGCTGAAAAGTACTATGGAACTCTGGACAGTGAGCTCAAAGAGATCACCCCCAAGATCATTAATCAAAGATTTTCAGTGGGGGTGATGCCAAGGAACAGAAAATATACTGGTTGGGGATACAAGTCCAGTTAATTGAACATGTATTGGTCAGGGTTCCACAGAAAAAGCAGATCCAAAAGGAGATGTGTATATATAGTGTAAATATTGTGAGATATATTATAGGAGTTGGCTTACGTAAGTATGGGGATAGGTAAGTCCAAATTCTTCAGGGTGGGCCACAAGCCAGGAATTCTGATGAAGGTTTTCTATCAATTCCCCAGGAGATGCTCGCTGGCTGAAGTAGAGATGGAAATTCTGTCTTCTGACTGCTGAATTCCTCACTTCTCCTTATAAAGCCTTCAAACTGATTGGATGAGACTGCTCTCATTGTTCAAGGCGCTCTCCTCAGTTGATTGTAGACATAATCAGTCACAGATGCAATCAACTTATTGATGATTTAAATCCACAAAATATCCTCACAGTAACAATCAGGCCAGTGCTTGCTTGACCAAACAACGATACACCATACCTAGCCAAGCTGACACGTGAAGTTAACCATCACAGACCATTAAAATAAATGTGACTAATTTCATATACATGGACTGATAACCCCAGGGCATGTGGACTGTATATCTATGAATTACTGAAATATTTTTTAAATAATATTTCTCTGTATGATGTTTTGTCACCTCCTTTTTAACTTAGAAGAATAATATGGGCATTTTCTGAAGATATTAAATCTTTGAAAATTCAGATGCAAAAAATAAGCTAATTTTTCCTTTCTCTCTCCATCTAAAGATCTATAAACCTTCCCTTTCATTTTGAAAGAGGAGCAGACATTGGTTAGAAATTTCAGTTTCTACTTCTTGTAAGATGTATGGTTCTAAGATTACTATTCTGAAATTTACTTATCTCATCTGCAATAGCAAGCAATTACTTCCTTGCCCTTCAAGGTGTCTCTTTCCTAGCTGCGAATATTTTTCTATGAAAAGAGCAAGATAAATGTCAGCTCTCAGAAATTTAGTGTTGCAACCTGGTCTTTGTTATTGTTGTTGTTGTTTGATGGTTTTCCTTAGTAGAGATTCATTTATTGAATTGTTTCTTAAACTGTAAGTCCATACATAGATGTGCCAGGGAATAACAGAAGACATAGGTTGAAGATGGTGTGTTTTCTTGGGTCATCCATTTTATTTTTGGTAAGTAGTAAAAGGGTAGAAGAAGAGATGAGCACTTACAAACATTCTAACGGTGCTTATGTGTGTGTGTGTGTATTTGTGTGTGTGTTTAAATCATTGGGAGTCTTGAATATTTTAGGTCTAAACTCTAGAGGAGATGCCGAAAAGGCCTTGGAGTGAAGACATAAGCTGGCCTGCACTGCATGGAGGGACACTAGGAGCTAGCCAGAAAATTAGCTCATTAAGTCACCATAAAGATGCTTAGACTTGCCTAGTACTTGTGATTTGTGTTCTGTTTTGTCTTCCTTTAAACCTTTGGTCAAGTTTCACTAAAAATTAAATCTTATCTTTTGCTGGGCTATAGAGAACTAAAAGAAAAGACCAGTTTACACTTGGGATGTACTAATATAAATAAAAATGAAAGCATATAACATATATTAAATATATTGCTTTAAATCATCCTGTTCAATTGGATCACCCCAATAATTTTATTAATGTCAGTTTAACTTGTTTTAAACATATCACTCCAATCTGTTAGCAAATGACAAATCAATAAATTAAAAAAGGACACTGTTAAAGAATAAAATTATTACTCTAATATGGATTTAAGGACAGTAAGAGTATTAAGAAACAGACTAGATAATATTTACCTCAGAAAAGTATGAAATATTAAACTAAGAATAAGTTGGACTGTATCCTAAAACAATAAGATTTTAAAGATACATTTTTCAATGCAAGTGTTTGGGAAATTTAAAGAGCTGGAAATTTTTAAGTTCCTGATAGGCACAGCACGTCAATACAAGTTGTAGTTAGGCAATCCTGTGCATTAATTAGAAAAGGTCAAGCTGTGCAAAGGAAATGAGTGCAGTTCAGATGGGTGAGAGCTTAGAAAGTACAAGCTGTGACAATGAATTCCAAATCTTAACTAATTACCAGTGGTTCTCCAAATAAAATGATACTGAATGTTCAAGCATGCTTAAGAGGAGACTTTCTAACTTAGTTAGAAGTTTGAAGAAAATGACATGTAATTTAAAAAGAAGTGACTTGTAGCTTCCAAGACTCTGTTTTTAAAAATGATTATGCCTAAAAGTTTATTCCTTATTCTTCTAAAAATATACTGGTACAAGTAGGTCGTTATTCCTATTTTACTGATAAGAAAATGAAGCACAAAGAGGATTGTCAACTTGTCAAGGTTACATAGGTTAGAATTGACAGAGTGCTTGAAACTTCTCTGTTTCTTTGAAATATTTTCAAAATATGACCTGTTTTAAAATCAGCATGGTACTTTGTCTGGGTCTCACCACACACATTCATGTAAATTCTTATATAGAGTTTCAGAATCTGGTTTAAATAAAGCAACATAATTGTTAAGAATTATATTCAGATCGTTCCTCTACAGGGTTAAAATTTGGAGGCCAGCAAATTAATATTAGACTGATACATTCTTATTTTCAGTAATTCCTAATCATCCCAAAACTCAAAAGTCACCTAGGGTCAACTCAGATCCACAGAATTTTCTTCAAAATGTACAAAGGTAGCCACTTCCACTAGATAGAAGGAACCATAAAGCTTAGTGCCTATCCCAGATTGATAAATTAGGATAGGCACTAAGATTGATAAATTGATAAATCATTTTCAGGTGCCTATTTCTAGGTAGTATATGCCAAATTTTTGTTTGGTTTTCTACCTTATTGCATTTTCTTCTATTAATTTTTAATTTTAGAGATTGTAATTATGTCCAGAAGCTATCAAATTCATTTTGAATACAAATGCTCTTCTCTGAATGAAGAATGTCTCCTAATCTGTATTTATTTTAAAAATCATGAAGATTTCTTTCTAATGTATATGTCTACTGAAAAATTTAAGAAATACTGAGTCAATAACACCTTCCTATAAGTATCATCTAATGTCTCTCTCTGAACATTTTAATACAATAGTAAATATAAAGATCTGACCTTCTACTCTCAGTATTTCAGTGGCTATAATGCTGCTTAGATATGTGCACTTTTTAGCACTGAACACATAAAATGAAATAAAAATTCTATAATTATAAGACTCAGACTGATTCATAAAACAAAGTTTTACAATATAGCTCAGTGATATCACGTTTTACCCATTTTGTAGGTCAGAAAAATAATTCTAAGAGCACAATAATTTTTATTGATGCCAATGTAAAAAGTGTAGAAAGAAAAAAAAAGAGATTCGGATGTGTTATTACTGAAACATTAGTGTTACACTAGTATCATGTGAGGCAACTCTCAAAGCTGTTAACACATAGAGAAGCATTAAATATCGATGGATAGTATTTATGGAACAGTATGTTTCTATGCAAATTTTTTTGCTAATCTAGATTGGTAGATCTCAACGGGTGGCCCTCAGACCACAAGATGATGATTTACCAAGTGAATACTTAGTGATGTCAGAGGAAAAGGTGATGATTTAATTTTACATTTTGATAATTCACATATTTTAAATAACAGTTTATTATGATTCTCTGGAAAAATTTAAAATTGTCTTCAAAATACCATTTAAAAGGGTGTGTATTCCCTACAAGGGAAACACTGGTCAGTTCATCTTAGCCAAACTTGAATAAACAGAGTAAAAATTGTCATGTCAATTCTCCATTACTTCCTTTTGTTTTTAACTTTTTATTGTAATAAGCTCCATTATGTTGTATGCTATTTTTATAAGTGTTAAATTTTCATTTTTCAGTGCTAATACTGTCTGATGACATGTCTTTTATTCATAGAAACTAGACAAGTTATAAATAAGTAGTTGATTTAAATTTAACATTTTGATGAAAATGGTCACATAAATATCTCAGAATGCCATAATTATAAATAAAGAATAGGTCTGATATTAGGAAGGGACAATGTAAATATTTATGAATGATTTTATAAGCACAAATGCTTTATAAAACAAAGAAAAGCCTAACTTTGAATATAAACATAAAAATGAGCATCTCAAAATTAAATTGTATTGTTCCTCTGATACATTCATTCTTGGCACTATCACACTTTGTTATAAAATATTGTCAACATCATCCAAATTAGGAGGAACTCATCAAAATAATTTTGAATTAATGCACAGTGACTGCTCATTTTAGTATTTTAAAAAATACAAAATTTCCAGGATGAAACTTACTTTGTATTTAACAATGTAAAAGAGTCTAAAATTAATTGCATCCCTCAAAGCTGTAATTTAAAAGTAAGTTACATCACCAGCTCATTCAATCATTTGCCAAGGTTCTGACATATACACCTGAGACAGAGAGAGAGATCGATTATAATTTTTTTTGACAAAATTATGTTTATGTGTTACTCTTTTGGACATGCCATAATAATAATGATGCAAAGGTAAGTTATTTTTGTATGTGCATGTTTACATGTTCCAATTTATAGGTGGTTGTAGCAACTGATGTTCAGGGTTCTTTGAACCACTACTATAAGACTATATATATGGTAATTTATAAGGAATAAACGCTTGAGAAAAATTTAGTTCTATTCACTGAAATTGCATTTGAGGGTTCAAGAGTTCTACCTCTGATAATTGTGGAGTAGGTTTATTGAACTAATATCCTTATATAGTTTATTGATCTACCTACCTACCTACCTATCTATACACACACACACACACCCTGGTGCATGCAAATGCACAAACTGTACACTGGACAAAATCTATTTTAAAAACTGTTTTCCAACTCCATAATTATCATTTAGTTATACTTTATAATTTTTATCTGTTTATTGGTGCTTTCTATTTGATGATACATTATTATCCTACCATCTTTAGCTTCTTTAGCCATGGTTTCCTTTAGTTCTTGAACATATTTATAGAAGCCACTTTGTCATTTTTGTCTGCTAAGTCTGCAATCTGGACCACTTCAAAGGCAGTGTCTATTGTCAGCTTTTTTCCTCTGTGTGTGGGTCACAATTGCCTATTTCTCTGAATGTTTCACAGTATTTGTTGCAAACTGGATACTTTTAGGTAATATATTGTAGCAAGTTTGTATACCAGTATGCTGCCTTCAACTTCTGTTATTGTTTTTGTTGTTGTTTGCTTGTTTATTTGTTTAGTGATTTGTCTGGACTATTTTAGTGAAGCCTATTTCCCTCACAGTGTGAAGCCTCTCATCACTCTTCAAGGGGTGTAGTCTGGGGCAAACCCACAATCACCTTGGGATGACAGTGACCTTAGCAGGACTCTCTATGATAGTGTCTTGCTTTGATGTCTTTGTGAAGTTGTATGCCTACTCTAGAATCACACTGAGAGGTTAGGGTTCACTAATTTCCAGCTGACAGCTCTATTATTTTGACAAAATCCTGGGGTCGAGATTGTTACACAGTCGAATGCAATTAAGTTTGGTCCTCCTTGTAAGGAATGGTCTTTTATTCTGTTCTTTGAGGCTTGTTCCAACCCTAAGAAAATGCCTCATAGCTGTCTCTTCCTGGTTCTCTCTGCTAAACTTCTAAGCATCTAAAGTTTAGCTTGCTTCTCCCATGGAACTACCTGCCTCCTTTTAATGAGCACCAAAATTTCCACTGTTTTTGAGAGTGCCCTTCAGCTTGAACTTCTCCATAGCCTGTCACAAATAAAGTCAGTTATTGGGGAGAGCTTCAGCACTCTATATATTTGCAGTCTAAAACTTCCCCTGGCAAAATCTCCAAGTTACTGCTCAGGAGCTGGCAATGGAAACAATAACCCACTTCTCTCAGAGAGGTATCCCAGCTTTACAAATAGTATGATGGGTGTGGGCTGTAGTCTATGATCTTCTTGGATTGTTTCTTCCATTGTGGAAATTCTGCCCTAGTAACAAGCTAGAATGAGTGCAACTGGGGCTTGATTATTCTCAATCTGCCTCATCTGGAGTAGTGTTTTTGTGTTTGGCAGAGGTAGAGTCCCAGGCTTCTTTGATTTTCTAGCCAAGAAAAGCAGCTCTGCCACACAGAGCTAGGGGGAGGAGAATTGCTGGCAGCCAAACCCTCCTGGGGAGAAAATATAGGTCTAGACTCAGATCTGGTGACAGTAAGTATCTTATATTCTTGCCTGGACCTGCCCAGCTTAGTGCTTCTATCACCTTGGGCTGGTAGACAGCAGGAAAAGAGCAATTCATGGCTTGTTGTTCTTACTCAGATGTATTATTTCCTGAATGATTTTTTCTTCTTTTGCTGTATGCCCTTGGGGCAATTTCTAGAGAGTTTAAATAGTTTGGGTGTATATATGTATATTTTTTTGTATGTGTGTGTGTGTTAGAGAGAGAGGGTGCTCATATTTATATAATATTCAACAGCTGTGGTTATTTGACTGGCTAGAGGGACCCCATGGCTCCTCACATTGGTGTTCTGGAAGTCATTTCCATACTGGCCTTTCTTTATTGTTGTTGTTGTTGTTTTTTAATTACTGTAGTTGTAGGTTTACAGAAAAATGCTTACCCTTTTTAAAAACTAACTGTAGTTCATATCTACTGATCATAGGAAGCTCTCTTTTCTTTTTTTTTCTTAAAAAAAGTAGGTCAATGAATAAATGTAGAAAGAAGATAGATACCTGTGTTGTACCAAAGTATCCCCTCACAGACTATTTGGTAATTAAGGGAAAAATATACCTATATGATGCAAATCACTTGCAGTCACCACCTTAATCAAATGATTAAATTTAGAATCATCAGGGGAACTGAACAGTTTGTGTGTCCTGAACATAGACTATTAGATGATACTGAGAATAATAATAGTATTGTCATTATGCTTAGTTCTTTTTGATATCCAAAATAATTCACCTCAAAAAGAGATGGAGGAGGAGGTGGCAAACTTGTAATTTTGGTAGATCTCTCCTTTTCCACAAGCAGTGCTTTCTTTTGATCTTTTATATGCTGGGTTTTTTGTTTCATTAACACTTTTTATTTTTCTGTTCTTTCAGGGACTCTTTATGCCTCACTTCTGCTCTTCTTTTCCTTTCTGCTGCCCACTATGCTAGAGGATTCAGATCCGATTCATTTTCTTTGGCCTGTCGATGTCCTTCTCCCACATTTCTTAAACTTGCCAAATACAATTTTTCCAAGTTCTTAATGTTCTGAGTTTGTGATTTTTCCAATTCTGCCCTTAGCTCCTCTCCCAAATGAGTGAATTGCTGGTTTCTCCACTGTTTTGTGTCTTCTCTTATCTGTAAGGCTATTATCCTTTCTTGTTCTCGAACCTGTAGCAATCTTAGCTTTCCTCTTCTTTCATAGTCTTCCTTCAGGATAAAGGCTTCCTCATTTGGACTCAACCTCAGCTTGGCAGCATTCACTACCTTTCTTTTCATTTCTGTGTACTTTAAATATAAATGTTCTGAGAATTAGGAGCCGGAGTCAGAAACCATACCCTTGACGGCCTGGGCAGCCACCGCCACTCAACTTCAAAACAGCTGTTTGTGCGCCTGCAGGGCAGCCATTGCTGAGCCACTGTCACTTCCATCATTCCTCCATATTGGCTTTTGAAATATAATATTACGTCACGAAATTGGTATTACTAGTAATTGATATCACTAGTGCCATATCCATGATTCCAAGTTTTTTTGCCCAGGAGGTTTATTTCAGCTATCTTAAGATTTTACTCTCCATTTTGAATAAGGTTTAACCTACAACTTCTATAATAAAATTCCATAATATGTAATTTTAAGGAGAAAAAATTCACAGTTTTTAAATGATTAATTTGCTGTTTTATGGTTCTATTAATGTAAGTTTGACCTTTCCAAACACATGATTATTTTGCCACTACTTAGGGAAAGAAATAGATTATGTACTAACACCAATATTGTAAATCTTATCTAAACACTATAGAGTATCATAAAGAAATTCTTTTTAGAAACAAATAAATAAAAATAGAATGATGATCTTTACACCATCCTTTTCCCCAAATTAAAACATGCACACTTATCAAATGTTATGTATGTTTGACTTATTATATAATGAAATCTAAAAGTTTATCAAGAGTAAACCAACTTTCCATAATTTTTGTGACCATGTTTAAATTGAATAACCAAAACTGGAAAGCCACCAAACATTTATGGCATTTGATGGTCTCTATGAGTTAGTATTCTAAGATCTATTAGCAATAAAAAGAAAACAAAGTACATGGAAACTGACCTATGGTTCGAGAAACCGATCAGTGATGTGATACAGATACCTTAGTGGAATATTGCAGTTAATAGCATGATTCACACTGATGAATATCTATTAAAATAATCAATATTATCATCATTAGGATCTGAATATTTATTATTAAAAGAAAAACATTTTCCAGCAATTTTTGTTTTACAAGGGTCTGACAGTATTTACTGTTCTGAGAATGATGAAAGTTTGAATGATTCCCCAGTTTAGTATAAACCATTACCTAGGGAACATTGCCTAATACATACAGGCGATTTATTTTTAAATTTTATGTTGTAGCATAATATTTTTCATAAAATAGCAGTTTTATTTAGAAGTCATCCTTTTTTATTTTTTATTGTGTTAGAGGAAAGAGTCAACATGTTAGAGGCAGGAGTAATTTCTTGATGAATTTTTACTTCAATTTTATTTTAAAATCTGTACAACACAAAAAGCAAAATCTTACATAAACTATAGACTATAGTTAATATAATTATAATAATATTGTTTCGTCAGTTGTAACAAAGGTACCACACTAATGCAAAGAGTTAACAATAGGAAAAGCTGTATGAGAAGTGGAGTATATGGGAACTCTGCATTTTCTGCATGATTTTTCTATGATGAAGTTGATAAGTTTATTTGAAATCATGAGTGAAAATTTTCCAGGGTCAGTTGGAAAGATGTTCAGACATATGATGGTAGAGGAGAAAGGGAAAAAAGAAAAAAAGAAAAAAAGAGAAAGAAAGAGAAATAATTGAAATAATTGAGGTCTGTTCTAGTTTGCTAATGCTGCAGAATGCAAAACACCAGAGATGGATTGGCTTTCATAAAAAGGGAGTTTATTTGGCTACACAGTTACAGTCTTAAGGCCACAAAGTGTCCAAGGTAACACATCAGTAATCGGGTACCTTCACCGGAGGATGGCCAATGGCGTCCGGAAAACCTCTGTTAGCTGGGAAGGCACATGGCTGGCGTCTGCTCCAAAGTTCTGGTTTCAAAATGGCTTTCTCCCAGGATGTTCCTTTCTAGCAAGCCTGCTCCTCTTCAAAACATCACTCACAGCTGCACTGAGTTCCTTCTCTTTGAGTCAGCTCATTTATATGGCTCCACTGATCAAGGCCCACCCTGAATGAGTGGGGCCATGCCTCCATGGGAATATCTCATCAGAGTCATCACCCACAGTTGGGTGGGGCACATTCCAAGCAAATCTAATCAGCACCAAAATGTCTGCCCCACAAGACTACATCAAAGATAATGGTGTTTGGGGGCCACAATACATTCAAACTGGCACAAGGTCTTTAAGCATTAAAGGGAAAAAAGAAACAAAAAGGGCATTTTATGTATTGACATAGAGTAAAGTCTCAGGAAGTGTGAGAACAAAGGATTAATTTTATCACTGATTAATTAAGATTAATTCATAAAAATTTTAAATACTTATTAGAAAGATCTACTCTTTAATAGGCACTGTGGAGCATACATTAACAGAATCATGGGTGATTCTTTTTGTTGTTTGCAATCTAGAAATTAAATTTCTTATATGATGAACTCAATGTCGTGAATTAGTCTTAAGATTATTTGCTCATATTTACTAGAACTGATTTTAATTATTGCAAAGTTACTGCTTTAATATTGGTCTATCTTGTCAGATATTTGTCGCCATTACTATGAATTTAAAAGGTATGATATAATTATTATGACTTTCTATTAAAGTGAGTAAAGAAGTCATTTGATAAATGAAAAACAATTCACATTTTTATCCTATAAAGAAAGCTCAATGTACTCTTTAAAATAAGGATTTTTAGTTATTGAATAATAATGCAAAATCTTAAAGATAAAGCATATGGAGTTTGGAAAATTTATCTTAAGAATACCACTGTTTTTATTTTAAATGTTAAGTTACAATATAACTTTATGCCATACCTGCCCATGTAGAATAATTCCTTAGTATTGCCAAACCTAACATACATATGGGACAGAATAGTTTTAGGACTTCGTAAATGTCTTTTTAAAACTTTATAAATGGAAGACCTATTTTTCTATTAGTGATTTATTGCTATAGAATTGTGTCAGCTATTTAAAAGTTATTCTTCAACATAATAAATACTGTCATATTATGTAGCACAGTTGCATATAAATGACAACTCTGACCAATAAAGTTAAAGCTATTTTAATGAAAACTAGGTACAGCTTCTCCTGAATATTAATCATAAATGTGTCTTTCATGCTTTCAGTCTACTAAAGGTATGTAAATAAATATATTGCAGTATCTGTGTTAAGAATGTTCAGAGAAGGCTATAAAAAAGAACTTTTTATAAGCAAAACTGATAATATATTTTTCCTTCTTTAATATTTTAAGCAGATTATTTTGTGTTTATGAAGTAAAGAATATGACTATTATGGAAATTATTTTATAGAGTATCACAAGAAATCAATACACATGAGATTAAATAAGAAAATACAGAATAGATAGAAATTATGATGGGTATGCTATTTGTGTTTTACATGATAGTAAGTACTCTTATTAAAATGCCAGTTATTTTGTTTTATTTTGTTTTCAATTGCAGGTCAGTAATACCTCTAACAAACAAATCAAAAATCTCCAAGAAGTGCATAGCCAGAGATTTCTAGTAATAAGACACAACTTCGTCAATGTTAAATATAATGCATCAGAATTCGCTGTAGATTTATGAAGAAGGTTAATATTCTATCTCTTCCAAAATAGCTAATTTAACAAAAACTCTTCATTAAATAATTCATTAGCACAAGAATGGCAAGTTTCCATAAAATGCACCTTCACTATTCCTAAAGAACAGTCTTTGCTTGATTCTAGCAACTGCACAAAAACTAATCCAGAGAATATTTATATTTTTATCTTTTTCAAATGTCTTTTCTATGAAATCGCAACCAGACTATAACTCTTTATATTTTGCAAAATGCTTTGGATTATTTTCACATTTGACTGATCTTTCATGATCTGATTTCTATTAAACATTTGAAAAAGCTGCTTATAACCTCAGAATATGATCACAATAATGTAATGATTAAGCTTGGTTATACATTATTTACTAAATGTAATTATCTTGTTAATGTAAGAAGAAAATGGGTAATTAAAAGATCTCAAAAATCTTGGGTTACCAAATGCAGGAAAAAATTGGTAGTTCATTCAGTAGATGCCACAAGATCTTCTCAGGAACAAGAATCTACTTTAAATTTAACAATAAAAATAATATCCAAAAAAATAAAAACCCTTGGCTAACATGGATCAAAATGCCAACAAATCAGAAAGAATGACTATTTCCTAGGTAGAATGGAGACCATAAGGTTTAAATAAAATAAATACAGAGGTAATTCCAAAATGTTGGAAACATATTAGAATGTAAATCTAAAGAAAATAAAAAGGAAATGGAGAAACGCAACACGAAATAGTTTGATAGTAATGCTGAGCAAGTGCAGACTTTGTTAACACTTTTGTTCTACTGTCAATTTTCATAGATAATATTAGTTATAGTGATAGTCTTATAAATAATATTGCTAAAATTGACATATTGTCAACAATGACAATAGTAATACTAAAAAGAAGCAATGTTACCTAGTAGTTTTAGTAGTTTGAAAATCCGGGAATTGTAGTCCTAAAGGATGAGATTCAATTCTCATTTTATTCTATATCAACTCCAGCAATATAAAAGAACAGCCCACTAAACCTCTACTCTTAGGTGTCAGAATGGTGCCTTGTACACAACCAAAGCAAACAAAAATTAATGATCTTGTCTTCTGCCCAAAACTTTCCCTCTCTAGTATTTTCATTGTCATGGAAAGCACCGTCACCCATACAGTTTTGCAAGTCTGAAAACTAGAAGTCAGTAGTCCTGCCTCCATTTCTTCAATTCACTTATAATCTGTCACTATTTCTTAAGATTAACCTCACATACATTTGGGAAATCAAAGTTACTTACATTCCTCCATCTCCTCCCCTAGACTGTAGCCCAAACTTCCTGCACTATTGTTACAACATCTTCATCATTCTACTTTTATCTCCTCTCTACCCCTGATCTATGGTCAGAGTTTCAGCAAGAGTGATGTTTTCATAAAACAAGTCTAATGATATTTCTCTTTACTTGAAACTCTTCATTGGCTTCCCACTGCTTATGTGCTGGGGGGAGGGGGAGGGGAACAAAACAAAACACCTCTTTAGAGTATAAGACCTCGGGGAAACTAGCTCTTAGTTTTTTGACCCCATGTTATACCAAGCACTAGTACACTGGTATACTTACCCCCCTCCATCCAATAGATCAGCAAGTCCTTATACATCCCCCATATATGCCTGCTTATCTACTGTTCACTCCTCAGAATCAGCCACCATCCTTTATCAAATGGACTACTGCAGCAGTCTCTAACTTGTCTTCCTGCTTCTAGTGTTTGCTTCTAATATCTGTCTCACACTAGAGCCATAGTAATCTTTTAAAAATATCACTTGCAACATCTAACTCTTTGAATTAAAATCATTCAATGTATACAATTTCACTTTGAAATAAATTCAAATTTATTACCTCAGCAAATAAGTTGCTGGTTAGATCTTTCACTTTCTCCTATTAGCTGGGCATGGACCTTGACCCTTTTCCCTCTATTGCAGCCTCATGTAGCTTGTTGTTAGTTTGTACTTGTTTTTGTTTTCCTCAAATAAGGGAGACATTGTCCTGTTTTTGGAACTTTGCTTATTCTTCTTCTGTTTATTTTTTATTCTGCAGGAGATTTACATGGGTGATTATCTCTTCATTTTGTTTGATCCCTGGAATGATTCTCTGATGACATGAAGTAAATTCTTCTAATAATTTTCCTTATTATTATTTATTATAGGAAATATATTTTCTTATAAATCTTTCTTTTCTTTCCTCTTCCTTCCCTCCTTCCTTCCTTCCTTCCTTTTTTTTCTTATGCATTATATATTTTTCTCCACCGTTTATAGTATTTGTTATAATCTGGCATTGTATGAGTCAGAAACCTTATCCGTTTTGCACATCCCTGTGCATCTAGCACTTCTATTGACCCCCACTAAACACTCAATAGCTTTATTCTGAATAAATTACTATATGAACAAATACATGAATACTGAAGTATCCAAACATCTTAGAAATTTCTTCCTCCAGCCCTGGTTTTCTTCTCTGTTTATATTCCTCATTTATGACAATGTTTGAAAGGTTAAAGCTAAAAATAATAATACTAATAAAGACAGAAGCCTCTGCTGATATAAAGGAAGGGAAGAAACATATAAACTATCAGCCAAAGCCAAAATATTCTAGTTTTTCTGCCTTTTGGCTTCTAATATGTATTTAAGATTGAAAACAAGGTCATAATCTGGGCATGGCAAAGTATTTATAGTCTGAGGTTTAAGGGGAATGGAATATTTAAAAGATTCTTAGTAGAAAAGCAGAAAATTTCATGCAGTACTGAGGACAAATTGTAGCTTATAAACTTGGATTTACATTTAAGAAATGACTTCATTTTGAGGTTTCCATGAATGATGCTCATAGCCTGAACAGTTCTCAAAGAAAGTAGAGAATAACTATCATATAGGCTTGGTTTTTTGCCAGCCATGAACACTGATATTTGGGAGTGGTTTAAATGGCAGGCTTGGGGCCCTCACCTGAATTTGAAAGCGATTATAGCCAATAGTAGGATGATAGGCAGAGGTAAGGTAAAAGAAACAATGAGCTCAAAATGCTAATGGAGAGAAGAGCACACAAAATGGATTAAATTGAAGAGGCTCAAAGTGTGTGGTTAGTGATGCACTTTTAAGTGATGATCAGATGCAGCATAAAATCAGAGGAGTGAGTGGCTGGAGTGGAGGAAAAGTGTCTGGGAAAAAGAAACAATGGAACACTATTGTGGGAATTGGATTTTCTTTCTATCTGGCCACTGAGTTGAGAGTAGAGGATTTTTCAAGAAAGTGGTAGGGTAAAAGTCTGAAGGTGTTATTGGAGATCAGGAAGGCAGATTGTTCCTCTTAGCCATGGATTGAGAAGGGTGGAGAGTTTCTTGATCACAGACCTGGAGTGCCAGTAGGCAGCATGGCAGTGGCAGTGCATGGTTAGGATTGCAGATTCTGGATCCACACTGCCTGGATTGAAATCCCAACGTCACCACCTAGTAGTTGGGTGACCTTCTGTACATTACTTATGCACTCTGCAGCTCGTTTAAGTGATTAAAACAATAGCGTACATAGTGACAATCCAAGACACATTTGTCATTAATCAACATAAAGGGATAAATTATAAGAGGATAAACTAGAAAAGTTTGATCCAAGGGTCCTGCTACCACAGGTCATTTGGGGTAGTACCAGTAGCTTCTGTTTTAGCTATTTATGTAAGGAATATAATTTCTTCTCATACTTTCTTTCCAGTTAATTACTTGAGATTCAAACTTCTTCAGCTATTCTAATTATTGTGGGTACTTGCTGACTTCAGAGGAGTCAGTTCTAATTCCAAACAACAGGTAGAGAAAATAATAGAAATTTTCGATTGATTTAGGAGCTTCTTTGCTCATATCAAACCCTCAAAGTGCCATATTTGAAAATGGGAACTTTTGGAGTACAAGAAAAAGGTGAATATTGCTGTCATGAAAAAAAGTGCTGGCCCACCAAAGTGGTTAATGCTATTATTGTATTTTTAAATAAATTTAAAAAATTATTATTATTATTATTTTTATTTTTACAAACAAATACTCTCCCTTTCCCCCTCTTGAGATTTTTGCAACCTCTTAAGTTTTGCTCTGAAGGTGAGTGCCTCATTTGTCTAACTCTAGACCCAGACAAGTTTGGGCCATCTGAATATAGATGAATATGGCAGTGGGCTAATACTGAGCCTAGGCATTCAGAGACATTTTGTGATGCCTCTTGCCCTCTTGTGCTTCTGCTATCACCATGAGAAAAGCATATCTTGGGCAGCCTGCCAGACTAGAAGGATACGAGACATATCAGGCAAATCCAGACATGGGGACTTATAGAATGAAGCAGAGCTTCCCTGTAACTACAGTCTGAAGAAGAAATCCTAACCCTCTGCCAACTTTCCACTCCATGAGAATTCATAACTGGTGTTCCAAGACACTGACTTTGCAGGAAAAGGGGGATTATGCAACATTATTGTGGAATTAATGAACTAATTCTGGCTCTATTTCTGAAATTTCATTTCATTCCTAAAAGCTTTTTAATGCATCTTTGCACCATCTGCCCCACTGGACATATCTTCAACAGTATCAAAAATGAACTCAAGATGATAAATAAAACATATATATGTTCATCTGTATTTATATTTCTATGGTCTTGGCTTGATATAAACCAACTTCGCCTCTGTTGGAATAAAAACCCCCAAGTCTCTCCACCTATTTGGAAAGCTTTTTGCAGACAGTTCCCTTACATGGCAAGGGTTTTCTCCATCTGTCTGCTGGAGGGTATCTTTGACTGCAGGAAAATCAGCCAATGCAAAGGCAGGCAGGAAGTTAACAGTGTGTCAGCCAATGAGGGAAGTTCTTGTGGATACATTCTATGGTACAGTTCCAAGGTGAGGTTTTATAAGGTGAGGTCCTAAATCTCTTACAGATTTCAAAGTGGATTGACGCCTAGATTCCCACAGTATTTGCCTTCTCTTTTCTATTACTTTTATAATTTTCTCACTTCTGCACACATCTATTCTTCTTCTTGAGAGCACTATCCAAATAAATACCCTTATCTTGTTTGGAAGAATCTCAAATTAAGATAGTTGATGATAGGAAGGGAAGTTATATTTTAAGGGTGCCAGAAAAGAGTGTAAATCCAGAAAAGAGTGTAAGGGGAGTGGATACATTTTTTTTTTTTTTTTCAATTGGTTAAATTCTTGGTCTGGTAGTTTCAAAGCCCTGATAGTGAAGTCATGGGAGCTTGAGAATTGAGAAAAACATTTGACCTTCTAGTTTCCCCTAAATTTAAGCTTAAGCTATCAAAGCCAACAGAAAGGGTCCTTTCCTCCTTGCTGTAGCAGAGCAGTCTCCCATTGCCTATAAACCTTGCAAATGTCTTGTAAAATTACATTTATCATCTTTATAATTTAATCTTACCTCCATATTGCTTCTATTCCAAAAATAAGGTCAGGAATAAGCAGAGCCTGAGAGAGAAGAAACATTCTTTGTAATAAGAGGAAATTAATTACAAAAAAAGGAACAGTTATCATGTTACTAGTTAACAATATGATCCAGTAGAATGTATGTGGGTATGGATCTTGAAGATGTTAAACTGGGTCAGAGGGTGTAGGTTCAGAACAAAAGGCTGGATAGTGGAGATTTATTGATATAAGGTCATTATCCCATAACTCAGGAGCCTGTTTGATTATACTGCTAGAATGACTTCCCCCAAAAAAGGCAACGACATTCTTCTGTAAATGAGATGGAGTTGTTAAACTGCCTAGGCAGAGTTTTAAGGAAAGAATTAGAAGACTCAGAAATGTGAGCATTGAAGAATGCATTCATTACAAAGAACAAAGCAGCAGATGAATATGTTCTCCAGAAGCGTCCATAGGCTACTGCCTCCACTAAAGTGATTACAAAACAAAACAAAACTATGAAGATGAATCAATATTATTGCATAGCTCACCTGTGGCAATTCCAAAACAATATGGGTTAAACCTCTGCTAGCCTGAATTAAAAGAGATTGTGAGTGTTTGAGAGTAAGAATATTCTTAGACTCTGATTTTGTATCAATAGAAAGCATACCAACAGAACTTCTCAGTCACCAGGGAGGATATATTCTCTAATGCCCACTATGATGTGCTCAAGGAGGAAGGTGGAAAAGGAAGGATCTCCTAGAGACATTTTCGAGAGCTATGGAAAACAACGGTCCCAGGAATATTATCAAGGGGCAAAATCTGAGTCAAACAAAGAATCAGTCCATGACTCTAGGGTAATGGGGACTCGCAACAGTAGCTCAGTGGCTTTCAGAATTACTATGGACCAGTATATACTCTGTCATTCCATTGTAGTTATCACCCCTTTACCACCATTGTTAAGTTGGATGTGTAGGAGGCAGATAATTTTTTTCTTTTTAGGTCATTGGTACTGCATCTAGAGGAACTTCCTCTAGACCTGATAAATATTCTGAGAAATGACATCAAGACTGACTGGTTGTGATTTTGTGGGGTGTCCCATTGAGGGAATGAGTTTAATTGGCATGTGAGAGAAATGTGAATAATTGTGAGCAAGACATTGGACTGTAACAGATAGGAATACTGACCTCAACTCTTCACTTTGTCCCTCTTTCATGTGATTATGCTATGTACCAGAATAGTTAGGCACAAACATATTAAGGTTGGGCTATTAAAATAAGGATGAAAGTGACAGTGTGCTGGTACTGACCCAGTACCATAAGACACATTTTTCTGTCCATTAACTTCTCTTCCATGATCACTGACAGAACATGCCCCAGGTCAGGTAGCCACTAATCCAAGAAAAACCAATCCCAGTTAAAAGCTTATTGCCAAGCCCAGGCAAGCTCCAACATGTAGTGAAGCCATTCTGGCAGAACTGCACACCAGTGAGGGGGAAAACACATGATTGTTTTACAATGACATTGAGTTTTGGAGTGATATGCAGCATAAATATAGTCATAGTTGATTAATACACAAGAATTGTTTGTATAAGACTCTGTCATAAAACTGAGTTCCCTAGTGTCATTGGTGATAATGAGATTCTGGAAGAGCTGAGACCATGTGACAGCTGATAACTTTCAAAGGCAAGATGAATAGATTTCCATAATGAGTAGCAAGGTAAAATAGCAAACAGCAAGAATTGGCATGCTGGAATCAGTGGCAGCAGGCAAACAGAATGTAGTGTTTCTAGAGAAAGAAAGACAGCCAGCCAGTGAGAATAGCGTTTTGTTTACATAACCAAAAAATCAAGATCCATCAATGAGAGGGCTGATTGGGTTCCTTCAAGGAAAATTATTATCCCTTCTCCAGTTTCTTTAACTAAGTTTCCATTCTCAGACTGAGATTCCATTAATTAAAGAGGAGGCCAGTCCTCTTAAGGAAAAAAACTGAATTGCCACAGAAAGAATACATAATATAATTTTCTCCAATTCTTCCCCAAAGGGATCTGCAGTCATTTACAAGGAAAACTGTATATTAGGTAAAGAGACTATCCAGATCTTGAGAGTAATTGATTAGACAGTGAGTTAACACTGATACCAGGAGGCCCAAAACACAACCACAGCTCCTCTGTTAGAGTGGGGTGAATGGAGATTATAAGTAAATGCCTGAACCCATTTCATCTCACAAGGGATCCAGTGGTTCCATAGAGCCACCTTGTGGTCCCTCCCCTGGTCTTTGATTATATAATATAGAATAACATATATAGAAGGAAACATAATTCTCAAAGTGGTTCCATGACTTATTTGGTAAGTAGCATTATGGTATGACAGGTCAAGCTGAAGACCCAAAAAAAACTGCTCCCCTTTTGATTAAAATAGTAAATTAGAAACAACACATCTGATAGTGTAATAGAGATTAGTGTCACTCTTAAATTAGAAAGTAACAATTATGCTACATGCCCTGAAAAGATACATGCATGCAAGAGAGTGGAAAATAAATCCAATAAAGTTTCAGGAGACTGCAATATTAGGGATATTTTTAAAGATCTAATGATTTAGATACATCCCTTCCAAGACATGACAGGCATGTTGTGATTCCTGCCAGGAAAGAAGCACCGTACATGTCTGACTGGCCATTCTTTATTTTACAGACTGCATATAGTACAATTGGAAATACTGCTCCAGCTGACTCAGAAGGCTGCCACATTTGAGTGGGGTCCAGAGAAAGGGAAGGCTCTGCAGCAGATTTAGGCTTTAGTGTAAGAGGCGCTGCCATTCGGCAGTATGATCCTGCAGACTCAATGGTGCTACAGTTATCCACGATAGATAGAAAGCGTACATGGTGTCTCTGGCAAACTGCAAAATGAGAGAAATCATGCAGATCCCTAAGGTTCTGGAACAAGGCTATCTGAACATACAACTATTGCCCATTCACAAAAGAATGCCTGATAGGCTACTGGACCTAATCATGTTTATATCAAGAAACAATGTTACCAGGGATTTCCATCATGAGCTGGATGGACCACCAAGACATTGGTTTGAGTGGGCACAACCATAATCCATGTGTATATGTAGGAGCAGACAATGTGGAGAGTACACATGCACACACACACACAATCCACAAAAGGAGAGGAAAGACTTCATATCATTATGGATGCTTTCATTAAACTTTCTCCCACAACTCACACCTATGGGCTCATGCAAGGAGGAACAGTGCAGGGAAGAGGCAATTCTCTATGACCACTACATAGAGAAAGAAATAACAGGCCAGTGTGGCCAGTGAATGGTGAAGAGATAGCCTCCACTAGGTAGTATACTTAAAAGTACTCAGAGGCAAGAATACATTTGAGCTTCCAGTCATTGTAGAATGGCCTGGTTGGATGTTCAGATGCCTGGAATGAGCAAGATTGGAAGATCAAAGAGAAAGTGGTCTGGAGAAAATGCACGTGGATGGCTCTATGGGTGTGAACACAGAGGATGCAGATCTTTGTGCTTCATATCAAAATCCATAAGAAAGTATCTATCACAGAGGTTGGCAAAATTATTTGTTCAGTGCACACCAACTAACCTTTGTGTTTCACCACTTGAAAGCTGTACAATGAACTAATGAATGTAGTAGTCAGTGAGGCACAGCAAGAAGTCACTCATGAATCCAACAGTATTTCCCTACTCACAGCAATCTGATCTAGCTACCACTGCTACTAAATGTGTGTCTTCCCAGCAGCAGAGACCAACACTGAGCAAAAGGAATGAACTCTTTGAAGAGAATAGCCAGTCAACTTCTGATGAAACTCGAGTCTATCAGACCTCTTCAACTCAAGGGGTGGGAGCTGGGGGTGGGGAGGAGATTTATTTGTTCTTACTGTAATTGAAATGCATTCTGAGTATGGCTTTGAACTTCCTGCCCAAATTAATCTGTTGGCACCATTATCCAAGGGCTCACAGTATGTCTAATTTACTGACAATGGAGCCTGAATAAAATCACCTCAGCAAGGGACTCACTGTATGACAAAGAAAGTGTGTAGTAATAAGCAGATGCCCAGGGATGTACAGAACCTTGAAATGCTATGCCATTTGGAAACTGATGTTCCGATAGAAATTAAAATGATCACTTAAAGGAATAGCTAAGGAGCAATGAGCCTGGAAATAACTTTTAATGGGGTTGGGGTTGTTGTCCTTTAAGATGTGATACATTTAGTGATTCAACAGTTATTATATGGTGCTATGTATCTGACAGGTAGAACATGAGTCCAGGAGATAGGAAGTAGGAATATTCTTTCCCCTTATTGTTATCCCCAGTGACTAACTTGTAAAATCTATCTTTCTTATACCTGCAGCTTTAGGTTCTGTGGAATTATACATCCTGATCCACAGGAGTGGAAGACTTCCAACAGGGTCATACTAAGGATTTCATTGAAACCAAAATTATGACTGCTGTTTGGTCATTTTGCTGCTAAGTCAATGAAAATAGTTTCTCTACTGATTGGGTTAATTTTCCTTGATTTTCATTGAAGAATTAGTATCACTGCCTCCTAGTGAGAGAAAGAGAGGCGTAGGTCTGGATCTAGGACAATTTGCTGGAAAGCTTCTTGATGTTTCCATGCTCAAACATAAAAATATATTGACAACTGTATGATGTCACTTCACAGAAAAGCAACCCAGACAAGTTCAAGTGCTTGATAAGATGAGAAAAATCTAGAATTATGGTAGAGAAGTATCATAATAAATATTAATTATGTCCTCAAGAACAACTGCAGCAGAGGGAACTGTAAATTTTACAATTGACTCTTCATTTGAAGGTTGTGATGGTAAAGTTCAGGTGTCATCTTGACCAGGTTATGGTGTCCAGTTCTTTGGTCAGTCAAGCACTGGCCTGGCTGTACTGTGAGGATATTTTGTGGATTTAAATCATCAGTCAGTTGATTGCATCTATGGCTGATTACATCTACAATCAACTGAGGAGACTGCCTTCAACAATGAGAGAAGTCTCATCCAATCGGTTGAAGGGTTGAAGGCCTGAAAAAGAGAAGTGATGATTACAGCATCCAGAAGAGAGAATTTCTTTCTCTATTCAGCCAGCCAGCTTCTCCTGGGGAATTCATTCAAACCTTCATTAGCATTCCCAGCTTGTGTTCTGCCCTGTGGTATTTGGACTTGTCCATCCCCCAGTCATTTGAGCCAGTTCCTATTAAAATAATCTCATATACTTATGATGTATCTATCTATCTATCTATCTATCTATCTATCTATCTATCTATCTATATGCATGTGTGTGTGTACATATATATGTATATATCTTCAATCAGTTCCCTTTCCCTAGAGTATCCTAATACAAAGGTCTTTTGGGAAGCATTGTTATTGGCCACAACTTGAAAAATCAGACTGGAAAGGGTGAATTTAATTTGGGATAAGAGGTGTTTGGAAGAGAGGATCTGAGCAGAGCTCCACTCATTTCACCTTGGGGCCTACTGGTGTTCAGCCAGAATCAGTTCTAGTATATTACACTGGCTTCCTAGTTCTTCCTAAGCCTCAGGGTGTTGTATGCCCACAGGAGTGTGCATAACAACTGGCATACAGAAATATCAACAAGTTAACTGACAGGTGTTAACAGATAAGGAATAGAAGTTGATAAATAACCCAGATTCCTGTTTTTTTTTTGGGGGGGGGCAATTGTGAGGGGCATTCTCCACAGTCTTTTTAAGGGACCACTGTGGGATTGAGTATCAGGATCTTACAGCTGCAACCAATTCATTAACACATTTTTATTGATTTTCCTCCTTTAATTTTCTCATTTCTCACATCTTCACTGTGTTACCTCTGGTGATGGAAGCACAATGAAGCAGCCTAGTAAATTCCCGAAGTTCCAGACATTTTCCTGCCTGTCCTTACAATGTTGCTTGGGTTCCTACACTCATTAAAATACTCGCATCCAAATCCTTGTTTTTGGATCTGCTTTTGGGAAACTCAGACTAAACGTTGGGAGGCAGAGAGTATTCTTTTGTTGCCTAAGAGCACCACAGATGTGACATCATGGATTCCCTAGAAGAATTGTTCTGTTCAACTACATCATGTAGCTAAATTCACACTGAATTCAAACTGAAAAATTCTCTGAATTTTTCTTTTAAGAAAAACAACCATTGAACAGTCCTTCTGACTATTAGAATGCAGATGAAAGCAGTACTTTGATATATATTTTTCTTTATTAAATTTAAAAATACCAAAGATTTGATGATACCAAATTTTAGCAGATATGGAAACACACCGCAAACAATTCTAGAAAGAGAATATATTGATGAATGATTATAGAAAGCAATTGGTTTGGAGTTGGCACTCAAACCAAATTCCCTCAGCCTTCCATCCAAACCTCTTATGTTGACATCCATCCTTCTTAAAATTCCATGTGCCTGTCATTTGTCTGGCCTCAACTCCATTTCCATCCTTCTGTGCTGTGTTTGAAGCCTGAAAACCTACATTCTCAGATAGACAGAAAGATAGATGACAGATAGGTAGATAGATAGATAGATAGATAGATAGATAGATAGGTAGATAGATAGAAGCTATGTGCTCCTCTCTTTTGACCTCTGATGCACCTCTTCCAGAAACCGACAAGCGCATCCCACTGCTCAGGCCTTGTGACTTCAGTATTGTCAGTGGCACAATTGTCCCTGGGAGCCCTCTGTCTCTGGGAGCACCAAGTTCTTGGGCCCTGCAGCCACCAGGTTAGCATGGAACTTATCAGAGATCTGGTTCTGCTGGAGGCAACAACAGCAGATTGACTTTAGTTTTCCAAGTTAGAGTGTAAAGAAGTAGTATGAGCTCCCAGATTCTTGGGAGGCAGGGGCAGTGGAAGGGTGTGTGTGTCTGTGAATGGGGTGGGGAGGGTGAAACGATGGAGGGAGGAAGGGGTGGAGCTCCAAGGCAGCCAAGGTGGTTGCAGGAGTTCTTGCAACTTCAACAGGAGAACATTTATAAAATCTGGCCAACACAAGGGCTTCTTGAAATTATTCATCTCTAAATCATCTAATTTTCTGGTTTTTGTACTCCAGCCCTATGGCACACTTGTAACTGATTCTCTATATTAAATGCCCTCCATTTGAAATATATAGAACAGTTCTGTTTTCCAGAACACATTTTTGACACACTTTCCCTCTTTATACTTATTCCATGTGTTGCTGCACTTTTTAGTCTGCTTTTTTTTGCTTTTGCTTATCCTTTGAATGTTTGCTTTCCTAAGGGACCAATTATTGAATTATTGACTTACTTTTCTTTGGTTATAAACCCACTGCCAGGGTGATGGAATTCACTCCATTGCCTAAATACTGAATACTTCCCAGATCTTTATCTCACATTAAACCTCACTGTGAGGTCAAGACTGTCACTTGAAAATCTCCTCTTGGCATTTCAAAGATAAATATTCAAATTGATCTTATCATCTTCACAGTGTGCTATGGAAGTGTTTGTCCTGCCATTTTAGCTGGTTATTCCACCTCCAGGCAGTTTCTTAAGTGTTTTTTTTTTTTTTTTTTTTTTTTTTTCCCTATGCAATTCCCTCTTAGTTACCCCTGAATCCAATCTTTCACCAAGTTTCCTTGCTTATGGTTTCTGATTATCTCTTGAATACCCTTTCCTGCTGCTTCATTATTTCTTTCTTGATTTGTAGCAAAGCATCCCAGAATTTACTGTTTGACCCCTCCAAGCCCCCTCAGCATTTCCACCATAGTGATCTTATAAATTAGGAATTTAATTGCATACCTCTCTTCCTAAAATGTTCTATTGAGTTCCCAAAGTCCTCAGGAAAAGTTCAAAGCTTTTTAGTGGGGCAGGAAAGACAATCAGGGGAACAGCATGTGTTTACTTTGTTTAGCTTCATCACTAGTCACTACTCACTTTGCACTTTTTAGTTTGTTTCATGGAAACATTTGCATTTCCATTAATGTGCTATGATCTCCCTTTCTCATTCCCTATGTTATCTCCTTTTTTCCTTCTGAGTGGTATGCCTTGCTTCACGTCATTTCCCTGGCTAGCTTTCAGTGATCCCTGGTCACCTCAGGCATCCAGGTGACTAGGAAATCTTTCCTATGTGGGCCATGCATTGCTTTTATGTGTTCAGTAAGTCTTGATGCATTTGTTCCTCAAAGCCCTTGTTTTTTCTGCATTTTACTCACTGGTTTACTGGTCTGCCTGTCCTTATAAACTGCAAATTCTGGGGTATTGCACAACCCCAAGTTCAATTGGAATTTGATTGTAGACTTTCAGCAAAACTCTCTTTTCTGGTGTTGTTTTATGTATTTGGGGCAATATAATTGCATCTTCGTAATCTTTAACCTGAAGGCTACTTACTTTACCTTTAAATTAATATGGTATGTTTTGAAGTGATCATATATCCTTTACAACCAGGGTTGATAGCTATTATTTGGTTCTACCTGTTGCTGGCCTAGGTTCTTGGTCATGAGAAAGAATTCAAGGGCACACAGGTTGAGAAAGCAGGTAGAAAATTTATGAATAACCCATGTAAGAGGACATGTGGACCCTTTCACAAGAAAAGAAGTGGGAGGCTAGAGGTCATGACACTGTGGGGCAATCTGCTTTTTTTTTTTAATTTTATTTTGAAATAAATTCAAAGTTATAGGAACAGTTGCAAAAACAATACACACCCCGTACACAGAACTCCAACATACACTGACTTCCATCCCCCGATACCCCGATCCACCAACTTTAACATACTGTCACAGCGCCATTTCTCTATCCCCCGCTCCCTCCCTCCCTATCTATCATCCATCATCTATTGCTCTGTCTTCTGAATATATGAGAGCTAGCTGCACACATCCTTGAACATACACTATAATTCACATATACAATTCCCATGAACAAGAACATTCTTTTATGCAATCCCATTAAGTGCAGCTAAGAAGTTCAAGAAATTCAACATTGATACAAAGCTTAAATTCTATATTTCCTTTTGTTTTTTTTTTTTCTTATGTCTCAACTGTGTCCCTTTGAGCCTCCTGTCCTCCATCCTCAGTCACATCCAGGATCATCCTTGGCATTCAATTGTCATCTATTTAGACTTTTTTTTTTTCAATTGTGGAAACATATATACAGCCTTAATCTTCCCATTCCACCCCCTCCCTAGCATTCCATTAGTGGTATTAATCACATTTAGAATTTTGTAATGCTATCACCTTCCCACCATCCATTACTAGAAATTTCTCTTTGCATCAAACAGCAAATCTACACTCATTTCTTAACTCCGCATTGCCCCTTTCCCCACTTCTCATAACCCATACTCTACTTTTCATCTCTATGGTCATATTCTCTGATAATTTCTTTGTGTTTGTTGTGGGGTTTAAAATTAACCTCTTAAATCCATAACAATCTTGTTTTTCTTTGATACCAACTTAACTTCAATAGGACATGTAAACTATGTTCCTATACTCCTCCATTCCCCCACTTTTATATAGTTCTTGTCAAAAATTACATATTTTACATTTAGTTCAAAACCCACTGATTTGTCATTAGAGTTTGTGTATTTTATATCACGTAGGAATTAAATAGTAGAGTTACAAATCAAAAATTATTGACTTCTATTTGTATTCCATTGTGGTCAGAGAATGTGCTTTGAATATATTCAATTGTATTTTTTTTTTTTTAATTTATTGAGGCTTGTTTTTATGTCCCAGCATATGGTCTGTTCTGGAGAAAGATCCGTGATCACTAGAGAAGAATGTGTGTCCCGGTGACCTTGGAAGTAATATTCTATATATGTCTGTTAAAATTCCCTATATCTCTCTCTCCTTTCTTTGTTTCTCTGTCAGTAGGGCTTCCTTTAGTATCTGAAGTAGGGCAGGTCTTTTATCAGCAAAATCTCTCAGCATTTGTTTGTCTGTGAAAAATTTAAGCTCTCCCTCAAATTTGAAGAAGAGTTTTGCTGCATAAAGTATTTGTCTTAGTTTGCTAATGCTGCAGAATGCAAAACACCAGAGATGGATAGGCTTTTATAAAACGGGGGTTTATTTCACTACACAATTACAGTCTTAAGGCCACAAAGTGTCCAAGGTAACACATCAGCAATCGGGTACCTTCACTGGAGGATGGCCAATGGCGTCCAGAAAACCTCTGTTAGCTGGGAAGGCACGTGGCTGGCATCTGCTCCAAAGTTCGTCCAGAAAACCTCTGTTAGCTGTGAAGGCACGTGGCTGGCGTCTGCTCCAAAGTTCTGGTCTCAAAATGGCTTTCTCCCAGGAGGTTCCTCTCTAGCAAGCTTGCTTCTCTTCAAAATGTCACTCACAGCTGCACTCTGTTCAGTCTTTTTGAGTCAGCATGTTTTATATGGCTCCACTGATCAAGGCCCACCCTGAATGGGTGGGGTCACACCTCCATGGGAGTATCCCACCAGAGTCACCACCCACAGCTGGGTGGGGCACATCTCCATTCAAACAACCTAATCCAAACAGTCCAACTTAATCCCCACTATTACGCTTGCCCCACAAGATTGCATCAAAGAATATGGCTTTTTCTGGGGGACATAATACATTCAAACCGGCACAGTATTCTTGGTTGGAAATTTTTCTCTCTCAGAATTTTAAATATGTCATGCCACTGCCTTTTCGCCTCCATGATGGCCGCTGAGTAGTCATTACTTAGTCTTATGTTGTTTCCTTTGTATGTAGTGAATTGCTTTTCTCCTACTGCTTTCAGAACTTGCTCCTTCTTTTCAGTATTTGACAGTCTGATGAGAATATGTCTTGGAGTGGGTTTATTTGGATTTATTCTATTTGGAGTTTGCTGGGTATTTATGCTTTGTGTATTTATATTATGTAGAAGATTAGGGAAGTTTTCCCCAACAATTTCTTTGAATACTGATTCTAGACCTTTACCCTTCTCTTCCCCTTCTGGGACACCAATGATTCTTAAATTTGGACGTTTCATTTTATCTATCGCATCCCTGAGATCCAATTCGATTTTTTTGATTTTTTTCTCCATTATTTCTTTTGTTCTTTCATTTTCTGTTCTGTGGTTCTCTAGGACACTGAGTCATTTTTCAACTTCCTCTAATCTTGTATTATGAGTATCCAGAGTCTTTTTAATTTGGCCAACAGTTTCTTTTATTTCCATACGATCTTCTATTTTTTTATTTACTCTTGCAATTTCTTCTTTCTGCTCTTCTAGGGTCTTCTTTATGTCCTTTATGTCCTGTGCCATGTTCTTCTTCATGTCTTTTATATCCTGTGCCATGCTCTTGTTCTTTGATTCTAGTCCTTTGATTAATTGTGCCAAGTACTGTGTCTCTTCTGATATTTTGATTTGTTTGTTTGGGATTGGGTTCTCCATATCATCTGGTTTTATCATATGCTTTAAGATTTTCTGTTATCTTTGGCCTCTTGGCATTTGCTTTGCTT
This sequence comes from Choloepus didactylus, assembly GCF_015220235.1. NCBI lineage: Eukaryota > Metazoa > Chordata > Mammalia > Pilosa > Megalonychidae > Choloepus > Choloepus didactylus. The sequence goes on along the minus strand of NC_051317.1, from coordinate 51,088,796 downwards.
CATAGGGTTCTTTCAAGTTGTAAAAAATACCAATCTAATTTTTCAGATCTACAACTTGGTGGCGTACACTCTCTCTGACTAACCATGGCGTCTGTGAATCACCTATTTCCCTCAAGTCAGTTCTCCTCAAATTTGTCTTTGTGGTGTGTGGGGAAACGATTCTTGTGGGGTTCAGTTGGTGAACTCAGTTTGGGTGTGTTGTTGGTGCTGTCCATCCTGAATGTGGGGTGTGTGTCTGGGTAGTTAGGGAGGCAGGGCAGCTTTAATAATCAAACCTCCCAGGTGTTTCCAGAGATTCAAGGCTGTTGCAAGAGTCTAAGCCTTCATTTCAGTTTTGTCCCAGATTTTCTCTGCCACTGACCCACAAGTCCCTGGCATTGACATAGTGTCCCTGGGTTTTCTGAGCGGGCCCCCCTTCTCAGCTGTGATCTTCCAGGACCTCTGCTGAGGGAAGGCTGTGCTACATCACAAGTGCGCGCTGTTCCTCAAGGGAAGCCCCAGGTCACCATGCCATGCAGGGGCACTCCAAGCCTGATGCAAAGATGGCTGAATGGGGTGTCTCAACCCCCCCACTTTTTGCACAGCCCCACCTCCCCAGCTCTGGTACAACTAGCTGTGTATGCACCCAAGGCCACTGTCCATGGCCGATATTGTGGCACGTGCATGGTGCCATGGGATACACTCCCATTCACACTAGATTTCCTGGCACGGCTCTGGGCTGTGGGTACAGCTCCAGGCAGGAGTGTCTTCAGCCCACCAGGGAGCCAGCTGCAAGTGGTGCAGTTTCTTTCTCCTTTTGGCTCTCCTCTCTGTCCCACTGGCCCTGAGGGAATCAGCAGTGGTCTATCCTCCACACCAGACACCAAGAGGTTGGCACAGCCCACTCCTGCTGTGCTTCACTGCGTGGTTCTCACCATCATAACTGCAGTCGATCCTGGGTTTTTTGTTTTTTTTTTTTTTTTTTTTGAAAAGAACTGGTCCATTTCCAAATGCCAACCCCTGGTTTCCCCACACCACAGCATGGCTGCGGGACTTTCAGCCAGCTTACTCACTCGTTTCAGAATGCAGACTCCCGGTTTCACCAAGTGCACAGTCCCTGTGGTTTTAGCAGACCTTGTCCAGCTGATACATCGCTGAAACTGGTGTTCTGGGTCACTTTTTGGTTTTTATCTAGTAGTTTTCATAGAGGTGTTTTTTTTGCCCTTTCTCACCTAGCTGCCACCTTAGGTTCTCGGGGCAATCTGCTTTTTTTTTTTTTTTTTTTTTTTTTTATTGAGATATATTCACATACCACGCAGTCATACAAAACAAATCGTACTTTCGATTGTTTACAGTACCATTAAATAGTTGTACATTCATCACCTAAATCAATCCCTGACACCTTCATTAGCACACACACAAAAATAACAAGAATAATAATTAGAGTGAAAAAGAGCAATTGAAGTAAAAAAGAACACTGGGTACCTTTGTCTGTTTGTTTCCTTCCCCTATTTTTCTACTCATCCATCCATAAACTAGACAAAGTGGAGTGTGGTTCTTATGGCTTTCCCAATCCCATTGACACCCCTCATAAGCTACATTTTTATACAACTGTCTTTGAGATTCATGGGTTCTGGGTTGTAGTTTGATAGTTTCAGGTATCCAACACCAGCTACCCCAATTCTTTAGAACCTAAAAAGGGTTGTCTAAAGTGTGCGTAAGAGTGCCCACCAGAGTGACCTCTCGGCTCGTTTTGGAATCTCTCTGCCACTGAAGCTTATTTCATTTCCTTTCACATCCCCCTTTTGGTCAAGAAGATGTTCTCCGTCACACGATGCCGGGTCTACATTCCTCCCCGGGAGTCATATTCCACGTTGCCAGGGAGATTCACTCCCCTGGGTGTCTGATCCCACGTAGGGGGGAGGGCAGTGATTTCACCTTTCAAGTTGGCTTAGCTACAGAGAGAGGGCCACATCTGAGCAACAAAGAGGCATTCAGGAGGAGACACTTAGGCACAACCATAGGGAGGCCTAGCCTCTCCTTTGCAGCAACCGTCTTCCCAAGGGTAAAACTTATGGTAGAGGGCTCAACCCATCAAACCACCAGTCCCCTATGTCTGTGGTCATGTTAGCAACCATGGAGGTGGGGTAGGCAAATACCCCTGCATTCTCCACAGGCTCCTCAAGGGGGCACTACATCTTTTTTTTTTCCTTGTTTTTCTTTCTTTCCTTTTTTTTTTTTTAACTTTCCCTTCTATTTTAAATCAACTGTATGAAAAAAAAAGTTAAAAAGAAAACAAACACACAATAAAAGAACATTTCAAAGAGACCATAACAAAGGAGTAAGAAAAAGACAACTAACCTAAGATAACTGCTTAACTTCCAACATGTTCCTACTTTACCCCAAGAAAGTTACATAATATAGCAACCTTTCTATGAACTTGTTCCTACTATATCCATCAGAAATTAACAGACCATAGTCATTTCTGGGCATCCCCAGAATGTTAAATAGCTTATCTGTTCTTCTTGGAATATTGTTCCCCCTTCCTTAATTGCTCTCTACTGCTAGTTCCCCTACATTCTACATTATAAACCATTTGTTTTACATTTTTCAAAGTTCACATTAGTGGTAGCATATAATATTTCTCTTTTTGTGCCTGGCTTATTTCGCTCAGCATTATGTCTTCAAGGTTCATCCATGTTGTCATATGTTTCACGAGATCGTTCCTTCTTAGTGCCGCGTAGTATTCCATCGTGTGTATATACCACATTTTATTTATCCACTCATCTGTTGAAGGACATTTGGGTTGTTTCCATCTCTTGGCAATTGTGAATAATGCTGCTATGAACACTGGCGTGCAGATATCTGTTCATGTCACTGCTTTCCGATCTTCCGGGTATATACCGAGAAGTGCAATCGCTGGATCGAATGGTAGCTCTATATCTAGTTTTCTAAGGAACTGCCAGACTGACTTCCAGAGTGGCTGAACCATTATACAGTCCCACCAACAATGAATAAGAGTTCCAATTTCTCCACATCCCCTCCAGCATTTGTAGTTTCCTGTTTGTTTAATGGCAGCCATTCTAACCGGTGTTAGATGGTATCTCAATGTGGTTTTAATTTGCATCTCTCTAATAGCTAGTGAAGCTGAACATTTTTTCATGTGTTTCTTGGCCATTTGTATTTCCTCTTCAGAGAACTGTCTTTTCATATCTTTTGCCCATTTTATAATTGGGCTGTCTGTACTATTGTCATTGAGTTGTAGGATTTCTTTGTATATGCAAGATATCAGTCTTTTGTCAGATACATGGTTTCCAAAAATTTTTTCCCATTGAGTTGGCTGCCTCTTTACCTTTTTGAGAAATTCCTTTGAGGTGCAGAAACTTCTAAGCTTGAGGAGTTCCCATTTATCTATTTTCTCTTTTGTTGCTTGTGCTTTGGGTGTAAAGTCTAGGAAGTGGTCGCCTGATACAAGGTCTTGAAGATGTTTTCCTACATTATCTTCTAGGAGTTTTATGGTACTTTCTTTTATATTGAGATCTTTGGTCCATTTTGAGTTAATTTTTGTGTAGGGGGTGAGGTAGGGGTCCTCTTTCATTCTTTTGGATATGGATATCCAACTCTCCCAGCTCCATTTGTTGAAAAGACCATTATGAATCAGTTCAGTGACTTTGGGGGCCTTATCAAAGATCAGTCGGCCATAGATCTGAGGGTCTATCTCTGAATTCTCAATTCAATTCCATTGATCTATATGTCTATCTTTGTGCCAGTACCATGCTGTTTTGGCAACTGTGGCTTTATAATAAGCTTCAAAGTCAGGGAGTGTAAGTCCTCCCACTTCATTTTTCTTTTTTAGAGTGTCTTTAGCAATTCGAGGCATCTTCCCTTTCCAAATAAATTTGATAACTAGCTTTTCCAAGTCTGCAAAGTAGGTTTTTGGAATTTTGATTGGAATTGCATTGAATCTGTAGACGAGTTTGGGTAGAATTGACATCTTAATGACATTTAGCCTTCCTATCCATGAACATGGAATATTTTTCCATCTTTTAAGGTCCCCTTCTATTTCTTTTAGTAGAGTTATGTAGTTTTCTTTGTATAGGTCTTTTACATCTTTGGTTAAGTTTATTCCTAGGTACTTGATTTTTTTAGTTGCTATTGAAAATGGTATCTTTTTCTTGAGTGTCTCTGCAGTTTGTTCATTTCTAGCATATAGAAACATTACTGACTTATGTGCATTAATCTTGTATCCCACTACTTTGCTAAATTTGTTTATTAGCTCTAGTAGCTGTATCGTCGATTTCTCAGGGTTTTCTAGATATAAGATCATATTGTCTGCAAACAATGACAGTTTTACTTCTTCTTTTCCAATTTGGATGCCTTTTATTTCTTTGTCTTGCCGGATTGCCCTGGCTAGCACTTCCAGCACAATGTTGAATAACAGTGGTGACAGCGGGCATCCTTGTCTTGTTCCTGATCTTAGAGGGAAGGCTTTCAGTCTCCCACCATTGAGTACTATGCTGGCTGTGGGTTTTTCATATATGCTCTTTATCATATTGAGGAAGTTTCCTTCAATTCCTACCTTTTGAAGTGTTTTTATCAAAAAGGGATGTTGCATTTTGTCAAATGCTTTTTCAGCATCTATTGAGATGATCAATTGATTTTTCCCTTTCGAGTTTTTAATGTGTTGTAATACATTGATTGTTTTTCTTATGTTGAACCATCCTTGCATGCCTGGAATGAACCCCACTTGGTCATGGTGTATGATATTTTTAATGTGTCTTTGGATTCGATTTGCAAGTATTTTTTTGAGGATTTTTGCATCTATATTCATTAGGGAGATTGGCCGGTAGTTTTCCTTTTTTGTAGCATCTTTGCCTGGTTTTGGTATTAGATTGAAGTTAGCTTCATAAAATGAGTTAGGTAGTGTTCCATTTTCTTCAATGTTTTGAAAGAGTTTGAGTAAGATTGGTGTCAGTTCTTTCTGGAAAGTTTGGTAGAATTCCCCTGTGAAGCCATCTGGCCCTGGGCATTTATTTGTGGGAAGATTTTTGATGACTGATTGGATCTCTTTGCTTGTGATGGGTTGGTTGAGGTCTTCTATTTCTTCTCTGGTCAGTCTAGGTTGTTCATATGTTTCCAGGAAATTGTCCATTTCTTCTGCATTGTCCAGTTTGTTGCCATACAGTTGTTCATAATATCCTGTTATAATTTTTTTAATTTCTTCAGGATCTGCAGTTAAGTCACCTTTTTCATTCATTATTTTGTTTATATGGGTCTTCTCTCTTTTTGATTTTGTCAGTCTAGCTAGGGGCTTGTCAATCTTGTTGATCTTCTCAAAGAACCAACTTTTGATGATATTTATCCTCTCTATTGTTTTTTTGTTCTCGATGTCATTTATTTCTGCTTTAATCCTTGTTATTTCTTTTCTTCTACTTGGTATAGGATTGGTTTGCTGTTCAGTTTCTAGCTTCTTCAGTTGATCCATTAGTTCTTTGATTTTGGCTCTTTCTTCCTTTTTAATATATGCGTTTAGTGCTATAAATTTCCCCCTTAGCACTGCTTTTGCTGCATCCCATAGGTTTTGGTATGTTGTGTTCTCATTTTCATTCGTCTCTATATATTTAGCAATTTCTCTTGCTATTTCTTCTTTAACCCACTTATTGTTTAGGAGTGTGTTGTTTAACCTCCAGGTATTTGTGAATTTTCTAAGTCTCTGATGGTTATTGACTTCTAATTGTATTCCATTGTGGTCAGAGAATGTGCTTTGAATAATTTCAATCTTTTTAAATTTACTGAGGCTTGTTTTATGTCCCAGCATATGATGTTTTCTGGAGAAAGTTCCGTGAGCACTAGAAAAGTATGTGTATCCTGGTGATTTGGGATGTAATGTCCTGCATATGTCTGTTAAATCTAATTCATTTATCAGATTGTTTAGGTTTTCAGTTTCCTTATTGGTCTTCTGTCTGGTTGATCTATCTATAGGAGAGAGTGATGTGTTGATGTCTCCCACAATTATTGTGGAAACATCAATTGCTTCCTTTAGTTTTGTCAGTGTTTCTCTCATGTATTTTGTGGCACCTTGATTGGGTGCATAGACATTTACGATTGTTATTTCTTCTTGCTGAATTGCCCCTTTTATTAGTATGTAGTGGCCTTCTTTGTCTCTCAAAACATCCCTGCATTTGAAGTCTATTTTATCTGAGATTAATATTGCCACACCTGCTTTCTTTTGGCTGTAGCTTGCATGAAATATTTTTTTCCATCCTTTCACTTTCAGTTTCTTTGTGTCCCTGTGTCTAAGATGAGTCTCTTGTATGCAGCATATTGATGGTTCATTTTTTTTTGATCCATTCTGCGAATCTATATCTTTTAATTGGGGAGTTTAATCCATTTACATTCAATGTTATAACCGTGAAGGCATTTCTTGAATCGGCCATCTTATCCTTTGGTTTATGTTTGCCATATTTTTCCCCTCTCTCTATTAATATCCTTTATTGTACCCATACCGAACCTCTTTAGTACTGAACCTTTCTCCAAGTCTCTCTGTCCTGTCTTTGTTTCTCTGTCTGTAGGGCTCCCTTTAGTATCTCCAGTACAGCAGGTCTCTTGTTAGCAAATTCTCTCAGCATTTGTTTGTCTGTGAAAAATTTAAGCTCTCCCTCAAATTTGAAGGAGAGCTTTGCTGGATAAAGTATTCTTGGCTGGAAATTTTTCTCACTCAGAATTTTAAATATATCGTGCCACTGCCCTCTTGCCTCCATGGTGGCTGCTGAGTAGTCACTACTTAGTCTTATGCTGTTTCCTTTGTATGTGGTGAATTGCTTTTCTCTTGCTGCTTTCAAAACTTGCTCCTTCTCTTCTGTGTTTGACAGTGTGATCAGTATATGTCTCGGACTGGGTTTATTTGGATTTATTCTATTTGGAGTTCGCTGAGCATTTATGATTTGTGTATTTATGTTGTTTAGAAGATTTGGGAAGTTTTCCCCAACAATTTCTTTGAATACTCTTCCTAGACCTTTACCCTTTTCTTCCCCTTCTGGGACACCAATGAGTCTTATATTTGGACGTTTCATATTATCTATCATACCCCTGAGGTCCATTTCAATTTTTTCAATTTTTTTCCCCATTCTTTCTTTTATGCTTTCATTTTCCATTCTGTCATCTTCCAGGTCACTGATTCGTTGTTCAACTTCCTCTAGTCTTGTACTATGAGTGTCCAGAATCTTTTTAATTTGGTCAACAGTTCTTTAATTTCCATAAGATCATCCATTTTTTTATTTAGTCTTGCAATGTCTTCTTTATACTCTTCTAGAGTCTTCTTGATTTCCTTTATATCCTGTACTATGGTCTCATTGTTCATCTTTAGTTCTTTGAGTAGCTGCTCTAGGTGCTGTGTCTCTTCTGGTCTTTTGATTTGGGTGCTTGGGCTTGGGTTATCCATATCGTCTGGTTTTTTCATATGCTTTATAATTTTCTGTTGTTTTTGGCCTCGTGGCATTTGCTGAACTTGATAGGGTTCTTTTAGGGTTTGTAGACCTATTGAAGTCCTTATCTCTAATTTGTCAGATCTACAGCTTCGTGGAGTACACTTTCTCTAACTAACCAGCAGGTGGCGTCCACGAGCCACCTGTTCTCCACAAGCCAGTTCTCCCCTGCTTAGCCTTTTTGGTGAGTGGGGGAGTGAGTCTTGTGGGGCCCAATTGGTGTACCAAGCTTGCGTGTGTAGTTGGTGTTGCCTGCCCTGTATGTGGGGCGTGTTTCTGGGAAGTCGGGGAGGGGGGGGTGGGCCTAACAATCAAATCTCCCTGGTGATCCTAGAGTTTTAAAGCTGCTGCAATAGTCTAACCCTTCAGTTCAGTCCTGCCACAGTTTGTCTCTGCCACTGACCCACAAGTCTTTGGTATTGGCGTATGGCTCCTGAGACTTGCAAGTGGGCCCCTCTTCCAGGTTGTGCACCCCGGGTCCTCTGTTGAGGGATGACTGTGCTATGTCACAGGTGAGTGCCGTCCCCCCAGGGTAGTTCTGGGCTGCTGGGCTGTGTAGGGAGGCTCCCAGTCTGCTCAAATGATGGCTGAATGGGGCTTTGTTAATTCACACTGCTCCACCTTCCCAACTCTGGGACAATCAGCTGAGGTTGCAGGGAAGGCTAATGTCCACGCCCAGTTTTGTGGTGTGTGCCTTTTATTTGAAGCACTTCCGTCACACTGGGTTGTCTGGGGCAGCTCTGGGCTATGGGGCTCGCGATGGGCAGGAGTGTTTCCTGTCCGCCAGGATGGTGGCTGTGAGCGGACACCCCCCTTTTCTTGGGAAGTTGTGGTGTTTAGTGAATTTTCTCAGCCACTGAATTATTGCCTTTTGTCTCAGAGCTCTCTTAGTTCTGCTCTTGACTTGATGTGCCCAAATTGAAAGTCTCTGAAGCTTTGTGTATTGGGCTTCTTAGAGTAATTGTTTTAGAAAAAGAAAAAAGGATTAAAAAAAAAAAAAAAAAAGGGCCCTCCTCAGAGATCTAATGGGTTATTGAAATGCTAAGAGACAAAGCAACCAGGGCCATTAAGGAAAGGTCCACAGGGCAGAGAGATCGGCTTTTCTTCGGGATTTGCATATGCGCCTTAGGGCCTGAGCTCCACCCTTCCCCTTTCTGTGTTCACCAGAACTCCAAAAATCCTCTGCTTTTATTTTGGAGTTTTTCGTGTTGTTTTTTTTTTTTTTTTCTATGCCTGTCTCCTCTCTGCTGGGCTGGCTGCTCTCAGATTCTCTGGTGTCTGGTCTCAGTCTATCTATGGTTGGAGTCTGTATCAGTAGAATGAGTTTCCGATAAGAGCAGCCACTGCAGTTCTCCCTTCTCCTTCCCGGAGCTGACAGCCCCTCCTCCCACGGGACTGAGCCTGGCAGGGAGGGGCGCGGGTCCCGTGGCCGCAAAAACTTACAGATTTCTTTGATCTCAGCAGTTCGACATTTTCATGAGTGTTGTATGAAGTATGCCCAAAGACAGATTGCTCTGTGGTGTCCAGTCCACGCAGTTCCTGGCTTTCTACCTACTTTCCTGGAGGAGTAACTAAAACATACAGCTCACCAGTCTGCCATCTTGCCCCACCTCCTCCGCAATCTGCTTTTATAGATTTTTGTTCCTTTCATACTTTTTATTAACTATTTACTACCTTCCCCTTTTCTCTCCTGTACCAGTTTGTATTTATTATATCCCCCAGAAAAAGTCATGTTCTTTGATGCAATCTTGTGGGACCAGGTTTATTAGAGTTGATCAGGTTGGAACCTTTGGATTAGGCTGTTTCCATGGAGATATGACCCACCCAACTGTAGGCGATAATTCTGATTAGATTATTTCCAAGGAGGTGTGGCCCTGTCCATTCAGCATGGGCCTTAATTAAATCACTGGAGCCCTATAAATGCTCAGACTGAAGGAGCTCACTTGCTGCAAATTAACAGAGACATTTTGAAGACAGTCATTGAAAGCAGAGTTTTGCTGATGCTTTGGAGGTACTAGCCCAGAGTTTGCCCCAAAAGGCTGATACAGAGACATTTTGGAGAATGCCATTTTGAAACACAACCTGGGATCAAGCAGATGCCAGCCACATGCCTTCCCAGCTAACAGAGGTTTTCTGGATGCCAATGGCCTTTCTCCAGTGAACGTACTCTATTGCTGATGCCTTACCTTGGACATTTTATGGCCTTAAGAGCATAACTGTGTAACCAGATAAACCTCCTTTATAAAAGCCAGTCTGTCTCTGCTGTTTTGCAAGCAGCAGCATTAACAAACCAGGACAACTCCTTTGTGTATACTTGACCATAGATGGCTCACTCAAGTGGGGTCCCCTGGCTCCCAGGTGCTGCTTATTGTATTCTTCTCAGAGATATCTTTCTCCTTGTGGTCTGACTGTTCTCTGGAATTTGCCCTTTGCTCCACAGCCAGTCACTGCCCTAATTCTAACCCTGAAGTTATACTTATGCAAATTTAAGCAATATATTGCAAACTGCCATAGTATGCCAAGCCTCAACCAACAATCTTCCTAAAACTCTAAGATACCCTGAGCTCCACCTTGCTCCTGCTTCTGTTCAGACTGTGTATAAAATTTCTCACTCAGTTTGTTTCTTCCAGATTAAATGACTTTCACAGCAAACTTCTCTTTACCAGAGGCTATGCTCTTGTTTCCCGTGCTTAACCAGCCACCCTCAATCACAGAGCCAGTATCTTCTATACTCCCACAAGTAGGGCCTGTGACCCACTGACAGCTTAATGCAGCTACAGAAGATGGACCATTGGCCCAAATTTGCTTAGATTAGGGGAGCTACAAATCTCTGAGAGGGCAATCGATGCACAGTCAGAATTAGAGCAGTGGCTAGCTGATGAGCAAAGAGGAAATTCAGACTGCAAGGAGAAAGATATCTCTGAGGAGAATAAAAATAAACAGCACCTGGGTGTCAACTGACCCCACCTGAGTAAATCATTGTTTCAACTGAGATCTCGGAGGGTGTGATGGTTAGGTTCATGTGTCAGCTTGGCCAGGTGACAGCATCCAAGTGTCTGGTCAAGCAAGCACTGGCCTAACCATTACTGAAAGGACATTTGTGGCTGGTTAATAAACCAGAAAGCTGGTTTATTAAATCAACAGTCGATTGAGTGCACCTGTGACTGATTACATCAACAAAGGGCATGTTTTTCACAATGAGAGAATCCAGTCAGTGGGATTTATTCCAATCAGTTGAAGACTTTTAAGGGGGAAAGAAAGAGGACCTTCACTTCTTCTTCAGCTAGCCAGTGAAGTGTTTCCTGAGGAGTTCATTAAAGACCTTCATCAGAGTTGCCAGTTCATTGCCTGCCCTTCAGAATTTGGACTTGTGCATCCCCACAGTTGTGTGAGACACTTTTATAAAATCTTATATTTACAGATATCTTTGTTGGTTCTGTTTCCCTAGAGAACCCTAACTAATACAGAGGGCTTGGGTTGGCGCAGCCCTAAAACCAAAGAACACACCAGGCACAGAGTGAGACATGGGTTTATTACGACTTACAGATGGAAGATTCTGCCCAGTGGCGGCCAGCTGGAAAATGGAAGTCAGTGCTCTATAAGGGTGGGGGTGCGAAGAGACAGCTCATAAGGGTTTAGGACAAAGACACTGCATAGGGTATGAGAACAGAGTTTTAGCAGGGTTGCATGATATGGGGGTCTGGAGATTTGATATCAACAGTGATCAGGGGAGAGGAGTTTCAATGCTTTGCTTCCTATACCATCTGTACATACTTTCTTACCTGAGAAGTTCTGATGACCTTCAACTTCTGTCCTGGCTGGGTCACACAGGCTGCTCATTCTGTGGGGCTTTATTCCCCATTAGGGAGGAGGAGCCTGGGCCCTAGGTCCCCACAATCATCTACGCCACAAAAGAGGGAAAATGGAAGGTAGTCAAATAGTTAGTAAAAATTATAGAAGAACAAAAATCTATAAAAGCAGATTGCCTCATGGTGTTGGGACCTCTCATCCCTCACCTCTTTCTTTGCAAGTGTCCGCATGTCCCTCACATGTGTTCTTAATAAATTTTCTACCTACTTTCTCAACCTGTGCCGTGCCTTTGAATTCTTTCTCGCAACATGGCCAAGAACCTGGACCCAAATCCAGCAACATACCTTTCACTGCATTACATAATAAATTTCTTAGCAAGCATTTTAAATATTCTGAGAATCCAGGAAGATTAAATTCATTTATTTATTCTTCCATCTTATAGTCTAGTTATGGAAACATAATTTATGTGAAAATACCAATAGGATAACCAAAGGTGAATTCTGAGTTAATGGTAAAAGTTTCAGAAGAACGATAGAATTGATAGATAACACTTTGTAGACAGTCCATCAGAGCCAAGTTCAATCCTGTTTTTTTGTAGGGGATTAGAACTATGGGACATTATTTTACCTTTTTATATCAGTTTCTTTATCTGTGAAATGGCATAATTTCTATAATATAAAGGTTAAATAAGATATTGAATGTATACCACTTAGTCCATTTTGGCACAAAGTAAACATTTAATAAAACCAAGTGTTGTTCCTGTAGACGATTAGACTTTAGGTGGACTTCAAAAAAATGGATATGAATTGGGATAAACTTGGGGAAGAGTAAAGAAACTTCAAGGGAGGTGGTTTACTCGTAAAATAAATGCACTCAAGGATTTTGGCAAACCAAGGAGACAGTAATTCCAGTAGAAAGTACAATTTGGGAAGAGAGGGAAATAAGCCAGGAGAACTAGGGCACAGAATACTTAGATTTGACAAAACAGGCAGTTGATAACCAACATGGTTTTTTGAATAGAAAAGTAAATTAAGGTTTAAAGGAGGGTTATACTATCATCAGTGAGAACATTTGCTTATTCCTAGGTTAAAAAACAATAAAATAATGTGAGACTTAAATAATTGGTGCAGACTGTTTATTTAAGCAAACAGTCACACCATTCACTCAGGAAACATGTGCCCCTTAATTCTGGGTTGTGACTTTGTGCTAAAGGGCAGACTGATATGTTTCCTGCTTAACTGTGAAATTCTTCACTTTTATTGTTTCTCACTTGCACTTAAAAACCCTGTAAATGTTGTATTATTGCACTATTATGTAACACAATAGCTGTTATCTCTCACATCTCTATGCTGATCCATGCAAGTCACCTTCTGTCAAATAAGTCAGAACCTCTTGCCAGCTGAGAGTGATTCATCAAAACTGCTGAGCTTTATCATAATCATTATCCTCAAGATGTATTAAAAAGGACCATCAGCAGCCTTTAATTTCCCAGGTTTGTTGCAGCATAACAACTTCCACTTTCATCTCATTGCTTCTCTTTGTAAAGAAATCAATGATTTTAAAACTAAACTACTCATGACAAACAAGTTAGATTCATTAGCATCTGCCCCAGTTGTCTGTATGGAGGTTATATTGCAAACCTGATTTGCATTTTTATCTGCAAGGAGCAAAAGGTTTGAATTGCCTAAATGTTTACTTAATAATTGCTCCCATTCTGTTCTACATCCATTCACCTCAAGCCCTCCACAAGCAGAGAGCAAGACTAATTAGTATCTAATTGATATTTTTTCAATATTGCAATAGAATCTCTCTCAATACAAAGAAAGTAATTTTATTATACACTATAGAGGACACTTAATCAGTCATAATACCAAAAATGGGAGTATTTGTTAGGTTTTTAAAATGATGTATTTTAAATAAGAAGCATCTGATTGTCTAAACTAGATTTTACTTCTTAAACAGAGTTTATAACTCTCATTTTTCACACAGTACTGGAGACCATTGTGACAATCACTGCAGATACAAAATGAATAAGATAAGATTTCTCTTTTCTCAAGAAATGCATAGCCTATGGGGGAAACAGACTCAGAAAAAATAATTTGAGTGTATGGGATGATAGATTTGTGCCGAGTACCATGGATTCACAGAGAAGGGCAGACTAATTCAGTCTAAAGAGGTCAGGAATGGATTCCTGGAGGAGGTGACACATAAGCCAAGGAAAGAGTAATAAATTAGTCACCAGATTGAATTCAGAGTGAGAAAAAAAAAACAGCATTCCAGACCAAGAATTCAGGTGCTTAGGCAGCCATGTGAGAAGCATCACATTCAAAAGTTCTATTGCTGAATATGCTATTTCATATTCACAAAATGGATTCAAGTCATGCAGTAATTTTTCAGCACACATTTATTAAAAGAAAAGAATAGTAAATTTCTTTTCAAGATTCATAAGAAAATTATGAATTGGGTGAATAAGTGTCCAAATGTAACCAATATCATACATGAACCTTATTCTCTTTCAAGTACTTTTTCATGCTCCCTGAAGGTCAAATCTTGCCCATTGTCCAATTCTCTTGCATGTCTTTGATAAAGCTGAGGATGCAGTAAAGCACTGCACTGATTACAGCAGAGGGTGATATTGGAGAGCAGAGGAAAATAAACTTGGAGGTTTGCAACCTTACAGAACTGCACAAACATGGTAACTGTGCAGAAAGTATTATATTTGAGAAAATTGGCCACTGGTGGCCAACTTGGTTTCTTAAATTGCATAGTCACTCCAATGAACCTCAATGGTTTTGTCTTGGCTCTTCAATGATATATCATTTATTTTGCATACTTTTTCAAATATTACGTGAAAGAATAATTTAAATTGAACAATTAATTTCAAGGCCCAAAGAAATATAGAGACACACTAACCAAAATGGAACACTCCTGTGTTCAATGTTAGGTTAATTTAGATTTCAGCAAAAAGGAAGTATGAATACCAGAGCACAGTGAGCTGTATTGGTAAGGGGAAGTTTAGAGGGGCTTATGGTAGGAACAGAGATTGGGCTGAATGAGGCTAAGGGAGATTTAAGGAAGCCAAGGCTATTTCTGGATTGAGTGCTGGCAGGAAGGGGGGCAATTAGATTATTGGGTATTGGCAGATTGTATTATGTACCCCAACAAAAGGCATGTTCTTAATCTATATTCCTGTGGGTTTGTGCCCATTTGTAAATAAGGACATTTAGAAGATATTATTATTTGAGGTATCTCCAATTGGAAAAGGGTGGATTTTAACCCCTATTACTGGAGGCCTTATAAAGAACATCCAGAAGCCAAAAGGCAGTGGAAAACCAGAACAGATGCAAGGAGAGAAAGATTGCCATGTGATGGGAGGCAGGGATAGGAGCCAAGGAAACCCAAAGATGGTGGTATGCCAAAACCAGAATGCTACAGATTTTGGGGAAGAAAGCATGGCCTTGCTGATGCCTTGATTTTGGATTTCTAGCAGTCCAAACAGTGAGACAATAAATTCCGCTGTTAAGCCAACCCATTGTGTGGTGCTTTTCATAGCAAGATGGCAAACCAAGACAGTTGTCTTAGTTTTTCCCTAATTTTTTTCAATAAGTAGTCAGAGGATAAATACTGTTTAGTTATTGTTCTGAAGTCTGAGTACCTTTGCATCTGTCATATCGGAGGTGATTACAGTCATTACAGAGGAGCCTTGTGCGACCAATCTATATATTCTGTGAGTGTCATTTATATTGTCCTGGTTGCTCACTGAATGTGGTCTGGGTTGGATCAACAACTAGTTTCTTTTCTGTTGGGCATAATTCCATATCATTTTCAGAATTTTGTTGATGAGAACTTGGACTAGAATAAATCCCTCATGTTTCTTTCACTGAATGATGAGTTGTGGAATCATCTCCCAGGACAATACCTGCAGAGTAGCATTTAAGTATCTGGACAGAATGTATCAGCCAGTTGCAATACAGGCATGTTTCAGCAGCAAAATAATTATTAGCCTATATAATATAATCTTCAGGGAGAGATACGGATTAACAAATATGTACAAGGAAAGCATACTTCAAAGACTAGCAAGGCCTTTTATAAATAGCCAGGTAATCATTTTCTTGAAACTTCATAAATTGTTCTATAAGATCATTGTTTTATGTCTAAAGACACAGTAGAAAGAGTTTGCTTTAGCACACATTCCCCTTGGCTAGCCAAGGGGAAAGCAGGACCTAAGGGATTGTTCCAGACAATCCTAGGTTATGAATATAAACTAGTTGGTTGGGTCTCCAGAGCAGACTTAGTGTCATTTATGACTATAAAAGGGTCAGAAGCAAAATTGAGAACATCTTTTCTGTTGCATTATTCTGCAGTTGAAATTGTAGCTCACACAGCACGCATGAAGAGGAAGTCAGTTATTCCTACAGGGAGCTCTTCTCAATAGTCCATTTGCCTTAATTTGTAATTCTCTGGATATCTTCAGTCCTAACAATTGAATATGATAGGGTCAATGGAGATTTAGAGTAAAACCAAGGCCTTGCAAGGTTCTTCAATTATACTACCAATGAAATTTGTACCCTTGTAACTGGGGGCAGAGGTTTGAGTTAGCCTGTTAAGAAACAAAAAATCAAGCAATTTTTGTTTTTTCTATTACTTTTAAAGCAGTACCTCTCTGGCAAGGAAAGCCTCAATCCATCCTGAGAATAAGCTAACAATGATCAAATCACAGTTCTATTCCATATCTAGGGGCAATCTGTTTGGTTAATAGTGCTTTTTTAGTGTGGCTTTCTGGGATTCTCGAGTCAGCAAACAATGAGCCAGCATAATTTCTGCTTTTATTATACCTACCTATCTATGTAATGGCATGTTATCTAAAATGTATTCCAATTTGTTTGTTCTATTTTTATGGGAAGTTCTGTAAAGGTCAGAAAGCCTCTTATTTCAAAGCCTTCAAAATCAAGAACCACGCTAAAAGCGTATCTACCATCTGTATAAACATTTTGGATTTTATCTTTCATTAGTTGGAAATCTTGGGTAGAGGTGAACAATGTAGTCGTTTGAGTTGGTTTAATTCTGGGAGATGTTCACATTTTAATAATGAATTCATATTTGTGATACTCTGGTTTGCTTGATGACCATTTGGTATGAATCATCGACAAACAAAATTAAATTAGGGTTATCCAAAGGCTCTTTTGTAAGGTCTGTACTGGGCATGGACATTTCCCTATTGGAGTCACTGGGTTCAGAGTGATACAGTTATGGATAGTGACATGTGAATGAAACAGACAATAAGGACATTAGCAAATCTCCAGAGACTTTAATTTAACCAATGTAGAATATTATGGATGTCGATGATTGACAAGGGCATTTCTCAATTGTTTTGTTCTTTTAAAAAGTGATTTGTTGACAGTTATTATATTAGTACATGCATAAAAACTTGAGTACACTTCTTTTAACCTGAGATGTATGCAGTCATTAAAACAATTTCATATTAATAGACTTTAATTATGCATAATTAACCTAGAATGTCTTCACTTCCTTTTTGTATATCCATTCTTTTATCCTAGATTTGGTAAATGAAAGAACTCTCACAATAAATGTGAGTTAATTAAAACCCAAATGATGCCAAACAAATCAAACTATCTCCAGTTTTTTCTTTGATAGATGAAGTAAAACTTTGTCTCACCTGTGGTCATAAAATCTTAACAGTTTTATTTATTTTAATATTTTAGCAGTTTTATTAATCTGAATTTGAAGTCTGAATTTGGGAAAGGCAAAATCAAAAAGAATTTTATGAAATGATAAGATATGAATATAAAATAATAAATAAATTGTTTTTCCCCCAAAACTAATGAACTTAAGAAAATGATTTCATTACATTCTGGACCAAAGTCCCAAAGAATGTAATCTTTAGTCTCCATCATTTTATGAAATATTAATTTTTGAAACATTTATAAGTGTCTAAAACTAATGTCAAGTTACCTTTATTTATATACATATAACATTCATATATCTGAATTTAAGTATAAGTAATATATCATTGATATATAAATTGTCATATAAAATAATTTCATATAAATACTGATATAAATTATTGCATGTATAAAGATATAATTTTAAAGATCATAACAGCTTTAAAATAAAATTAACATTTTAAGTATATTCAATAAAACTATAAATATATAATATTTAATAAGACATTAATGAACTGAAACTCTCCTCTTGAATAACAAGCAGACAATACTTATTTTTATGAATATATTTTTTTATTTCTTTTTATTACACCCCATACAGTCTCAATGATCTCTATTAATTAGCACATATAAACAATGAAACCAAAATTGATTTCCTCCAGACACAGGGAGAAACAGAAGACAGAAAACTACAGTTAGTGACCAATGTTTTATTATGTGTATTTATTTCAATTACAAATTGTCAAGGTTGATTATAGACTGAAGAAAACTGAACTATTCTAACTGATTTGAATAAAGTATAAATAAGTAGTAATTTCAAAGGAAAAAGTGTTTGTGTGAGGGCAACAATGAAAAGAAAGACTTGCAGCTATTATTGCAGCAATGACTAGGTCAAAGATGAGATGAGTTAGGTGTTTAAGTGAGAACTCACCACATAATTAATGTAAAATCCACAGCCTTAAATTTGGTCTTCGATATTTATAAGGTATAGAAATTGCACTTTATATCTTTGTTGAAAGGAAGAGGCCACCACTCAATATCTGAAACAAAAAGCTGAATTTATTGCTTGCTAAATAAGAAGAGCGATATTGTATGGTGTCACATTGTAAATAAATCAAACCTCTGATAATATTCTGGGAAACATGGAGTTCAGGGATTAGTGGTCTTTCAGGCACAGGGTTAGGAATTACCCAGAGTTGGTCAAACTGTGAAGTTAAGGGAACAACTCTGCAGACTGATGAGTCTGTTCAAGACTTCTGACCCCAACTCTAAGGAGTCAGGATCCAACTAAAAAATTAGTGGGAAGCATCCACACAAGACCACCCCAACTTCAGCGATTTCCCCAAACTACCCTCAGTTTCCTTAATTTGCTAGAAAGATTCAGGACTCACTGAAAGCTACTATGTTCAAGATTATATTTGTTAGAAAGAAGGGATACAGAAAATCAGCCCAAGAAAGAAACATATGGGGCAGAGTCTGGGAGGGTTCCAAACGAAAGCTTCCACTGTCTTTAGAGATGCATTACGCCTCTGTTATCAATGTACAATACTCAAGAGTATTACCATTTTGGGAGGCTCATCCTGAAAAGCAAACAGTATATCCCGGGAAGCTCAAGCTTCTGCGTTCAGAGATTTTATCAGAATTTCATTATATGGGCATCATTGATTAATTGCTCACCTGGTTGACTTCAGTCCCAGCCCTCCTCTCAACCCACCCCTCATACTGATATAATATGGCCTGAGATCATTTAAGGGATTTTCCATCAAGCTTTCAAAGAGGTATGGATAATGCCATTTTACTTGAATCATGTTTTTCTCTACACAGATTTTGTTCTAAAAATCAGAGCACTCTGCAGTGCTAGAAACATATGCCTACAGTCCAGTCTTGTTTTCTAGATTCAATAAACACTACAATCTTCTGTTATGAAATAGTCATGTTTATATTTATGTTATTATAAAGTAAAAAATAACATAGTTATTCAATAAATTGTCAAGCATATATCATGCTTTAGGGTCCAAAGTTGAAAGACGTATTTGCTGCCTATGAAATAGTTCATAATCAAATGGGTAATAATGAAATTTAATTCTGTCATATAGAAATAGAAAAGAAGCAAAAAGAAAGACATAAGGAAGGAACACTTCATTAAACTGATGAATGTCTTGAGCCTTTAATTGCAGGGGCTTGCAGGTTACTAAAAATATCCACTCATTTATTCATTTTGGATTCATTTGAAAGCCTATTACACTATCTAATAAATTCCAAGTATGATTTCTGAAGCCCAAATATAAACACATCTAGTAAATCTCAATATCAAATTGAGAAGAGAATAAAAGAACTATTAAACAGCAAGGTATGAAAAATAAGCTTTGCCTCTGATTTCCTGAAATATTGGACAATATGGACCAGTCAATGGAAGACAAATCAAAATTAAAAACTCCTCAGCATGTGTTTACTGTAAATTTAAAAAAAAGGAAAATAATAAAAAATACTTAGGAAAGCCATAAAGGCTTGTGATAAATACAGGTGATGAATAAATGCATGAGAAATGTCAAGTGACTTGAAAATTGAAGAAATGCACATTTAATCATGAATGTAGTAGCACATAAAATCTAACATTAAAAACAGTATAGCCACATCTATATTTTGCTCCTTCCCATCTATGCTGCACCCATATCCATTCTTCTTTGTGTTCTCTTTTGCTAGTATATATACGGTCTATATCAAAGGATTCTCATGTCTCCTGGTTTCTAGTTGATTGGCCAGTGGAGGGTATTGGCAAAGGTTTGAAGAAAGAGAGTGTGGTTTAGGTATTTATTTCTGCAGCTTCCTCTTTGCAAGGAAGGGGTTTCTTCCTGGTCTTGTTGGACTCACAGTGTAAATTAACCAACAGTCAGATAAGTGGATCACTCCATAGGCCAGGTTAAATTACCAGAAAGATAAAGCTGATACTATATCAGAGCAGTGATGACTGTGTTCAGAACCCAGGAAATCAGCTGGAATGTCATTCATGACTCTTTTTAAATTCTGGTCAATGAAAAACTGCAACATCTTAATCAAGGCTAGAAACATGATTATAACAATAACTCAGGTTCCACAACAATGGAATTCTATCCAACTAGATAAAAAAATCCCCAATCAGCCAAACTGCCAACACAATGTACAGAAGTATCAATTTAGGTTGGCCTTAGTACAAGCTACAGAAGCAGGGTGTGAAGTGATACGTTGTATTTTATTTGCCTATTTTTCCTTCTTTATTCCAACCACTCTATCTTATATGGAGAACACTGTGTTTCCATTGTGTTAGAATCATCACCACCTCTTAACAGACAATAGAGAGACTGAAGAAATGTTGAGTGTCTTTTACCCACAGAAAGTGTCTTTTACCCACCATGCAGGCTCTGTTCTGTTTCTCTCCAGATCTACTCTAGAATCTTGTTCTTTGAGACCTATGTGTCTGGCCTATGCAGACAAAATCAAAAGTGTCTCTCCTGCCCTCTGCTTCTGTTAAGCAGTCACTGGACACAGCCTTCTCTGTCTGGTTCAGGTGATAATTCCTTCTCCCTTTGTCATTTCAAGCCTGCGGTGGTAATGGAGACAAATTGTTCCTAGCCCCAGTATACTATTCTTTGTAGTCTCCTTACACCTGGTCCATAGGTGTCTTATAAATAGTCTTTTTTATGAAACTCTTTGCAAATTATCCTAACATAGCTTTTCCTTTTTTTTTTTCTTTTAGGACCCCAACTGACTACCCATTATTTGCAAGATTACTGATTTTGTTATATTAAAAATGGCTGCTCCTTTTATAAATTAGTACAAAATTTTTGAGGACGGTTTGAACACATGTGTTCAAAATCTTTAAAAGTTATTAGTTAGAGGAAGCTAATATGCAGTACACAAGACACCTCAAAATTTAATAGCTTAAAGAATAAGAAGTTTTTGTCTCAAGTAATGGTCCTGGGGAGGTTTGTAGGTCTTCACATCACTTCTCTGCCACATAGGCATTCAGAAGCAAAGTTGTAAAACCTATTAAATCTAACATATGTTCCCACAGTCACCTGTTGTCACCATGCCAGTTATTTAAGAGGGAAAAAGAACATGGAGAATCATACCTGGGATATTTTATTAGAAAGATCTTTCAGTGGTGCCACTGGATTCAGTTAACATTTCTTTGGAGAAAAGCTAGCTGCATGGGCCATAACTAACTGCAAAGGGGTTTGGGAAAACAAAAGTCTAGATTTGTCCTCAAAGAATGGGAGAACATATTTCAATTGACAGCCAGCTGTATTTTCCAAGTCAAGAAAGTGTTTCTAAACAAACATTCACGAAAGCACACAAATATATGTATGCAAGGTTATACATCATATTCTAATATTTATAACAAGAAATTGGAGGCAAAATATTTGTTCTACTGTTGGTAATTGATTAAACAACTTTAACTCTTGCATTAATGAATTATTTTGCAGCCATTTGAAATGACAATTTAAGATATTTGAAAACATGGCTTGCTGCTATATATTTATATATTCCAACTGCTATATATATTTATATATTTTTAAACATTCAGTAAACACATTTTTTAAAGAGTGCAAATAAATAGAGAAAAATGTGAACTTTAGTGATCTCCATGTGTGATGTTTTTATAAAAATTTCTTTTAAAGGCAGCTGGGTTTCTACACAGTTCTACAATAATTATGTATAATTTTTATAATCAAAATTAAAAGTGCAAAATTATGGATAATAGATGTATACACTTGGTATTTTGAACCATTTTAAATAAAAATAGGTAGCAACTTATTTTTACAATGGAAAAATATATTTTTCCACTTTCTTACTTGTTGGAAAAAAGAAACAGATTTCCCTCCCACATGTGAGAATAAATCACCTTGGGAAAGAGGCAAAACATGCCTCACTTTAGTACAAACCGAGACTTTTTCAGAATCATGTCAGGTTCTGAAAACAGAAGTTTATAATAGAAACTGTTTAGTAACATTAATCATAGCATTTGGTACAGTCTTGTCCATAATGTCTAAACATTTATTTAAAGCTCTTGTAGGTTTATAAAAGTATCTACTACAGGATGTCTATTGAATTTCATATTAAAATAACAAGTGAATTTGTTTATGTCCAGTTATTAAATAGGAAGTTTAATGGTGCTATGTCAATAGTTACATTAAAACTAGGTCTCAAATAAGAATATATGCATATTGTTGATATTTAACTATAAAGTGGTACATTTTTAGAGGACAGTTTGATCACAGCATTAAAATTCTAAAAATGTTTTCATGGAGGGATCCTAAAAGTTTTGAAATTCCCATTCTTTTGTTAATGTGGCCTATACCCCTCCCAAATCCTTTGGTATTAAAATTACTTAAACAGGTATAAAATTCCAAAATTCAATGTTTACCTTTAGATATTGCACCAGAATTTCTTAAATAGCAAATTTAAATAATTTTGTTTCCTCTTCACATTTGAAAATTATTCAAGGTCAAAAGAGTACAACATATTAATGAGTGTGTATAGCTATGTGTACTAGTGTGTGTATAAATATAAATACATATTAAGGCAAAATAGTTATTCTTATTGGTTCTAGTCTAGCATTTCCCCCCTAACCTCTTCTTTCCCACATTCATACCCAACATATCTTAGGGTGAACTTCAAAAGCTGCTTCCACTCTCGGAATTCTCTGAAGTGGAAAAATCTGTGGAAAAAGATCAGCTGTTGAGTTCATATTTAATTGTTCATCTTTGTTTTGTAGATGGTATTATGTATTACAACCAGAAAGTCTAGGTTATGTTGAAGTAGCAATAACACCACAATATTAATGGCATGACACAATCATTTATTTCTCAAGGTACATGCCCGCTTAAGTGAGCGAGGAGCTATGTTCCACACCAGACTAAAGGATGAAAGCTGTTGGAGGCTCCTTCCTTGGAGCTATGCCATCCACAACACAAACCTTTCTCAGTCCTCAGGGGAAGGGAAGAAAGAGATTGGGAAATCACACTGGATTTTTCCAGAGTCTGAGCCTGGAAAAGAAACAAGTTCATATCTCTTTGACCAGAATTAATCATATTGCCTCAGTCTACAAAGGGTAATGGAAATGTATGGGAGCAAGTGGAATATTTGACAACTATTCTCAGATTTATCATATTGATTTACATGCCACTCTGGCTGATCTGATTTTCTGGGATTTACTAACTTAGGACCTTATAGTTTGGAAATGTTTCTTTCCATCCTCACTTAAGGAGCACTTTGGACAATGACTCTCACATATTTCCCAGGTCATGCATCATTGTTTTTAATACTTTAAAATTCTGAAAATAATGCTACTAGTCTGTTGGGTTAAGGATTCAGTGCAGTTATCATGATGGTGTTTAATATTTTATATCTGTCCTCTAGTTTTATATAATATTTGAGATGATATTATCATCTTTATTTGGCCTGGTAATGTGATTTTCACTTTATCTTTTGAATGGCAAATGCAAAGTAACAGTACTAAAGGGGAAGTACATGAAAAAAATAACTCATGATACTTTAAAGTATAGTTATCCTTAGATACAACATTCATCTAGTCTCAGGTAGGTGTCCTGTGATACAGAATGTTTAATAAAATATTCTAGACCAATCAGGGTATACAAGACTAAATTATCACTCTCCATACTATTATGTCTATTGATATCTAAAGAAAATATTAGCTCCAATGTTACTATCTTATATTCTTCATGAATGTTGATGTGAAAGCCATCTATGATTCATTCCTCCTATGGTTCTGCCAGAAACTTTTCTTGATCATCTGCAACTTTGGGTTTAAATTATAAAGTGAATGACCACCAACACATGTGACATAAAATATGAAAATATATACATCATGGAGATTGGAATCACTAGTAATAACTAATGCAGAGCTCATTTTTGGTAATGCTAGAATTTGTAGTTACATAGTTTCCTTCCTTTTCCACTCATTTCAAGTTTCTTTTTGCTTTTCACCAGTATCTCAGCCTATTGGCATTCTTCACAGGTTTATAAAACCAAACCTCAGTCATGAGGATCAATGTCCTCAGTTGTCCTGTGTAAGAAAGTTAAAAGCTTTCTTTTAAGATTTATGCCTAGACGTGAATATATTGGGATCTGTCCCAGAGGGGCAGGTAGCTTTAATTTTTTTTTCTTTACTAGAGAAGTTGTGACCTTACAGAACAATCATGTACAAAATACAGGATTCCCATACACCACCCCATCACTAACACCTTGCATTGGTGTGGAACATTTGTTACAATTGATATAGCACATTTTCAAAAGGTACTATTAATTAAAGTCCGTGATTTAACTTAGGGATCACTGTTTGTGTAGTGTGGTTCCATGAATTTTAAAAAAAATTTATTCTGTTACCATATTTATAACACTTCCCCTTTTAATCATATTCAGATATGTATTTCAGTGCTGTTAATTGCATTCACATCATTGTTCTACCATCACCACCATCCATTACCAAAACATTTACATCATTCCAAATAGGAATCTTGTACATTTTAAGCCTTGACTGAAGCTCTCTATCCCCATCTCATCCCCTGGTAATCTATATTCTAGATTCTGACTCTATGAGTTTGATTATTCTAATAGTTTCAAATCAGTGATATAATAAAATATTTGTCCTTTTTTGTATATTTTATTTCACTCAAAATGGCAAAATTCATCCATGTTGTCACATGTATCAGGACTTCATTCCTTTTCAGGGCTGAATGATATTGCATTGAATATATACACTTTATTTATCTATTCATTGGTTGATGGACACTTGGGTTGTTTCTAACTTTTGGCAATTCTAAAATGCTGCAACAAACACTGGTGTACCAATGTTTGTTTGAGTCCCTGCTTTCAATTCTTTTGGGTATATAACTAGCAGTGGGACTGATTCATCGTCTATACTTCTTACTGAGGAACTGCCAAACTGTCTTCCACAGTGGCTGCACCATTTTACATTGCCACCGGCAATGAATGAGTGTTCCTACTTCTCTGCATCCTCTTCAACACTTATTATTTTCTGTTTCTTTTATAGTAGCCAGTCTAATGGATGTGAAATGGCATCTTATTTTGGTTTTCATTTGCATATCATTGATGGCTAATGATGCTGAGCATCTTTTTGTATGCTTTCTGGTCACTTGTGTATCTTCTTTGAAGAGATGTTTGTTCAGGTCTTTTGCCCTTTATAAAATTGGGTTGTTTGCCTTTATGTTGTTAAGTTGAAGGATTTCTTTATATATTCTGGATATTAAACCTTTATCAGATTTATGATTTCCAAATATTTCTCCCATTGTGTAGGTTGTGATCTTACTTTTGTGGTAAAGTCCTTTGGAGCTCAAAAGTTTTTAATTTTGAAGAGGTCTCATTTATCTTTTTTTATTGTGTTATTTGTGCTTTGTGTTTAAAGTCTAAGAAAACATTTTCTTATGTACCCTTTATCATGTTGAGGAAGTTTCCTTCTATCTCTATAGTATTC
This sequence comes from Choloepus didactylus, assembly GCF_015220235.1. Taxonomy (NCBI): domain Eukaryota; kingdom Metazoa; phylum Chordata; class Mammalia; order Pilosa; family Megalonychidae; genus Choloepus; species Choloepus didactylus. The sequence goes on along the minus strand of NC_051317.1, from coordinate 51,063,345 downwards.
TAAGTGTTTTTATCATGGAAGGTTGCTGGATTTTGTCAGATGTAATTTCTCCATCAATTGAGGTGATCGTGTTTTGTTTTATCCTTCATTCTGTTAATGTATTGTGTTTCATTAAATAATTTTATCATGTTGATTCAAACTTGCATACCAGGGAAAAATCCCATGTGATCATGGTATACAATTCTTTTAATATGTTTTCAGTTCAGTTTGCTAGTATTTTGTTGAGGATTTTTGCATCTATATCCATAAGACATATTGTCTGTAGTTTACTTTTCTAGTATCTTTTCTGACTTTGCTATGAGAATGATGTTAGTCTCATTAAATGAATTAGGGAGTGTTCTCTTCAGTTTTTTTGGAAGAGTTTAAGGAGAATTAGCATTATGTCTTCTTGGAATGTTTGACAGAATTCCCCTGAGAAGCCATCTGGTCCTGGGCATTTCTTGTTAGGAGGCTTTTAATTACTGATTCAATCTCTTTACTAGTAATGTATTTGTTGAAATCATCTATTTCTTCTTAATAAAGGTAGTTTGTGTGTTTCTAAGAATTTGTCCATTTCATCTAGGTTATCCAATTTTTCAGATACAGTGGTTCATAGTATCCTCTTATAGTCCTTGTTTTCAGTGGAGTCAGTAGTAATGTCCTCCTTTTCATTTCTGATTTTCAGTTTTTGTACCCTTTCTCTTTTTTTCGTTGTCAGTCTAGCTAAAGGTTTGCTAGTTTTTTGATCTTTTCAAACAACCAACTTTAGTTTTGTTGAGTCTCTCTTATTTGTCTTCTCTATTTCATTTATCTAATTCTAGTCTTTTTTTTATTTATATTCTTCTGCTTGCTTTGGGTTAGTTTGCTCTTCTTTTTCTAGTTTTTCCAGTTTTGGAGTTAGGTCCCTGATTTGAAGTCTTTCTTCTTTCATAAAGTGAGCACTTAGAATTATAAATTTCCATCTCAGCATGGCTTTTGCTGCATCTCATAAATTTTAGTATGCTGTATTTTGATTTTCATTCACCTTAATATATTTCCTAATTTGCTTCTGATTTCCTCTTTAACTGTTTGGTCTTTTAAGAGTATTTTATTTAATTTCCATATCTGTATAAATTTTCCACTTCTACTTCTATTATTGATTTCTAGCTTTCTTGCATTGTGGTTAGAAAATATACATTGTATGATTTTAATATTTTTGAACTTATTGAGACTTGTCACCCAACATATGATATGTTCTGGAAAATGATCCATGTGCACTTGAGAAGAATCTGTATTCTGCTGTTGTTGGATGGAGTGTTCTTTATGTGTCTGTTAGGTCTAGTTGGTTGAGAGTGCTGTACAGTACTTACTGTACTATAAGGAGTACTGTACTTCCTTGTCAATCTTCTGACTAGATATTCTGTCCATAATTAAGTGATGTGTTAAAGTTTCCCACTATTCATGTAGAAATGTAAATTTCTCCCTTCAAATCTCTATTTGCTTCTTATATTTTGGGCACTCTGCTGTTACCAGCATGTGTATTTATAATTTTTATGTCTTCCTTTCAAATTTCCCCCTTTATCAGTATATAATGACCAACTTTGTCTCTCATAAATGTTTTTGACTATTTTAACTGAAATTAGTATAGCTATCCCAGTTTTTTTTTGGTTACAACTTGCCTGATATGTATTTTTTCCATCCTTTCACCCTCAACCTACTTGTCTTTGAATTTAAGGTGAATCACTTGCATACAGAAAGTTGTTGGATCATGTTTTTCTAATCCATTCTGGCAATCTCTGCCTTTTGAGCAGAGAGTTTAATCCATTGACATTTAAAGTCATTACCGATAATTCTGGACTTTCTTGTGCCATTTTGCTATTTAATCTTTGTAAATCATAACATTTTTGTTCCTTACTTATGTTAATGCTACTTTTATATTTATTTGATTTTTTTATTGTACCATATTGAGTACCTTCTGATTTCTATCTCAGTATATTTTTTATCTATTTTCTTTATGATTACAATGGGATTAAAATGTAACATACTAAATATTTAACAATCATATTTGGTTTCATACCAACTTAACTTCAATAGTATGAACATATACTCTTCTGTACCACTATGTACTCCCACCATTTTTGTATTAGTTACCACTTATATCTTTGTACACTGTGTGTCTGAAAATATAGATTTATCATTACTTTTTATGCACTTGCATTTTAGCACTTGCAGGATGTAAGAAGTGGTGTTACATACCAAGAAATACAATACAATAAAACTGGCTTTTATAATTACTCAAATGGCTACCTTTACTGAAGGTCTTTATTTCTTTATGCTGCATTGACCTGATGTATAGTGTAAGCTTTCCTTTCAGTCTTAAGAACTTCCTTCAGCATTGCTTGGTAGGTGAGTCCCTCAGCTTTTATTTTTCTAAGAATATCTTAATCTCTAAGTTTTGAAAGAAATCTCATCAGATATAAAATTCTTGGCTAGCAGCTATTTTCTTTCAGCACTTCAATATTTAAACCAACTGCCTTCTTGCCTGTAAACTCACTGTCTTCTTTCCTGCATGGTTTCTGATGAGAAATCAACACTCTCAATCTAATTGGGACTCCCTTGTACATAACACATTGCTTTTTTCTTACAGCTTTCAGAACTCTCTCCTTGTCCTTTGCATTCAATAATGTGATCAATATGTGGCAGGGTGTATTTTTATTTGTGTTTATCTTGTTTGGTGTTTCCTGAGCTTCTAGATGTGCATATTCCATCTTTTGCTAAGTTTGGGAAGTTCTCTGTATTTCTTTGAATATTCCTTCTGCCCCTTTCTTTCTTTTCCTTCACTGATTTCCATAATGCTTATAATGGTATGCTTGATGACACCAAAGAGCTTTCTTAGGCTATTTTCAATTTTAATGTTTCCTCTCTCTTTTTGCTCTTCAGCCTGACTCATTTCAAGTGTCTTTTCTTCAAGTTCATTGATTCTTCCTTTCACCAGCTCCAATCTGTTCTTGAAACCCACCTGAGCATTTTTCAGAAGTTATTGTCTTCTTCAAATCCAGTGGGTCTGTTTGTTTCCTTTCTAAAATTTCTGTCTCTTTACTTAGACTCTCACATTGCTCACTCATTGTTTTCCTGAGTCCTTCAGTTCTTTATCTGTTCTTTTCTTCATCTACTCAAGCAGTTTTTTTCTCATTTCTTTTTTTCATTATTCATTTTATTGAGATATATTCACGTACCATGCAGTCATACAAAACAAATCATACATTTGACAGTTCACAGTACCATTACATAGTTGTACATTCATTACCAAAATCTATCCCCAACACCCTCATTACCACACACACAAAAATAACTAGAATAATAATTAAAGTGAAAAGGAGCAACTAAAGTAAAAAAGAACACTGGGCACCCTTGTCTGTCTGTTTGTTTCTTTGTTTCCTTCCCCCACCTTTCCACTCATCCATCCACAAACTAGACAAACGGGAGTGTGATCCCTATGGCCCCCCTCAATCCCACTGTCCCCACTCATAAGCCACATTTTTATACAATTGTCTTCAAGATTCATGGGTTCTGGGTTGTAGTTCGATAGTTTCAGGTATCCACCACTAGCTACCCCAATTCATTAGAACCTAAAAAGGGTTTTCTATATTGTGCGTAAGAGTGCCCACCAGAGTGACCTCTCGGCTCCTTTTGGAATCTCTCTGCCACTGAAGCTTATTTCATTTCCTTTCACATCCCCCTTTTGGTCAAGAAGATGTTCTCCGTCCCACGATGCCGGGTCTACATTCCTCCCCGAGAGTCATATTCCATGTTGCCAGGGAGATTCACTCCCCTGGGTGTCTGATCCCACGTAGGGGGGAGGGCAGTGATTTCACCTTTCAAGTTGGCTTAGCTAGAGAGAGAGGGCCACATCTGAGCAACAAAGAGGCATTCGGGAGGAGGTTCTTAGGCACAATTATAGGGAGGCCTAGCCTCTCCTTTGCAGCAACAGTCTTCCCAAGGGCAAATTCCGTGGTAGAGGGCTCAATCCATCAAACCACCAATCCCCTATGTCTGTGGGCATGTTAGCAACCATCAAGGTAGGGCAGGCCAATACCCCTGCATTCTCCACAGGCTCCTCAAGGGGGCTCTGCATATTTTTTCCTTGTTTTTTTTTTTTTTTTTAACATTTTTTTTCTAAATCAACTGTATGAAAAATAAAATAAAATAAAATAAAATAAAACCATACAATAAAAGAACATTTCAAAGAGACTGTAACAAGGGAGTAAGAAAAAGACAACTAACCTAAGATAACTACTTTACTTCCAACGTTTTCTTACTCTACCCCAAGAAAGTAACTTAATATAGCAACATTTCTGTGAACTTGGTCCTACTATACCCATCAGAAATTAACAGACCATAGTCATTCCTGGGCATTCCCAGAACATTAAATTTACCCATGACAGCTTATCTGTTCTTGGATTATTGTTCCCACTTCCTTAATCGCTCTCTTTCGCTAGTTCCCCTACATTCTACATTATAAACCATTCGTTTTACATTTTTCAAAGTTCACATTAGTGGTAGCATATAATATTTCTCTTTTTGTGCCTGGCTTATTTCGCTCAGCATTATGTCTTCAAGGTTCATCCATGTTGTCATATGTTTCACGAGATCGTTCCTTCTTACTGCTGCGTAGTATTCCATCGTGTGTATATACCACATTTTATTTATCCACTCATCTGTTGAAGGACATTTGGGTTGTTTCCATCTCTTGGCAATTGTGAATAATGCTGCTATGAACATTGGCGTGCAGATATCTATTCATGTCACTGCTCTCCGATCTTCCGGGTATATACCGAGAAGTCCAATCGCTGGATCGAAGGGTATCTCTATATCTAGTTTTCTAAGGAACTGCCAGACTGACTTCCAGAGTGGCTGAACCATTATACAGTCCCACCAACAATGAATAAGAGTTCCAATTTCTCCACATCCCCTCCAGCATTTGTGGTTTTCTGTTTGTTTAATGGCAGCCATTCTAATTGGTGTGAGATGGTATCTCATTGTGGTCTTAATTTGCATCTCTCTAATAGCTAGTGAAGCTGAACATTTTTTCATGTGTTTCTTGGCCATTTGTATTTCCTCTTCAGAGAACTGTCTTTTCATATCTTTTGAGCATTTTATAATTGGCCTGTCTGTCCTATCGTCATTGAGTTGTAGGATTTCTTTATATATGCAAGATATCAGTCTTTTGTCAGATACATGGTTTCCAAAAATTTTTTTCCCATTGAGTTGGCTGCCTCTTTACCTTTTTGAGAAATTCCTTTGAGGTACAGAAACTTCTAAGCTTGAGGAGTTCCCATTTATCTATTTTTTCTTTTGTTGCTTGTGCTTTGGGTGTAAAGTCTAGGTCTTGAAGATGTTTTCCTACATTATCTTCTAGGAGTTTTATGGTACTTTCTTTTATATTGAGATCTTTCATCCATTTTGAGTTAATTTTTGTATAGGGTGTGAGGTAGGGGTCCTCTTTCATTCTTTTGAATATGGATATCCAACTCTCCCAGCCCCATTTGTTGAATAGACCATTATGACCCAGTTCAGTGACTTTGGGGGCCTTATCAAAGATCAGTCGGCCACAGATCTGGGGGTCTATTTCTGAATTCTCAATTCAATTCCATTGATCTATGTGTCTATCTTTGTGCCAGTACCATGCTGTTTTGACAACTGTGGCTTTATAATAAGCTTCAAAGTCAGAGAGTGTAAGTCCTCCCACTTGGTTTTTCTTTTTTAGAGTGTCTTTAGCAATTCAAGGCATTTCCCTTTCTAAATAAATTTGATAACTAGCTTTTCCAAGTCTGCAAAGTAGGTTGATGGAATTTTGATTGGGATTACATTGAATCTGTAGATGAGTTTGGGTAGAATTGACATCTTAATGACATTAAGCCTTCCTATCCATGAACATGGAATATTTTTCCATCTTTTAAGGTCCCCTTCTATTTCTTTTAATAGAGTTATGTAGTTTTCTTTGTATAGGTCTTTTACATCTTTGGTTAAGTTTATTCCTAGTTACTTGATTTTTTTAGTTGGTATTGAAAATGTTATCTTTTTCTTGAATGTCTCTTCAGTTTGTTCATTTCTAGCATATAGAAACATTACTGAATTGTGTGCATTAATCTTGTATCCTGCTACTTTGCTAAATTTGTTTATTAGCTCCAGTAGCTGTATTGTCGATTTCTCAGGGTTTTCCAGATATAAGATCATATCATCTGCAAACAATGACAGTTTTACTTCTTCCTTTCCAATTTGGATGCCTTTTATTTCTTTGTCTTGCTGGATTGCCCTGGCTAGCACTTCCAGAACAATGTTGAATAACAGTGGTGATAGCAGGCATCCTTGTCTTGTTCCTGATCTTAGGGGGAAGGGTTTCAGTCTCTCACCATTGAGTACTATGCTGGCTGTGGGTTTTTCATATATGCTCTTTATCATATTGAGGAAGTTTCCTTCAATTCCTACCTTTTGAAGTGTTTTTATCAAAAAGGATGTTGGATTTTGTCGAATGCTTTTTCAGCATCTATTGAGATGATCATTTGATTTTTCCCTTTTGATTTGTTAATGTGTTGTAATACATTGATTGATTTTCTTATGTTGAACCATCCTTGCATGTCTGGAATGAACCCCACTTGGTCATGGTGTATGATTTTTTTAATGTGTCTTTGGATTTGATTTGCAAGTATTTTATTGAGGATTTTTGCATCTATATTCATTAGGGAGATTGGCTGGTAGTTTTCCTTTTTCGTAGCACGTTTGCCTGGTTTTGGTATTAGATTGATGTTAGCTTCATAAAATGAGTTAGGTAGTGTTCCATTTTCTTCAATGTTTTGAAAGAGTTTAAGTAAGATTGGTGTCAGTTCTTTCTGGAAAGTTTGATAGAATTCTCGTATGAAGCCATCTGGCCCTGGGCATTTATTTGTGGGAAGCTTTTTGATGACCGATTGGATCTCTTTCATTGTGATTGGTTGGTTGAGGTCTTCTGTTTCTTCTCTGGTCAGTCTAGGTTGTTCATATGTTTCCAGGAAATTATCAATTTCCTCTACATTATCTAGTTTGTTGCCATACAGTTGTTCATAGTACCCTCTTATAATTTTTTTAATTTCCTCGGAATCTGCAGTAATGCCACCTCTCTCATTCATTATTTTGTTTATATGGGTCTTCTCTCTTTTTGATTTTGTCAGTCTAGCTAGGGACTTGTCAATCTTGTTGATCTTCTCAAAGAACCAACTTTTGGTGATATTTATCCTCTCTATTGTTTTTTTGTTCTCTATGTCATTTATTTCGGCTTTAATCCTTGTTATTTCTTTTCTTCTACTTGGTTTAGGATTGGTTTGCTGTTCATTTTCTAGCTTTTTCAGTTGATCCATTAGTTCTTTGATTTTGGCTCTTTCTTCCTTTTTAATATATGCATTCAGTGCCATAAATTTCCCCCTCAGTACCGCTTTTGCTGCATCTCATAGGTTTTGGTATGTTGTGTTCTCATTTTCATTTGTCTCTATATATTTAGCAATTTCTCTTGTTATTTCTTCTTTAACCCACTTATTGTTTAGGAGTGTGTTGTTTAACCTCCAGGTATTTGTGAATTTTCTAAGTCTCTTAGGGTTATTGACTTCTAATTGTATTCCATTGTGGTCAGAGATTGTGCTTTGAATAATTTCAATCTTTTTAAATTTATTGAGCCTTGTTTTATGTCCCAGCATATGATCTATTCTGGAGAAAGTCCCATGAGCACTAGAGAAGTATGTGCATCCTGGTGATTTGGGATGTAATGTTCTATATATGTCTGTTAAATCCAATTCATTTATCAGATTGTTTAGGTTTTCGATTTCCTTATTGGTCTTCTGTCTGGTTGATCTATCTATAGGAGGGAGTGATGTGTTGAAGTCTCCCACAATTATTGTGGAAACATCAATTGCTTCCTTTAGTTTTGCCAGTGTTTCTCTCATGTATTTTGTGGCACCTTGATTGGGTGCATAAACATTTATGATTGTTATTTCTTCTTGTTGAATTGCCCCTTTTATTAGTATGTAGTGACCTTCTTTGTCTCTCAAAAAATCCCTGCATTTAAAGTCTATTTTATCTGAGATTAATATTGCAACACCTGCTTTCTTTTGGCTGTAGCTGGCATGAAATATTTTTTTCCATCCTTTCACTTTCAATTTCTTTGTGTCCCTGTGTCTAAGATGAGTCTCTTGTATGCAGCATATTGATGGTTCATTTTTTTTTTGATCCATTCTACAAAGCTATGCCTTTTAATTGGTGAGTTTAAGCCATTTACATTCGACGTTATAACTGTGAAGGCATTTCTTGAATCAGCCATCTTATCCTTTGGTTTTTGTTTGTTGTATATATTTTTCCCTCCCTCTATTAATATCCTTTAATGTACCCATACCGAATCTCTTTAGTACTGAAGCTTTTTCCATGTCTCTCACTCCTTTCTTTGTTTCTGTGTCTGTAGGGCTCCCTTTAGTATCTCCAGTAGGGCAGGTCTCTTGTTAGCAAATTCTCTCAGCATTTGTTTGTCTGTGAACAATTTAAGCTCTCCCTCAAATTTGAAGGAGAGTTTTGCTGGATAAAGTATTCTTGGTTGGAAATTTTTCTCACTCAGAAATTTAAATATGTCGTGCCACTTCCTTCTTGCCTCCATGGTGGCTGCTGCGTAGTCACTACTTAGTCTTATGCTGTTTCCTTTCTATGTGGTGAATTGCTTTTCTCTTTCTGCTTTCAGAACTTGCTCCTTCTCTTCTGTATTTGACAGTGTGATCAGAATATTTCTTGGAGTGGGTTTATTTGGATTTATTCTATTTGTAGTTCACTGGGCATATATGATTTGTGTATTTATGGTGTTTAGAAGATTTGGGAAGTTTACCCAACAATTTCTTTGAATACTCTTCTTAGACCTTTACCCTTTTCTTCTCCTTCTGGAACACCAATGAGTCTTATATTCAGATGTTTTACATCATCTATCAAATCCTTGAGATCCATTTCGATTTTTTTTATTTTTTTCCCCATTCTTTCTTTTGTGCTTTCATTTTCCATTCTGTCATCTTCCAGGTCACTGGTTCATTGTTCAACTTCCTCTATTCTTGTTCTATGAATATCCAGAATCTTTTTAATTTGGTCAACAGTTTCTTTAATTTCCATAAGATCATCTATTTTTTTTATTTAGTCTTGCAATGTCTCCTTTATGCTCTTCTAGGGTCTTCTTGATGTCCTTTATATCCTGTTCCATGCTCTTCCTGATGTCCTTTATATCCCGTGCCATGATCTCATCGTTCATCTTTAGTTCTTTAATTAGTTGCTCTATGTACTGTATTTCTTCTGATCTTTTGATTTGGGTGCTTGGGCTTGGATTATCCATATCTTCTGGGTTTTTCATATGCTTTAAAATTTTCTGTTGTTTATGTCCTCTTGGCATTTGCTTAACTTGGTAGGGTTCTTTTAGGATTTGTAGACCAATTGAAATCCTTATCTCTAATTTGTCGGGTCTACAGCTTCGTGGAGTACACTTTCTGTGACTAACCAGCAGGTGGCATCCGTGAGCTACCTGTTCCCCTCAAGGCAGTTCTCCCCCGCTTTGCCTCTGTGGTGAGTGGGGGAGTAAGTCTTGTGTGGTCCAGTTGGTGTGCCATGCTTGTGTGTGTATTTGGTGTTGCCCACTCTGTATAAGGGGCGTGTGTTGGGGCAGTCAGGGAGGGGGGCGGCTCTAACAACCAAATCTCCCTGGTGTTCCTGGAGTTTTAAAGCTGCTGCAGTAGTCTAATCCTTCAGTTCAGTCCTGCCACAGTTTGTCTCTGCCACTGACCCACAAGTCCTTGGTATTGGCGTGTGGCCCCTGAGACTTGTGAATGGGTCCCTATTCCAGGCCATGCACCCCCTGGTCCTCTGTTGAGGGATGACTGTGCTATGTCACAGGTGAGTGCTGCCCCCCAGGGTGGTTCTGGGCTGCCGGTCTGTGTAGGGAGGCTCCCAGTCTGCTGAAATGATGTCTGAATGGTGCTTGTTAATTCCCACTGCTCCACCTTCCCAAGTCTGGGACAACCAGCTGAGGGTGCAAGGAAGGCTAATGTCCATGCCCAATTTTGTGGTGTATGCGTGTTATCTGAAGCACTTTCGTCACACTGGGTTGTCTGGGGCAGCTCTGGTCTATGGGGCCGGTGATGGGCAGGAGTGTTTCCTGTCCACCAGGATGATGGCTGTGAGAGGATGCCCCCCTTTTCTTGGGAAATTGTGGTGTTTAGTGAATTTTCTCAGCCACTGGATTTTTGACTTTTGTCTCAGAGCTCTCAGTTCTGCCCTTGTCTTGACCTGCCCAAATTGTGAGTCTTTGAGGCTTTCTGTATTGGGCTTCTTAGAGTAATTTTTTTAGAAAATGAAAAAAAGATTTAAAAAAAAAAGAAAAAAAAAGGGCCCTCCTGGGAGATCTAATGCGTTATTGAAATGCTAAGAGACAAAGCAATTAGGGCTATTAAGGAAAGATCCAGGGGGCAGAGAGATCAGTTTTTCTTTGGGTTTTGCAAATGAGCCTGCAGGGCCTGATCTCTGCCCTTCCCCTTTCTATGTTCACCAGAACTCCAAAAAGCATCCGCTTTTATTTTTGAGTTTGTCTTGCTGTTTTTTTGCTCTGCCTGTCTCCTCTCTGCTGGGCTGGCTGCTCTCAGATTCTCTGGTGTCTGGTCTCAGTCTATGTATGGTTGGAGTTTGGATCAGTAGAATGAGTTTCCGATAAGAGCTGCCACTGCAGTTCTCCCTTCTCCTTCCCAGAGCTGACAGCCCCTCCTTCCATGGGACTGAGCCTGGCAGGGAAGGGCGCGGGTCCCCTGGTTGCAAAAACTTACAGATTTCGCTGATCTCAGCAGTTCCATGTTTTCATGAGTGTTGTATGAAGTATGCCCAAAGTCAAATTGCACTGTGGTGTCCAGTCCACGCAGTTCCTGGCTTTCTACCTACTTCCCTGGAGGAGTAACTAAAACATACACCTCACCAATCCACCATCTTTCCCCACCTCTACTTAAGCAGTTTTAAGATCATTTTTTAAAGGCTTTGCTCAATATGTCCACATTCATGTCTTCTTCATTGGTGTTTTCTGGATTTTTATCTTTTACTTTTGGATGGACCATAGTTTCCTTTTTATATGTCCTCTTTTGTTGCATAGTGTACATTTTAATATTTTAGAATGTTAACTCTGGTATTTATTCCATGTTATGTCTATTTCTTGGTTTTGTCACAAACTTGTGATAAAACAGTTTTCTTGCACTTCAGCCCTCCTATCAGGGAGGTCTGGCTAAGGCAAATGCAGTGTGCAGCACTTTCTCTGTCTTTCAGGGCCTCTGTCTTGTCCTGAACTTTTTCTTGTCAATTGTTTTAGAGTTCCCCTGTTTAGAGTAGTTTAGTTGTCTCCTCTGATTCCCAGGGACAGGGCTTCCTTTCCCAGGTGTCAAAAGCTGGTAGGCCTTTGTCCCTGTCCACCTCTATGGTTTTATCCTCCTTTCATTGTCTCAAGCCGCTTTCGTTGGAGGGCAAATTCTGTGAGGAGGGCACACCAGAGAGGACTTCCCCAAAGTTGATTTTCCCAGCCAAAACAAGGTCAGGGATCCATGAAGGAGGCACAGACTAGCTCCAAAGTGCCTTGCAGAGGGGATCAGGAAGAATTTCAAGAATTTCTCTGACAGCTCCCTGAAGCTGAGTTTTCCTGGCCTGCCCAGAAAATGCAGCCCTTCAGCTAACTGTCCTGTGGCCCTGAGAAAGCACAGCATCCTTAAGTCCCCGCTGCCATCACCACTGTCTGTGGTGGGTTGAACTAATGGCTGCTGCAGCTGTCCAAGATGGATTGAAACAATGGCTGCCCTCAGAATCAGTCCCCAAGAGATCTGAATATGCTAATCAAAAGCTGTGATCAGTGATTGGCTGTGCCTACCCCTGGTCTTGGGTAAGAGGATTTTTATGTCCCTTTCTGTCACCAGTGAACTAGCCAGGGGCTGGATCCCAGAGCTGTCCTCTGTAAGAGTGGGAATGGGCACCAGTAGCCACTGCATGCAGAGAGCAATTAACTGTTCTTTATCTTAATATATCCCCCTCTTCCACCCACTCTTCCTTGGATGGTGGACAATATTCTTCTGGCTTCTGGAGTCTCAAAATAGGCATTTTAGACTGTTTCTGCCTATTCAAGAATTGTTTTGGAGGAATGACTGAGTCTTGGAGCTCCCTAGTGTTCCATCTTCCTGCAATTCCCCTGGCCCCTGTTTTTCAGACATGTATCTCCATGGCCCACTACATAGCTACAGACCTTCCTGACCCGTGATAGTCAGGAAGAATTATCCCCACTGAATTCATTGAATCCCTTTTTTCCCCTGTTGGGCCAGCTGGAAGCCTCAGTATTTTGTCAAAGAAGTGACATAGTTGTGTTTTTAATGAAAATATCCCACAATGGATACCAACAACTTTAAAGTAGCAGAGGAACAATCAGGGGAAAAGAAACAAAAATATGTTAAGTATATGTGAATAATAGTAGGAGGGGAATTCTGGCTTCCAACTTTTATTTTGTGAAGCCATGGGTTCTGGCTCTGAGAAAAGAGCATTCCAAACTTACAACATGCTATATCTCTGAGATTCTTCAGTATCTGAGCCTTCAATTGTCCATTCCACCATTCTATATAACCTGTGTTTCTGATGAGCAAATTCTGTGTACATAGCCCTTTGTGTGAGGTTTTTGTTTTTTTGTTGTTGTTGTTGTGGTTTGTTTCGGTTTTGGTGTAAAACAAGTTCTTTTATCAGAAGACTATCGTGTAAGGTACTTTGAATACAGTGGGAACACCATGACAATGAATGATGGTCTCAGCAGGTTCACAAACATAGTTATTGGATAGTTGGGCTGAGAAGAAAAATCCATACTCAGAATAATTGTCTACTTCAGTCAGAAAAATATTTGCTGCTCCCTCCATACTGGAAGTGGTCCAGTGTAATTTAATTAGTACTTGGTACCTTGCTGATCTTTCTATGCCTTACCAGATGGCTCAGGTTTGCTCTTTTTGCTGGCACAATAGACACTAAGCAGAGGCATTCTTGTTGAGGAAGTGATGTGTTGAATCTTGACATAATTTTGAAATCTGTCTTTGTGGTCATAGAATGGTATACATTTTCCATGAGATTATTGAGATTCTTCTTCGTTGAGGGAGGCTTTTGGTAAGAAATCATATAGAACATTAATACTGTCCTATCCTTGGCTGATTTTGCTCCATTAAACCACATACCTTTAAACTGCTTTTTCACTAATCTTCCAATTATTGTTATTTATTTAAACCAGTCCTGGACATTAGCTTCTGCTGATGTATGTGTTCTGTGCAATGGGCATCTGTGCTGAACAGCTCTTCTTTCTAGGACTGATGGATTATACAGGTATATATTGTTTTATTGCTCTTTGCTTTATTGCATGTCACAGATATTGCATTTTTTACAAATTAAAAGTTAGTGGCAACCCTGTGTTAGCAAGTCTATTGGGCCCTTTTTCCAACAGCATGTGCTCACTTCATGTCTCTATGCCACATTTTAATTAAGGTCTGTACATTTTTTTTTTTTAGACATAACATTATTGCATACATTAGAATACAGTATAGTGTAAACATAACTTTTATATGCCCTGGGAAACCAAAAAAGTTCTGTGACTCACTTTATTGCAATATTGCTTTATTGTAGTAGCCTGGAACAGAACCCAAGGTATCCCTGTGATATGTATTATTTAAAACTGCCTAATGAGAGGATTCCTTTTGAAACCATTCTTCCCAGCTACTCCTGATTGTGATAAGATACTATAGTCTCTTTTCATTGATGGCAGCCTGAATCATCTGAATATCTGTTTTATTATTCAGACAACTGGTCACGAGGAAACCCTGATGGGGTCACAAATGTAAACCGAGAGAGAGTAGGGAAAGCAACAGAAATAAGTGTGTTGGGAGTATAAGCCTCCCACTCTTGTAACAGATGCATGTGTTTCATTGTGTGCATACACACTATACATATGTATAGTGTGTGTGTTACATATACACACACACATTTTGATCAAGCTTTCTGAAGGTAAAATTTTAGTGTTTACAAATGATAAATTTCACCACTTTGATGACATTGGGTGAGATTTAGTCATCTAATCATTCCCACAATAGTGATATACAATATTTCTATCACCCTGACAAGTTCCTTCATGAACCTTTGTATTCAATGTCCCCATTCCAATCTTGGCCTTCAAAAACCACTGATTTAGTTTTTGTGCCTATGCTTTTGCCTATTCTAGAATTTCACATAAGTGGAAGCATACCATTTGGATTTTTTGGATCTGGCTTTTGTCACTTAGCATAATGCTTTTGCAATTCATCTGTGTTGATGCATATGCATCATTAGTTCTTTTCCTTTTATTGCTGAGTAGTATTTCATTGCATGGATAGATCACAATATTTCTATCCATTGATGAGCCTATGGCTTTTATAAAATAACCTGTAATTAACATTCATGTACAAGTATTTCAAGGGACATATATTTGATTTCTTTCGAGTAATTACCTGGGAGAAAATTGCTGTCATATAGTATTGTGAGCTGAACTGTCTGCCCAAAAGATAAGTTGATGTCCTAGCCCCCAGTAGTTTAGAATGTGACTTTATTTAAAAATAGTGTTGTTAAAAATTTAATTAGTTAATCCAATATGACTGGTGTCCTTATAAGGAAAGGAGGAGAGGCTCAGAGAGAACACATGTGAACACAAAGGCACATGTTGGAGTGATGTCTTTATAAGCCTAGAAATGCCAAAAATGCCTAGGAATGTCAGGAACCCCCAGAAGCCAGAAGCAGCAAGGAAGTGTTCTTCTCTAGAGAGAATATGGCTCTGCCAACAACTTGATTTCAGACTTCTAGCCTCCAGAATTGTTAGAACACATATTTCTGTTGTTTTAGTCCCCAGGTTTGTAGTAAAATTTTTATGGAAACCCTAGGAATCTAATGCATATGGTAAGTGTATACCAGAGTTTATGAGAAAATGCCAAACTGTTTTCCAAAATAGCTGCACTGTTTGCATTCCCACCAGCAATATTTGAGAGTTAATGTTTCTCCACATTTTTCCCAGTCTTACTGTTGTCTTTTCTAATTTTAGCCATTGCAGGTGTGTGTAGCATTAACTCATTGTGGCTTTAATATGCCACAATGATGTGGATCACCTTTTCATCTGCCTGTTTGCCATTTGGGTATCTTCTCTGGTGAAGCATGTGGTGAAGCTTTTTCCTATGTTTTATTAGATTGTCTGTTTTTTTTTGTTTTTTGTTTTGTTTTGTTTTGTTATAGAGTTATGAGTTCTTTATAAATGTAGCATAAAGGTCTTTTATCAGATGTATATTTTGTAAACATTTCCTCCAAAGTTCTAGATCCATGGATTTGCCTTTTCCATTTATTGTTACAATGTCTGTGAAAAAACAAACCTTTTTTTAAAAATTTTGATGAAATAATTATCCTTTATATGTGTCAAGAATTTTGTGCCCTAAGAAGTCTTTGCCTAACCAAGGGCACAAATTTTTTTTCCAAAATTTTCTTTTAAAGTTTCATTTTTAGCTCTAACATTTATACCTATTGTCCATTTTGATTAATTTTTGCATATAGAGTGCAGTGAGAATCAAGAGTCACTTTTTTGAATATGAGTATCCAATTGTTCAGCACTATTTGTTGTAAAGGATATCATTGCCTCACTGAATTTACATGGCACATTGGTCAAATTCTAGCTGACCAAATAAGTACATATCTATTTTTGGACTCCATTATCTGTTCCATTTATACATAGTTGTTATGTTACTTGAAACTACATTGTCTTGATTATTGCATCTTTCTTGAAATACAGTAGTATGATTCCTCAAACATTATTTTTCTTTTTCAAATTATTTTAGGTCATTTGCATTTTTATACAAATTTTAGGGTCAGTCAATTCTTAGAAAACATTATGGGAATTTTGAGTGGGACTTGGTTGAATTTATTAATCAATTTCAAAGAATTAATAATTTAACTATACTAAATCCTACAATACATGAATATATTTCTCCATTTATTTAGGTCTTTAATTTATCTTAGTAATGTTTCCTTGTTTTCAATGTGCAGGACTAGCACATTGTTTGTTAAATTTATCACTCAGTATTCCATATTTTTCCAAGCTATTTCACGTAGTATTTGTTCTGGTTTGTTAATGCCACCATTATGTAAACAAAACAGGAATGGATTGGCTTTTATGAAGGGGATTTATTTGGTTACAAATTTATAGTTCTAAGGCTGTAAAAGTGTCAAGACTAAGGCATCAATAAGAGGATGCCTTCACTGAAGAATGGCCGATGGTGTCCAGAATACCTCTGTCAGCTGGGAAGGCATGTGGCTACTGTCTGCTGTTCCTTTGCTCCTGGGTTCTGGTCTCAAAATGGCCATATCCAAAATGTCTCTGGGCTTCTGTCTCTCTCAGCTTCCCTCTCTCAGCTCCTATGCATCCTTACTTCTTTCTCCCAGGCAGTTTCTCTCTAAGCATCTGCAGGTCCTCTGTTAGCTTCTCTGTGGCAAACTCTGGGCCCCATCTCTTAGCTTAGCATCTCCAAATGTCCTTCTGTCTGCATCTCCAAGCATCTCCAAACGTCAGCAAGCATCTGTGTTGGCTCTTGAGTTCTCTTAAGTAATCCAGTGAACCAATCAAGGCCCACTCTGCATGTATGGGGTCCACACCTCTACTGGAAATAATTTAATCAAAGGTATCACCCACATTTGGGTGAGTCACTTCTCCATGGAAACAGTCAATCAAGAGGTTCCACCCAACAAGATTGGGTTAACAGATCATGACTTTTTTGGGGGACATAACATATCCAAACTGGCAGAGTAGTGTTTTAAAATTTTATTTTATTTTATTTTTTTATTGTAGAATATAACATATATACATAGAATTGATAACTTTCCAAGTGCAATTTAACAAGTAGCTACAAAACAAATTTCAAAGAATTTTATGGGTTACAATTCCACTGTTTCAGTTATTTCCTTATTGTGAAATATAGCACATATGCAAAAAGGTAATAACTTTCAAAGTTCAATTTAACAAGTAGTTTTATAGGAAATTTCCAAAAGTGTTATGAGTTACACACCATAGTTTCAGTTATTTCCTTGTTGAAATTTTAATTTCCAGTTGTCTATTGCTGGTTTCTGAAAATATAATTAATGTCTGTACATTGACCTTGTGTCCTATGACCTAGCTAAAATCAATTATAGTAGTTCAAAGAGCTGTTCAGCTTCCCCTGGATTCTAATATATAATCAATTTGTCTACATATAAAGGCAGTTTTACTTCTTCCTTTTCAATATCAATTTCTTCTATTTAATTTTACTGCCTTGTTATACTATCAAAACCTTCCACAAAGGTTGAATAGAAATGGACAAAGCAGACTTTGCCCTTGATCTTACTAGAAAAACATTCAATCATTTACCATTAAATGTGGTCATTGTCTTTTTTTATTTGAGATGACATGCAACAGTTTAAAGAAGTTCCTTTCTATTTCTAATTTTCTGGCTAGTGTTTAACATGAATGAATTTTAGACTTTGCCATATGTTTATTTCTGAATTTTTCAAAATGATCAGTTTTTTCTTTTTAATTTATTAATATGGTGAATTCCATTGGTAGATTTTTGAAGTTGATGAAATCTTGCATTCCTTGGGTAAAACACGCTTAGTAAAGTGCTTTTTCCTTTTCATATATTGCCAGATTTAATTTGTTAAATTTTAATGAGAATTTTACATCAATGTTCATAAGGCTTATTTGCTTTGGTTTTCTTTCCTTGTAATGTTTTCTGTGGTTTTAGTTTCACAAATGGCCTCATAAAATAAGCTGTGAAATAGTCCCTCCAATTCTATATTCTTAAAGATTTTGTTAAGAACATGAATTATTTATTTCATAAGTTCCATTATTCCATTCATCACTGAAACATTCTGAGCCTGGAGTTTTCCTAGTAGAAAGGTTTCAATTGCAAACAATTTATTTAATAGCACTCTTTAGATTATCTTTTTTTTTCCTCGAATGAGCTTTGATTGTTTGTACTTATCAAAGAATTTGTGCAATCCATTTAAATTCTCAAATGCATTTCCATAAATTTGTTCTTATACCACCTTACTATACTTATGATGTCTCAATGATCTTTAGATTTTTCACCAGTTTCACATCTCATAATAGTAATATCTTTCTTCGTTTCCTCATTAGCTGGTCAAATGTTTTATAAATTTCACTGGTCATTTCAAAGAAATGATTCCTTCTTTTGGTTTTCTATTTTCAGTGTTACTGATTCTTATTTTTATTGCTAACTTGCCTCTGCCTATTTTAGATTTTATTTTGCCTCCTTTGTTTAATTTCTTATGGGAGAAACTTATATCATTGCTTTCCTTTTTGCTAACATGATCATTTAATGTACCAAGTTCTCTCTAAGACTTTTGTGTCACCATTCCACACATTCTGATGTATTTTATTTAATTTTTATTCAGGTTAAAATACTTTATAATGTCTCATTTGATATCTTCTTTGACTTATTAAGTATATAAAATGTGTGTGATTTCCAAATATTTAGAGATTTTTTCCAGTGTATTTCTTTTATTGATTTCTAGTTGAATTCTGATGTGGTCAATAAATACCCTTTGTATAATTTATTTTATATTTATTGAGACATTATATAGCATAGAATATGACCTGTTGAGATGAATGTTCTGTGTGTACTTAAAAGAATAAGTAATCTGTGTTTTTTTAAGCATGGTATTCTAAAGATATTGATTAGATTAAATTGGTTGGGCAGTATAGATAATGTTCATAAAATCTTCCATATTCTTTCTGATTTTTGGTCAAAATATTTTATCAGCTACTTAGAGTGGTTGGCATGATAATATCCACCTGAAACTGTATGTGTTTTAATATCCAGAAAATATGAATATGCTAAGTCACATGGCAAAGGAGAATTAAGGTTGCTGTTGAAATTAAATTTTCTAATCAGGTCACTTAGAATAGGGAGATCATCCCAGATTATCCATTTGGCCCAATGTAATCACAAGGATCCTCACATGTGGAAGACAGAGTCAGAAGAGTCAGTAACAGGGCCATGCAATGTGAGAAAGACTTGACTGGCTTTGAAGATGGAATGGGGCTATGAACCAAGGAATACAGGAAGACTCTCAAAGCTGGAAAAGGCAAGATAAGAAAGGAAATGAACATCGCCCTGTCAACATTTAAATTTTAGCCCAGCAAGACCCATTTTAGATTCTGACTTACAGCACAGTAAGATATAAACTTTCTGAACCTCTTTAATGCTTGATTGGCACAGTTACCCATTCTTTTACAGTTAATTTCTTTGTGTTTTCAAATTTAAAATTTCTTTCTTGTAGACAACATACAGTTCTTTTTTTCCTTTATCTGATAATCTCTGCATTTTTATTATTGACCTTAAGTTATTTTCTTTAAATATATTTGCATCAAAGTTAATAAGCAATACATTCAGGTATAAAGTTAAAATATTTTTATGTGTAAGTAATTGTCCCTTCTCTAATTCATTTAAAATTTTTCCTGTCCTCCTTTTTTTAATTATTATTTATGATTCTACTTTATTTCCATTCTTAGCTGTTTACTTACACTTTTTCATAGTGTTTATGCTAGGGTTTTATATCCACATATTCAACTTATATTCTACTCTCAAGTAACATTATATGACCTCAAAGGTAATGTGTAAACTTCCATTTCTTCCTTCCTGTTTATGGTATTGTTGATACAGATTTTACACATATTTTGGAATATCATGGCCATATATTTTCTACATACACTATAAACTCCAGAGCATATGATTATTATTTTTGCATTAACCATTTTTAAAAGATTTTAAATGAAAAGAAATATATCCGTATAATTGTCTGCTTATAAAAATATGGTGTTATTCTCTGAGAGGATCTTTATTTCCACAATTCCTTCTGCTAGCATTTTCTCCTGAATGAACCGCTTCCTTTCACATTTCTTGTAGTGCTCATCTGCAGGCAGTTATTGTCTCAATTATTTGCCAGAAAAAAAATCTTTATTTTGTTTTTGAATGATTTAATCATTGCATAGAGATATCTAAGTTGATTTTTTATAAGTATTTTAAAGTTGCCATTCAGTTGTCTCCTGGCTTGCACAGAGTCTTACCAAATGTCTTCTCTAATTCTTTTTTTTCCCCCAGTACACAATTTGTGTCTTTTCTCTGACTGTCTTTAGAGTGTCTCTTGATCATTTTTTATTTCTTATGAGTATTATATGATTTGGGCTATTTTTATACTGATTAGAATTCATTAAGCTTGTTTAATCTATGAGATTATTGTTTGGATCAAATCTGAATAAAAATTTGGCCATGTTCCTTCAAACTTCTTTTTTCTTTCCCACCTCCTCACATAATAAGACTCCAATTACATATACATTAGACAATTTATATTTTCCCACAGGTTACTGTTATATTCATTTTTCAGTCCTTTTTCTCCTTGTATTTCATTTGGATATTTATTACTGCTGTATATTCAAGTGTAGTAATCTCTAGATTATTTAATTAAGCTCTAGTGTGCTTGATTGTCAATTAACCCCATCTAAGAATTGTATTTTGCTTCTCTAGCAGTTCAGTTTTGGTCTTTTCATGTCTTTCATTTTCCCCTCATCACATTCATATTTTTAACTACCTGTTCAGACACATGGATTATATTTACACTAGCTGTTTTGACCACAGAAGTAATTGCTTTGGGAATATGAGTCACCTACTCATGCAATCTATTTTTATATTCAGTGTCTGCTCAAACCTGATCTCAGCTATATCATTTCTATGTGATGATAGACTGTTCCAGCAACTATCAACTTTTGAACTTGGTAATTTCATGTTAATTAGGTCAGGCATTATGGTCACTTGATACAATTGGTTGAGTGTTTAGTTTTTATTAGTACCAATTCGTGAGCTGTTTCCCAAAATGATGGTGACTACTTGCTGAAGAAAACTAGATTTGCTCCAAGACCTCGCTGTAGACTTTGTACAGCAGATTAATTGATCATCGTTTTAAGCACCATTGAATATGATGCTGTATGGACTGACAGAGCAACTTCAGTTATGCTGGACCATTTGTGGAAACTTTTTTCTTCACTCAAGGCTAGCAGTTTTGCAGATACCCTAATAAATATGTCAATTCAACAAACCCAAATAAAATATATAGTACTTCCAATATTTTAAGAGTCTTAATAAGCACTTTCCTTCCTCCTTAATTATAGGGATGTACACTGCAACAATTAATATTTCTCTTTGTAAAGGACATTTCATTATGTTGCATATTACTGGAATTCCAAATCCTTCAGTGGATATCAGGCTTCTGAATTTTCATATCAGAGATATGAAAATTTTATATCAAAGAATCTGGGGTGCTTGTTACTTGCCATTCAACAATTGTTATTAGCATGATTTCAGCAAAAGATCAGCATGATCTATAGGTGGTTAATGGATACTCTTCATGTCCTCTTCTGTAGTGAAGCAATCAAATTCCCAAGGACCTAATTATGAACATTTATGGACCATTACTGTCATCATGAGATAAAACAATGAAAATATACTACTTTACTGAGGACGACCTAAAGAATTTTCAAGGCTCAGTTTCAAATAAAACTTAAGGGTACCTTGATTAGAGATTATTAAGAATTTCAAGATGGTGACAAGAGAGCATTAAAACAATCACATGGCCTTTTTATGCAATGGTCCTTGTGTAACTGTAGGTGTCTTAAGTCCTTGAAGCCAGTCTAGGCTTTCCCTGATGTGTAAAATCAACCTTCCCCTGTTATTCACTGTTTTGGAGGTACATATTTAGGGCATAGGTTAAGTAGCTATAGTTGAGACCTTGATATACAATGGTTTAAACAGAAAATATTTATTTTTCAGCCAACAGTCTAGAGCAGGGCTGTTCTATAGAAATATATATGATAGTGGGAATATTTCTGTACTGTGCAATACTGTAACCACTAGACACATGTGGCTATTAAGTACTTTCAATATGGCTAGTGTGACTGAGAAGCTGATTTTTTAATTTTATTCCATTTTAATTGATTAAAACTTAAATAGTCACATATAACAGGTCTCTAATATATTCAACATGGCAAGCATAAAGATACGCAATCAACTGTTAATCATCAACATGTGGCTTTTCATTAACACCTATGGTTTCACGGCAGTTTCAGTTGTTGCCTTTTTCCTAGAGGGTGTAATAGGGGAAAACAATCAGTGACATATAGGCATGTTTCTTTTCATGACATAACTCAGAAGTGGTACCTTCATTTCTGCTTATATTCCATTGACTGAAATTTGGTTAAATGGCCCAATCCAGCTGCAAAGAATTTTGGGAAGGGTAATCCTTTATGTGGGAGATCATGGTCCTTTTAAAATTGGTAAGGTCTATTATTTGAAAATTTGGAGAATTTTCAGAGATATTATTGGGAAACTGCCTTTTTTGTGTGTGCTACACTTGAATAAAGAGGTAAAGGGATTTACCAGATAGATAACTGTAGAACATAAGTCATTGCCTCTGTTTGAGCCAGTGAGAAAAGACTATGAGGGGAATAGCTGCTATCACTGAAGTTCCTTGATTAAGTCTGTGATAATCATGAACATTCTTCAAGACTTTTCTCTCTTCTTTACAAATCAAACATGCAACAAATATGGGTTTATGATAGGAATCATAACCTTTGAGCAATTCAAACTTTTTGATGAAGGCTCTATGATTCTCTCATGTATTTGGTGTGGCTCAATTTACTCTTTCAGTGGGAAAGGAACTTCTAATGTCTTCCACCACAGCCTTCTTATTAAGGGAGTCAGTGGTGACTACTGTTTATAACTGAAACTGTCAAATGTTTCTGATTGTCCGATAAATTAAGCATATACTTCTGCCTTTCTCAGTTAACTTCTTCTACTTGGTTCTGTCTTTCCAGAGTGTCATTATCCCAAATGCAATCAGTAAATGCATTTAAATAGCAATGTCTCCTAACTTCATCATCAGCCCAAAGAGCATTTTTCCCACAATACATGATACTATAGCTCCCAAATGGATAAGGAGTCTATGATAGCAAAAACCATTATTAAACCTAAAAATTTAAAAACAGTCCATTAATATCATTTAATCCATCATTCCAAGTTAAATTTCCCCCATTGTATCAAAAATATATTTTTGCAATTTTTATTTTTGTTACTTGAACTGAGACCCAAAATGATTCAGCATTTAATTTATCACAGGCTCTTTCTCATTTTATCTTTTCCATGTCTTTCATTTATTTATCCATTATTAAAATATGTAGTTGCATTTTCTTATAGGATTTCCCACTTTCTCAGTTTGGATTATTGCATTTTTATAGTATCACTTAACATATTTCTCTATTGCCTAAGTTTTCTGAGACTGTGAATTAGATTTAGAGACTTGATTAGATTAAGATTAGATCATTTAGGAGTTATTCGGATAAGGCAAGAACATAGGAATAAGTTAATAAAGATATATCAACTCCACATATATTCTCTTCAACCTTTTCTAACAGAATATGGACTAAGGGAAGGAGGCACTAGGCATGTATATTTATTTCTGATTTATTTAACCAAGGATGCAGTAGTTGACTGCATAGAGCAAAAGAAAATGGCATATAATTTAGTATGGCTTTCCCTGTCCTCCCCTTTCCCTCTGGTGATACTGCACATGCAGGTAATGCTCCTTAAGTTTTGAAAACACAGCCACATTACCGTGGACCTGTAATCTTTTTACACTGCAGGGTGCAGCATCTTCCTAGGAGATCTACACTATGAATCTCTGCAGTTCTCTTAAAATAAATATTTATAATCATTGATGTTTCCTGGTAATGAAATCAACACAGCCTCAGCAATGCCAGGCCACCCTAGCAAAGAAATCAGGATCCCTTCCCAGCTGACCCTGAACAATCTCCATATTTCCAATTCCCAGAAAACCCAATTCTACACAAAATTTCTTCAGTGGCATGGGAAAAGTGATAACATTGGGCACACCCTAACTTTGAATGAAATTGCACGTTTTTAATTTAAGCCCATGGTATAGTATTTTAAGGAACTAAATGAAACTATGATGGATTAGCAATTGGTTTATAATACATTAAGATGAAATTTTCTCTGGTAAAGACAGAACACTTCAACATAATACCTGAAGAATAAAATTGCCAAGAGAATTAGCCTGACAGAAATGAAGCAATGATGTTAACTTTATGTGCAAGGCTGTTCTGAACCTGGGATTCTTATCTGTACAACACAATTATTAGGTGACAACTGAACATTCTATTAATCTGGCTAAAACTTTGGGATTACACTCAATTTTCATTAAACTCTTATAATAGTTTTATGAATAAAATGTGGTAGCTATTAATATCTTGTATATATGGCTTAAATTGAAATATGATAAAGCCAGCAGTCACCAAATATTCAATGCACACTGCATGGAGCTGTAGACAAGATATGCACACATAAGACTGGTTGTTGAATTAGATGACTTTCATACACTTTTCTAATTTTGAGATACTATGAATATTTTATTCCCCAAAAATCTAAATTTATCTACGCAAATTTAGATATATATGGGTAATCGGATGCCCCTTATCTTCTGCTTAACTCTAGAAATTACATATGTAGCATCTAAGTAAACTATAAATTATATAACAGTGAGTCTTTCTTGAAAATAAATATACCACTTGGTGAAAATTCTACTTTTATTATACCTAATCAATATACCTTATTAAGCATAACATCAATGCATTTACCACAATCACATTTTTTTAAATCAATGATTAAGCCTAATCACTTGTATATTCTTGGTTGGGAGAGATAAAATAATGAATAAAATCTGTAACCCAAATGAGACAGACTACATTAATATTTGCTAAAT
Source organism: Choloepus didactylus (assembly GCF_015220235.1). Taxonomy (NCBI): domain Eukaryota; kingdom Metazoa; phylum Chordata; class Mammalia; order Pilosa; family Megalonychidae; genus Choloepus; species Choloepus didactylus. Next base: position 51,038,403 of record NC_051317.1, on the reverse strand, counting down.
GTGAGAACAGGTGTATTTCTCTATTTTTGCCTTGTAAAAGAAAACTGCTAAAATTTGTGGACAATTTAGTTTTTGAGCCTATCCAATATTGTTGTCCCCCTTCCCTCATTTGCCTGTAAAACTACTCTGTATATTTTTGAGAAATCATCCCAGCCCCACACTCACTGTGTGTTATGTCAGTGTTGTTGACCTCCTTTCTTTCCCGCAAGTTCAGGAGCGGGGATATAACCCTAGTCTGGCCCATCAGGGCACAAAATCCCTGTGAACAATTATTGGCAAAGAGAAGATGTGGCAGAATCAAATCCTGTTTCATTTCTTTATCAGCAAGCAGGAAGATATTTTCCAGCCTCCTCTGTGTTTAAGTGGGTCCATGTGTTGGAATTCTGGCCAAGCCAGGTAAGAGTGCTTTCCCTGTGCTTTCTTTCTCTTCCTGCTGTAGAGGCACTGAAGGGCATGAGTTAAAGATGGCATCACTGCAGGATGGAAGATTGCCCCTAGATCTGCATCAGACCTGACAAGTGCAACAGATAACACTTTCTTGAGCTAAAGGACTGAAAGCTGACTATGTATTTATTTCTGCAGCAAGCCTTATCTAACAGCCTGACTAATAGAGATGGACATGCAACCTTAGGCCGAGGGGACTTAATCTAGAACTGTTTTAGGGCTATTGTAAAATATAAACAATGTTGCCAACACAATAGAAGGTACACTTAGCACTACAGGAGACCAACTTGCCATGGTGTGGGAGACAGTCTGAATTTAGGCAGCTAATAGGAATCAGAGCTGAGATGCGGAGATAAGGGCATGATTTTATGAGACCATTTGAATCCATCTCTACACATGCTGGGACATTTCAATTACTTGAGCTAATAAATTCTCTTTTTCTTAAGCCAATATGTGTCTTCCATCATTTACACTTTGAAGCACTAAGATTGATGAGGAACATAGGCTTTTCAGTAGGTTTTCTACACATTTGGTATACCCATAGTTTAACTTTTGAACATGAGGATTCCCATTTGATTGATTACCCTGTAAATGCAGAAATAACTGTGAGTAGGAAAGCTTCTTTTTAAATTTTCCTTATTTAGATGCCTTACCATAGAGCTAGCATGATTTAGATTCTGATATTATTTATATTTTGCTCTTCTGTGCACATGTATTGAAACAGACTTCTAGATAGTTTGCGCTTTTCATATTTTGTACACATACATACATTTATATTATGACTTCAAAAGTATAATTTTCATATAATAATTAAATACTGATTCCAGAGACAGTCACAATATCCACTCTCATGTTGAAAGCCTGTTGGTTTTTCAAAGCATCTGCTTAGCTATGAATATATCTTAATCCTATCGCATACCTGCTGAGCTCTAGAAAATCTCTGCTCTTTAAAAATCAATTCTACAAACTTAATTTTTTTCTTGTTTTCCCAATTTTATTAGACTTAATCTTATAAGCTCTGGGTTAAAATTAAACTACAAAACCTTCCTGAATCTTATTTTTATTGATTTTTCTAGACACAGCTTTAAAAATGGCTACTATATAAATGTTGTGGAAGAATTTTGCCCTATATATGAAGAATCTGAGAAAATTTTATATTTAAGGATTATGTATGTAAACCTGAATAATTAAAGTCTAAGTTTAATTTAGAGGGTTGTATTTAAGACTTCTAATTTTCTTTGTGCTAGATCACAAATCAATTTGTCTCATTATTTGGCATATTTGTTCTACTTTTATATTATTTGGGCCCCCTAACATTGGTTTATACATAAAATAATATTCTATCGAAAAGCCACGTATCTTATTTTAAGGACAATATATTAAGGGAACATAGACCCATCTTCTACAGCTATAATCTTACTATGAACTAATAGTTTCTTCTCGAATCATAAATTTTCCAGACCTCTCATGATTACATATTTCTGTATTCATTCATTTAGTGATTGATTTAATAATTATATATAGCTACTATAATTATTGAAAACTGTTGATGCCACTCATGAAAGAATACCTCCAGCCTAATTTTGCTAACTCAGTTACATAATACATGTTAAGAGAAGAATTGTTGCTCCTTATCCTCATATCTGAATACTATTAGTTGAATAATTTAAATAAGCTTAAATTAGCTAATTCAGGAAGCAGAGCCACAAAGCAGATTAAAATTCCAAGACCTTTAGTTCATGTGACTGCTTACTCCCCAAAAATTTTCTCACAAGTGCCCTTGATAAATTTCTTCCTGTTGATCCTTGTTCAGAGGTGTAGTCCAGACTCCCACATGAATTGGTCAAATTAGTTATCCCAGTCAACTGGTATGCATCTGTCAAATACTCTATGTCTTCATGTAATTTGTTGAATAAAATATGATGCAAAAAGAAACTGTGAGGAGCTCTTATATATAACAGTGCCCCATTAATACATTTTTCAGCTAGAGGGAAATCTTTCACATAAGGGCATGATCTCATGTATACCTCAACCTCTTATACGCAAGGTTCTAAAAATGCACTTTGAAATTTAGTTTTCTGTAATGAAGAGATACTGTCTCGATTCACCATGGCTCATGCAAGGCCATGGCATTATCATAGGCTACCTTAATGGAAGATTACCTTGCTTCGTGCTTAGAGAGGGCCAAAGAGCACTTACAAGACAGCTACTTAATGTCCAGCAGCCACACCACATGGCAGAACAGATCAGTGACAGAAATGGCAGCACTGGACTGGTAGGCACCAGGGCTTCCCACAGTTTGCTTATGGAGTTTGTGATACCTTTCCTTTGGATTACGTAAGACAGGACTTAGAAATACAAATATCCAGAAGGGCCAGATTCTCCAATTTTCTTAGGTAGTCAAAAATCCAGATACTTAAATATACAGAATTTCCAAAATTGAAAATATTGCCTATATTTGTTTTGGACACTGTGTGGGTCAACAATTTACAGTTCAAACAAAATGTATCCATGAGACTTTTCTAACCCACATAGGGCTAGAGCTTGGTTTCAGCACCTCTGGGCTTTGAATAACATAAGGAAGGCAAGAAGGAAGAAACACAATATGTTGAAAATGTGCTCCTGATAATCTAGCATATGATAGTTTGCACATTTTTACCATAATTTAAAGAACTATGTGGAATGTGACTGTACTCAGGGGTGGTAGTTTTTTGTTCAGTTTACATATTCCAGTTACCTGTGTACTAACCTGTCTTTCTCATTGGATAGGTGTGTAGGCAAGAGTGCCTTGTTTTCTGCTGTATCCCACATAACTAGAAGGGCACTCGAATGAGAATAGGCCCTCACTACATGTGTTTTGAGTGAAGTGCATGTGATAGGGATAAATACCTCTGTCCAAGCCCCCAAACTAGTTATCCTTGGAAAATAAAATTGGATACAATGAAAAGACTTAAAAATGAAAGGAGTAAGGAGTACTATATTCCAGAGAAAAGTGCAAGAGTTTTAGTTAGGCAAATGTTGGGTTGAATACAATTGCATTCATCAGTTATTATGATCACAAAGAAAATATTTATCCTCTCACCTAACAGTAATTTTTATGTACAAATTAGGGAAACAGTAGAGACATTTAATTTACAACATTTTAATCCAGTGTTATATGGAGGATATTCAATATTTTTAGCTATTGATAACATTATAAAATGAAATGTATTGCACATGGTATATTATTCTCAATTTATTACTCTTAAAATAATCTTCTAAACCAGACTATACTGATTTATATTGGAGTACCAAATATAGTATTATTTTGGAAAAATATTGAACGTATATATTAACATTTCTAATCATTTGAAATTATCCTATTTCTAATTTTTGTTGCTATTCAAAAAATGACCTATTTTCCTCTTACAAGGTGAGGACCTGTTTATGCTTCAAGAAATTATTACAAGGATTATATTGACTATGATATTTCTCCTAAGCCAGTAATAAAACTCAATCACTCCCTCTGCTCTTAGTATACTTTTTATGCTTTTAATATGAAACCCATTTCATTGTGCTTTATTATTTATTTATTTACTTGTCCATCTCTGATTAAACTGGGACTTTCTTGAAAATACGAGCAGTAACTGTTTCTTTGTTGTGTCTAGAGCCTATCCTATGTGTCTGGTTGTATTAGTCAGGGTTCTCTTGGGAAACAGAATCAATGAGAGATGTCTCTGATTATCAAATTGTAAAAGTGACTCATGTAACTGTGGGTATGCACAAGTCCAAATTCTGCAGAGCCGTCAACAAACTGTCAACTCCGAGGAAGATGTTCGATGAACTCCTCGGGAAACGAACCGACAACTTCGACGAACTCCTCAGGAAACGAACCGGCAACTTCGACAAGCTCCCCAGGAAATGCTTCACTGGGAAGCCAAAGAAGAAGTGAAGGGTCTCTAACCGTCCGGCTTATGAGCCTTCAACTGATCACCTGGACCAAATCCAGCCAATTGCATTCTCTCATGGTGGAAGGCACGCCCCTTGATGAGTCATCAGTCACTGCAGTCAATTGACTGATGAGCCAACAAACCAGCCCGTTGGTCTATGAACCAGCCTCAAACATCCTCACAGCAGTTGTTAGGCCAGTGTTTGCTTGACCAGACAGCTGGGTCACCTGGCCAAGTTGACGCATGAACCTAACCATCACACTGGTACATATCAGACACTAAATATATAGTTGTTGATTGGTCGGCTGGCTAGCTGACTGAAGTCATTTTTCTCAATATTTGTTCCAAAGTAAACAAATCATGAGGTATTAAGAAAAAAGCCTCCAAAATAAAACCAAAATTATTTTTGTAGCTCCCCTCTCCAAAAATAACAACATCAGCAAACATGAATGGATTGAAATACCACGTTTTGTTTGATTTGAGATCACAAGAATATACCAAAACCACTTTATTGTTTTCATTATAACTTACGTTTATTTATTGCTAATGGGGTTGACAAAACACAAAGGAGAGAACACACTCACATAAATGCACTCACACTCTCACTTGAACCTTTATTTGATGAAACGAAATCTTCAAATGCTGTAAAATTGTAAAATATGCCAGGAATATTATAAAGACTTCCATTTGTTTGTTCCCACAGATTACAGTTCACAAAGACAGAGTGCTTCATGGTTGAACAATCAGACACCCAAATGAGTAGCTTTAAAAATGCTAGCATTTATTGTGTTCTTTATCAGTGCCAGGCACTGGTTACATGTTTTCCATTCCATTTAATCAACACACTAATCCTATGTAGTAAGTACTACTAGAGTTCCATATTTCTTGCAAACAAATTTATGATGACAAAATAAACTTTGCCTAAGGTCCTCCAGCTAATATGAGGTGAAATCCAGATTGGGGTGTTGGGATCTGCAATGGATTGAATTGTGTGCCTCAATTTGGGTATGTTCTTGGTCTGCATTCTGGTGTGTGTGCACCCATTGTAAATCAGCTCTCTTTAAGGTATTACTTCAGTTAAGGTGTGGCCCAACTGAAACAGGTTGCACTATAATATGAATTATGAGACTCCTTTATAGGCATAGTGAAAGTCAAATGGAGAGAGAAGCCATGGGGAGCTTCCAGAAGCTGGAAGTCAATGGAACCTGGAAGGGAAAGGAGATGATGCCATCATGTGCACTGCCATGTGTCAGAAAAGGTTAAGGCTTGCTGGCAGCCAACCCAGAACACCACAGTCTTCTGGGAGAAAGAATTGCCTTGCTGATGTCTCAATTTGGGACTTCTCTTAGCCTCAAAGCCATGAGCCAATAAATTCCCATTGTTTAAGCCAATCCATTTCATGGTATTTGTTTTAGCAGCCAGGAAACTAAAACAATTTTTCGTTCTACAAAGTGAGGTGCTGCTATGACAAATACCTAAAAATGTGGAAATGGTTGTGGAGTTAGGTAATGATTAGAGGCTGGGAGAATCGTGAAGTGCTTGACAGAAAAAACCTAGATTGCTTTGATGAGTCAGTTGGTAAAAATATGGACATAAAAAGTACTTGCAAGGAGGCCTTAGAAGGAAATGGTGAATATATTATTGGAAACTGTTGTGAAGCAGCAAAATTGTGTTCTGATGTTGGATGGAAGGCAGAATTTGAAAACAATGAACTCCTTTAGTTGAGGAGATTTCCAAAGTAAACATGGAAGGTACAGCCTAGTCTCTCCTTACAGCTTATAGTAAAAGGCAAGAAGAAAGGTATAAGTTGAGCATAAATTCTTCAGCACAAAAGAACCAGAAACTGATGGTTTTGAAAACTCTCAGTCTATCCAGGTAGTATGCTCTGAGTCTAGGGCTAGAAGTGGCTCCATCAGCACCTCTTTGAGCTTTCTGGAAGCGGACCCCATGGAGGACAGGGTTCTATGTGAAGTTTTAATTGAACAGTCTTTGGCTAAAGACGGTGTGGCTGAACATGAATCCAGTCAGCCATTTCAGTGGAAGACAGGTTTGGAAATACAGTTATCCAAGAAGAATCTCTGGAAAGTTCTATTCTCAGATGGCTTGAATCCACTTGGACTGCTAGCAAGTCTTCTGTGAAATTTGTATGAGTAGAGCCACTGCCAGCTGGACTAAAAGGAATAGAGAAGGGATGCATTGAAAGAAGAATGACTTCAAGGGCTGAACCACAGAAAAAAAGGTCTGGAAAAAAACAATCTCCTCAGGACAAGAGAGTTTGCCTACCCATGTGTATTAGGGGCAGGCCCAGTCTTGCTTGGAGAGGCAAGCCTGGTCCTTGGAGGAGGTGGTTTTGCTTTCCAGTGTTCTGACGGAGTGCCGTGACCTCAATCCTCAGAGTTGGTGGTGCTTGTGCCCCAGTGATTGTGAAATCATGAATGCTGTGCAAACACTTGGAAGGGGGGGAGCTGCCACTCCCTCATGCCTGGAGGACAAAACAGTGATCCACAGATGACTCTAAGACCTTGAAATTTAATGATATTTGCCCTGCTGGGTTTCAGAATTGTTTGGGACTTGTGACCCCTGTTTTCCTTTCAGTTTCTCCCTTCTGGAGCGGAATATTTATCCTATGCCTGTTCCCCCATTGTATACTGGAAGCAGATAACTTATTTTCTAGGCTCTGCAGGACCACTGACAGAGAAATTTTGCTCCAGGACAGACCATACGCACAACTGACTTTGATGAGACTTTGTACTTAGTATTGTCACTGATATGACTTAAGGCTTTTGTTGTGATGGAGTTATGATGGAATGACTTTATTTTGCATGTAGGAAGAACATGTTTTTTTTGGGTCCAGAGGGCAAACTTTGGTGGACTGAGTTTGTATCCAAACTTGGATCTATTATTGGTCTTGGTCTGCTTCTGGTGGGTGTGGACCCATTGTGAATAATATCTTTTCAAGAGATTACTTCAACTTCAGTTAAGATGTGGCCCCACTGAGTAAAGTCGCAGTTTAATCTGGACTTCTGGAGTTTTTTACAAACTGAGTGAAAGTCAGATGAAGAGAGAAGGCATGGGGAGCAATCGGAAGCTGGAACTACGTGGAACCCAGAAGAGAAAGGAAAATATGTTGCCATGTGCATTGCCATGTACTTGAAAACCCAACGACCAAGGATCTCTTGCAGCCAGCCGCAGAATGCCACAGTCTTTTAAAGAAAATATCACCTTGATGATACCTCAATTTTGGATGTCTCCTAGCCTCAAAACCATGAGCCAATAATTCCCAATGCTTAAGCCAATCCCATTGGTATTTGTTTTAGTATCCAGGAAACTAAAACAGTTATCTATGATTCCAGGGCCTCTGCCTTTAAGTATTTTGCTACCATCTTAATGGTACAAAGATCTGTATAGTTGCTTCAATTCCTTTGCAATTTGTAAATAGAGGACATTAGCAAAAAGCTTATTACTTTTGCATTATGTAGTAACCATGGCTTTAGACAGGTATAAAAAGGAAAGCATATACCTGAAGTATAGGCATAATGCCAAAAGACAACTATGATGTAAAATTATAACTTCTTTATTCTTAGAGAATTAGGTATAATTCAGAATGGAGGGGAGAAAATAAAACTTTCTTTTAACAGAATGAAAAGGGATTGCAATGTTGTCATATCCAAGGCCTTATAGTTACATGTTTGCATCGATATCAAACAAACAAACTTTTTTTTTTCAGGCAAATACTTTTTTTTTTAATAGCAAATAGGGAGTTTCAAGTGGATTCATTACTTTATAACAGAGAAAACAAGTGACAAAAAGAAAGTGAGAGACTAAGAGAAATTATATGATACTCATCATTGCTACCAAGTTAATGATGAAACTTCATTTTCTTTAATACTCCAAAAAATTGGAAGCAATACAAATCACACCTTCTTAATGAGAAGAAATTAATTTCTAAAAATGATGAAAACAATTTGCAATAGGTTCATTTTTCCTAAAATCACTTTTTAGTGTCTATATGCATTTCTAGTTGGAAGTACAATTTCTGTTTATTAACATTTGTTGCCAAGTACTGTATATCAACCATAATTTTGGGTTATTAAATTCTTGAAGCATGCAATACAGCAAACTTAATAGATTTTATGCAAATTGTTATGTAACAAAATAAGAGCAGATGGTACTCATCACATCAGAATCTTTCCATAACAGCTTCATATTTTTGTTAAAATTAAACAAAACTACCTCTGTGGCTTCTAACTTATTTTAATTCATTTTCTTTCACCATTGTTTAGCCGTTTTCCTAATCCTTTGCACCACATTATAATAAAATTTGTTTAAAAATTCCTTTGATATTAAGTTACTGTCTTTGATTTCTTACTGGGGTCCATGGGAAAATTTGTGCTTACCAACATTTTCAGTGTAAAATAATCTGTAGGTTTATAGTGAACAAAATTCATTTTGGGATATAGCTCAAAAATCCTAGTTCCAAGTTTACATTTAGATTTAGTAATATATAAAATACAATTATACATGCACACACAGAGGCACACCCAAGTATATCTTTACAAATCTTTTCTCTTTCTATACTCAAGAAATATAACAGAGGCAATTGTTTCAAAAAAAACCTCATATACACAATAAATTTGATTGCAGTCCACATTTTCTTTAATTCCATGATTTTGCAAATTCATGCATGCGAACAGAGGACTGCATTTCATAATTGCTGTTAACTTCTATAAAATGGCTTTTAGAATTATAATCATGCAAACAAATAATGATTTAGTAGGAAATTCACTCATACATTTACTCAACTTCAGAAAATTATATAGGGCAAGTATTCATTTTGGGCATGAGGAAAAAATCCAACATAAGTACTGATAATTGAAGTCAACCTCTGGGAAGGTTACATTGTCAGCCTATTGGCTTTCTAAAATGGAGCCTTTAAAAGGGAGCAGCAAGATGTCTATGTCAACCTTAACATGCACAGTGATTCTTCCCTTCCTATAATAATTTGAAATGTAACAAAAAACAAGGAAAAAGATGAATTAAATATATATATATATATATATATATATATATATATATATATATACACACAATATATGGCAGAAGAGAGGGTCCAAAAGAGTCCTATTCAATTTTCTTTTATTTCTCAGTGCAGAGATGTAAAGGGATCTTCCCTTGTGACTATATTATGAGGTACATTTCTGAAAGAGATTTTAAAAAATATGTAAGTAAGCATGGGAACTGAAAAATATCAAAGAAGCAAATAAACGGTAGTGAAGAGTAGCTAATAGATGAAGTAAATGGGAAAGTTTTTATAAAGCATGTGGAAAAATAATTTTTCTTGGAGTGTTAATCAAATTGGGATTATCACAACATAATAAAATAACAAAGAACTTATACAAAATTTAAAAATACATAATTGTTTGAACATTAATTCAAACTTGAAATACCTGTAAGAACAAATGGGAATTATTTTATTTATAGAGCATATTTAAAAACTAACATAAAATTCTGCAGGTTGTGATTATTGTAACTCTTCTCAGAAAATATCATTGTTTTATATTACCTGTTATTAAGAGTAAATGAACAAAAGTCAACAGAGTGGGGTTATGTGGCTGTGTATGAGGTTGGTAGGTATAATTAACAGCTTTCATTGGTATTAACAATAAACTTTAAACAGGAGAAAGTTAAAGATGCTTTAGGCAACAGCCTTCAAAAATATATGATAACCCATAATAAAGTCACAGAAAATAATAAAAGACATTTATTGAAACATCTAGGATATTTACCAATATTTTATTTTGATAAATGAAGACATAACCCATTCCTAAATGGTAAAGTAAATGGTTAAAAGATCAGATTTCTCCAATTTACCTAGTCATATAACTTGACTTCATTTGAGATACTAGACTTCCCCATAAACTTCAGAAATTGACTTTAAATTTCACATGGAAAATGAAATGCCTAAAAATAGAATGTGTACAGTTTTACATAAATGATAGTACAGTAATGTAAATTTCACTGAGTAAATCATTTTGATGTTGGCCCAGCTACAAATAAGCAGATCAATGAGCAAAGACAAGTTATTAATTAAAGAAGCAATTTATTAGATAAACATGACACTTCAAATTAGAAGAAAAATGTGTGGCTTATTCGGTGAATGACATGGCTCACAATTACTAATAATACAATTGCTATTTCTGATATGTCAGCTTTACTTTGGAATTGTATGCCCTCCTTCTCACTGCCTAGAATCTTTATTACACTAGAAATCTGTTCTCTAGAAGTCTCCCTGCATATATAATGGTGAGAATACAGTTTTAATTGCAGCGTGTTCCTTTTGAACAATGGAAGCTTTTTGCCCAGCTTGAATGTTGTAATATAGATATTTTTATCAATAGTTCACCATTGTCTCCTTAACTACATTCCATATTAAACTTATTTCCTTTACTTTTGGTTTTATATTTAAGTAGAAGAATGTATTAGATAATTGCATTATGCATGCACATATTTATACATTGCACAAAATATTTTATTTTCTTTATAGTCTTGACTTTTCTCTCCCCCATCCTAAAGTTTTCTTGTGTTTTTTTTTTTTTTTTAATTATTAAAAATACAAACAAGTCCCTGGAGGAGGGGGAAGTCATATACTAAGAAATGTTGAATGTTAGTTGTTTGAAATTTCAAATACAATTTCCACAAAATTAAGAGCTGCTTTAAATCTTCCTACTTTAAAAAATGTAATACAAAAATATGTAGATGTTAGTTTATAAGTGATGATTATGAAAATTTAGTAACATAGCTGTCAACCCTTGACAATTATGAAACAAAACAAAAGTCTTCTGAATCCTCATCCTGAGGCCTTTTAAACATACTTTTCAAGTAGACATGGGGAAGAGCCTGGCAGGGTTCAGCATGGAAGGAAATATGGATTGGGAACCCTGTTATTAGAGGTATTGCCTGACAGACTCTCTGTAATTTGAGAGGCTATATTATAGATAACTATTATTTACTATGTTAGAGACTAGTCCACATTATCTAAGATGCATCTGGGAATTAAATGAATTCAAATATTTCCAAAAAAAATTGAAACTCAATCCATACCTTGTATCTTATACAAACATAAACACAAAATGAATCATAGATCACAATTTGAAATGTAAAACTGTAAAACTTCTATAATGAAACATATCAGAAAATATTTTTGGCCTTGACTATAACAAAGAATGAGCTATTAAAAATAGACAAATTTGATTTCAAAAAAATAACTTCTAACTCCTAAAACTTAATGGTAAAAAAGACAAACAACCTGCTTCAAAAACCAAATACACTTTTCTCCAAAGAAGATATACAAACAGCCAATAGCCACATGAAAAGATGATCAGTATCATTAGCCGTTATGGAAACGTGGTCAAAACTACAATGAAATATCTCTTCATACACACTAGGTTTGCTATTATTAAGAAAATATAATAAGTGTTGGTGAGGATGCAGAGAGATAGGAACCCTTATACAATATTGATGAGAATGTAAAATGATGCAGCTGTTGTTATAAGAATAACATTGTTGTTTTTGAGGGATGGTCAAAAACTACCTGATCTTCCTCAGCAAGTTAAATTTAAAACTACCATGTGATTCAGCAATTCTACTTCTAGTTATCTGCCTAAAATAATTGAAAACTGGGACTTACTTGAACAGATATTGTAGATCTATGTTCAAAGAGCAGTAATATTCACAATAGCCAACAGATGGAAGGAACCAAGATGTCCATCAATAGATTAATATTTAGATAAAATGCAGTATTTCCATACAATGAAATTATTATATAGCCATAAAAAGAAATGAAGAGTTGATACATACTACAACTTGGGTGAAACTTGAAGACATCATGTTGAGTGAAATAAGCCAAATACTAAAGGACACATATTGTATGATTTAATTTATATGAAATACTTAGAATAAGCAACTCCATAGAGAAAGAAATCAGAGGAGTTTTTACTAGCGGTGGGAAAATAGGGAGAGGGACAGTTATTTCTATTGTGTGAGTTTCATTAGGGGATGATGAAAATGTTCTGGAAATAGATAATGATAAAAGGCATACAATATTTTCAATGAATTTATGTTCCAGAATTGTCCACTCAAAAACAGTTAAGAAGATTTTTATGCTATGTATATTTTACCACAATTTGAAAAAGTTAAAAATATTAACTTTTGTTATTTAAAAATATTTAAGAAAATGAAAAGACAAGTCATAAATTGGGAGAAAATATTAGATAAAGTATGCATCTAAAATTTATGAAGAATCAAAATTCATTTATGAGGAAACAAACAAAAAAATAACAAAGAGTCAAAATATTTGAACTGCAGTGTGCATTGATTAGGCTGGAATCCTTTGATTGAATGTTTCCATGGAGATGTGACTCAATCAACTATGGATGACACCTTTGATTTCCATGGAGGTGTTACCCCACCCATTAAGGGTGGGTCTTAACTGAATCACTAGAGTCCTATAAAAGTGTTCGCAGACAGAAGGAGGTGCTGCAGCTGAAAGACACATTTTGAAGATGACCATTGAAAGCTGACACTTTGGAGAATGTCATTTTGAAATGCAATCTGGGAGCAAGCAAACACCAGCCAAGTGCCTTCCCAGCTAACATAGGTTTTCCAGACACCATCAGTATTCTTCAGTGAAAGTACCCTCTTGCTGATGCCACAGTTTGGACACCTTTATGGCCTTAAGAATGTAACTTTGTAACCAAATAAACCCCTTTATAAAAGCCAATCCATTTATGGTATTTTGCATAAAAGCAGCATTAGCAAACTAGAACATACACTATGACCAAGAATAATTGCAGGTGGAAAATAAGTGCATCAAAAGATGTTTGACATACTTAGGCATTAGGGAAATACAGATTAAGTTAATACCAGAATGAAATACTACTATGTGCCTAATAGAATGGCAGAAATTAAAGGTAGCAAACAAAAACACTGAGAATACCCAGATCCAGGTGAGGATAGAAAGAGCAAATGCAGATCCTGTACATTGCTAGATGGAATGCAAAATTGTACAGCTACTCTAGGAAATAGTTTGGTAGTTTCTTGTAAATTTAGATATAAACTTACCATACGAATTATATACCCCACTCCTAAGTATATACCCAAAATAAATAAAAAATTATGCTTACACAAAATCTGTATGCAAATGTTCATAGTAGTATTCATAATCACTAAAAAATTGAAACAAGTCAAATGGCCCCCAACTGGAAAATGGACAAACTGTACTAATCCATACAATGAAGACAATAAAAACAAACTACTGATACACACAAGAAGAAGGATGAATCTCAAATTCATTGTTCTAAAATAAAAGGAAAATTCAAAAGGCTATGCAAAAACCCTCTATAACAATTAACAAATCAAATACAGCATTGCATAAGGAGAATTATATTCCACAACCAATTGTGATTTGTTTTAGGTATACAAGGCTGGTTCAGCATTTGCAATTCAATGTGATCCATTCCATAATGTAATGCATTAAAAAAACCAGATTCATGTAAATACTCTCAGCAGACTAGTAATAGAGGGAAACTTGCTAGTAACTAGTAAGTATCTAAATTTGATAAAGAATATGTGCAAAAGAAACCTATAGCTAACATCATGCCTAAAGATTGAAGACTGATGTTTTCCCTATAAGGTAGGGAACAAACAAGGATGTTTTAGTTTTCTGGCTGTTATGACAAATGCCTCACAATGGCTAGACTCAACTGTCAGGAATTTATTGGCTCACAGTTGCCAAGGTAGAAGGCTTGCTTCTTCTCAGGGTCAGTGGTGTTCAAGCTGGCCAGCAATCCTTGGGCCTCTTGACTTTTCCATCACATGGTGATATCTTCTCCTTTCCCTTCCAGGTGCTGTTGACTTTTGGGTTCTGCTCATCCAAGTGGCTCATTCTTAAAACCTCCAGTAATAGGATAAAGGCTGAACCTCATTTAGTTGGGCTACACCTTAAGTAAAAATAACATCTTCAAAAAGCCATATTTACAATGAGTTACACCAATAGGAATGAGTTAAGATTAAGAAAATGCTTTCTTCTGGGGTACGTAATTCAACCTACCACAGAAGTCCACACTTATTCAATACAGCGTTGAAACTTATAGCCACTTCAGTGAGCAAGTGAAAAATAAAAATCATGCAGACTTGGAAGGAAGAAACAAAATTGACACTATTTCTAAATGACATGACTGATGCTTATGCAAAAAAAAAAAAAAAAAGCACACACACACACAGAAAAGCGAAACAACTAGAACTAATAAGTTCTGTGGTTGTAGGCATCAACAAAAATGAAACACATTTCTATATGCTAACAACAACATATGGAAACTGAAATTAAGGTCTCAGTATTTTTTACCATCAATCATCAATCCCCAAAACTGAAATACTTAGGTATAAAATTAACAAAACATGTACAGAAATTATGCTGAAAAATATAAGATACTGAAAACAAATCAAAGAAGACAAATATGGGGAAACATATTGCGTTAATGGATTAGAAGATCAACATAGCAAAAATGTCAATTTTCCTCATGTTGACCTATAAATATAATGAAATTTGTATCAAACTCCAAACAAGGTTTCTTGTAGACCAGAAAAGCTTATTCTAAAATTTATATGTGAAGGCACAGACTATAGAAAAACTAATATGTTAAAGAAGAAGAAAGTGGGAGGAATCACTCTATCTGATACTAAAGTCAACTATTTAGGAACAGTAATAAAGAAATATGGTATTAGTGGAGGGATAGACATATCAGTGAATAGACCAAAACAGAAAACACAACAATAGACCCACACAGGTATGCCCAACTACACACACACACACACACACACACACACACACACGTATATAATATCTAGACCATATCTGTTCATTCAACTTGTCTGATTTCAGTTCAGAATTTAACCAATTTTAGTTCAGAATTTAGCAAACCCAAGTGACCATTCAGTGTCTTCCTTTTTGCATTTTGACAGGGAAAGGTTCATATCTTCTATAGCATTTTGCACAGACACGGGTACTTAAGATACGGCTTCTAAGCCACATCTCCCCTTCAAGATCATGGAATGTATGGTTTCAGGCCTCAGCACAGGAATTGTTGATTATTTTAAAAGCATTTTATTGTGATATATTCACATACCATACAATCTATCCAAAATGTGCAATCAGTGGCTTTTGGTATAATCACAGGGTTGTGCATTCATCATTTCAATCAATTTGAGAACATTTTCATTACTCTAAAAATAAAAACCCCATGGATCTTAGCAGTCACCTCTCAATCCCTCTATCCTCCCACAGCCCTACACAACCACTGATCTCATTCTGTCTTCGTAGATTTATTTATATTTATATTTTATATAAATGGAATCATGCAATATGTAGTACTGTGTGTCCAGTTTCTTTCACTTAATGTTTTTTATTTAGTAAGTGTTTTTTTTTTATTAGAGAAGTTGTAGATTTACAGGAAAGTCATGTAAAATATACAATATGTCTATATACTACCCTATTGTTGACACTTTGCATTAGTTTGGTGCCTTTGTTACAACTGATGAAAGAATATTAAAATGTTACCATTAACTCTAGTCCATCATTTACATTAGGTGTGTTTTTCCCATGTACCACCCTATTATTAACATCTAGTAAGAATGTCATACATTTATTATAATAAATGAAAGAACATTTTGATATTTGTACTATTAGCTACAGTCCATTATTCACAACAGGTTTCACTGTGTTCTACAGTCCCATGTTTTATCTTCTAACTTTCCTTCTAGTAACATACACAACCCAAATTTCCCCTCAACCACATTCACAAACATAATTCAGCACTATTAATTACACTTACAATAATGTGCTGCCATCATCACTATCCAATTCCAAATATTTCCAATCAGCTTAATAGAAATTCTGCACAAATTAAGCATCAGCTCCTCATTCTCTATACCCATTCTATTCCTTGGTAACCTATATTGTAGATTCTAACTCTATGAGTTTGCTTATTATAATTAGTTCATATCAGTGAGATTATATAACAATTGTCCTTTTTAGGCTGGTGTATTTCACTCAATATATCCTCAAGGTTCATCATTATTGTTGCATTCATCAGGACTTTATTCCGTCTTAAAGATAAATAATATTCCATTGTATGTATTTACCACAGTATGTTTATCCATACCTCTGTTGAAGGACACTTGAGTTGCTTCCATCTTTTGGCAATTGTGAATAATACTGCTATCACTATTGGTGTAGAAATGTCTGTTTGAGTCCCTGCTTTCAGTTCTTCTGGGTATATAGCTAGTAGCAGGATTGTCTGATCATATGGTAATTTTACACTTAGCTTCCTGCGGAAACACTGAACTGTCTTCCACAGCGGCTGCACCATTTTACATTTCCACCAGCAGTGAATGACTGTTCCTATTTCTCAACATCCTCTCTAACACTTGTAATTTTCTGTTTTTATTTTTCTTTTAATAGTGGCCATTCTGACTAGAGACGTTGAGCATCTTTCCATGTACTTTTTAGTCATTTGTATATCCTTTTTGGAAAACTGTCTATTCAAATCATTTTCTCATTTTCTCACTGGGTTGTTCATCTATTTATTGTTGAGTTGTCAAAATTTTTATATATTCTGGATATTCAACCCATAACAGGTATGTGGTTTCCAAATATTTTCTCCCACTGAATAAGTTGCCTTTTCACTTTTGTGACAAAGTCCTTTGAAGCACAAAAGTTTTTAATTTTGAAGAGGTTCTATTTATCTAGTTTTTCTTCCATTGCTTGTGCATTTGGGTGTAAAGCTTAGTAAACATTGTGTGCCACAAAATCTTGAAGATGCTTCCCTACATTTTCTTCTATGAATCTTATGGTCCTAGCTCTTATATTTAGGCTTTTGATCAATTCTGAGCTACTTTTTGTTTAAGATGTTATATAGGGGACCCTTTCATTCCTGTGGATATGGATATCTAGTTCTCCCCACATCGTTTGTTGAAGAGGCTGTTCTATCCCAGTTGAGTGTACTTGGCGGCCTTGTCAAATATCAATTGGCCATAGATATGAAGGTCTATTTTCTGAACTTTTGATTAGATTCATCAATATACCTATCTTTATGTCAGTACCATGTTGTTTTCACCACTGTAGCTGTGCGATATGCTTTAAAGTCAGGAAGTGTGAGTCCTCCAACTTCAATCTTCTTATTCAGGATCTTTTTTGCCTATTCAGGACTACTTACCTTTCCAAATAAATTTGCTAGTTGGTTTCTCCATTTCTGCAAATAGGCTTTTGGAATTTTTATTGGTATTGCATTGAATCTGTAAATAAATTTGGGTAGAATTGAAATCTTAATGATATTTAGTCTTTCCATCCATGAACAGGGAATGCCCCTTCCATTTATTGAAGTCTTTATTGATTTATTTTCACAATGTTCTGCAGTTTTCTTGTGTAAGTCCTTTACATCTTTGATTGACTTTATTCCTAGATATTTGATTATTTTTGTTGCTATTGTAAATGGATTTTTTTCCTTGATTCCCTTCTCAGATTTCTCATTATTTGTGAATAGAAGCACTACTGATTTTTGCAAGTTGATCTTGTATCCTTCCTCTTTGCTGAGCTTATTTATTAGCTCTAGTAGCTTTGTTCCAAGTTTTTCAGGAATTTCAATATATAGGACCATATCATCTGCAAATAGTGAAAGTTTTACTTCTTCCATTACAATTTAGATATCTTTTATTTACTTTTCTTGCCTAACCACTCTAGCTACAACTTTTAGCACGATATTGAATAGCAGTGGTGATAGTGGACATCGTCTTATTCCAGACCTTAGAAGGAAAACATTCAGTCTTTCACCATTGAGTACAATGTTAGCTGTGGGTTTTTAATATATGCCCTTTTTCATGTTCCCCATTATATTTTGACAAAGGTTCAAAAGCAATTGAGGAAGGACAGCCTTTTCGATATCTTATACTGAAACAACTGGACATGTATGGGCCAAAAAGAAAGAAGAAAAAGAAAAGAACCACAACCTAAACTTCAAACTTTACATTAAAAAAATAATTCAATATAGATTGTGGACTTAAATGTGCAATGTAAAAGTAATAAATTTTCAGAATATTTTTAGAAAAAAATTAAAAGGGGAAACTCTGGAATCTAGAGCTTGGTAAAAAAGTTCTAAGTCATGACACCTAAAGAACTATTGAAAAGTGGAAAAAATTGATAAAAGTGACCTCATCAAAATTAAATAAAATACATTTGCTATGTGAAAAAATCAAAAGGATGAACAGACAATCTAAAGATTGGGATAAAATATTTGAAAACCATATATGGTATCTATAATATATAGAACTTTCAAAACTCATCAGTACAAGGCAAAAAATGCAATTAGAAAATGGCCAATGTGAACTGACATTTTACTTTAGAAGATCCATGGAGGCAAATAAGCATAAGAAAAGTAGTTTATCATTAGCCATTAGGCAAGTTCAAATTAAAACAATAATGATATATCTCTATACATATATCAGAATGGCTAAAACAATTATGACAAAACCCAAAGTTTTCAAGGATGCAGAGAAGTTGTATCACTCATACACTTCTGGTGGGAATGTGAAATGGTACAGCCATTCTGGAAAACAGTTTCTGGAAGTTTCTTAAAGAAGCAAACATGCAACAACCTTTCAACTCAGCAACTACACCCTTAGACGTTTATCCTAGAGAAATTTAAACTTTTGTTCATGTAAAAATCTGTATATGGATGTTCATAGCAGCTTTATTCCTAACAACCAATGCTTCTGTTTGAAACTGTTATGCACCCCAGGAAAGACTATGGCCTTTAGTGCAATCTTGTGAGGGCAGACTTACTATGGGTGGGATCTTTTGATTAGATTGTTTCCATGGAGATATGACCCATCCAACTGTGTACAAGAACTTTTGATTAGATTATTGCCACAGAACTGTGACCCTGCCCATTCAAGGTGGGTCTTGATTGGTTTACTGGAGTCCTTAAGAGAGCTCAGGGGGCAATACAGACCCAGATGCTCAGAGATGTAGACCAAAAGACATTTGGAGCTCCTAAGAGATGAAGCCCAGAGTTTGCCCCAGAGAAGCTAAGTGAGAACCCACAGATGCTTAAAGATAAAGCTACTGGAATCAGAAACTGGAATCATTGCAGCCCAGGAGCAAAGGACCCACAGATACCAGCCATGTGCCTTTCCAGATGAAAGAGGTGATCCGGATGCCATGGCCTTTCTTTAGTGAAGTTATCCTCTTGTTGATGACTTAGTTTGGACATTTTTATAGCCTTAGAATTGTAAATTTGTGAAATAATAAACCCGCATTGTAAAATCAATCCATTTCTGGTATTTTGCATTCTGGCAGCTTTAGCAAACTGGAATAACCAAAGACTGGAGACAACCGAGATATCCTTCAACAGGTGAAAGGTTAAATAAAGAGTGGTATATCCACATCATGAAATACTACACAGCAAGAAAAAGGAAAAATCTACTGACACTTGAAGAACTTGAGTGAAATCTCATGGATGTTACACCCAAAAAGTAAAATAATCCAACCCAAAAAGTTCACATAATGTATGATATCATTTATGTAACAACTGAAAATGACAAAAGTATAGAAATGCAGAACAAATTAGTGGTTGCCAGGGATTAAAGAGGGGATGGAAGTAGGAGGGAAGTAGGTATGGCTATAAAAGAGCAACATGAGGATTCACTGTGAAATGCCAGGTGTTGAAAGTAGCTGATCAAAACAACTATTCAAAATGGTAGTAAGATGGTATAAGCAAGAATCTAACCATAGAAAGTACCAGCTTCCCCTTTTCCATGTTTCCCCAGGAAATGGATCAGGTGAGGATCAGTGATACAGGGAATTGAAAAACAGGCTCCTGCAGTTTTATGGAGAGAGGGGCCAAAAGAAGAGAAAGTGAGTAGTGAGAAGGAGGCAGAAAACACTGATGAGGGAGAGTGGAGAATATCTTCAAAATCTCTTCCTCCTAAGAATAAGGCAGTCTCAGCAGAGGTGCCTGAGGAAAGTTTTGACTTAGGAATGCAGATGTGTGTTTTAGTATGACCATTCAGGAAGGCCTTAGTCCTTGATGCAATTCCCTTCAGAGACAGCAGTGCATTGGCTGTGCACCAAATCAGATACTGGCAGGACAGCCTCCCCCATGAGGCCTGTCAGGTAAAGCCTTTGTTGCTGCCTAAAGGTCAACCTCCAAGAGTGCATAAGTCTGGCCAAACCCAGACTTCTCAATATGATAATATAATTTTGCAACATTTTACAATAGGGAATAAATGGGTAAAGGATATACAGGGTCTTACTGTATTATTCCTCTAACTCTGTGTGAATCTATGATTAGGAAAATTAAATGTTTAATTAAAAATAAAAATAATGTATCTATACACACATGAAACTATTGCACAATTGAGATAATGAATATATCCATCCTTCCCACACCTCACCACATATTCGCATGTCCCCATTCCCACAAAAACACTGATCTGCTTTCTGTCACTATAGTTCATTTAGCATTTTCTAGAAGTTATGTAGGTAGAATCAACATTACATATTCATTTTGGGGAAGATTTTTTTTAATTCTTAGCATAATTATTTTGATATCCATCCATTTTGCAGCTTGTGTCAATAGTTCTTTCTTTTTTAATAATCTGAGTAATATTGCATTGCATGGATATAATACAGTTAGTTTTTTAAAATGTTTAATCCTTTGATGGATATTTGGGTTATTTCCAATTTTAGAAAATTACAAATAAAATTATTATGAACATTCTTATACAAACCATTGTATGGGCCTATCCTTTTATTTCTTTTAGATAAATAGCTAACAGTAAAATGGCTATATCATATATCGGTTTTGTGTTCATGATTTTAAAAGATTTCCAAACTGTTTTAAAAGCGACCATACTATTTTGCATTTCCAGCTACATTGTATGAGAGTTACAGTTGTTTCATGTTCTTGCCAACATTTAATATGACTTTTTAATTTTAGCCATTCTTATAGATGCCCATTTCTAGTTTTAATTTCCCTGATTATCAATGTTATTGAACCTTATGATAGTGAACTACATGTGCTCATTTGCTTTCTGTACAACTTCCTTGGTGATGTCTCTGTTTAAATATTTTGTTCATTTTATATTGTGTTGCTTCTTTTATCATTATTGAGAATTGAGAGTTCTTCATATAGTCTGGACAAAAATCTTGTACCAACAGATTTTTGCAAATATTTTCTCTCAGTCTCTAAAGTTGTCTTTTCCTCCTCTTAACATTGTCTTCCAAAAATCAGAAGTCATTTATTTTGAGATGTCTAATTTATTAAGCTGTTCTTTAATAGATTATATTTTTGGTGTCCTACCTAAGAAGCCTTTCCTGAATTCAAGTTTATAAAGCTTTATTCCTATAATTAATTTCTCCTAGAAGCTCTATAGTTTTAGGTTTTACATTTAGGTCAATGATCCATTTTGAGTTAATTTCTGTAAGTGGTCAGAGGGATGAAACTTTCATTTATTTATGTATTTGTTTACATTTTATCACATATAAATGACCAGTCTTTCCAGTGTGGTTTGTTGAAATGGCTATCCTTTCACTACTTAATTTTCACTATACCTTTGTTAAAGCATTGCTTGCCCACAGATATGTACAGTTGTATCTGGCCTCTCTATTTTGTTCTATTGATTTACTTATCTATTTGTGTGCCAATTCCACACAGTCTTGATGGCTGAAGCTGTATAATAAAACTTGAAATCATGTATTTTCAGTCACCAAATTTTGTTCTTCTTTTTTTAAAGTTCATTATGGTTGGCTTTCCATGAAATTAAAGACTGCAAAGTCAGTTTTCCCAAATTTTTCACTGCACAACATGAATCATTTTTCATTTATTGTTGTATACTTCTTTGATAGCTCAAATATATATCATAGTTTATTTTTTAAAAGAAGCACCTGCTTCAATATGCCAATAATCATATCAGTCAGATTATACTAGTTTACAACAGATCAACAAATAACTCCCATTTTCCAGTGACTTAAACAATAAAAATAAGAGATTGTTCTTTAATCATGCTACAAGTCCAATGTGAATTTGTTGGAAGAGAGGCCTGTTCCATGCCACTGCACTGTAAGAAGCTGAAGGAAATCCCAGCCTATCAGAATGTCATCATCTCCATATGAAAATTCCTGATTTGTTAATGCAGTTGGAAAGAGGGCTGAAGGGTTCAACACAGGCAATTAATTGCTCCAGCCCAAAAGGTACATAACAATTCTGCCCAACTATCAGAGGGGAATGAATTGTTTCCATCTTCTTATATGGACACAGGATAGATATAGATCATTGGTAAATACCTACATCACAGTGATTTGGTGAAGTGTAAGATAACCAGCACCCAAGACTGTGCAGCCAGGAACAGAAGAATACCACCAAAATCTACTGAAAAAATGCCCTTAGCTGTAGTACGCCATTGTCACAGCTTATACCCTTCATACAACTTGCCTAGACATTGGGCACTTTAGCTAGACTTGCTGAAACTGATGCTGCTGGAAGATGAGTGTGTGTGTCCACCTCACATAGTCACCAGAAACGGGTTCTGTGTGATCCCATCTGTGATCAAATCACCTGTTTCTGATTGAGCATAAGGGATGAGTCGGTTTGAAAGGAGGACAAATGCCCAGTGCCAATGCTACAAGGGAGATGGGGAAAGAAAAATGTAAAATTGTTTATCATTTATATTGGAAGATGAGCATTGCTTCATGAGGTGTTAGATACTCCAAATGGAGGCAGTTTTTTCAGCTTTTATTTCTCCAAATATAAGACAACTGTCTACTTGCTTGTTCATTGTTGAACCAAGTAGAGAAACATGCCACATTTCCTTTGCTGGACAATTATTTTTTTTTTTCTGAATTTAATTGCTAAGTTTTGTGTTCCCTTTAGTTTCTATTTTCTATGCTGATAATTATTTGTATGCTTTGTTTATTTTCTATTTTTTATGTTACTAATTATCTTCCAAATTCAGCAATTAAATTTTAAACCCCCTCAAATTAAGATTTTTCAAATGATGAAATGTATCAAATATTTTATGTATCCCAATTTCCTTAGAAGCATAACTCATAGTCATCTATCTCAGTCTCTACTCTCTTAAACTGACTGTTGTCTAGGTATGTTGTTCTGTTTATATTCTGAAACTCTGGACAATCTTTTTCCTATTTTATATCCACTGTTCTTTGTTTGTTTGCTTGTTTTAAATCCTGTATTAATCTTTTTGGGTGTATATACTCATTTAGGTGGAAAGGAGTTGTGCTGGTTTGTATATATTATGTCCTCCAGAAAAAGCCATTATCTTTGATGCAATCTTGTGGGGCAGATGTGTTAGTGTTGATTAGATTGGAATTCTTTGAATGTTTCCTGTGAGTGAAACATTTGACTGGATAATTTCCATGGAGGTGTTACCCTGTCCATTCAGGATGGGTGTTAATTGGATCACTGGAGCCCTATAAAGAAGTTCACAGACAAGGAACGCAGAGCAGCTAAGAGTGACATTTTGGAGAGCAACTAAGAGTGACATTTTGAAGAGGAGCTGCAGCTAAGAAAGGGCAACATTTGGAGAATGCTATTTTGAAACACAACCTGGGCATAAGGAGACACCAGCCACGTGACTTCCGAGCTAACAGAGGTTTTCCGGATGCCAATGGCCATCCTTCAGTGAAGGTACCCGATTGTTGATGCCTTACCTTGGACACTTTATGGCCTTCAGACTGTAACCATGTAACCAGATAAACCCCCTTTATAAAAGCCAATCCATTTCTGGTATTTTGCATTCCTTCAGCTTTAGCAAATTGGAACAGGAGTGTTCAGTAATCTAGAAATATCACATAGGAGATTTTCTTTTCTCCTTGAATACTTGAATTACATGTTGCCGGGACATATATTTTTAAGTTTGGCATTGATTTTTTCTCAGAATTATGATGGCCTTACAGTATCAACCTCTAGCTTCTGGTATAACTGGTGAAAAAGGCATTCCAAATAATTATCCTTTTATAAATGACCAGGCTTTTTTCCTCTGGAATTTTATAATCTTTTTATTCTTTTAGATCTGAAATTTTACACTGATGAGCTTTGATAGATTTCAAGTTTCCAGTATCCTATGATTTGAAAATATAACTTCCACCCATACAATCTTGCCTTCAATACTATCCTATGTAGGAAAGTGCAAGAATGCAATTTTGGAATGTTTATGTCAGAATTGTGCAAACAGGGCCTAAATTCTGGAAGATAACTTGTCACTACCTATAAATGAAACTATGTTAAATGCTGAGATACGTCCACCAGGCGCCTCGTCAAAATAGCTGGGGAAGTCATGGACGTGCCTCGCAGCCATATGTCAGCCCTCATCCACCCTCCCTCCTTTTATATTGTGTGCAGATGTTTCAATATGTTTCCTTTCTACAGCTCAGGGGACATTTTGGGTTTAATGGAACAAACTGTCCATACTTTAAATCCAAAACTGGCAACAGGTGGACTCAGCTGCTTATTATGGTGGGAACTCTCAGTGGCAGGGTCACCTCCCCCTTGAGTGTATAAACACCCGCTGTTGGACAGTACAGGCGTCTCTCATCTCCGACATGAAGCAGAACGTTTGGAACCGCCATCCACCAACACTGACCATAGCAGTCTGACTTCTCTGGAAAACTGGCCACGATGACATCTTTTCCTCTCCTCTTTTGGACCCTTTGTGCTGTGTAAGTATTAAAGTGGTCATTTGCTGAAAGTTTGTGTTGTGCCTGAGCCTGTTTCCCCACAATGCAACATATCACAACCTGCTCCACAGGGATGAAGAAATTATTTTCTCAGTTGCTGGGAGTTTAGCTGCAAGAAAGCCTACGGGTTTACCTCAGCTGAGGACAGGCAGCTCACCAAGGTCATCCCCTTCCCAGGGTGGCCTGTACCTAATGAATGATCTACATAGAAGTAAAAACTGGTCTACTCACCCCTATTTGGGGCAGCTCTGAAAGATATTCTCTGCCATGGAGATTCCTGTGGAATGATGCTACATCACAGCTCAACTCCTACCTCTGCCCAATCCCCCTTTACCCTTTTCCCTTCCATAGACGTAGATCCTAAAAACATCACTTAATAAACCTCATAAAACACGAGTACATTAGTTATAGCTTTAATTCAGTTAAATACAAGATACATATATAAATAATTATATATACACATATAATGCACACATACATACATACATATACATACATATGTGTGTTAATATGTATACACATATATGCTAATTATTTTCCCAAGTGCAACTAAAAATAATATAGTAAATAAAACAGGAGAATTAAAATGGTGGGCTAGAAGATGTATATTTAACACAGAATTAGGCAGGTATGGAAGAACAGAAGAACAGAAAAAGATAAAAGGTATCTAACAAATAAATAGCAAAATGACAGGCATCAATCTTACCTTATCAGTAATTACATTAAATGCAAATGGAGTAAGCATTCCAATCAACAAAGATAAGCAAACTGGATTTAAAATAAAAGTTCCAACTATATGCTGTCTGCAAAAGAAATGCTTCATACTCAAAAACATAAATAGGCAGAAATTTAAAAATGCAAACAGGAACCAAAATAGAGCTAGAGTGGCTATCTTAATATCAGAAAAATATCCTTTAAGAAACAAATCGTTACTAGGGAAAAAGGACATTTTATAATGATAAATGGATCAATCCTTCCCAAAGATATAACAATCATATAATAGAAGAATCCCAAATTACATGAAGCATAAAATGGCAGACTTGAAAGGGGAAATAGGCAATTCAAATAGCTGGAAACTTCAGTACTTCACTTTCAATAATTCATTGAAAATGTAGACAGAAGATCAGAAAGGAAGAAGACATGAACAACATTATAAAGCAACTAAACCTAGCAGACATCACTGTACTCCATCCAACAACAGCAGAATACACATTCTCCCCGAGGGCACATGGAGCATTCTGCACAATGATTTAACACATTCTCCCCGAGGGCACATGGAGCATTCTGCACAATGGCTTAACCAGGTGTTAAGCCATAAAACAGTTTTCAATAAACGTAAAATGATTGAAATCTCACCAAGTATGTTCTCTGATCACAATGGAATGAAATTAAAAATTTATAACAGAAGGCAATTTTGCAAAATTCACAAATATATGAAAATAAAACATCTTCTTAAATAAACAATGGGTCAAAAAAATCACCAAAGAAATAAAAAAAAATACTTTAAGATGAATAAATAAAAATGAAAACAGCATACCAAAATGTATGGTATGCAACTAAAGCAATCCTTAGGGGGAAATTATAGCTGTAAATACATATATGAAAAAAAAAAATCTCAAATCAATGGTATACTCCTCCACCTTAAGAAACTAGAAGAAGGCAAACTAAACACAGAAGAAGCAGAATGACAGGAATGATAAAGGATAGAACAAAAAGAAATGATACAGAGATTAAGAAAAATGGAGAAGAATCAATGAAACTAAAAACTGGTTCTTTCAAAAGACCAAAAATATTGACAAACCTTTAGCTAGACTAGCCAAGATAAAATTGAGAGAAGACTCATGTATTAGTTTCCTGGCTGCTAAAACAAATACCATACAATCAGTTGGCTTGAACAATAGGAATTTATTGGCTTAGTTTTGAAGCAATGGAGAGTCCACAATCTAAGTGTCAGCAAGGCAGGGCTTTCTCCCCAAAGACTGTGGCATTCTGGGGCTGGCTGTTGGGCATCTGGTGGTGGTGACTGCAAACCTCTGTGAAAATAATAAACTTTCCTGAATTGTACATTTTCAACCAGTAAATTTATGATTATGTGAAATATATCGCAATAAAAATTTTACTGAAAAAAAGTTTAAAAAAGAATACTTAGTGTAGAATTTGCTTCAAAATAATCTGGGGTGATTGGGTGGTGCAGTTTCACCAAGCTACTTTACAATTGTTAAAGCTGGCTGATGGTAATATGCAGTTCATTATACTCTCTGTGTAAATATTTAAAACCTTGGAGTTATATACTAGATTTAAAATTAAACAACAGATTTTCCAATAGAAATATGTACTAGAAATTTTATATGATTTTACATTATGGAAAATTGCATGCAACATTTATTTGAATTCAAAATACCCAAGTTCCAATTTACTCTATACTTCATATTATTCATACTACTTAGGACAAGCTACCTAAGCACTCTAAATTGCCCTAATTTATCTATAAAATTGCGAGTTAACAAAAGGTGTTCTATCTAATAACGGAATGTAAAAATCAAAATATATTTTGCATATGAATGGCAAAATTCAACATACCAAAAAATATCATCCCACTTTAACCATTGTTTAAAATAGGCACAATAGTTTCAATTTTGCAAACTCCCTGTCCAATCCAAATAGAATGATCAAACTGTTTTTAGTAGCTGAAGGGACAGAAAATGTTTAGCTTTGATAAGAAAAGTTAGTAGTACAAAATAGTTGCCTTCAAATACATGATAATCTTTAAACCAAACAAAGTGTTAGACTCCTCCTTTGTGCTTCAATAAAGCAAACATAGGACCAATTGGGAAATCTTACAGAGCAGCAGATTTTGACAGAATACAAATACTTACAATGAAAGCTGCCTTCCAAATTAAACTGTACCACTTATGAATTAGTAATTTTCTGTGTAAATACACACACTCAAAGGCTACACCATAATTAGATTTTACTCATTTGTTAGAAAATTACAGTAAACCTGTGATCCTCAAGTTTCCTTTGGTTTCTAAAATATTATTGAGGCCCCCAAAGAGCTTTTGATCATGTAGGTTATATTTATAGATATTTATCATATTAGATATAAAAGCTGAGACTCTTAAAACACACTTGCTTCTTAATTCTTTCACATTTGTTTAATTCTTTTAGAAATAACTATAGTAAACTCATTACATATCAACATATTTTTGAAAAATAAATATATTTTCTAAAACAAATTAAAAGACAAGTGCCATTATTTTACATTTTTGCAAAATTTCTTAGGTTTTTCAGCTTTATTGTTCTGTTTGTTTCTGTTATATTGTTTCTGGTCAGTTGTAATATCCCATATAACCTCTGGAACCTTTTCTTTCTTTGTTCCTAGGCAATGATTTTAGGACACCATTGCTAGACTATCTCTAATATTCATCAGTGCCCTTGATTTTAAGGTATTTTATCATTCAATGTCAGTTTTTTTTAAATTGTTCTCTGTAAGTCCTCCATAACCAGTCACCCATGAGTAAGGCCCAATTTACGTCAATTATTCAGCATCTTAGCTTATTTTGCTTCTTACTTTAATTTGTTGTAGACATTATGCCCCCCCCAAAAAAAATCTTAGCCCCTTTCTTTATATATAATCATATTATAGGTAGATTCTATTAGTAGGGATTGGGAGGGCCAAAAAAAATGATAGGGGGAAGCAGTGAGATATTTATGTTCATTTATAACATGGTTCATTCTTCCATACCTCAAAGAAACTTTTGGGGGAACTTAAACAAACAGATATACATAAAAATAAAATAATGTTTTAATCTATACTGTACATTTATAGAAAAAAATAATAAGTTGCCATGTGAAATATGTTTACCAAATTAATGTATCTATAGAAAAATATATATAAAATCATTGTGTTTTTGCATTATCATGAAAGGAATTTTATTTTGTCTCTTCGTCTTTGACTATTTTCCTATATCTAAATATGATTTGCTTGTGCCAGAGTTTGCAACATGAAAAGGTATTAATAATTCAGGTGGTAAGAAGGATCAAGAGAAGCATTAATACTTTACCAACTTTGATTACCTCTGTTTTAAAGTAATGTGAAAAAAATCAGTGTTTTTTTTTTTTTTTGTAATAATGGGAAAAGAAATGAGTGGAAGACAAGACTAAAAAAAGTGGAAAGTGTTAAAATAGGAAGAGAAAATTGATGATAAAAATATACTTACATTAGTCCTAGGAAACAAACTATTGGAAGAAATGTTTTGGCCTCAGAAAACTAATAATCTTTATAATAGAAACTACTTTCTACTGTTAGAATTATTTGAATATGCTTATACACCTTTAAGCAATGATTAATTCTTGCCTCATCTTTATATAGTTCTATAAATAAAACTGCCCTAAATATAAGTAATTTCAAACTATTGTTTCTGTTAAGCATGTTAACTTAATATTTTTCTCATTTGTATGCAATTATTTTATTTTTTACTTTCTGAGAAATAATACTTTTTCATTAGTTAATTATTCCTCTAAGTAAGAAAAATTCCCTGGCTGGAATGGAATGGGGCAATATTTTTAAGCTAAAATAAAATTATAAATTCCAATGAGTTATTTAAAAGTTAGATTAATGAATATAACTGCAAGGCCTTTTACTAATACCTAAGAAGTACAGGATAAAAATCTCATATGATTTAATTATGAGTCAAATTATTCTTCTTATAAAATGTGTCTATATTTACATATGAGAAGAGAAATAAATAAAATACATATTTAATTTACACTGTAACTTAACTTGGGCAATAATAAGGAAAAAGTTGTTCTATTAAAAAAAATGAGCTAATATGTACTCAAAATCTAAATAAAGTCAATTACTTATTAATTTATTTCCATTTGACTGATTATTAGATAACTTTATAGGTTAATTGCACTGAGCTACTTTTGCTGACCAAGTACTTGAGTAGTCCTTTTGATCTTACTTTAAATAAGGGTGACCTGGAAACAAAGTTGTTGGTGAATTTGTATAGGTGGTAATGACTTGGCAGATTGATAAAAGACTAGCCTTACATTTTCTATTCCTAATAACCTTTCCACTAAACTAATACATGCAAGCTTGGCTGCTTTTGAAACTCCCAATAATATTTAAAATGAAATGGAATTACTGTTTCAGGCACCGATTTTATAAAATTTTGTTTAACCAGTAGAAGCAGCCTAAGGTACAAGAAGGAACTTGGAGATGAGAAGTTAGGTGACTTTAAGCACTTACACCTCTGGCTTCTATACTGGTTAAGGAAACCATTGGGTTTCCTAAAATGTGATACCACAGAGGTTTTTAAGGGGTTTTTAGATGACACACGGATAAAGCTAAAACATTAATTGTTATGTTTTTATTTGGAAGTGAATTGATAATTCAAGCCAATTTCCAACACTTCAGCAGCTGAAAATAGTTAATGAGTAAAAAATATTTTATTTCTGAAATGGAAAGCTAGTTACTGCTTTTAATATCTAGATGTTTCATTACTGATATAAAGAACAAAATTAGCTTTAACTGACTCAGTATAAAAATCAATTACCATGAATGAAAAAACTATTTCTCTAAATCCAGTTTAAATGGTCAAGGAATTGTTTCAGCAGTGGCCTTATATTAAAAATATTTCCTCAGGAATACTACTTTGTGGTACCCTAAACACAATATCACTCTTCATTTCCAAGAGAAAGGGAAATTGATTTTGCTAAATAAATGCCACATCAGAAATCAAAAAGATATATAGCTGCATCTATAGAAAGGCATATAAAGAAATAGCAATACACTAGAACTTTGCAGTGACTTAAATAATCATGCCACCTATAATAAAAATATAAAGCGAAATATATGTTTTCAAAGGTCAAGCCTCTTAAAAAATATAATACCAACTGCACATCTGGCAGTATTTCATCCACTTAACTCATTTTGAGAATGGGTTGCACCATCAAATGGGGAAATCATTAGATCAAGTTTCATTTTAAAATTTCACTGAATCTAAAATTCCTTTAAACTATTTAATGGGGTCTTGAGCCAAGTGGGTATCTATTTCAAGCATTCCCTCCCATCAAGAAATACAGATAACCTATTCTCAGTCATCAGAAACTATTTTTCTTGAAAATTTCCTTTAAATACAGGAGTCAGCATATTTTATTCTTTTTCTATAGAAGGTCAGATAAGTATTGTAGGATTTGCAGGCCGTTCAGTCTACATGGCAACTATTCAACTTTATCACTGTAGCATGAAAATGGCCACAGGCACTGTGTAATGTGCCGGTATACCTGTTTTCCAATAAAACTTTATTTACAACAACAGGTAGCCAACTAGATTAGTCCTTTTGTCCTATTTTGGGCTTTTGGTCAGATTTGGACTTTTGGCTGACTTTGACCTACAGATTGTATTTTGATGACCCATTTTAATGCAACAGGACATACTATATTGAAAATTTCTTCTATGGGTTACTATGGTGGCTATTCCATAACAAAACTAACTCTTACATTAATAAATCTCAGTATATTATTTTACTAATTATATGCAACCTGCTGTGTAACTGTACTCTTAATGGCTTGTATAAAATGCCACACATTTTATTCAAATTATCTAAGTTCAGTGAAAAAAATCAGAATTTTTCAAACTGTAAGAAATTTCATTTAGTTATTTAAAACTGAAGGTACAATAAAGAAAGGTATGTTAAACCACCATTATGCACGAATACAAATAAGATTTAATATAGACCACTTAGTATATTGAAATGATCAGAGCCTAAGTTTTTGAGCTTCCATTGTAGAAACTGTACTTCAGAAGTTTTTCCATTTCTATTAGGAATTTAGTTTTGAATCCAGTATCAGACTATCAGCCTCCCAAATGGGCAATTATATGATAATCTATATTAGCACATTTTCCCCCTAATTATGCATTTTTTTATTGAAAAATCACAATAAAAGAAACTCTCAAATCTAAATCTCTTTTAGACTTTTGTAACACCACAAGGAATAGTGAATCAATTTCTCCTTCTCGCAAACAGAAAAAGATAGGATTACTACATAATTGATCTGATCACTGCATAATATAAGGGTGAAAAATGACATAGTAAAAAAAGTGTTTCACTTAAATACTTTAGGAGAAGAAACTAAAGATACTGGAAGCAGATAAAACCAGAAATTTACCTCAGAAATGAGGGCATGATCTGGAGAAACCTGTGAAGTTAAAGCTCTATATCTGTTTTAAAGTAGGGCTTGCCATTTAGTACAACGTTAAAATAGTATAAATAATGCAGTATTGTAAAAGTTAGTTTACATGTTTACTTTGGGTTTTTCTTCAAGCTATATTCACTTATGTGCCTTGCTCTACCCTATGAGAAGAGAAATGCAAATGGATTTCCCCTAGAAAATTGAACTTGACACTGCTGGAAAGAAATGATGTGCTCCTCAGGTAAATTTATTCAGTTTGGGGAAATATGGAAACATAAATTGAGCTAAAGAAGAATGGATGGACCTATTGCCTCTTTTTTGTGCACACCAGAAAGGAAAGTGCCAAGACCTGGAAGTAGGAGACACTTTTCAAATTCAATTTATTTTGCAAATATCCACCCAGCTGGCATAGAAAGGTGAGTAAGCCATGGACCGGTCCCTTAAGGATCCAGTAAGGGGGGTGAATCATTGCTCTCACAATATCCTAAGGCAGAACATGATGGATGGAGCAAAAGAAAGTTTTTGTTATATCGATAAAGGAAATATGAATTATGTCTGTAATCTGGGTACTTACGCAATAAATGCTTTTTGAACTGAGCTGAGATGGAAGTCCATTATGCAGTTTCATCTGGAGTATATTATTGCTTTAAGTGAAGCAGTTTGGTAGAATGAGAGAAAAAAAAATGATAAAACAGAGAACCAGGAATAAGGAAATGGCTGGTCATGGGGAAAGGGGGCATAAAACAAAAGAAACAAAAGAGCATAACCAAACAAATTTTTAACAAGACTATTTTTGAAGAATATAGGTGGGTTTCTTTTATAGACTGTTCATTATTTTGACTTTGTCTTAGATTTCCTTATATGCTGGCTATTCAGATATGCTGCTGTGTTCTTTTTAGTGCATTATATTAAGAGGCAGTTGGCTTCTCATTATTAGTGATGTTAACTTTTATCACTTGGTTAAGGTGTTGTCGGTTAGAATTTTGCTTTATAAAGTTGTTCTTTTTCTCTTTTTCACTAATACCTATCTACAGGAAATAATTTTAGACTATGTAAGTGTTATTTCTCATATTTCTGACTGTCAGTTTTAGCATCCATTGATGATTTTTGCAGACTCTCTTATTATTGTAGTTGCCAAATTGCTATTTTCTAATATCATCATTCCTTCTATGTTTTTTAGTTGGAACCCTCCTAGTTGCAGAAGTTTTCCCTTCTACCTCATTTATTTTTTTCATTTGTTTATATTAGTATGGAATCAAGGATTCCTATTTTATTTTGTGAGTTATAATATGTTAGCCTCATTATTAGCTTGATGCTCAGATAGTCTCAGATTTGGCTAGTGGGAGTCCTTCAGACATACTTGTTTTCATTTGACATGTCTTTACAATTCTTTTATCACATTCTTATGTTGAGAAATACAAAAAAGACAGAGGGACCATAGTAAATTAAATTAAATAAAACAGTTAATGGAAACAGAGTGAAACGTGTTCATGGATTGAATATCTGATCACTTTCTTCTTTTGCTATAAAGAGATTAGTAAACAATTGATGAAATTTGAATGTCTAAAGAATAGATAAAAATAATGTATCAATGTTAATTTCCTAACTTTTGCAGTTATACTCTGTTTATGTATAAGCATGTCCTTGCTTGCAGGAAATACGTATTGATATAATTAAAATTAAAGGGGCATCTGTTTTTGCAACTTCTCTCAAGTATTTCAACATTTGAGAAAGAGAGACATAGCAAGAGAATTAAAAAAAAAAACACAAATCTGGGAAAATGTTAGCATTTGGTGAATCTGTGTAAAGAGTATATGGAGCACACTTCGTGCTATTTTGCAACTTTTATGTCAGTGGGAAATTATTTCAAAATAATATAAAAAATAGAAAAAACAGGCTCAGAGATGTGCTTTAAGCCAACTCCTTATGTGCTCATGCACTTACACATTCATATGCACATACGCTCACTCAAAATAAGAAGATTCAAATGCGGAAATTGAATAGTTTGGTGCTACATTATGACTGGACTTTGTAGAGCTCAGCCATGCTTAGACACAAGATATATGTTTGTTTGTTTATTTATTAATGTGTTTATTATATATTTTCTTTTTTTTAGTTTTTGCTTTGATTTACGCTAGACTTTGGAGAAAATAAAATAATGTCTAAACCTACTCATAGTTAGGGCAAAAAATACCATTCTGGATGGTAACAAAAACTTAATGTTTAGCCTCGAGATATCATAGATAAATTAATTAACAGCACTCAACACTAGATTGTTTAAAATACATTAAGAAATAATATTTTTTTATTACAGGTAGGTAACATAAAGATAAAAGGGAGTGATACAGATCTATTGTAATATTGAGAAAATTAACTTTCATAAGTTTTAGTGTTAGAAGAGTAAATATTAAGGAAATAGAAAAAAGATTGAATGAAAATAACAGTATGTATTTATTGTACTTTTAATTTTAAAGGCTTGAACAAAATTTTATTTCTAAACTTTTTTTTTAAGAATTTAATTATATCTTTAAAAAGAAATCTTTCTTAGGAAAAATTTTTGTTTTGTAGTATTTATTAATGTCTTTAACAAAGATATTTTACCAAAAAGGATAGATTACTTGGCACCTCATTTTATGCTAACCATGAAAAATACTTTCTGTGACTTAAAATTATCCCACCTTATTAAGTTTAAGGCAAAACCATTCAACCCAGAAAATAAAAAGCCATACATGTAAACTGGTAATCAGCATGGATCCATAGAACCAGAGTTAAATTAAGTGCCCATTGTTGAATGTCAAGGTTGGTAGCAAAGACTCTTAACTTTAAGTGATGATACATTTTAAATTTTACTCTAAGGCATATCTTAACCTGGAATATAAGAATTTCTTGCTTATATTAGATTTTAGAAGTTCTAAAATCCTAAGAATTCAGATGCAAAATATTTTATATGAATTTATATATTTAATATCTTCCCTGGGTAGAACATCTATCACCTTTATCAGATTTTAAACTAGGGCTGTGATGAAGTTGATTTACTATTCAAATTTTGTCACAGTGTATTCCTCAGAACACTTCTCTGAGGTGTATCATTTTAAAGCAGATTGTGCAGTCCCACAAGAATAAAGTAACTAGGATTGCTTCCTTACCAAGGACTTAATCAGGGAAGTATAGACATACTCATCAGACTTTCACAAAGTTTAAGACGCATGTAATATAAAAGGCTCTAAACTTTTACAATTTAAACATTATACTTCAAGGTCAATAAAATTGAAATAAATATGCCCTTCTCCTTAAATACATATCGTCACGGGATAGTGGAAAATGTGCTTATTGCATATAAAAAAAATAACAAAACTTGTGTGCAATATAAACTTGCCTTAAAACATATGGTAGCTCTGGTGGCATACTATTAGGCAACTCAATAGAATGGCTAGGCACTAGTATTATAGGAATGAGCCCATAATAGACATTAGAATAGTAGAATTATAGATTTTGAAATGGGACAAAAAGATGATGGTGAATCTGTTCTGTCTTATACATCAAACAAAAAAAAAAAAATGCAATGATAACCAGAAAAAAGAAATAAAAATTTGAGCTTTTAACATAAGCAGGAGACTTTAAACCACTATATATGAGAAAGACCCTTGAAATAAAGTTGATACCCAATAAGGGTTCAGAAAGATGCCTAAAGTGGATTTCAGAACAAGTCTCAGACCAAGAGAACAATTCTCCAAAGCAGGTGGGTGGCAAGGAAAACAAACTGTAATAGAAAATTTCATATACCCTGTCTTTACCTAGTTTTGAGACAATGTCAATAACCCTTTGTGAGCAGTTTGCTAAGCCCATATGACAAAAACTTCCTTTACAGAGCTCTAACACTGCTGAGTTATAACACATACACTCCAAATGCCAGGGACCTCGATGCCAAATATATAGGGATGGACTTCCTTACTTTGGCCCATGGAATTACTTAAAATAGCCAATGCACTAGAGGCCCATGAAAAGCTAGCTAACCCCACCATGTTCACCATATATAAGCTGCCTCCTACATTTCCAGCTTGCTGTTTCCATCTCCAAGTGTAAAAATCCCTGTGTGGCTCTGCATGGTAGCCTTCTGTGGTTTGGGGCCGTAAATAATAGACTTCATCCTTTCATCTATCTGAGTGTCTTTATGTTATGGCCTATCATCCTAAGAACCTATAATCATGCTTAATATCTTATAATTACAAAGCACATTCAACAAAGGAAAGCAACAGCAATAGCTTGTAAGGACTGTGGCGATAACTTCCATGAACTCAATTTTAGCACAAGAGAGAAGAGGTAAGATGGTGTGGCTGAATGAGGAAATACATAAATATATCCCATATTTCTATTAATTAGGGAGGCTTGAAATTGGGAACATCACTGCAACTGTCTCACTCTGTTGGCTTGGGGAAAATAAAGGACTAAAATAAGTCATCTGCGAACACAAAATTTTCTGTCTTGAGCACTGGCTTGTCCACCCATCTAAGCAACTCTTCCTGAAAACAGGCTGACAGGAAGGAACTCATATCATTATAATTGTAAGAGAGTAAAAGAAAAGTAACTTGCACAAGACATTAAAAAAACAGTTATAAATTTATAAAAGGAAAGAAATAGGAAAAAAAAGAGCAGGAAAAAAATGTCAAGGAGCTCAAATGAAATACACAAAAGCTCAAGGAAGAACTGTATAAGCATCAAGAGAGGAATTTATGTAGGCAGAACTCAAGAAGAAATTTTAAGACAACCATTAAACCACCACATTGCAAACAATAAGAAAAGAAAAGAATGCTAAAAACATTAAGGACATAGAATACTGGCTTGAAAAATCTAACAAAATGAAATGAAAATGAACAGAGTTAAAAATATTATCAGCAAAATTACACATATAATGCATGGAAATATATACTTATATAAGATCGATTGATCAGTCTACAGTATATTCATAATAATGTGTGCATGGGAAGTGTTCCAGTTTGCTAAAGCTGCCATTATGCAAAACACCAAAATGCCAAAAGTGTCCAAACTAATGCATCAACAAGAGGATACCTTCCCTGAAGTAAGACCAGTGGTTTCCAGAACACCTCTGTCAGCTTGGAAGGCATGTGGCTGGGATCTGCTGGTCCTTTCCTCCTGGGTTGCATTTCAAAATGGCTTTCTCCAAAATGTCTCTGAGCTTTTGTCTCTCTTAGCTTCTCTCTCTCAGCTCCAGTGCATCCTTGCTTGTTCTCCCCTGGGCATTTCTCTCTAAGCATTTGGGGCAAACTCTGGGCTTCATCTCTTAGCTTAGCATCTCCAAAATTCCCTGTCTTCATCTCCAAGCATCTCCAGACATCATCATCTGTGTTGGCTCTTGAGTGCTCTTAAGTACTCGCATGAACTAATCAAGACCCAATGGGTGGGGTCACATCTCCATGGAAGTAATTTAATCAAAGTTCTCACACACAGTTGGCTGAGTCACATCTCCATGTAAACAATCAAAAGTTTCCACCAAACAAGATTGGGTTAAAAGATCAAAGCTCTTCTGGGGCCCATAACAGTTTTAAACTGGCACAGGACATGAGCAAATGAACAAACTGAACAGGGAAAAATAAAATATTTATTGATATAATTCAAATAAATAAACCAAAATTAAAAGAAACTTGAATCTACAGAGAGAGAGGACATTGTTTCCAAGAAGAATGTACCAAAGGGGAGGGGTTGGCAAACTCTGAATCAAATCATTAAAAAAGCTAATGGACATCAAAGATAAAGAGAAAACCCATTCAAGTTACAAGTATCAAGATAATTTTATACCCAAGCAAACTTCCATTTTTGTGTAAAGGCTACATCCGTATACACAGTTCCAGACCACTGCAATAAAATGAGTCACTTTATTTTATTATCTATTTTTTATTGTTTTATTATTTTAATATTGATATGGTTTCCTACGGCATATAAAATTTATGTTTACACTATATTGTACTCTATTAAGTGTGCAGTGGTATTAGGTCTAAAAAACAATGTGCAGCAGATCTAAGATGGCAGCATAGAGAGAAGTGGAAGCTAGTTAGTCCCCCTGGAACAACTAATAAAAAACCAGGAACAATTAGTCAATAATCTGGAATAAATGTGGGGGGACAACTGTGACCATCCATGCATCATACACCAACTTGAATTGGGTGGAATGCCCAAGATCACAGCATAAAATCTGTAAGTAAAAACTGTGGATCCAAGCTGGGAGGCCCCTCCCCCCACAGCCCAAGCTGCAAGGCCTCATGGTGCTAGAGAGAAGCTCTCTCCCAGCAAGTGAACATAGCTCAGTTGAGCTCCAACTGGGGTTTTAATTAGTGGGTGTGGACTACTCACTATGAGCTATGAATCCCCAACAAGCAGACAGAGGCTTTGGGCAATGACTAACCTTGGAGAGCTGGAGGGTCACTGTGGACTAGCCCTGAAGGGGACTTTCAGTACCTGTTCCAGCACAGTGGAGAAAGCCTCAGCCATTTTCAGATCCCAGTGCTCTGACCCAGACAGGGTGGATATAGCACAGGTAGAGAGAGACCACTGAAATGCTAATGACCTCTCCCTAGGGGGTCTATCTTCTCTAAGAGGAAAGGGGTGGGGCCCAGCTCTACTACCTGCCTTCCATGCAGAACCAGGCTCCAGAGTCTGGGGGAAAACAGCCACGAGCCACATCTCCTAACACCAGTCTGGAGTTACAGGCTGACAGGTGCCACCTGCTGGGCAGAAAAACACAGTGACATGAGGCATCATAGGGTGGACCAATTTTCTAAGACACACCCTGATACTCAATATTTCTCCCTTCTGGGATCTGAGCCCATTCTGGTCTGGGAAAACCTGATTGGGGTAACCAAGGAAACCATGCCTAGACAACAGAAAACTACAACCTATAGTAAGAAAAAGTTTCATTTTGTCAAGGAAACTTCATTTTGTCAAGGAAACAAAATTACACTTCAACTGAGATACAGGAATTGAAACAATTAATAATAAGTCAATTCAAAAAGTTTAGGGAAGATACGGTGAAAGAGCTGAACTGTATAATGGAGACACTGAGCATACATAAGGTAGAAATTGAAAGTTCAAAAAACCAACTGGCAGAATCTATGGAAATGAAAGGCACAACACAAGAGATGAAAGACACAATGGAAACATACAACAGCAGATCTCAAGAGGCAGAAGAAAACACTCAGGAACTGGAGAACAAGGCACCTGAAAGCCTACACATGAAAGAACAGATAAAGAAAAGAATGGAAATATATGAGCAATTTCTCTGGGAACATAAGGACAAAATGAAAAGCAAGAATGTACATGTCATTGGTGTCCCAGAAGGAGAAGAGAAGAGAAAAAGGGCAGAAGCAATAACAGAGGAAATAATCAATGAAAATTTCCCATCTGTTATGAAAGAAATAAAATTATGGATCCAAGAAGAGCAGCATACCCCAAACAGAATAGATCTGAATAGGACTATGCCAAGATACTTAATAATCATATTATCAAACATCAAAGATAAAAAGAATCTTGAAAGCAGCAGGAGAAAAGCAACCCATCATATACAAAGGAAGCTTGATAAGACAATGTGCAGTGTTCTCAATAGAAACCATGGAGGCAAGAAGGAAGTGTGGTGATGTATTTAAGATACTGAAAGAGAAAAACCACCAACCAAGAATCCTATGTTTGGCAAAACAATACTTCAGATATAAGGAGAGCTTAAAATATTCTCTGACAAATAGACAATGACAGAGTTTGTGAACAAGATACCTGCTCTACAGGAAATACTGAAGGAAGCACTGCAGACAGAAAGGAAAAGACAGGAGTGAGAGGTTTGGAAAACAATTTTGGGAGATAGTAACACAGCAATTTAAGTACACTGAACAAAGATGACTGTGAATATGGTTGAAAGAGGAAGGCTGAGATCATGTGGGACACCAGAACAAAAGATGAATGATAAAGACTTGGACTGTGTAACAGGGAAACCTAGGGTGCTCAATGATTGTAATAAAAGGTACAAATATGTTTTTACATGATGCAGGACAAATGAATGTCAACATTGCAAGGTGTTAAAAATAGGGTGGGATTGGGGGGGAAATATAATCAATGGAAACTAGAGGCTAGAATTAACAGAAACATTGTATTATGCTTCCTTTAATGTAACAAAGGCAATATACCAAAGCTAAATGCATATGGGGGGTAGGGGTATAGGGGAGAGGTATGGGACTCCTGGCATTGGTGATGTCTCTTTATTCTACTTTAGGCTAATGCTGTCTTTCCTTTTGTCACCTTCTAGCTATCAAGTTTTTTGTTTGTTCATTTGTTTGGTTTTCTCTCTTTCTCTTTTCTTTTTATTTTGCCTCTCTGCCTTCTTTGACTCTTCCTCCATCTTTGTGGAAGAAATGGAGCTATCCTTACATAGAGAGTGGTGATTGTGCTCAATACATAAATACGTGACTATATGGGGAACCAATGATTGTTTACTTAGGATGGAATGTATAGTGTGTGAACAAAACCATCTTAAAAGAAATGGGTTGATGAAGAAATCTTGAGGGCACTATACTGAGTGAAAGAAGACACATAAAGGCAAATATTGCAGGGTCACACTGATATGAACTAGTTATAATATGTAAGCTCATAAACATGAAATATAAGTTACCAGAATATAGAATGAGGCTAAAGAATGGGGAGTGGTTACTTATTATGAGCAGAATGTTCAACCTAGGGTGAACTTAAATGTTTGGAAATGGACAGGGGTAATGGTAGCGTGTTGTGAGAATAACTATCAGTGCTGAAAGGTATGTGAAGGTGGTGAAAGGGTAAGCTTAGAGTCACACATGTCACTAGAAGGAAAGTTGGAGGTTAAAAGATGGGAATGTATAAAACAGTGAATCTTGTGGTGGACAATGTCCATGAAATCTCTCTCATGAACTAGAACAAATGTATGACATATAAATAGAAGTTAATAATAGAGAGGCATATAGGAAAAAATATACCTATTGCAAACTATATACTACAGTTAGTAGTATTTTAACATTCTTTCATCAACAGTAACAATTGTACTATACCAACACTATGAATCAATAATGGAGGAGGGGCATGTTTAGGGATATGGAGGGATCTGAGTTTCCCTTTTTTGTCTTTATTTCTTTTCTGGAGTAATGAAAATGTTCTAAAAATTGAAAAAAAAAATAACTGTGTTGATTGCTGCACAGCTGTATGATGGTACCATGGGCAATTGATTGTATACTTTTGATCTTTGGATAGTTGTATGGTATGTGAACAATCTCAAGAAAATAAAAGCCATAAAGATCAGGCAAAAAAAAATATGCATTCCATATAATTAAAAACATCTTATGTCTAAAAATTCTAAATCATTTGAAGTTTCAGCAAGTCATAATCTTATTGCTGGTCAAGGGTCTTTCATTGATTTTGATGGCTGTTGATTGATCAGGGTGGTGGCTACTAAACGATGGGATGGCTGTGGTAATTTCTCAAAATTATACAACCATAAAGTTTGCCATATCAATTGACCTTTCCTCTCATGAAAGATTTCTCTGTAGCATGCAATGCTATTTGATAGCATTTTACCCACAGTAGAACATCTTTCAAAATTGGAGTCATTCCTCTCAAATCTTATTGCTGTTTACCCACTAAGTTTATGTAATATTCTAAATCCTTTATTGTTATTTCAACAATGTTCACAGCATCTTCAACAGGAGTAGATTCCATCTCAGTAAGCCACTTTCATTGCTGATCTATAAGAAGCAACTCCTCATCTATTTCGGTTTGCTAAAACTGCTGGAATGCAATAGACCAGAAATTGATTAGATTTTACAATTTGGATTTATTAACTTACAATTCACAGCTGTTAGGCCATGGAAATATCCCAAGTAAGGCATCAATAGGATGATACCTATACTCTGAAGACAGGCTGTTGGCATCTGGTCACCTCTGTCACATGGGAAGTCAAATGGCCAGTATCTGCTTGTACTTCACTCCTGGGTTTCATTGGTTTCAGTTTCTGGTTCCAGTGGCTTCCTCTGTGTGTCCTTTCTTAGCTTATCTGGAGCTTTTCTCTCTATGCTTTCTCAGCTTTTTATGTCCTTTATCCTGTCATAAAAGACTCCAGTCATAGGATTAAGGTCTTATTTGAATAGGATGGGTCAAGTCTCAATTGAAATAACCTAACGAAATTGTCCAATCTACAACAGGAATGCACCCACAGGAATAGATTACAAGGGCATGGCTTTTCTGGGGTATGTAACAGCTTCAAACAAGCACATCCATTAAAATTTCATCATGTAATTGCAGCAATTCAGTTCCATCTTTGGATACCACCTCTAATTCTAGTTCTTGCTATTTTCACCACATCTACAGTTACTTCCACTGAAGGCCTGAACCTCTCAAAGTCCTTTGCATGAGTGCTGGAGTCAAATTCTTCCAAACTAATGTGTATGTTGATATTTTGATCTCCTTCCATGAATCACAAATATTCTTAATGGCATCAAGAAGGGTGATTCCTTTCCAGAATGTTTTCAGTTTATTTTGCCCAGATCTATCAGAGGAATCACTATGACAACTATAGCCTTATAAATATATTTATTCAATAATAAAATTTGAAAGTCAAAATGACTCCTTGATCCATGGGCTGCAGAATGGATGTTGTGTTATTGAAAACAATATTAATCTCATTGTACATCTCCCTCAGAACTCTAAGGTGACCATCTGCATTGTCAATGAGCAATAATATTTGAAAGGAATCATTTTTGTTAGCAGACTCAGTAATTGGCTTAAAATATTCCGTAAGCCACATTGCAAACAAATGTGCTGTCATCCAGGCTTTGTTGTTCCATTTATACAGTGCAGGAAGCATAGATTTAGCATAATTCTTAAGGATCCTAG
The DNA here is from genome assembly GCF_015220235.1 of Choloepus didactylus. Taxonomy (NCBI): domain Eukaryota; kingdom Metazoa; phylum Chordata; class Mammalia; order Pilosa; family Megalonychidae; genus Choloepus; species Choloepus didactylus. The sequence goes on along the minus strand of NC_051317.1, from coordinate 50,995,110 downwards.
GATCTTTAGAATAGCAAATAAGCATTGGCTTCAACTTAAAGTTACCAGCTGCATTAGCCCCTAACAAGAGAGTCCACCTATTCTTTGAGGCTTTGAAGACAGACATTGATGCCTCTCTTGCTATACAAGTGCTAGATTAATATCTTCTTCCAATATAAGGTTGTTTCATCTAATTGAAAAATATCTTATTTCTTCAGTAGTTATCTTAGCTAGATTTTCTCAATAACTTGTTGCAGCTTCTCCATCAGCAATGGCTGCTTCACCCTGAACTTTTTTTTTTTTTTTAATCATCATTTTATTGAGATATATTCACATACCACGCAGTCATACAAAACAAATTGTACTTTCGATTGTTTACAGTACCATTACATAGTTGTACATTCATCACCTAAATCAATCCCTGACACCTTCATTAGCACACACACAAAAATAACAAGAATAATAATTAGAGTGAAAAAGAGCAATTGAAGTAAAAACGAACACTAGGTACCTTTGTCTGTTTGTTTGCTTCCCCTACTTTTCTACACATCCATCCATAAACTAGACAAAGTGGAGTTTGGTCCTTATGGCATTCCCAATCCCACTGTCACCCCTCATAAGCTACATTTTTATACAACTGTCTTCGAGATTCATGGGTTCTGGGTTGTAGTTTAATAGTTTCAGGTATCCACCACCAGCTACCTCAATTCTTTAGAACCTAAAAAAGGTTGTCTAAAGTGTGCGTAAGAGTGCCCACCAGAGTGATCTCTCGGCTCGTTTTGGAATCTCTCTGCCACTGAAGCTTATTTCATTTCCTTTCACATCCCCCTTTTGGTCAAGAAGATGTTCTCCATCCCACGATGCCGGGTCTACATTCCTCCCCGGGAGTCATATTCCACGTTGCCAGGGAGATTCACTTCCCTGGGTGTCTGATCCCACGTAGTGGGGAGGGCAGTGATTTCACCTTTCAAGTTGGCTTAGCCAGAGAGAGAGGGCCACATCTGAGCAACAAAGAGGCATTCAGGAGGAGACTCTTAGGCACAAATACAGGGAGGCCTAGCCTCTCCTTTGCAGCAACCGTCTTCCCAAGGGTAAAACTTATGGTAGAGGGCTCAACCCATCAAACCACCAGTCCCCTATGTCTGTGGTCATGTTAGCAACCATGGAGGTGGGGTAGGCTAATACCCCTGCATTCTCCACAGGCTCCTCAAGGGGGCACTACATCTTTTTTTTTTTTTTTCCTTGTTTGTCTTTTTTCTTTTTTTTTTTTTTTAACTTTCCCTTCTTTTTTCAAATCAACTGTATGAAAAAAAAAGTTAAAAAGAAAACAAACATACAATAAAAGAACATTTCAAAGAGACCATAGCAAGGGAGTAAGAAAAAGACAACTAACCTAAGATAACTGCTTAACTTCCAACATGTTCCTACTTTACCCCAAGAAAGTTACATAATATAGCAACATTTCAGTGAACTTGTTCCTACTACATCCATCAGAAATTAACAGACCATAGTCATTTCTGGGCATCCCCAGAACGTTAAATAGCTTATCTGTTCTTCTTGGATTATTGTTCCCCCTTCCTTAATTGCTCTCTACTGCTAGTTCCCCTACATTCTACATTATAAACCATTTGTTTTACATTTTTCAAAGTTCACATTAGTGGTAGCATATAATATTTCTCTTTTTGTGCCTGGCTTATTTCGCTCAGCATTATGTCTTCAAGGTTCATCCATGTTGTCATATGTTTCACCAGATCGTTCCTTCTTACTGCCGCGTAGTATTCCATCGTGTGTATATACCACATTTTATTTATCCACTCATCTGTTGAAGGACATTTGGGTTGTTTCCATCTATTGGCAATTGTGAATAATGCTGCTATGAACATTGGCGTGCAGATATCTGTTCGTGTCACTGCTTTCCGATCTTCCGGGTATATACCGAGAAGTGCAATCACTGGATCGAATGGTAGCTCTATATCTAGTTTTCTAAGGAACTGCCAGACTGACTTCCAGAGTGGCTGAACCATTATACAGTCCCACCAACAATGAATAAGAGTTCCAATTTCTCCACATCCCCTCCAGCATTTGTAGTTTCCTGTTTGTTTAATGGCAGCCATTCTAACCGGTGTTAGATGGTATCTCATTGTGGTCTTAATTTGCATCTCTCTAATAGCTAGTGAAGCTGAACATTTTTTCATGTGTTTCTTGGCCATTTGTATTTCCTCTTCAGAGAACTGTCTTTTCATATCTTTTGCCCATTTTATAATTGGGCTGTCTGTACTATTGTCATTGAGTTGTAGGATTTCTTTGTATATGCAAGATATCAGTCTTTTGTCAGATACATGGTTTCCAAAAATGTTTTCCCATTGAGTTGGCTGCCTCTTTACCTTTTTGTGAAATTCCTTTGAGGTGCAGAAACTTCTAAGCTTGAGGAGTTCCCATTTATCTATTTTCTCTTTTGTTGCTTGTGCTTTGGGTGTAAAGTCTAGGAAGTGGCCTCCTAATACAAGGTCTTGAAGATGTTTTCCTACATTATCTTCTAGGAGTTTTATGGTACTTTCTTTTATATTGAGATCTTTGGTCCATTTTGAGTTAATTTTTGTGTAGGGGGTGAGGTAGGGGTCCTCTTTCATTCTTTTGGATATGGATATCCAACTCTCCCAGCCCCATTTGTTGAAAAGACCATTATGGCTCAGTTCGGTGACTTTGGGGGCCTTATCAAAGATCAGTCGGCCATAGATCTGAGGGTCTATCTCTGAATTCTCAATTCAATTCCATTGATCTATATGTCTATCTTTGTGCCAGTACCATGCTGTTTTGGCAACTGTGGCTTTATAATAAGCTTCAAAGTCAGGGAGTGTAAGTCCTCCCACTTCGTTTTTCTTTTTTAGAGTGTCTTTAGCAATTCGAGGCATCTTCCCTTTCCAAATAAATTTGATAACTAGCTTTTCCAAGTCTGCAAAGTAGGTTGTTGGAATTTTGATTGGGATTGCATTGAATCTGTAGATGAGTTTGGGTAGAATTGACATCTTAATGACATTTAGCCTTCCTATCCATGAACATGGAATATTTTTCCATCTTTTAAGGTCCCCTTCTATTTCTTTTAGTAGAGTTACGTAGTTTTCTTTGTATACGTCTTTTACATCTTTGGTTAAGTTTATTCCTAGGTACTTGATTTTTTTAGTTGCTATTGAAAATGGTATCTTTTTCTTGAGTGTCTCTTCAGTTTGTTCATTTCTAGCATATAGAAACATTACTGACTTATGTGCATTAATCTTGTATCCCGCTACTTTGCTAAATTTATTAGCTCTAGTAGGTGTATTGTTGATTTCTCAGGGTTTTCTAGATATAAGATCGTATCATCTGCAAACAATGACAGTTTTACTTCTTCTTTTCCAATTTGGATGCCTTTTATTTCTTTGTCTTGCCGGATTGCCCTGGCTAGCACTTCCAGCACAATGTTGAATAACAGTGGTGACAGCGGGCATCCTTGTCTTGTTCCTGATCTTAGAGGGAAGGCTTTCAGTCTCTCACCATTGAGTACTATGCTGGCTGTGGGTTTTTCATATATGCTCTTTATCATGTTGAGGAAGTTTCCTTCAATTCCTACCTTTTGAAGTGTTTTTATCAAAAAGGGATGTTGGATTTTGTCAAATGCTTTTTCAGCATCTATTGAGATGATCAATTGATTTTTCCCTTTCGAGTTTTTAATGTGTTGTAATACATTGATTGTTTTTCTTATGTTGAACCATCCTTGCATGCCTGGAATGAACCCCACTTGGTCATGGTGTATGATTTTTTTAATGTGTCTTTGGATTCGATTTGCAAGTATTTTGTTGAGGATTTTTGCATCTATATTCATTAGGGAGATTGGCCGGTAGTTTTCCTTTTTGTAGCATCTTTGCCTGGTTTTGGTATTAGATTGATGTTAGCTTCATAAAATGAGTTAGGTAGTGTTCCATTTTTTTCAATGTTTTGAAAGAGTTTGAGTAAGATTGGTGTCAGTTCTTTCTGGAAAGCTTGGTAGAATTCCCCTGTGAAGCCATCTGGCCCTGGGCATTTATTTGTGGGAAGATTTTTGATGACTGATTGGATCTCTTTGCTTGTGATGGGTTGGTTGAGGTCTTCTATTTCTTCTCTGGTCAGTCTAGGTTGTTCATATGTTTCCAGGAAATTGTCCATTTCTTCTACATTATCCAGTTTGTTGCCATACAGTTGTTCATAATATCCTCTTATAATTTTTTTAATTTCTTCAGGATCTGCAGTTATGTCACCTTTTTCATTCATTATTTTGTTTATATGGGTCTTCTCTCTTTTTGATTTTGTCAGTCTAGCTAGGGGCTTGTCAATCTTGTTGATCTTCTCAAAGAACCAACTTTTGGTGATATTTATCCTCTCTATTGTTTTTTTCTTCTCTATGTCATTTATTTCTGCTTTAATCCTTGTTATTTCTTTTCTTCTACTTGGTTTGGGATTGGTTTGCTGTTCATTTTCTAGCTTCTTCAGTTGATCCATTAGTTCTTTGATTTTGGCTCTTTCTTCCTTTTTAATATATGCGTTTAGTGCTATAAATTTCCCCCTTAGCACTGCTTTTGCTGCATCCCATAGGTTTTGGTATGTTGTGTTCTCATTTTCATTCGTCTCTATATATTTAGCAATTTCTCTTGCTATTTCTTCTTTAAACCACTGATTGTTTAGGAGTGTGTTGTTTAACCTCCAGGTATTTGTGAATTTTCTTAGTCTCTGATGGTTATTGACTTCTAATTGTATTCCATTGTGGTCAGAGAATGTGCTTTGAATAATTTCAATCTTTTTAAATTTATTGAGGCTTGTTTTATGTCCCAGCATATGATCTATTCTGGAGAAAGTTCCGTGAGCACTAGAAAAGTATGTGTATCCTGGTGATTTGGGATGTAATGTCCTGTAGATGTCTGTTAAATCTAATTCATTTATCAGATTGTTTAGGTTTTCAATTTCCTTATTGGTCTTCTGTCTGGTTGATCTATCTATAGGAGAGAGTGATGTGTTGAAGTCTCCCACAATTATTGTGGAAACATCAATTGCTTCCTTTAGTTTTGCCAATGTTTCTCTCATGTATTTTGTGGCACCTTGATTGGGTGCATAGACATTTACGATTGTTATTTCTTCTTGCTGAATTGCCCCTTTTATTAGTTTGTAGTGGCCTTCTTTGTCTCTCAAAACATCCCTGCATTTGAAGTCTATTTTATCTGAGATTAATATTGCTACACCTGCTTTCTTTTGGCTGTAGCTTGCATGAAATATTTTTTTCCATCCTTTCACTTTCAGTTTCTTTGTGTCCCTGTGTCTAAGATGAGTCTCTTGTATGCAACATATTGATGGTTCATTTTTTTTGATCCATTCTGCGAATCTATATCTTTTAATTGGGGAGTTTAATCCATTTACATTCAACGTTAAAACCGTGAAGGCATTTCTTGAATCGGCCATCTTATCCTTTGGATTATGTTTGCCATATTTTTCCCTCTCTCTATTAATATCCTTTACTGTACCCATACCGAATCTCTTTAGTACTGAACCTTTCTCCAAGTCTCTCTGTCCTGTCTTTGTTTCTCTGTCTGTAGGGGTCCCTTTAGTATCTCCAGTAGGGCAGGTCTCTTGTTAGCAAATTCTCTCAGCACTTCTTTGTCTGTGAAAAATTTAAGCTCTCCCTCAAATTTGAAGGAGAGCTTTGCTGGATAAAGTATTCTTGGCTGGAAATTCCTCTCACTCAGAATTTTAAATATATCGTGCCACTGCCTTCTCGCCTCCATGGTGGCTGCTGAGTAGTCACTACTTAGTCTTATGCTGTTTCCTTTGTATGTGGTGAATTTCTTTTCTCTTGCTGCTTTCAGAACTTGCTCCTTCTCTTCTATGTTTGACAGTGTGATCAGTATATGTCTCGGAGTGGGTTTTTTTGGATTTATTCTATTTGGAGTTCGCTGAGCATTTATGATTTGTGTATTTATGTTGTTTAGAAGATTTGGGAAGTTTTCCCCAACAATTTCTTTGAATACTCTTCCTAGACCTTTACCCTTTTCTTCCCCTTCTGGGACACCAATGAGTCTTATATTCGGACGTTTCATATTATCTATCATATCCCTGAGGTCCATTTCGAGTTTTTCAATTTTTTTCTCCATTCTTTCTTTTATGCTTTCATTTTCCATTCTGTCATCTTCCAGGTCACTGATTCGTTGTTCAACTTCCTCTAGTCTTGTACTATGAGTGTCCAGAATCTTTTTAATTTGGTCAACAGTTTCTTTAATTTCCATAAGATCATCCATTTTTTTATTTAGTCTTGCAATGTCTTCTTTATGCTCTTCTAGGGTCTTCTTGATTTCCTTCATATCCCGTACTATGGTCTCATTGTTCATCTTTAGTTCTTTGAGTAGCTGCTCTAGGTGTGTCTCTTCTGGTCTTTTGATTTGGGTGCTTGGGCTTGGGTTATCCATATCGTCTGGTTTTTTCATATGCTTTATAATTTTCTGTTGTTTTTGGCCTCGTGGCATTTGCTGAACTTGATAGGGTTCTTTTAGGGTTTGTAGACCAGTTGAAGTCCTTATCTCTAATTTATCAGATCTACAGCTTCGTGGAGTACACTTTCTCTAACTAACCAGCAGGTGGCGTCCACGAGCCACCTGTTCTCCACAAGCCAGATCTCCCCTGCTTAGCCTTTTTGGTGAGTGGGGGAGTGAGTCTTGTGGGGCCCAATTGGTGTACCAAGCTTGCGTGTGTAGTTGGTGTTGCCTGCCCTGTATGTGGGGCGTGTTTCTGGGCAGTCGGGGAGGGGGGGTGGCCCTAACAATCAAATCTCCCTGATGATCCTAGAGTTTTAAAGCTACTGCAATAGTCTAATCCTTCAGTTCAATCCTGCCACAGTTTGTCTCTGCCACTGACCCACAAGTCTTTGGTATTGGCGTATGGCTCCTGAGACTTGCAAGTGGGCCCCTCTTCCAGGCTGTGCACCCCGGGTCCTCTGTTGAGGGATGACTGTGCTATGTCACAGGTGAGTGCCATCCCCCCAGGGCAGTTCTGGGCTGCTGGGCTGTGTTGGGAGGCTCCCAGTCTGCTCAAATGATGGCTGAATGGGGCTCTGTTAATTCACACTGCTCCCCCTTCCCAGCTCTGGGACATTCAGCTGAGGTTGCAGGGAAGGCTAATGTCCACGCCCAGTTTTGTGGTGTGTGCCTGTTATTTGAAGCACATCCGTCACACTGGGTTGTCTGGGGCAGCTCTGGGCTATGGGGCTGGCGATGGGCAGGAGTGTTTCCTGTCCACCAGGATGGTGGCTGTGAGCGGACACCCCCCCTTTTCTTGGGAAGTTGTGTTGTTTAGTGAATTTTCTCAGCCACTGGATTATTGCCTTTTGTCTCAGAGCTCTCTTAGTTCTGCTCTTGACTTGACGTGCCCAAATTTCAATTCTTTGAAGCTTTCTGTATTGAGCTTCTTAGAGTAATTGTTTTAGAAAAAGCAAAAAGGATTTAAAAAAAAAAAAAAAAAAAACGGCCCTCCTCAGAGATCTAATGGGTTATTGAAATGCTAATAGACAAAGCAACCAGGGCCATTAAGGAAAGGTGCACAGGGCAGAGAGATCAGCCTTGCTTCGGGATTTGCATATGCGCCTCAAGGCCTGATCTCCGCCCTTCCCCTTTCTGTGTTCACCAGAACTCCAAAAATCCTCTGCTTTTATTTTGGAGTTTTTCGTGTTGTTTTTTTTCTATGCCTGTCTCCTCTCTGCTGGGCTGGCTGCTCTCAGAGTCTCTGGTGTCTGGTCTCAGTCTATCTATGGTTGGAGTTTGAATCAGTAGAATGAGTTTCCGATAAGAGCAGCCACTGCAATTCTCCCTTCTCCTTCCTGGAGCTGACAGCCCCTCCTCCCCCGGGACCGAGCCTGGCAGGGAGGGGCGCGGGTCCCCCGGCCGCAAAAACTTACAGATTTCGCTGATCTCAGCAGCTCCACGCCTTCATGAGTGTTGTATGAAGTATGCCCAAAGACAGATTGCTCTGTGGTGTCCAGTCCACGCAGTTCCTGGCTTTTTACCTACTTTCCTGGAGGAGTAACTAAAACATACAGCTCACCAGTCTGCCATCTTGCCCCGCCTCCTCCACCCTGAACTTTTATAGAGATGGCTTTATTCCTTAAACTTCATCAAGCAACATTTTCTAGCTTCAAACTTTTCTTCTGCATCTTCCTCTTCTCTTGCAGCTTTCATAGAATTGAAGAGAGTTATGGCTTTTACTTAAGGGAATATGGTGGCTGGTTTGATCTTCTGTCCAGACCACTAAACTTTCTCCATATCAGCAACAAGGCTGCTTCATTTTCTTATCATTCATATTCACTGGAGTAGTACTTTTAATATCCTTCAAGAACTTTTACTTTGCATTTACCACTTGGCTAACTGTTTGGTGCAAGAGGCCTAGGTTTCATTCCATCTTGGCTTTCAACATGTCTTCCTCACATTTTAATACCTGCTAAATCTTGCCTTCATGCATTATTTTTCTTTCTTTCAGAATTTTGTCTTATTTATTTTTACAGAAACACTGGCATCAAATAAAGTATTAAAAATCTCTCCTTAAAATCTAGCACCTTATCTTGTTTTACTGTTTTTGATCTCAATAGAAATGACTTCAATGTTTCCCATTAAGTATTACCCTAATTATGAATCTATAGATTTTATTATTGGTATCTATCCAGATTATATCCATATGTATATGGTGATATATATATAATATTTCTATTTTTCCAGAGTTTCTATTATTGTTGGATTGTCACATTTGTTTTGAAGAGAATTTAGGGACATAATGAAAAGATAGACAACTTATGAATTTGGATTTTCAATCATTTTTACCAGTTGATTATTTGTCATTCTGACCCTGTTTATGATGTGTGCTTTTGTACCAAACTAATTTTACAAGTTTTAATATAGTCAGATGTTTTATTTTTATTGCTTCTTGACTTTCATTCTAGCATAGAAAGGCATACTGCACCTGTTGTTTATACATTTTTTTAGCATTTGTTTTCAATATTGAGAGGTTTTTTCCCAACATTAAGATCTTTAATAAAACTTGAATTTATTTATGTAAAACATGTATGATAAATGTTGTTTTTCCTCCTAGAAGAAAATTCTAATATCCTCAAGCCATTTATTAAATATCCCTATTCATTCCCACTGAGTTAAAATGCTATCTTTATTAAATACTAATTTCCCATATATTCTTGGGTATGTCAGTTCTATTATTCTCCATTAATATAGTTGTTTATTTTCAGACCAATGCTATCTCTTTTTAAACACAGCAACTGTTGTGAACTTTAATACCTGGTTTAACAAATTTTCTGTCCCTGTACTTTACAATTTTATCACAATTTTTCTTTAGAAGGTATCTAAGAATTATTTTGTCAAGGGAAAAAATTAGTAATAAAAACCCCACACTTTGGAGTTCTAAATGGAAATGCATTGCAATTTCATAGTAATTTAGAATATATTAGTGTTTTAATTACATTATGCATTCTAATCTGTGGACACCATTAGTATCTCCATTTATTTGTGTGTTGTTTAAAGAAAATGTTTTTTTTTTGTTCATTAAAATATATATTCAATAAAATTAAGTGCATGCTTATTAGTTATTTCCCAAGTTAAAAATGAAATTTTTCTCCATTTATATTCGAGTTGTTAAAATTATTAAACAGGAAATATATTGAGAGAGATTCAAATACATGTATTTCCACACAGTTTAATAAATTATCTTTTACACAATTTTATATACACATGCACAAACATACATTAGTTATTTTAGTCTCCTAAAATTTTCAAATATACAATATCATTTACAATTAAAAATTTTTTTCTCCACCTTTCCAATATTTATAATATTACCAAGATTTTTAAAACATAATTTTATAAATTTTTATTCCAAAATCACACTTAAATTTTGAAGTACTTGGAAGCAGCTATATTGACATTGTTTATTTGCTTTTCTCATCATTTTCCTCAGTATTTTGGCATTCTAAAATTAATTAAGAACTGTTTCTCCTATCTAATTAGTACAACTATCATTATAAGGAGGTTGTCTTGGAACTTCACTCACGTAGCCAACAATGCCAGCTGCAGTCTGGGTTATTGCCACAGCAAATAGGCACTGTGACACCCCAGTATTCACACTCCTCTAAAAGTGCATTATTATGATTGAGATGCCCTTCTTAGTTTTAAGTTCTAATCACCTCTGGGAAATTAGAGAGGAAGTAGCTAAGCTGGAGCAGGAAACTTTCCTGAGTAGTTCTATTAAATGATGAAAAAACTTAGCCCCCATGCTTTCTGCTCACTTTTCAGCCCCCTGCACTCTATGTAATGAGCACAAATCACTCATTCAGAACCAGCTATGGCAGCATCATTTTGCTTACCTTGCTTTCAGGCTAAGCAGAGGTTACAGGTGAGCACGAGCAGGGAGTTTAGTGTATTTCACTGGTGAATGTCTCAAAGTCATTAATGTTTCTTCATCGTGTTCCATCACTTCCAGAAATGAGAGTTAAACCTCAAATTTGTTTTTAGAATATATGAGGAATCCCTACAAATAAATAAGTAAAAGACCGACAACCCAATATGAAATGTGTGAAACATGTGAACAGGGATTCACAAAACAATATATCCAAGAGGTCAGTAAATGTGAAAATCACTCATTATGGAAATCAAAATATCCACAAGGAGATACCATGCACATACAAAATGCATCAAATTAAACAACACTGACAAGTACTATAAAAGATGTTGGGCAACCAGTTTGCTTATACATTGGCTTGTGGTCATGAAAAAACTTTCAAGGACTGTTTGGCATTATCTTCTGAAGTTGAATATATGCTTGCTCTACATTTAGCAATCCCACTTATTTGCAAATACACAAGAGAAATGAGTGCTTATGTCTTCCAGAATACATATACTGTCATGTTCATACAGTTTTCTTCAATGTAACTAAAAATTCAAACAAATAATTCCCCCAAAATGGTAGAAAGTAGAAATAAAATGTGGTATATTCATGTCCTATTTTACGCCACAGTAATAAAAGTAACAGACTACCAACATGGGTACATTTTATAGACAGCATGTTAAATGAAGAAAGTCAAAGGCAAAGGGAACATATTTTATGATCCATTTATATGACAAAAATTTGGGTAAACTACCCTAAGGTGTTAGAAATCAAAATACTGGATTCCACAGTGAGGTTGAGGGACATTGTCTGAAAAGGATAAAAAACGGAGTGTCTAGGGTTTTGTTATGAATTTGATATTGTTCCCCAAAAAAGGTATGTTGAGATCTGAAATCCTGTGCGTTTTAGTGTGATCTGACTTGGAAATACGATCTTTGCAGACTCAATCAAGTTAAGATGATGTCATAGTAAATTCAGGTGGGCTCTAATCTAATATGACTGGTGTCTTCAGAAGAAGAGGAGAAAAGACAGAAATATGCATAGCCACAGGTGGAGAAGCATGTGAAGATAGAGGAAGGGACTGGACTTTCACAGCTACAAACCATGGGCACACAGATTGCTAGCCACCACCAGAATCTAGGAAGAAGCAAAGAATGATTCACCACAGACAGCGTGGCTGATACCAATGCTTTGACTTCAGACTTCTACCCTCCAGAACTATGAGAGAATAAGTTTCTGTTGTTTTAAGCCAATCAATTTGTGGTTCTTTGTTAAAGCAACCTTAGGAATCTAATACAGGCACCATAAATGTTCTAAACTACAATTGGGTCATTAATTACTTGACATTTACATGTAAAAATGAGTTGAACTGCACAGAAAGATCAGTGCATTTTATGTACTCTGATGCATGTTAGAGCTCAATAAAAAAAGTTACAAATTCATGTGCCATTTATATTCAAAAGATGGTATTTTAAAATGCTAAACTTCTTTTAATGTGAACAACTATCTATTAATTATCTTCCATCATTCAGAGCTTTTAAACTCGTCATGCTCAGTGATCTATATCAAGACTGAAATCATGTCAACTGACAGCTCCCTGCATAGGATGAGGAAATTCATATCATGTCAACTCTGTTTCACAATTGTCTCCACATACCTCTCTGCTTTATATGTTTTTAAATAAATGCTATTTTTTTTTCTTATATCACTCCTTTATTTCTATGATTTTGCTTGGTCTTAGCCACTGTTTTGTAAATGTATATTTTGACAAAATCTTGACTTAATTTATGTTCAAATTCTCATCAATTCTCTTTCTATATTAAGTCTTCTTTACTTACCTAATTCTTTCTATGTCACTATCTGCTCTATTTTGTAACTGAGTCTGTTGACTTATGATTTCATTTATCATTAGTTTTTTCATAAAATCCATGTTTGATTGAAATTTTGAATGTTTGCACATGATATAGAATTCTTTCTTAATTTGGAAATTTTTTCAAAGATTTTATTTCTCTGCTCTTCTGACTTCTGTTTTACCAAAAATCCTCCAGGAATAGGGATTAAGACCCAAGGGGATTCAATTTGGCCACACTTAAGTAGGATCTTACAAGAACCTACTCACAAATCGGTTCACAAGATAACTGATAATACATTTTCAAAGGGTTCTATTTACAAATGGGTTAACACCCACGGGAAAGCAGATTAAGGACATGCTTTGTGTTGGAGCAATTGATTAAATCTACCACAGACCTTACTTGCATATTTATTTTTTTGTGGTTTTTTTTTTTTTTGAGTTTCATGTATTCCAGAGTTCCCTTCTTTTCTTCTTTAAACTTTCTTGAGTATCTTCATTAATCTGGACCTCTTTTTCTACATAACATTGAGGGAGAATTATTTTTTAAAGTAATGGTATTGAGATATATTCAGACACCATACAATCCATCCAAAGTATACAATCAATTGTTCATGGTATCATCACATATTTGTGTATTCCTCACCATTGTCATTTTTAGAACATTTGAATTAATCCAGAAAAAGAAATAAAAAGAAAAAAGAAAACCCCAAACATGCTATACCCTTTAGCCCTTCCTTTTATTGACCACCAGTATTGCACTCTACCGAATTTTAAGACTTACTTCTGTGGTAATTAAGACAGTGTAGTATTGTCAGAGATAGATATATAGATCAGTGGAACAGAACAAAACATCCAGAAGTAGATCCTTACAAACACAAACAACTGACTTTTTTTTTTTTTTTTTGCTATATAGTTATACAATCATCAAAGATAAAAGCTACTGGATTACAGTTCAACAACTTCAGATATTTCCTTCTGGCTATTCTGGAACACTAGACCCTAAAAAGAAATATCTATATAATAAGTCAGTATTAGCAGTAATTTGTTAAATCTAGATTTCTCAGTTACACCTCCCCCCTCTCATCTGATCTTTTTCTCAATCTTCAGGGATATCTGGGCAATGACCATTTTAGCTTCTTTGTGGGTAGAGGCATGAAACTGGTTGATGTTCTTGGAGAAACTGGTAACTCTGGGTTTTAGGGCTTATCTGGCATAGGCTCAATCTGTAGACCTTAAATTTCTGAAAAAATAAACATACTGACCAATATTCTTAACATCTAGGGATATAAAAGGGAATTTTTAAATATTACTATGAATTGGTTAATGGCAAGGCCAGGAAGAACATTGCAAAGTCTGACATCACAAACTTTGAAATTGAAATTTAATGTTGCAGACATACTTAGCTGAGAACAATGCATCTTTGTAGATATTTAATTAAATGAATAGTTTCTATCCATATGCATGCATATGCATTTCTTCATGGAGTCTTCAGTTCTTCACAGTATTGTTGACATTCTGCAATACTTAGGCTAAATTATCCTATTTTTAACTACAAGTTTCCATCAAGGAATACAATGTTCAGTTTGCCTTGTGTTCATGTATTCTATTAAACCACAGTTAACTGTCATTCACATATAAATATGTGACATATGCTCCCCAAACCTGGATATATATTATTCAGTGGTGGATTTAAACTTTTATTAACTCTTTGAGTTACTAATTTCTTAAATCTCAATATTGCTACCATGCATTCCATATTTTAAAATAATAAGTATATGTCCTTTTTTTAAAAATGTCATATTATTAAAAATTATATGCAATTTTAACGGGAAAAAGGTAATAAAATATCACCCATCTCATTATTGAGTAGTCTATATAATTATTTTAGATGGAAATCATTTTAGATAGTTTTTCAAGCATGATGAGTAAATAAACAGAGAATCTTTTATAAAAGTGAATTGTATTCTGCTAATCAATTCAATAAAAATGAAATAAAATTGCTTTATTTGAATTTCCAGAAAAATTGAAACTGGATTGAACCTGAAAACATACTAAATTTCAAAGAACTATATTGTTTTAAACCAAATATATTTTCTTATCAGAGATTCTAATATTAAAAACAACTGTTATGAAAGTCATTGACAGGTTAGAGATATTTTTAACTACATGTTTTCTAAAATACTTTTTATTGAACCTTTGCTATAAAGGATAAGGCCCTTGGTACTCTCACTTTCTCCTCCATTCTAATATTTTATATACAGACTAGCACTTTAACTTTTTCTTGTTGTTGCTGTACATTTTTTGTGTAAGTATATTGCACTAAATGATAAAATATTTGTTTAATAACCTGGTGAGACTGCTTTTATGATCATGATTTGGAAAGTATTTATTTTGGCTACTTCTTAATTGGATACAATTAAATTATCACTAATGCTTTCTCTAAGAAACTAGAGTTTTGTGGTCTACAATTTAATCTTATTTGAGAATATCTGTATCTTTTTTCTCATATTATCGCCTTTAAATTTTGTAATGTCAGCATTGAATATGACTGGAAACAAATGCAATGCCAATCTGAAACCCCCAAACTTGTAAGTGATTTGTCTTTTCTGTTCTGTTGTTTGAAGTCTTCTTTCCATTTTCTTTGCAAGATCTATTTAATTGAAATGCTAAAAGAAAAAAAAAAAAGGTTACCTAGAACCCAATATGTTCTTCTTGCAAATCTGGTCCTTTCTTTTCTTTTGGGAAATTTAATTTTTATTATTGTGTTGAATCATCCTTTTGCTACTTTTATTTGTTGAGTTTCATTCCTAGGGGAGACAAATTATCTTGATTTTGAATGGATTTTCTGTCTCACTGCTTTATTCTTTTTTTTTTTTCCCCAGTCTTGGTGGTCCTCTATATTTAACCTAAGCCTCTTCTATGTCTGCAGTTCTGCTTCTGACTGTTCCTTGGTGTTGCCAATTTATTCATGAGTTTGTTTCTGATGTTATTTTTGATCCTCAATTATTTTTCTGTTAGTCTGCTATTTCTCTTTTCATTTATTTTGCCTCTTATCTGATTGAATTCATGTCCTTAGTGAGCTGCTTTCTTCCTCAAATCACTTGGGTGAATTGATTTCTGCTTCTTGGGTAAAGCTTATTTCTAAGCTTCCTAATTTATCTCCTTCATGCTATGTTCCTTTTTTATTTTTAGTTTTCGCTGTTGTTTATTTGCTTCTGATTTTGTTCTCCCCTCCAAAGTACATTTCCTTAATTTCTGTGGCCTTTTAATGTGGCAGTTTGGTGTGTTTCCATTTGTTTTTAGGCTATTGAAATTTTCTTGACACCTTTACCATAGTGGTAAACATTTTGTGGTCCAGAAAAGATAGTCTTTCCTACCTGGAATTTTTATATAATCTAAGAGAAATTAGAGCTCAACTGAAGAAGTGCTCATTGTTTCTGAGGACATTTTCTGCTCATACCCAGGTTTGTTTGTTTATTCCACGTATTAGGATAATGTACCCCAATTCAAAGGCAACATCACAAAGTCAGTGTGCATGGGAAAATCAACTTCTGTCAGAGAGTGACCTCTGTTTTTGATTCCTCTGTTTTCACACATCTCTCCATAGCAGCTGTTTCACTACTGTTCACCCACCCGTTCATCTCCCACCCCAAGGGTAAGAGGAAATGCAATGTCATCAAGTCAGTTATCCTCTCCAGTTTCAAGGATACGGATAAGAAATTTATGGATATTCAGACTCAGTAGTAAGGTTTTTGAGGGGTGGGATACTTTTAGAATCTTCACTATGCTATCTTCTCAGTTCCAGAGTGATCTAATATATGAATATATACAAAAATATATAAATAACATATATTTCAAGAATTACAGCATCAAGCTACTCCCCTTTCCTTGTTTTGTTTGGTTGTTGCTGGTAGATGTCTGCCTGGATTTTCATTGTTATTATTGCTTTTTTAGGTATGGGGAAAGGGGGTGTAAAGGCTTCCATGATCTTAACATAAGTCCAAATCTTATTTTTTTAATAAATATTTAATCCTATAAAACAATAGCACATTTATTCATTTTTGTATATGTGGGACAAATAATTGTTCAGTTTAATAACAGTTTCCTTGATATTAATGAATATTTTACAGCACCAAAATAATTTTTTAGTTTCCTAAGGCCTTAAAATGATTTGTCATAATGCAGCATACTGAATGCTTTTAAATTTCTTCTAGTCATGAAATGTGGCCAGGCTATTAGTAAACAGTTTATTTGAAATATGTAGTCTAAACATTTTAAAATATGATTGAACTTTCAAGCTTCAAAAAATGCATGCAAGTCACATGAGGACAAATCATGTTATCTTATCACTTTTATGAGATATCTAGAAATAGCAAATTTTCAGAGACAGAAAGTAAATTAGAGGTTAGCAGAGGAGAAAGTGGGAGGGGGTTTTGCTTAGTGGGTATGAATATTTGTAATACAAATTAATAAATTAAGAAAAAAGTGGGAGAATTCCATGCAGTCATGTTTTAATATCATGGAAATTAAAAAAATAACAAACTTAGTAACAAAACTATAGTTTAGCCATTTTTTAAGCACAGTGCATTCAAGAGTACTTGTGCTCATTTATAAATTCCTAGAATTTTAAAACAATATGTTTTTTAATACACAGTCTAGTAAATGAGGCCAAATAATTTTTTATTTACTAATTATTCATAGAAAAACCCACAAGACATATTATGGTTTTTAACACAGCAGGAATTTTATTTTGCTTTAGTCCTACAGAGTACTATTATTCATATAATACTCAACCAAAGATTATGTACTTTAAAACATCAGTAATATTAATTAAAGGGACTCAAGATAATTACTTTATTGCCTGAGTTATTATTTAAATAATATATTATATTCAATTATATGTAATAATTCAAGCTGGAAAAAATTGATATTAGTGACTGTATAGATTATAAAAGGATTTTTAAAATAAAAATAGAAGTCAGTTAATAATAATAAGGGAAATGCTATTTAAACCGAGAACCAGCAAGTCCATGAACTACATCAAATCTAACTGACAAAGTTCTCACAGAATTTCCTCAGGCTAGGTAGTTGTATCCATGAATCTTGGCTTATATGTCTTTTGCCCTAGCTCGCCAATAATAAGGAAATGTTACATCTTTATTAAAACAGTAGGGCATGCTTCCAATGCAATAGTCTCTTTTATTATTAATTATAATTCATTTCTGAAGCAAACCACCCCCTTTTTTGTAACCAAGTCACTTCAAGATATTAATGCCCTGAATAAAGTGGCAAAAGATAACCTTATTTGTGTATATTTAAAAGTTGTTAATTTTCTCAAGTATATTAAATTTGGTTTAAGTAAATAAGAGGTGTTTGGGGTAGAAATTTCTGTTTTTTTGACATATGTAAAATATGTCAAGCAAATGCAATTGAAAATTGAACTAAAATTAGCATTGATTAAATTTTAGATGATTTTCCCCCAAATGTGAATGTTCTTTGTTTGTGTGTTATATGTTTGTAGCACATTGTTAACAAAGGGAAAAAAATTAAGTATCAGATTAAAAGTAGCAAAAAACAGATAAACACTGTTTAAACTACTCAAAACTGATTTCATCATGTCATCATATTTATCCCCAAAATGTATACTTTTTTTCTATTGTTATTGCTCTTTTATATCAATTCTGTGATGTTGCTGTTTCAGTCTTCATAATGTTTCTTAGCTTAGAGTGTTACATTTTCTTATTGTTGGGGATTGACTGATGTCCCCCACAAAAGGCATGTTAAGGACCCAATTCCTGGTCCTGTGGATGTGAACCCATTTATAAATAGAACCTTTGAAGATGTTACTAGCTATGGTGTGCCCAAACTGAATGAGGGTGGGCCTTAGCCCAATAAGACTGAAGTCCTTATATGGAAAGGAAACTGGACACAGAAAGAGGAATCACTCAGAGCAGGAAGAAGCCAGAATTCAATGGAACCCCTAAAAGAAAGAAGATACTGCCATGTGCAGTGCCATGTGACAGAAAACCCAAGAAACTCCTAAGATTGTCAGCCAGCCAGAAGATACTGATCCTGGGTGGAAGCAAGCATTCTAGCCTCTAAAATACAGTAGGCATCATGAATTATTTTAGCAATTTTTTCTAATTCACTTATATTTACTCCATGGACCTCTCTCTCTCTTTCTTTCTCCCCTGCAATAAAGATGACATTTTTCTAAAGTATGTGATACCTACAAGGATGTTTATTTTATTTATTGTATGTAATCACTGGATTACTGTTGTTAAGCCAACACATTGTATGGTATTCAAACTGCTTTTGTTTCCTAACTGCTAAAGCACGATCTTATAAATTATGTGCTTTTGGACTGCTTCTTTATTCTACATAATTATTGATGTGAATCCTATATTTATTTGTAAAGATAATTTATTCTGTGTTTTTGAACATACCCTTTCCACAGAAAGCAAACACATAGCCACACATTATATTCCTTCACTTTTCTCTGCTTTTATAATCTGAAATATTATTTCTTCTGTAAAATTTATGTTTTAAGGAACATTCTATCTGGACCTTACAAGTGTTCAGATATTATAAGGGTATATTTTCTTTTACTTCCCACCATTTCACTTAAAATATCTTTGTCTTTGTGCCTAAATTTCACTTTGAAGATGAGATTAAGCTGAAACTATGGACAACAGTGTAATTTTTGTGGGTGTACTTGCATTTACTTGTAATTCCCATAGGAACTGCTCCTTGATTTCTATCATCCTTAATTCTCTGCCCACCTCTAATAAAAAATTGTAGCACTAGGTTCCATTCTTCTCTTTAAGTCTCACTGTCATACCTATTTTCAAATATGATATTTATATAATTCAATTTGAGGAAGAAAGTTGATCTGTCTTCATTCATATTTCCCCAATAACAATTTATTATTATTGTTTATTTCCAATTCCATTGCAGTTTATATTAGCCAAAAGGAGAACATATATTATAATAGAATTAGTTCGACTGGTTTGAAAAAACAGAATATCAAAGTTGGATTATACGATAAATATCATCTTTTCAACATCTTTTTCTTTCAACTGATGCCTGCAACCTCTTTAAAAACTCCTTTACAAGTAGTCACAAAGTCTATTTGAAGTCATGCAATTAACATTGTCTTATGAGGGAACAGAATAATACTTCTAGGTGCTCTATCAAGAATTATTTTTGCATATTGAATTATAATTAGCCTCCCCCTCTCTTCTAATCAAAAGTTTTAGATCTCTCCATAAACATATATATATATATTAACTCATTTGATAAAAAAAAACCAGCATGCATAGAAACCCCTGAAAACATTTAAAATATAATTCCATGACCATGCAAACTGTTTAAGTATTCCAAATTCTTCTTGCCATTCACTTTGATTGTTTTTTTTCTGTATGCATTTTGTAATCAAGCAGACAGTTAATCGCCCACTGCATTAATGTACTGACCAACATACAATAAATAAAATAAAAATCCTTGTAGATATCACATAATTTAGAAAAATGTCATCTTTATTGCAGGGGAGAAAGAAAGAGAGAGAGAGGTCCATGGAGTAAATATAAGTGAATTAGAAAAAATTGCTAAAATAATTCATGATGCCTACTGTATTTTATCAAATCACAGACTCCACTGATCATAATACATATCATTATCTCATATACCACAAAGAAAAAAAAAAAGTTTCTTCAATTAAGTTATGACATGCTAACAATTTTAAGATATACTCCAGTGTCAGCGATTTCAAAAGGTTGAAACATGTGCAAGTAAGAGTTGATCAAATGTGTCCCTCAATATATAACAAACGTCAGTATTCTTCACTTTTTTTTTCTCTGGTGTGATTGCTTAACTGGTGTCTTAAACAGGTTTTCTGTCTATTTTCTGAATAATCTCATACTGTCAATGAAATAGGAGGTGCTCATTGAGTGCATAATTGGAAGAAGGGAGAAATTATTAATTCTGACTGGGGAAGGTAAGTAGGGTCAGAAAACGTTTTTAAAAAGAGAAAATATTTAACTTGAGAGATAGTAATAGAAAGTCTTCCAAGGCTGATGGAACTTGGGCAAAGTCATGCAGGTAGGAATAGATTAATGCTCTCAGAAGAACACAGATCATTTAGTATTCCTTCAGCATAAACTCTAAATAGAATGGTGAGAAAAGAGTTTATCTAATGACAGGTTGAATGGTAAATTCTCCAAATGACTAGGAAGACAAAGCTTAAGCTTTCAGAAATCTTTACAATATTTATCTCAAAAAAGAATGCAAAGAGTGAAAAAGAAAACATCTAACAAATATCATTTTCATTTGTTCTACTCTTGAAACAAGTGTATAGGTAATATTACAGAAATTGGTTCTCCCAATAAATAGCTAAAATAAATTTATCTTTGGGATTTACAGTTATTGTAAACCCTAATAACTAACCAATTAGATAAAGTAACCTCAGGGTCTCAGTTGAAATAGCTTCTGCTCTTTGCTTCTGTTGGGAGTCTAATTCATATAAATATCCACAGCAGTGTGGAA
This sequence comes from Choloepus didactylus, assembly GCF_015220235.1. Taxonomy (NCBI): domain Eukaryota; kingdom Metazoa; phylum Chordata; class Mammalia; order Pilosa; family Megalonychidae; genus Choloepus; species Choloepus didactylus. The sequence goes on along the minus strand of NC_051317.1, from coordinate 50,974,304 downwards.
AATTTATAATAAACTAATAAGTAAAGTAGGAAAGTACCAGTATTTATATGAAAGCTTTGGAATTAGAAGATTGGTATCAGTGTAACAATTTATTGACGATATTTAATGTTTCATTTGTCCTGCTTCATAAAAATATATTTTTCAAGTTTAATGTAACTGAGGATTTTATAGTTAGAGCTTAATAATAAAATGTGTCTCCAAACACAATGAAAATTGGATTTATATAGAAAGAGTGTATATAGATTCAAGAATCCACAGTTCATTGCTACATTCTAGATGGGTAACATAATACATATAAATACTGTAAGTGGAGAGAAAAAATAAATGAGTAAGCCTGAGTCTTAGCATCAAGAAGTTAAGTAGTTATGGCATCCTGAGGAAGTTTTGAGATATAATGCCAATTGAGACACAGCATTTCAGTCATAGTTCTACCAAGAAACAGAAAGTTCATCCAGGATAATTGGGGGAGACATTTATAAGGTTACTTTTTATGAAGGTTTTATAATGTTTAGGAATAGCAAAAGGAATAAGGTAATATTCCTGAGTTAGCAACTGGAAACCATTAGATTTCTGAAAACCAAAGGATCAAGTTGAGGGAGCAATTGTACAAATCTGCCAAAGAAAAATGATTAGAATGGAGAACAGTCCAACATGGCCAAAAAATAGCAATGTGCTATTAAGGAATCCAGAAAAAAAAAAACATATATCCAAGGTTCATGCTTCTCCAGCCCTCAGTTTTGCTGATGACTTCCTTCTGACTGTACACAACCAGACTGTGAAGTCAAGAGAAGTCACTGAGGAAATCTATACGTGTTTGCTTCCTGGAGCATAGCAAAGTGCAGAGAAGGGTAAAGTATGTCACTAGATAGGCAAATTAAAGATATCCAAGTCAGAATACTCCTTTTTCCCCATAGGCATCTGCTCACCTCTCTTATCTGGTTTAAAAATTTGCATCCTCAACACATATAACCTGTTATTTCCTTCTCACCAGATCTGAATAGCATATGCCCAAGGAGGAAAGGACAAGAAAGATGTTCTGTGGGATATCAAGATAATTAAAGAACAAGCTGATTAATTATGTCAGAGAACAAGAGAGTTGCCCTTGCTTTCAGGCAAGTCATTGAAGTTCAAATACAGTTGACCCTACCAGGTAGAGGGGAGGCAAACATCAGTTTATTATACTGTGCTGGGACAGTGATAGTGATTTCCATTTGGTTACTGTCTTAATTGGCCAGGGTTGTATGACAAATATCACATTCTGATTGACTTAACAAGAGGAATTTATTGTCTTATGGTTACAGAGGCTTGGAAGTCTAAAAATCAAAGCATTGGAAAGGTTATACTTTCTCCTGAATTTTATAGTGTTCTGATGCTGTCTTGCCATGATCCTTGGGGTTCTTCTGCCTTCTGTTACATGGTGATTTCTTTCTCCTTGGATCTACTCTTCTGGTTTCCACTGACTTCTGGCTCCTTCTTAGGGCTTTCTCTGACTTCTGGATTCTTGTTCTGGTTTATGTTTTCAATTGCCTGACTGAGGCTGAGTTTCTTCTTTTTATAAATCCTCCAGTAATGCAGATTAGGACCCACCCAGATTCAATGTGGCCAAACTTGAACTAATAATAACATTTTCATAATGCCTTATTTACAAATGGGTCCACACCCACAGGAACATGGATTGAGATTAAGGATCTGTCTTTTTAGCAGTATAGCACAGTTACATGTAAAAGACACTATAGAGTTTTTGCCAGTTATTAAGTATGTCTATTCTCACTATATATTTCAGAATGGAAAAACAAACATGGAATAAATCTGTGGTCCCATTGACTCACTGCAAGAAAGAATCAAACCATGATTCCTTCTACAATCAAAAGCTCCCACTCTACACAGACTATGGTCAATTGCAAAAGTCCAGAGATTGGAGTTAATTCAGAGCTAGCACAAATAGTCTAAAATGTTTGAGTACTTTCCTTATTTTTTGTTTCTTGAGCAACTGGTATCCTGTTCAATGATTTAAGTTCCCTTGGCAGAAATTTTGGGGAAGATACATGGGTGGTAGACAGGGTAATTCCACTAAGTCCTTCAAAAGACCAAGATTTCCCCTCAGTTGAGGACTCATGAGCTATGACCTGGCAAATGTCTGGCACATGAACTACCTTTTTTGGCTACAACCATAGAATTTTTCTACCAATATATATCATGTAGCCACTTAGCAGGCTGTCAATCTATATTATCCCTCAGGACCCCATGTTTAATTAAACATCAATACAGATCCCTGTAGATTAAAACATTTTAATAACCACTGTCTTGAGATATTTGTATCTACCTTGCTTCTGAATGTCAAGCACCATCAACCTACTTCTAGCAATCTTAGATTCTAATATTCACATTGAGATTTTGGGAACTTGAAGCTATGATAGCATCTTTTGCTATAATCTCCAACCAAGAGGTGATGGCTCCACATAGGCTTTCAAAAGAGCTTCTGCTCTTTTTAGCTATGAATTTCTCAATGTTTATTAAAGGAGATGGCCTTTAGACCCTGACAGAGGGTATGGTTAAAAGCTACTTGATCAGGTTACATATAATCTTTCCATTCTAATATTTCTGACCAAATGAGTCTTCTGAACCCTTCTTATACATAGCCCCAAGAAAGATCTGATATTTCAAACCCATAGCTAATTGCCAGCTCTCCCTGTTAAGTACAAGTATCAGTGATCCAAAGTAGCTATGCTGGTTTGATTCTGGTATGAACCCAGAAAAGCCTATGTTCTTTTAATCCAGTCTTGCAGGGAAGATCTATCGTGAGTGGGACCTTTTGATGGTTGTTTTCATGGAGTTGTGACCCTGCCCATTCAAGGTGGGTCTTAATCCCCTTGCTAGAATCCTCTGTGATAGGATAAAAGGTGGATACATTTTGGAGAGAGCTTAGAGAGGCTAAGACAGAAGCCCAGAGACATTTTGGAGAAAGCCAGGGAAACAAGAAGCTAAACTGGGAGACAAGGACCAGCAGGCTCTACCCATGTGCCTTCCCATATGACAGAGGAACCCCAGATGCCATTGGCCTTTCTTCAGAGAAGTTATCATCCTGTTGATGCTTTAAATTGGGATATTGTCATGGCCTTAGAACTGTACTTTTGGGAACTAATAGACCCCCATTGTAAAAGTCAATCTATTTCTGGTATATTGCATTCTGTCAGCTTTAGCAAACTGAAACAGTAGGTGACTATTAACATTCTTCTCAGTTGCTGTAGACAAAATACTATATTCCAAGTTATAAGTAAGTATACCTTGTAAATATATTGGACTGCATCAGTCTTTTTTTCTTCATTCTCCTTTGTGTTGACAACATTAGAATCCACTCCCATACATGCTTCCCAGACATCTGCCAATTGAGGTTGGTGGGATTCTTTAACTTTCTACATATAGACTATCTCTTCCAAGAGCATAATTTGTTCTCCTCATTTGATATACGTTGGGATAACTTCTATGGTCCTAAAGGTATTTAGTGGATATAGAAAGGGGGTATTTAGTACATTCAAAATTGGTGCTTTTTTGGAATGTTTAATAAAGCAAATCCTTTCACAGTTTAAAGAATACAGAATTTTATAGTTTGATAAGCAAACAAGGTATAATACAGAATTTTTGGGCAAGTAATATGCATGTACATTTTAATAACAGCCTTCTAGAAACAAAGAAACAGAAATTTATGCCAATTTCCGTGATGTATATACTCTTAACATAGCCAATTGCAAGCTCCCAACATGCCCTCAGTGAAGGCAGACTTGGGAAGTGATGCACACAAAGGTGTCTCATGAGTTGGTAAGAGCCATCTCCAGCTCCAGCACACTACTGTCTGGGGCTAGCAACAGCAGGAGGGTATTAGCACCCTTGGGCCAGCAAAGGCAAAGGGAGTGAAAAGTCACTCAGAATTAGAGAGGGTAATTGAATAAGGAAGATAGTCTGACTTAAATGATGCAATCAACTCATGGAATTTTGCAGAGAAGAGTGCCAAAGGGTAAATAACTTGTGACTTTCTCCTCCCACCATCAATCTCCTGTTACTGCCACCTACTGACCGAACCTAACTGGAAACTCAAGGTCAAAGAAGCCAGTGATGTAGTCTACAGAGGCCCACTTACCACAGAGCAGGAGGAAAAAGTATGTTGTTGTTTGTGCAATGATTTTGCATTACCTACTTCACAGTTGGTTGTTGAGTACTAAATATATTTTTGCTAAAGCATTTTTAAGTGTATTAACCTATATAAATACATGTGCTACAATTGACTAAAATAATAACTTACCATATTTTTGGTTACCCAAAACCAGCAGAAGAGTTATCTAGCAATGACTGAAATTTCAAGTACTTAATCTTGGTACAGGATTTTGAATGGTGGTATACCAGTGATAAATTTTGAAACAATGGGAAGAAAGATTATAAAAAAATATGATTGTCCATAAGAATAATCACACCAATCAGTTTTGTATTGCTTTCCATATCTTTGGCTTTGCACTTTCATTATAATGAGGACATGCTGACTTCATATTTGTCTGTAGCAGATATGTTTATTTTCCTGCATGAATCATATGTTTCAGCAAGATGCATCAATTTGTCTCTCAAACACAGCATGCAAATTTCTGTATTTTTTCCCATTCTTCCCATTGGTCCTTATTTCATTCTTTCTAGGTGTAGTTGAAATGTAATCTACTCCATGAAACTTCTGAACACACCAAGGGCTCTCCTTCCTTTCTCTGTATTTCTTTTAAAACAAACAAATAAAGAAGCACATGGTTTATTTGTTACATGTGTCCTACTGCCTAGTAATTCACTTGGAAGAAAAAGGGCTTTTAAGTTAGAAATACCAGGTAGGGTTTAAGTCACTGATGTAGGTTCTTACTTATTTAGCAATCATGGGTAAATCACAAATGTGAGCTCTAGTTTCAACATCTGTAAAATGGGGTGTAAAACCAAATTTGCAAACAGTTTAAACTCTTTTTTTCAGTGGTAGATAGATGTTAAGTATTGCAAATACTTTTAAAATGAAGTGTCTACAGTTGATGGGAAGCATGGATAAAACAAATTGCCCCTCACTCCTCTCTGAAATTTAAGGGCAAAGAGAAGGTAAATGATTTTCACAAGGTCACATTTCTGGTAATGAACAGAGCCTCAAAACCAATTCCAGGACTTCACATCTTGGGCCTTTAAGGCAGTTGCTTACTAAGGGAAGGAGATGACTTAGTAATGATGAAAAAACTCGGTACTGCCCTGCATCTTTGTCAGCACACCAGGTGTCTAGACCAGGCAACACCTGTTATGGTTTCAATTCCCAATGACAATAGAATTACCGCTCTGGCCTCCTCTGTGCTTATGGGTCTAGAAGTAGTGCTAAAATTGTTTTCTTTCTGAATTCACAAATAAAAGTCTATCGATGACATCTGTAACACCTAATATCAGTTAAAATACTGTGGGTGAACAAAAACAAGACAGGATGTGGAAAAGATATTTCATAAGTGAACAAAAATGGTAGTTTAAAATAAAGAAGGTGAAAAGAATGACTGAGAAAATAATACAATTCCTGAATTCATGCAAAAATCAAGAAAGCCATACAAAGGATGAAGTAAATTGAATTGGAGTGTTTGAAGGAAGCTAGAAAGACATAAAGACTGTGTAAACAAGCAATAAGATAATAAAGAGCAATATACACATCATATATGGGAAATTTTGGTAAATTGATATTAATAATGAGTTATTTCTTTTGATCAAATGTATAATGCATTACCCTTTACTGAATAAACACTTCATCTAATTGCCATTCAAAATATAAAATCATTTCAGTGAAGTGTAACTACTTGGCAGGCCTACACCCACTCAACAATAAATTCAATTAAAGCACAGAAATCAGCCGCCTTGGAATTTTTAAAAAAAAGCAAAACAAGAATTGTTTCTCTTTGAATACAATAACTCTTTGAATACAATAACTCTCTTGAAAATTTTTTTTCTAATATCAAAAATACACATTGTAAAATTTCCTATTTTATCTATTTGAAAAATATTTACAGATATATTTGATATGTAGAAATATGTGTTATTAAAGAAATATGAACTCATTTTATTCTGGCTTATCTTGTTATCTAACTACTAGTCACTTGCCCATAAAGGAAGTACAGCCAGAAAATCACTAATAAAAGCATGTTTATATTATATACTTTCCTTTATGTATGTGTTTGAAGCAAAGTCTTAAGGTACATATATCATTAAATTTGGTCATGGAACTTAATTTCATAATCTTGGGGAAATTTATTAGATTATATTTTTAAAACTATGCTTTTTCATATTTTGATTTTTATATTAACTCCTTCACTTTCTCTTTCTCTCATTCTTTAATTTAAACATATTTATGTGCATTTACTATTTGCAGGTTTTTCTATATTAATTATGCTCATACATTTATTATTTAATAAATAATTCTCTTAGTATAGATAAATGGATGAAACTATAGATATCCTCTTCTGTTAGCCTCTATTTGATTGATGTTTTCCTACTGTGAGATTCATCTGATGCTTCATTTCCCTTATGAATTATTCCACACAACCCCAAACAATCTTTATCTGCTCACCCTCTTCCTCTCTGTAGCAATAATTCCTCTGTTTATTTCTCTTGGGGTAAACTTGCATTTTATTTGTCTTTATATGCATATTAATGAGTGAGTTAATGCAATATATGTTTATTAAGAAGTGATTGAAAGAGTTTTATTTATGATCAAATATGGAAAGCATAGTGATCACAGGAAACAATGTTTGAGATAAGTTGAACTATGGTAACTAGGAAAAGGAGTTAGGTGTACAAGGGAGAATTATTTTCCTTGAGAGTTCATAGGGATTACTATTATGGTTTTAAGCATATCAGATTGACTGTAGTGCTTTGAAGTTCTATACCACAGAAAACATGTTCTTAAATCTGATCCACATCTATGGGTGGGATCTCATTGTAAATAGGACCTTTTGATGAGTTTACTTCAGTTTAGGTACGACCCACCTCAGTCAGGATGGGTCTTAATCCTACTACTGGAGACCTTTATAAATGGAATGAAATTTAGACATAAACAGAGAAAGCAGTCAGAAATCAATGGAACCTGGAAGAGAAGGGAAAGGCCCAGAGATGTTGCCATGTGCATTGACATGTTACAAGCCAAGAGCCAAGGATCACCAGCAGCCAGCCCCAGAACACTACAGTCTTTAGGAAGAAAGCATCACCTTGATAACACCATCATATGGACTTTCCCTTAACCTCAAAACCATAAGCAAATAAATTCCTATTTTTTGAGCAGAACCATAGCATGATATTTGCTGGAGTAGCCTGGGATACTAAGACACTGACTTTTTGAAACCTACTTTTCAGTGCTTTAAGTTATCCCTAAATGAAAAAAAAAAAAAAAAAAAAAGTGTCCTGTTATTGGGAATTGAACCATGCTCTCCACAAAAGACATGTTCAAGTCCCAATCCCTAGCCCTATGGGTGTGAACCCATTTGTATATAGAATATTGGAAAATGCTATTATTAGTTAAGATGTGTCCACACTTATAAATGTTTCTTTAGGAATCAGTTCTAATGCCATAATCATATTTTTATCTACTTAATTCCTGGACATTCTATAGCATTCATTAATGACTTTGCATATGATTTACAGTGTCCTAATTTTATCTCATACCCTGTCAATGTTTTCTGTGAATTCAACATCAATTTAAATGCTACATCCCTAGTGAACACAGTGGTCCCAAGTGATAGCTTATTCACCCATTATGACCCTTTCATCCACTTCTGCCTTCCATTCCCATAGCCTTGTCATCCCAAACTGCTTCATATCTAAAACCACAAACTGTCTTCAGGCGGCATTCTTTTCAGACAGCACTGTTTGACACTTTTTACCACAACCTGTTACAAATCTTGGGCATGTTCTTTCCTGCCTCCTTTCCTCCAGAAGTTTTAGTTTTCTTATTTTGGATTAACAATCTGCATATTCTAACTGGTTGCTTTTATCTTAATTCTTTTCTTTATATTCTCCTTGAATTTAATGGGTTGAAAATATATAATTAGAATCAAGAAATATATCTGTGAACAAGACGCATTTTCCTCCTTCTAAAAGCTTCCAAATTTGTTTGATCTGCTAATTTCCACACATTCTGGGGCCGTGTAGCTGTGAATCTTCATTTGGGAGATTATGGAAAGAAAGGCGGCTTCCTGTGCCTCTCAACTCAAAAGCCCTTTGCTATATCCCCAACTCACCCTCAAATGCTGTTCTGGTTTGCTACTGCTGCCATTATGCAAAATACCAGAAATGCACTGGCTTTTATAAAGGGGGTTTATCTGGTTACAAATTTGCAATCCTAAGGCCATAATGGTGTCCAAACTAAGGCATCAACAAGATGATACCTTCGCTGAAGAGTGGCTAATGGTATCTGGAAAACCTCTGTCAGCTAGGAAAGCACATAGCTGGTGTCTGTGTTCTTCTGCTCCTGGGTTGCATTTCAAAATGGCTTTCTCCAGAATGTCTCTAGGCTCCATCTCTTAGCTTAGCATCTCTGAATGTCCTTCTTTTTGCATCTCCAAGCAACTCCAGGCATTAGCAATCCTCTGGGTCTCCTGCAGTGCCAGTTTGAATGTATTGTGTCCCCGAAACACCATTATCTTTGATGTAATCTTGTGTGGGCAGAAGTTATCAGTTTTGATTAGACTTCCTTGAGTGTTTCTTTGGAGATGTGCCCCACCCAGCTGTGGGTGATGACTAATTGGATATTTCCATGGAGGCATGGCCCCACCCATTTAGGGTGGGCCTTGATCAATGGAGCCATATAAATGAGCTGACAGGCAGAGGGAACGCAGTGCAGCTGTGAGTGTCATTTTGAAGAGGAGCTACAGCCAAGAAGGACACTTTGAAGAAAGCACAGGAGCTGCAGATGAGAGACAGTTTGAAAATGGCCGTTGAAAGCAGACTCTTGCTCCGGAGAAGCTGAGAGAGGACAAATTCCCTAAGTGCAACTAAGAGTGACATTTTTGAGGCACTGCAGCCTAGAGAGGAATGTCCTGGGAGAAAGCCATTAAGAAACCAGAAGTTTGGAGCAGATGCCAGCCACGAGCCTTCCCAGCTAACAGAAGTCTTCCGGACACCGTTGGCCATCCTCCAGTGAAGGTACCCGATTGCTGATGTGTTACTTTGGATATTTTATGGCCTTAAGACTGTAACTTTGTAACCAAATAAACCCCCTTTTATAAAAGCCAATCCATTTCTGGTGTTTTGCACCCCGGCAGCATTAGCAAACTAGAACACCTGCCTTAGCATACCCTGGGGCAGTTTCATTTCTCTGCGCTCTGTGTGAGCTCCCTTTAAAGGATTCCAGTAAACTATTTAAGACCTACCCTGAATTGGTGGTATCAAATCTCCATGGAAACATTCAATCAAGAGGTCACGCACTAATCAAAAAGATTAATAGCCCCACCCCCACAAGGTTGCATTAAACAATATGGATTTTTCTGGGGGACATAAAGTACGCAAACCAGCACAACTGCCTTTCTAGCTTCCAGCATGTAGAGTGATAGAGACTGGCAGTAGAAGGAGCTGGCACTGGGGCCAGGACACTCTCTCTGAAGGGGAGACAACTTAAGAAGTCTTAGAAAAACCCTCCTGAAATACAGTGCTTGGTTGCTGGTGGAAGTTCTTGGAAGGGTGTACTTTAACCTACCCATTTCAAATTCTTTTGCCTACTTGCCCTAATTTTAAACTATTTAGAAACCACAAGTTCATATGATAGCTTCAAATATAGTCAATCCGAAAGGCTTCATTCTAACCTCCATCTTTTCCAGACTTTTAACTCTTTTCTCCAACAGTGGAAAACTCAGATCCCATTGTATATAGTACATTTACTTATTCACTCTATCCTCAAATATATATAAAATAATTTGGATATTAAAGCCCATAATTCTTACCATATGTGTGTGTGTGTATATATAAACTTGTGAATATATATTTTCATAAAATTAGAGGTAAATATTCAGGATGAATATTTGGAAATGGGATTGCTGGGTTGAAAGGTAAATACATGCTCTGGTAGTTAGATTGCAAATCAATTGGCTGTTTATATTGAGATCTGTTTCTGAACTATTTATTCTGTTCCACTGACCTATATGTCTAACTTTATTCCAATACCACAGTCTTAATTACTCTAGAATTATAATAAGTATTAAAATCAAGAAGAATAAGCCATCCATCTATGTTCACCTTTTTTAGATGTTTTTGATTCTGGAGAATTTTTTATGAAGGAATTGTCCCTCAGGGCAGGCAGCTAAATAAACTTGTAGGATTACACATTAGCTGTATATTAGCCTCCTATAAGCTGAAGGGCTTCAGAATGAGGCAATAATAGTAGTTTACTTTTGTGCAGGGGTTATGAATATAAATGCCTACTGATCTTAATATGGTAACATAAATATATGAATCTGACTGGGATTAAGACAGTAAGAACAGGTGAATCTGCTATAAACTGTATAGTGCATGTCCAGTTTCAGAAAACAAAACACCACCTGAGTTCATTTGGCCAGCTGAATGGCCTTTTTGAAGCCCTGCTTGAATCCATAGCTTCTTCAGGAGATACCCAGTAGCACATAAGATGACTAGTTTAATAAGATTTCAAATATAGAAAGTTGTAAAATAATCAAGGGTTCTCTAAAAATTCAGTTGCGTGAAAACGGAATTACTAGATTGAGAAATCCAGATATGATTCCAATCTCCAGAGAACATTATTATAATATAGATGAACATTATATAAAGAATATTTTTACATATTAACCTATTTGATAGCAAACAATGTCCTCATTTGTAGCTTCTAACTGCCTTGGAAGGGCTGTGAACTAGGGCTTTCCAGTAGCAAAAAGCAACACAATGGACTTAGTTTTTGGTCTTTATTTTTACAATGGTAAAATGTAACTTTAATGAAGGTTCTAATTTTACAAGTTGTCTAATCTAGTTACTGTTTCTCTAAATTAAAATATAAATCCAGCTATTTCTAAGTAACTATTTAGAATTTTTATTGAGTTAAAAATGTCAATTATTTATTCTATATATAAAATTTGCTTTAAGTTTAAAATGAATTTTGTACTATATCCTTGAAATATTTCCTAAGATTGACATGTGGTGTGTTTTTTCCCCTTCCTAAAATGCCTTTGTCATTTGCACTTAGATAGGAATGGTGTTCACTTTTCCTGTTGTTTATTTTCCTAGTGTTTTTATGTTCATTTATATTCATGTATTCATTTTTGAATTCTTAGTTGTTACTGATTCCTTAGACTATTGCTTCCATCAACTGTCACATGTGCTTTTTAACTAAAAAATTTTCCATGTTGACATTGTTTGTATTGGGATATTTCAGTAATATTTTAATTTATTTCCATGTATCAACAGCCAATAGCCTGTTACTCTAGAATGAAAATAAGATCCAATAAAATCAACAGAGTTCTACTATGAACAAGATATGGGCAAATCTCTGCCCAGTAGAGGTTACTAGGCAAGGCTTTTCTTCTACTAGCTTTGTTAGCTATATATGGAAAAGTTATGACAAACTATATTATAATACAAATAAAAATAGTTGTCAAAATAAAGATACATGGAAACCCCCAAAAGGTTTCACCAGCTTGTTTTCCACCAGCCCATTATTAGAGTGTATGTTTCTCCACAAGGCTGCCCAAAAGCATTGCATACTTTTTAATGTTCTCAAATCTGATATATGATAAGTTACAAGTGATATCTCAGTGTAGTTTTACTTTATATTTCTATAATTATGAATGCGATTGAGCATCTTGTCATCTTTTTGCATGTTTAAGTATGTTTATATCTGTTACTATCTTTTGTCCAATTATCTAATAGGTTTTTGGCTCCACTATTAGTCTGAGTTCTCCAAAGAAACAGAAAGAGTAGAGTAAGTATCTATCTATCTATCTATCTATCTATCTATCTATCTAATAATCTAAATAGATTAATAATCATTAATCTATATAGACAGATATGGAATATATATCAAAGAATTTGCTTATGTGAGTGTGGGACAGGCAAGTCCAAAATCTATAGGTCAGCCCAGAAAGCTAAAAATTCTTGGGCAGGAGCTGATGCTGCAGTCTTATGACAGAATTTCTTCTTCAGGTAATCTTCAGTTTTGCTCTTAATGTCTTTCAAATGATTGGATGAAGCCATCCCACATTTTCATGGATAATCTCTTTTACTTGAAGTCATCTAATTGTAGATGTTTACAAATCTACAAAATACCTTCACAGCAACACCTAGACTATGTTTGATTAAAAAGTTGAGTATTATAGCCTTGTCAAGTTGACAATCAAAACCCTCCAATTTTAGTAGTACTTTATATATAATTGCTATTATATATTAAATCATTTTCTGGAATTAACTGTCTTTTTATGTTATTTAGCCTTTTCTTTTCTGCCAGAGTGTTCTGGTTTTGATGATATCAGAATATTAAAATGAAGGTTTCTTTTAGTTGCCTAAAAATATAACCAGTAATTTTACACTAATTATTCTAATGGCAAGTTATAGAAATAGGGTAACCTGAAATTCTAGGTGTGGTGGTTTGAAGCTCTTTTGTATCCCAGAAAAGGCCATGTTCTTTTAATCCATTCCTGTAGGTGAAAACCTGGTGTAGCTGGGACCTTTTGGTTAGATTATTTCAGTTGAGATGTGAACCACCCCATTCAAAGTGTGTCTTAATCCCCTTACTGGAATCCTTTATAGGAGGTTAAAAGACACACAGAAACAGCCCAGAGACTTCAGAGAAGCTAAGAGATGAAATTAAGAGATGCTCATGGAAAAAAGCCCTGGAGAAGCTAGGAGAGGACCCGCAGAAGCTCAGAAAGGAAGCCACTGGACCCAGAAGTTGAAAACAATGAAACCAGGGAGTGAAGAACCATCAGACACTGGCCAGGTGCCTTCCCATGTGACAGAGGTGTCCCAGATGCCAGCAGCCTTTCTTCAGAGTTCAGGTATCATCCTGTTGATGCCTTGAGTTGGACCATTTTCAAGACATAAGTACTGTAAATTGTAAGTTAATAAATCCATAATGTAAAAGCCAACCTGTTTCTGGTATACAGCACTCAGCAGCTTTACCAAACTGAAACACTAGGATACATGAGATTATATTTAAGTGTCATTTATTCAAGATCATTTGTTGAATGCCTGTTATGAGTCAAGAAATATGTTAAATGTTGTCTACTAGGTAATGAACAATTTGTTAAAGTTAAATGCAGCAGTCAAACATAACTCATAAAAATACAGGATCATTAATATAAATATCAAAAAGGTAATGAACAAATTCTGAGAGAATAAAAGAAGAATCTAATTTTGATTAATCCATGTTATGAAGATTTGACAGAAGTGAACTTAAGGCTTTAACAAAGTAGTGAGTATGACACAGCTAAGATGAGCGCTAAAGGAGAAACATTCCAATGTGAGGAATATACATGGCTAGAAGTCTGTGAACAGGAAGGCAGACCATGTGTAAAGGTCTAAAACAAGGCATTATGGTTAGTATATAGTGTAAAAGAGACAAAAATGACAAAGGTATCTTGCAAAGGGAAGTGGTGAACAGATCATCTAGGCTTTGCAAACCATGCAGAAGTTTGTTGGATGTTTCTGAAGAAGAATGGGAAGCTACTGAAGAATATTAAGCCTTGAAATAACATGAATTCAATTATTTCATTTTATTTTGTAAACCAGAGTGTTGGCTGTGGATACGAGGGGAGTAAAAATGTTTGAAATTGATTTTGAAGTTAGAATTGGTGGGATGTACTGGTGGAAGTGTATTATCAGGGGTATCAAAGAGGATCATGACTGAGATCTCTCAGGTGAATTATACCTATATGGAGGAATCCCTTGCTGATTTGCACAAATTTGAGGAGTGCATCTAGATTTCGGTTAAACCCTTAAATTTTGAAATGAGTATACAGTATTAAGGTGATAATACCAGGGAAATGGATAAATGACTCTGAAGACGGGTAAAAAGTTCTGAGTTAATGAATAAGAGAACTAGTCATGGGTACATACAGTTCATTTCAGTACAAAGAAAAGGACACAAGACAGATAAATTGAATACTTAGGGTTGGAAGAGGAGAAGCCAGCAACGAGATACAGAAAAAGAAAGGAACAAAAGCATTTATGTATTTGCAGAGAGCAAAGTAAATGGAAGAAACTCCAAACTAAGCTGAATAAGCAAGGAATTTTAGATAGAAGGATGCTAATAGAAAGTAAGAAGGGAAATTTTTTTTTTGAAATATTGATAAATTTGAAGAATTGTTTCAGTGGCAGTACTTGAGAAAGTGAGCTGTAAGTTGAGGAGTTTGTTGGTAGAGTATGTGATGCTTGAATTAGTGATTGAAGAGGTGGAACAATTTCTGGATTGTACCAGAAATGGTCAAAGATAAATGGAAGGAAAAGTCACTGGCATGAAGAAAAATAGAAGCAAAACTCAGATGTTGAATGTGTCATCCACAGAAATATGAAGTCCCTGGAAAGACAACAAGGAGAACTCTGATCCAATTCTGAAGGTGTCAATAAATCAGGGAGTATGACCATAAGGAGCACAGTTGATTATGAGAAAGAGGAAAATAGGGCAGAGCCTCCACAGAAGAGAAAGAGGCAAACAAAGACTGAGCTGGAGATAGAAGAAAGACAGAGAGAGACACAGAGAGTGAGGGAGAGGAGAGAGAAAAGGAGAAGAAGGAGGATTAGGGAAAGGTAGAGAAAGTGGTAAGGAAGGGACGGGAAGGAAAGAAAAGAGAAGGAAAGGAAATAAAAGAAAAAGGAGGGATGGAGGAAGGAAGGAAGGAGAGAAAAGAAAGGAGAAGTGAAATGAAATGAGAAGAGGATTCTCTGAATCAATATTGTTCAATGTCTTTATCCTTCTTATCTTTCTGATAAAATACTTGATACTGCATTGTGTATTAAACAGATTATTGGGTTTTATAAATAAGCCAGAAAGAGATGACAGTGGCTATAAAGATAAATGCATAAATCAAAACCATAGAGAAAGGAAATATTGTAAAAATTAGTAGATTCCTTGGAATCAGATTCAAAGTGTTTATCTATGCAATTGCAAGAACTATCAAAGTGGGCATGTAATATAAAATTATGGTCACTCATGGTGGTATGTTGAACTATATACCTCAGCAAACATATGTTCCTAATCTTAATCCATGTCCCTGTGGGTGTGAACCCCTTGAAATAAGACATTTTGAAGGTGTAATTTTAAATTAATTTGTGGTACATAGAACTAGACTGGGTCTTGATTCGGATTATCAGAATCCTTATAAAGAGAAGGCTACACTGAGAAGACAGAAGTCATCAGGAACTTAGAAGAGCAATAAGAGGACAATACCATGTATTAGGAAAGCCAAGGAACTCCAAGAATTACTGGCAAGCCAGCACCAGAATGCCATAGTCTTCAGGGAGAAAGCAAGCTTTATCTAGATTTTGGACTTCTTGCCTTAAAACCATGAGTAAATAAATCGCTGCTATTTAAAGCAACCCATTATGTGGTATTTGTGATAGCAACTGAACTAAGACACATATTAATTAGGAATGTAACAAAACAGGCCAAGTAACTCAAGGATTGTGAAAA
Source organism: Choloepus didactylus (assembly GCF_015220235.1). Lineage (NCBI taxonomy): Eukaryota > Metazoa > Chordata > Mammalia > Pilosa > Megalonychidae > Choloepus > Choloepus didactylus. The sequence goes on along the minus strand of NC_051317.1, from coordinate 50,958,640 downwards.
AATAGTCAATATTGTAACACTAATTATAATGAGTATTAGAAATGTGAAAGAGGACATGTGCCTTATGACATAAATGGATGCAAAATTGAAGAAATATTTAACCTCCAGAAATTATTATAAAAGATCATCTCCAAATCTATAAAACCCAACAATTCTAAAAAAAAAAAAATGAATGTATTCAAAAATGCTTTGAAATACTCTTATGACACTCCAGAAGCTATTTCGTTGTAAGGCAAATCCATCTCGAATTGCAGCCAAGTCTTGTTATACCAAAGGACCTTGTAAATCTTATAAGGCTGCCCAAATATGTAGACCTTGAGGATATAGTTTTATAGATGTGATCATATAATTTTAAACAATGGTCCAGGAGGCAAATGCTAATGTTCAGAAACTACAATAAATAGATCGATCGATCGATCGATCGATAGATAGATAGATAGACAGAGCCATTTGAAATGGCAAACACTTACTTAAAGTGTGTCAACAATATTCTTGAGTTGGATGGGGGCTGGTACTCTGGAAGAATCAGGGAATAAGGAAGTCTTAGGAAATGAAAATAAATGTGAAGTGTTAATATTTACCAATGTTTAACTTACCTTCAATTTAAGATTTAATAAAGTACATTGTGGGGAGAGTGGCTACTTATATGTTGGCTATCTATGGATGTATTTCTTTTTGTATTTCTTCTATGTTATTATACATAAAGAAATTGAATCAACTGCAACCACATAGGTTAAATAGTGGACATAAAAGTGAAATTCGGCCCTTGGACCTCCAGTGCAATCTTCTTTCTGTTGCACTATTTTAAATTACCTGTTCCATTTCTGAAACTGGCTTAGGAAGTGATACCCAGATATGGTACCACATTCATTCCCAGCCCCCAATCAATCAGGTACCTTCCAATGTCAGTTTTGTCATGGAAAATGTCACAGAGGCATTTTAAACAGGTTTGGAAATGATAGCAATTTCCAATGAGTGGTCAGACCCATAAATTAACATGAGGCTATATTCTGCCACAGACCTTGAAGTGCTAATGCAGAGATACGTTCATAAGAAAAGACACTGATGTCAGAGTTCATATAGCCAAAGCAAAGGAAATTTTAAGCAGAAAATAAATCTGAGAATAGTCAATCATTAGGTTACATTTTATGTAGGTTTATCAACTTCCTATATCCTGCTCTCTTTAGCAGATTCCTAAGAGATTTTAAAAGAAAAAGCTGCAAATAGTCCATTTATATCTCCTGACAAGCAGTCCTCCCATTTCATAGTCTATTTTTCCATCCTGAGAAAATGGATCAGACAATTTGGAAAAAATATCTGCAGGCCCCTTTCCTCCTTTTCTTTGAGTCAAAAACCTGGAGCAAACCAAGGTCTCATTCCTTTACATCTATTATAATGCCATCCCCCAAGGGAATAAAATAGCAAGGAAGGTCTACAGCACTTCATCACTGCTACTTTTATAATCTGCTGACTTTTCTTACAAAATCTAAGTACTTCAAATCTGTGACCATTGCTCACAAATTAGTAAATTCCAAAAGAAACAAGATGTCCACCTTGGCACCAGGTTGCTTCTCCACATCATCCTTCTTCTGGTGGATTCTAATCTGTCACCACTGTTGTTTCTTCAGGACCTCCTTTCATTTGTCCACCTTTATGTGTGTGTGTATGTGTGTTTGTATTTAACACTTTGACTGACTTCTTTCTAGGAGACTATGATAAACTTGTACTATGATAAACTTGTATAGCAAATGCCCTATAGCATCTATGTTTACAAATCACAACACAGACACAGTATTTATGTTAACGAAATTGGTTAACTTTGTTATATTTCACTTGGAAATATAGCATAGCACAAAAGCCTTATGGTAAGCTTCTAATGTGTTTTAACTATTCTTAGGAGCCCAAGTCTTACTATAATAATTTATTTATAGGTTATATGTGCAAATACTGCAACAATTTATATTGTAATTGGAATTTAAATTTTCTTCTCACACATCTGTGTGCAAAACCATTCTTCAGGATATTCTTTTAACTAAATTAGTTTATAGAACATAGTGTATCTTTTGGTTATCAGTGTGAAAATAAATGCTTTTCTATGGTAGAATATAGCCGAAAGTCCTCTTCTGTTAATTTTGTAGCCCTTTTTAACCAGTTATATATACACAGAGTGACCATTTTTTGATTCCTATTAAGAACCATGTGTGGCATCTGAAGCTATATGCTTCATCTATGTTTGTCTTAAACCGTACAAACAACTTGGTAGTGGGAGATGATTATTCCACTTTACATGTGAGGAAACGAGTCTCAGAAATGTTCAGGCACTTTCCCAAGGGAGTATAATTAACCTCTGTCTAAGTTAGAATTTGAACTAGTTTTCTGATTCCAAATCTAAACCTTTCCTTGGCTTTTAAAAATTTTTATAGAGACATATTTTTAAACCTTTAAATATATTTATTTGATTGAAAATGTACAAAAAGAAAGAATAAAATTTTTAATTCTCTAAAAGCTTTAATGGTATCATCCTCCAGGTAAAGAATATAACAGCAGCCTTAGGCAGGTATGCTTGTAGCACCTGCCTCTCCTTAAAAAGCAATGTAATGAAACCTGAAAGGAGAAGGCAGGAAAGATAAGCTCCCAAGTCTTAGAAATGGACTACTGAAAGGATAACTTGAGTGGAAGAATCTAGGACGATCTGAAGAATGAATATAAATGCATATTGAATGGTAAAATATGTAAATGTGGTATGGGAAGAAGTTTAATTAATAAGCAATTTTAGGTAAATATAAACAATATACAGCTAGAAGCTTTGGAAATGGCTTGGGCTATTTGTTGATGGAAGAATGAAAATGATATACAGTTCAAGGAGGACTGAATAACACTGTAGGTTATAAACATGGTGAATTATTTAAAATTGGAGGTTTTGTATAATTTTCTAAGTGAGCCATGAATGGAAAAAAAAATTTATGATCACCTAAATAAGTATTTTATTACACAGAAATAACAAATCCATTCATCTAATAGGCCGGTGGTTTGCAAAATTAAATGTGTATCAAAATTATTGGGAGGACTTGTTAAAACAGGCTTCTGGGCCCCAACCCCAGAGTTTAGGATTTACTGGGTTTGAGGTGGGCCTGAGAATTTGTATTTTTATCTGGTAATACTGGTGCTACTGGTCTCAAGAGGACACTGCAAGAACCACTGACATAGAATTTGTTATGTATTTGTTTATATTTAAAATCCATGATTGGTCTTATCTCTAGGCCTCCACTAATATAATATCAGTATTAGAACAAAGACCGAGTCTCTGGGAAGATGCGTGAGATTTTTGGATACAAATTCCAAACTATTTGGCCTTTGGTTATAGAATACATAGATCCTACATATCCAAGCTGTAATTGACAGCCTCATAACTACTTTGTCATTCAGGTTCTTATCATCAAGACAAACTTAATGCAAACCCAGCTTCTCTTATAAGCTTGATAGAGAAAATTGGAGCATAAGTTTTGAGAGAAATCAAAGGAAAGATTTCTCATATATTTATATACTCTTTTATTTTTTTCTTTAGTTACATTCATAGCAAGAGCCCAACACATACACACACACCCACATTCGTACTTAGCCTGCCTATTGGTTTCACATCACATAGTTCCATAGACCATCCTTGTCTTGTTGAATTAGCAACAGAGCCCAAAAGATCCATTTGCATATTGTACAACTCAGAATGAATGAAGTATAGAAATAGAACTAATGTCCAAATTTTGTCTTTCAATGCAATAAGCTGTTAAGTAGGAAATGTCATTTATACTTTGAAGAAAAAGAAGTAGAAAGCTATAAATGAACCTCAACTTTAAGTGCAATGTGGACTTCACAATTTTTGCTTTCAAATCCTGGAAAGAACAGTAAAAAAAAGAATTATCATCTAGTTCAAAGATATTTTGAATGATGGTGTAATTTTTTTAATGGAATAAGTATCCATTTATAGAAAAGATGGTAAAAATTGAAGGATTTAACATTCATCTATTGCAGAAATATCCTGTTACAGGAATTTAATACTTCTAAATGAGAAATGCTCATTTTGAAGAATTAAATAATAGATTTGTTTCAATTTACTAGAACAGGAACAATAGCAAAAAAAATCACAGTACCTTCAAACCTTTTATTTTCTCTTTAATCATTTATTAATGTGTACTTTAGAAAAATATTATGGAAGGAATCCGATTATTGTAAATGAGATTTTAAAACACTCTAATTCAAACTTTCTTAAAGTTTAATTTGATGAAAAATGTATTGAAATATTTTTGAATATATAATTTAAATATGTTTTGTGCCAAACATCATTATCTAATCCCTGATTACAATGCAGCATGGTATTGACTAGTGCAGACACAGATAGCAGTCCTTTATTGCATCCAGATTCTCTATCACTTGGACATCTTTCTAAGGTCATATTTCTATTTAGTCTCTCATTTTGTAATATTGCAATTAAACTTGACAGGAAGGATTAAAGTTTTCAACAGTACTTGCAGAATTGATGAGGAAAACTACAGATTATGCAAACAGCAATTATTATTATTTAAATGAGCACACTAGCTAATTGGCTATCTAAACTAGAAAACTCACCTGCTTTGTGTTTATTCATTTGTTATGTCTGGAGGCATTTTTATAATATTTATGAGATTTCATTGTGTAAAATATCCATATCAAAACAAATGATCAATTTTATGTAGACTAATTAAATATATTGGGCCGATGAGCCCCATGGATTAAATAAATTATCTCACAAAATGCACATTAAATAACTTGAAATTGATCACTGTATAAATATAAAGACTAAACTATGTGTTCTGGAAGAATAGCAAGTCAATTTTTCTTATCTTAGGTTAGGAAAGATTTCCTAGACAGGACACAAAAAACAAAAGCAGTAAAAGAAAAAAATATGTATCATTTGAATTCATCAAAGATAAAAATTTCCTGTTCTTCCAAGAAAATGTAAAAGTGACCCATAGCCTGGGATAAAGTATTTCCCACACATACAGCTGAAAAAAGGACTTGTTTCTAGAATATATAAAGTACTTAATTACAAATGTAACTTAATAGTAAATAACAAATATTGCATTAAAAATGAACCAGAGATTTGACCAGACACTTCCAAGAAAATATACAGCTTTTCATTCAATAAGTATATGAAAATGTATTCAACATCCTTTTTCATAAGGAAAATACAAATTAAAACCACAATTGTTTCCAACATACTGGAATGGCTTAAATTAAAAACATGGCAATATCAAGTATTGGCATGAATGAATTCCTGCTACGTTTGAATCCTGCTATACTGCTAAAGGGAATTGCACTGCTAAATGAGAATGTAAAATTGCATAACCGCTTTGGAAAACAGTTTAGCAGTTTCTTATCAAGCTAAGCATATACAACTTACTCTACAACTCCACAATTCCATTTACAGGTTTTTAGAAGAAAAAAATGATGCAACAGAAAGACCTGTGCCCAAATGAAGATAGTAACTTTTATTTGTAAACAAAATAAGAAGCAAGCTATATGCCCGTCAAAATGTGACTAGATAGACAATTTGTGGTACATCCATTAAATAATATGCCACTCATCAATAAAAAGGAATACTTTACAAATACACACAAAAAACTGCATGTATCTTTAAGCATTATACTGAGGGGGAAAAGTGATATGCAAAATACTATTTATACTGCATAATTCAACATTATAAAATTCAAGAACAGGCAAAACTAATAAAGAATTATAGAGCGTGAATAAGTTTGTAGTAATGTTGACTGCAATGGAGCTTTATTATGTGACAGAAATGTTTTATCTTTTGATTGTGATGGTGGTTACACAGGTATAGCATTTTTCAAAGCTCACTGAACTGTACAATTAATATTGATGCTAGTTTTATACATTTTAAAAACAGTAATTAATGTAACTTACCACATGTACAGAATAACAGAACAAAACAAAAACATATGACCATCTTTGTGGATGAAGAAAAGTAATTTGAGAAAATTCATCATACATGCATGATAAAAATTGACAGGAAAGTAAGACTATAAGGGAACTTCCTGAATATAACAACTGTCCTGCACACACACAAAACTGCATCATAAAAAAAAGTTGAAACATTGAACACTTTCCTCATAAGATCTGAAAAAGATGAGGTGTGGAGCAAGTTACTTTATGGCATGTTGTGGAAACACAGGTTCAGGAACAACAAAAACTATCAGCAAATGACTGCTTTATTCACTTTATTATTTGTACACAGCACAAAGGGTCCAAAAGAGGAGGGGAAGAGACCCCATCCTGGCCCATCTCCCAGGGGGACCAACTGCTCAGGTCAAGGTCAGTGGATGGCAGCTTCACAAGTCTCACTTCACATTGTAGAGGAGAGACTCTGTGCAGTTGGAGTATTTATGAAAACAAAGGGTGAACGGGCCATGCCATTGAAGTTTCCTGCCTCAGTGATAAGCAGCTGAGGTTGCTTGTTCATGATCTCCAGTTTAAGGCATGGTCAGATCATTCCATTAGACCCAACATCTACACTGGGCTGTGGAATGGAAACACTGAAGCATCTGTACACAATAGAAAAGGAGGGGGGTAGGCAAAGGCTAGGAAATGACCACTTGGTGTATCCCCAACTTCTCCCAACAGCCCATTTCTCAGCCCCTCTCTAGACAAGGGTATGATGGTAGATGCAACAGTCAATCAGGTTCCCTGTGAACATGATTGCCTGGGTCAGTTGGGAAAAGGTGTTTTCCTTCCAGGTTGCTGCCAGATAAAATCTGTAGAAAATAGGAGGGAGAAGTAACCAGTCCTGACAGTGTAGTCATGCAGCTAACTTCTGTGGAAGACACTTTTCTCAGCTGCTTGGCAGTAACATCTTTTCCCTCTAAGGTCACCCAGTCTGTCTGCTCCTTGCCTTGAGGGATAACCTCACCTCTTTTTGATTGATCTGAGGGCCTTACCTATATCATCTGGCCCATTTCCACCCCTTCTTGATAGATGGGAGTGGTCAAGACTCCTCGACAGTATCCCATGACAGTCCCCAAGGGGGCTGGAGGCACAACTAGGGGTAAGTCACCTACTAACCTCCAGTATGCGTGTCAGACCCCACAGGTCCAATTCACTGGATTGTCACTACATGTGTGCTAAGCACTTCTAGGCCTGCTTCTGCCATCCCAGTACTCCACCTTACAACCCTACACTCCCACCATCATGGGAGTTGTATGGAGGCTGTAATGGGGTAAAAAGCAGGATGATCTACTGACAGGGGCTGGAGAATTCTGAAGTGTTCTTAGTCCCCTTTACAGGGCCAGTCTTCATCTTGATGGATGTAAGGGTGGTTATGTGACAAAGTCTGGGTGCCTCTCCTACCCTCACCCCTTCCTGCTAGGAAGCAGGATAAGGCTTTGTTTCCCTTTGTTTCTGGGGAATTGCCAAGTTCAACTTCCAGAGGATCTGAATAAAACAGACAGTCCACCCAATAAGAGAGTTGTCAGGGTGTAGATGCCAAAGCTATTTTTTTCAGGCACCCATTAGAGCTCTCCACAATGCCTGCTCCCTATGGATGATGGGTGATCTGGACATTACATCAAATTCTGTGAGTCTGAGCCTATCATTGAGTGGATTGTGCAATAAAGTGTGATCCTAGGTCAGAGAGAGGTCATCAGGGTAACTGAAGATGTGGCAGAGCTACTTTTCCAAGGTATCCCATGTACATAATGCATCTGCATGACAAGATGGAAAGGCAAGACCATAGCCTGAATAGGTATCTACCATGATCAAGGTATAGGACACCTTGGGATGACAGGAGAGGCCCAAAGTAGTCCACTCACCATGAGTGGCCCAGTGCGGGCCCTCTGGAAATGTCTCTTAAACGCCCTTTCTGGTTTCTGGCTTGTAGTTAACATCTCTCACATCAGCTAAAGTTGGATTGGGCCTCTTTTAACAAGAGAGGTACTCCATGTTTCAACATAATTTTATGGTGTCAGAATTTTTATGTACAGTTTGGTGGTGGATCCACTTACTTTTGGAAGTAGCCAAGGGTAAATACATCATTCTCATCCTCCAGATGGCTTATCTCCAGAAGGTTTATCTTCTGTCTCACTACCAGGAGGAAATCTAGCCTCAGGTGTGAGAAGCAGCTCGGTGCATCTTTTATAGGTGAGGTCATTTTAGTGATGTTCATTGTGCTAGGGGACCTTGCCATGTGCAACAATGTGAGTAACATAGATGATGCCTTTCCATATCACCAATTGTTTCCAAAAGTCTCATATTCACATCGGGGGACCTTTGATTAAATAATTTCATTCCTTCCATAAGCCTGACCAGACAGCAAAGCCATTGGCAAAGGCTCATGATTCAGTAGGTACATGATGGAGCTTGGTTCCAAGTGTTTCAGAGCTAAGCGGACAGTTCCTGATTTGGCCCATTGGGCACCTTTTCTGATGTCAGGCGTAGTATATAATTTGCCTGAGTTGAGGAAAATGGAGACTGCTGCCCAATAGATGCTGGATGGCCTCAGCTTGATTGATCCATCAGAGAACCAGTTCTGAGCATCTGGTTGGGCATCCTTGAATTGGGGTCTTCAACTCATCTTGAGTTTCTAAGAGAGTTGACAGTAGGGAGAGTTTGGAAAAGTGATTTTTGAAACAACCATATTTTCCAGAAATTCAAGCAAGCTTGTCAAAGCATGCCTGTAATAGAAAAAGTACTCCTTCTGGGTTGACAGTGGTGAATTCCTAAATATCTGACCCTCCTACCATATTCATGGGGAAAGGCTGTAATATATCTGGACCAATGCATATTCAGAAATCATTAAGGATTAGGCAACTGAATCAGCATGACAACCTAGGTGAACAAAACTTAAGTAGGAGAATTAAATGTGAAGAGAAATGAAGTTATGCAAATGCCATATGTCTGCAGAATGAGTGGCTACATGGCACATCATAGGAACAAAATCTCAGGCATAACAGAAATGTTCAGCAAATGATTGCTTTATTACTTATACGCACAAGGGTCCCAAAGAGGAGGGTTGGAGATCCCATCACAGCCCATCTCCCAGGAAGTCAAACTCCTTAGTTCAGGGTTGGTGGTTGGCAACTAGGTATGCCCCACTTCACATGAGAGAGGAGAGATCCTACATTGTTTGAGTGTGATTATTTATTTGCCACAGGGGGAGGGAATTCCTGCCCTGATAAGCATCTGGGGCTGCCTATTCCCAGTTTCTGTGTTTAAGGTCTGGTCAGGTCTTTTCATTAGTTCTAAAATCTCCCCTGTGTTGTGGAATGGAAATAGACTGTAACATTTTTGCACAATAGAAGAGGAGGCATGGTGCAGACGAAGGCTGGGAGATGGCCACTGAGCACATATCGGTGGCCTCCCCAGAACCCATGGTAAACGGAATCTTTTGAAGGTGTTGCTTTAGCTAGGAAGTGGCTCAACTGAAAGAGAGTGGACCTTAATCTGATTGCTGGAATCATTTACAAGAAGAAATTCAAACATAGTAAGTGAGAAAGCCACACTTAGAAGCCTTAAGCAAGAAGTCAGTGGGAATCTGAAAGAGAAAGGAAAGGACCCATCATCATGTGCTAGGAATGCCAAGGAACCCTAGGATTGCTGGTCAGCCCGAATGCTACTGACCTCCGAGGAGGCAAGCTTTCTAGTGTCTGAAACTAAGAGCCAGTAAGTTCCTATCTTCAAGTCAACCTATTGTGTGGTATTTGTCTTAGCACCCTGGAAAACGGAGACACTTGTAAATTATCTTCTGATTTTATCCATCCCTCAATTTACTAAAATTAAATTCTAATTTAAAAACAAAAATATTGGGGGAAAACTGATTAGAATTTTTAAAAATTGAATTATAATTCATATCACATACAATCAAGTCCAACTTCAGGTATATAAATGTGTATATGCACAGACATATATAATGAAAACATATCATTTTATATAAAATATTTCATATAATAAATACTATATGTTAATTATAATATATTGCTTAGTATTCTTTCTATATTTTATATTGTATTTTAATATATTATTTTATATTGCATTTCATTTATTATAAATTGCACTAGATTATATGTTTTTCAAGTTTATACACAACCTACAATCTGAGCATAGGAAAGACTTTTTTAACTTGTCATGAAATGGAGAAACCCTTTAAAGTGCAAGAGACTGGATGTCAGCAGAGGATATGAACACACAATGAAAGAGAGAGGTGATTGAGAAGAGGATTTGCATCTGTTTCATCACAAATATGTTTTTCCAAGGCTACTCATGGTAATAATTGACTTCAGATGGGAGAGAGCACAGAAGATATCAAGAACAAATGTCAAATATAAATATGACTGACTGTTAAATGGCCTTAAGTGAAATCAGAGATTATCTAGATTAAATTGTCTGCTGTTTGGAAGATTAGCTTGTTTCAGAAATTTTAATTGAAAAGTTAGAATAAAGATAGTGACAATTATCCATGTTCAAATTTATGACTGTAAAGATGTCACACCAACAACAATATTGTATGAGAAAACTATTTTTCCCCTGTATTTATTTAGTTATTTGACTGATCTTTTGGTTTCCACTGTTATTCTCTTGTGTTTTTCTAATAGATAGCGAAACACTTTAACATAAAGATCATCACATTTTTCCTTTCTTTCATTTGCTTTGCATGGAAAATTGCATGGGCAACCATTTCTGGATCAATAATATCAATTATAGAAAATGTATCAATACCTATTTTCTCTATGTTAATCATACAACTATGCCTTGATAGCTATTATGATAACTGCCACTTAATTATATTGTCCAATATTTGGCATCTAACTATTCACATGAATTTTATAATAAGTATTTCAAATTTCATGAAAAACCTTATTGTGATTTTTCTCTAAATTGCACAATATTTTTTTCCGCACATACCTTGTACTTCTTTCGTTTGTTTTATTCTTAGAAACATTATAATATATAACTCTATACTGAAAGGGAATTTGCTTTTCTGTAAACATTCTGAGTATTACTGGTGTCATTTGAATTGTGTTTTATTTACAAAATTATCTTATATTCATGTAACATATACAATATTATATAATAAACTAAATCTTCCCAAGTTTTCATTTTTTGGTTATTTTATTTTTAGACTTAAAAATGTTTCAATCACCAGAAATTAATAAAAAGAAGAACATGAACAAAAAGAAGAAGACGAAGAGAAAATAGAAAAGAAAAAGAAAGTGATAGAAAAGAAACTCTGCTTTACTCTTTGGCCACCTACCTGGCTGGGCCTCTGTTACACATTGAAAGGCAGCACTTGCATTTTGACCTTAACAGACCTACTAGATACTTTATCAATCAATGGTCAGTCAGATCATCTTCCTTTATAACTGGACCCATGCTCAAGGCTGAAAACCATATTTTCCAATGTCCTGTGCTAGGATGTAAGACATGTTTACCATGAAGCCCATCACCAAGTGGAGCCCCAAGCAAGTGGTAGGCTGCTTTTTTTTTGGGGGGGGGGGTACCAAATTACTTTATTTGGAGGAATGGTATGAATGAAAGAACTTGGTGGATTGGTGGATGTTGATACAACTTATAGAAAAGGTACAGGTAAACCCAACATACATGCACTGCAGTGGTGATCACGGAAGTCACCCCATGGCTTTGGAGAAGATGGCATAAGGCTTAGCTCTCATCATCACTGTTTCCCGAGTGTGCTTGTCAAGGAGATATGCTGCCAAGCCAGAATCCAGGGCCCCCATCTTGTGCCAGTTGGTTACACAGACACATTTCCAATGTAGAAATAAGGTAAAGACTGCTTTTTTGATCACACTTTTCTCACACTTTCTTCCTGCTTGGAATGTAAACTTTCCTTCAAGCAATGTGAGTGTCATGAAGCCAAGGAGAAGGCCAAGAAAATTGGAAAGATCTCTGCCCTGGTTCTCCATTGAAATGATTTTAGCCTTCTAATTGAAGAAAAAGGAGTCTGTATTTTTTTTAAGCCAGTGATGAACAAGTTTTCTGTTTCTCACAGCTGAATACAATCACCAATTGCTGCAGCTTTCCATGAAGTTTCAACCTGCCTGGTGGAAAAGCATTACTTGTGCAATGTTTCTCCCAGTCAGGTAGGTAAACAGTCCAGGTGCCAAAAATAATTTACTTATCCTGTGACGTTCTGTCTCCCACAGGTACTTGGAAGTTCAGTCATTACCACCTTCCCAGGTATAACTCCAGGGCATTATGTGAAAAATTATTCGGGTAATGTGTTTCTTCTGTTCCTTTCACTAAGATACTGCAATGCTGTTAGCATGGTTAACTCCTAAATAAGGCAGATACTTTAGATTCTCAGAAATTTGAAAGGAGCAGTTTGTCTTATGAGGATTACACAGTGTAAGGTGTCAACTTATAACAATATTGTAGAAAACCAAGAATGCAATATTCATACTGGGTCTTTAGGAAAAAATAATCTTTCAATTTCCTAAGTTGAGGTTCCTGGGCAAGACACTGTGGTCCATGGGCCAGATCCAGTCCAATGCCTGTTTTTATAAATAAAGGTTTATTGAAACTTAGCTATACTAATTTGTTTACCTACCATCTATGGCTGCTTTCACACTACAAGAGTTGAGTAGTTATAACAGAGTCCATATGGACCTCAAAGTTTCAAATATTTACTATCTGTCCCTTTCCAGAAAAATTTTGTCAATCTCTCATCTAGAAGACTGCATCCACAAAAGCAAGTAACATGGGTTCAAGGGCAGGCTATGGTAGAGGACAGCAATGGAAGTTTCCAGCCTTTATTCTCTAATAGGTGCTTTTAAATTTTTTATTTGACTTTTTATAACACAAGACATTATAAAACAAATAACATATACAACCAAGTGAAAAAATAGATCTAAAATTACATCAAATATCTATTAAAAGAAGGGTATTATGTTTGAGAAAATTATAGCTAGATCTAAAAAATATATAATTAGCATTGAAAATAATAAGCTTAGCTTTTAAAAAGCTCAATTTCAAAATAATTTAAGAATCAGATTAAATGCTGTCTAGACACCCTTTAAAATGGTTATGTTAATATACAATTAGATTTGCTGAGTCACTTAAATGTGCAACAAGTTCTCTATATGAATTTTCTACTTAATCACCCCTTTAGCCATGTTATTAGGGATTGAATGCTATAATTTTTTTGTGGTTATGTCAAGATGGGATATAATTTGGTAATGAATACATTAAATCAATTTAATGAATTAGGACATAGAGTTTCCATCTTATATACATTTATGTATAATTTATTATTGTAAAACAACTAAGCAAAAGCTTAGTAAATGCACTCTACTTAAAATCATTGTTTTCTGCATTTTAAAGTTATAACATAATCTTTTTCTATGTTCAAAGAATTTGAATATATGAAGACTATATATATATAATTACTCTCATTAGAATGTTAACAGAATTTTCATGGTTAACAATCATTTTCATCAATTTCATACTTTAGAGTAACAGCAATTGTGAGGCAAGTTATGTAAAAATTGCTTTTAAACTGTGAACACCTTCATTTTTACTCTAGTTTTTCATTTTAAATGTGTCAGAGGCCTGAAGCTCCTAAAGTATAATTGAATTACCAAACACTACATTTACTAAGAAGTGGAATTAAGAGAAATTTTTGAGTTCTTTAATTCTAAATAGAATAAAAGGAAGGTAAAAACTGTTTTCTATGCCTGACACTAAACACCATTATGTCTATCCCATTGAAGCCAGATGACGGGTATTACCAGAAGAGGCATACAAGTTTACTTCACAGACACTTGTCACATATTTCTTGAGGTCTTCCAAGCTCTTATTACTTCACTGAAAAGCAAGCACCATGGCTGTATGCTCCAGGAGTAGGTTCCCACATCTTGGCACATTAGGCCTTAGAGGGCACTTGGCTAATTATGAAACCATGTTAGCACCCTGATAGGAAGAAGCACCTTGCTGGATGAAATATTTCAATATAATTCACACTAATAGCCCTTCCTGGTAGGTTGGCTTACTGATAAACATGGTGAGAGAGAGCCTCCAAGACCAGGTGGGAGATGACAGATATTCAATGATCTTCAACTTGAGAGGAACACAGAAAAGTCCCACTATAGATTGCTTCCTTAATTTCAATTCAGAGCATATTAATGGCAACTGTCACTCAGAGCTATCATAAAATGCCACATATAATATGCTTAAAACAGTGACTAGAAGCCAATAACAGCATAGAAAATACTATTTTTATCTTGTCGTCTTCTTAATGCTATTACTTTTGTTTTTGTTACTTTGTTTTCTATTATCAATATTTAGCAAGATCTAATAAAGAACAAGGCTCATAAAGTAAACCTTAATAATATATTTGACATTGATCTTCAAAGTGAAATTATCATCAAGGCCAAAAGAATTACAACAAAGATGAAGTGAAAACATGATTCCCAGTGGGAGTGAAATTAAGTCTGGTTCAAGTTCTGTATTCCCAATGCTGTCTTGATGCACCTTGGTATTAATGCAGCATAAAACAGAGGGCAAAATGTTTCAGATAGTTAATGTTTTTGGAAGACCCCCCTCTCCTTCTTTATAGTGTTAAAATATAATAAATTCACAAAGTCAACCTGCCACTTAGAAATTAACATAAAAAGAAGACACCCTGTACAACTGCTCTCCTGTGGTAATTTTCTAAATTGGGTTTATGGTGCTCTAATCACAAATATTTGGATAGGGGATTTTTTACTTTTTTGTTTATCAGTTTAAGGTACAGATGAAGAGAACAAGTGTCAGTGTGAAATTTATTATAAGAAAGCTCAAAGAAGTATTATAATTCTTGTAAAGAGAATGTTAAGTTTTTGGAGAGTAAAAAAGCATTATGTTACTAAGGTAGATAGCAAGGGACCAGGAAAGAAATAGATTTCACTTCTATTAAACAGACTTAATAATAAACAAAGCAGTGGTCATTTTTTTCCCATAATTTTTTGTGGAAATGCTTCCCTAAATCTGAAAATAGCAGTAGGGAAAATGAATTAAAGAGAACTACATCTTTAGTAAAACAATATAAAAATAAAGAGGCCTACATCATCCTGAGGTGTAGATGATAACAATTTTATGAGACTCAATTCTATTACTCTATGCCCCATTTAGCATACAACCAAAATGTGGATCTCTATATTAGCCAAGACATGATCTTATAACCATCATGTTTGGTTAATGACACAAACATACAAAAGCAGAAATCCTAAATGGGAGACTAGGTTAGGCTGGTGAGTAGTCCTATTACTTGTTACTTTCTTCTTTGTTCAGTACATACTTATTTTAGTGGTCCAGCATGAAAAGACCTTAATTTATTAGGATATTGTTTCCTTTGACACTGACAATGGACCTATGACCCAGTAGAGGCAAATATAATGGTAAAGAATGTGTGTTGAGAAGAGCACTGCATGTGGATCTAAAGCACTGCAAATATTGATGGCTTTTAATCCTTCCATATCTCTTACCCATTTTTGTTCAGCATTTTAATTCATTTATTTCATTGGGACCCCAATTCATAGACCCTTCAATCCTCTTATTGTTGTCAGCATTCTCCTGTTCTCATTTTCATCTAAACTCAGCCTGTTCTCAGTAGTGTATTCCTTAACCATTTTTTTATTAATTCCCTTGCTAAGAATACTTCAACTGTACCTTAACAACTAATAATTATTCTTCCTTTTCATGACTGCTCTGTGCCACAAGTCCTGCAGAGATATCATATAGATTTGAGTCAAAAAGTTTTTATAGTCACCAACTTCAATTATATCAATTCCCTAGTCCATCCCTCATGGAGTTAGTTTTAGACATCAACTTGCTCAATTCCCCTTGCAACTCATTTTCACATTAATTTACAGCTGATGAACTTGTTTTCAAATCTACAGGTCATAATATAATATTTGCCAGACAGATGCAAATGTCTGCTTATTCCCAACACAATTACAGATACCTAACACTGCCAACTCCCATCCCCTTCCTTCACTATTATAATGAAACAGGTGTTGATATTCTTATTCATATTTTCTCATATTTGCATATTTTCTCAGAATCTTAACACTTTTACTTCTTTTGTCAGTGTCATTCGGGTGTTCAGCTCTACTAGTTTCTTTCATCACCATTTGGACAATGTCAGGTCCCTTCTTCATTAACATCCTCCCCACCCCACCTACCTCCAAACAAAGGAGAACAAACAGAAACAGAAGCAGGGGAGGAGGATGTGAAGGAGGAGGAGAGGGAAGAGGGGACAGTGGAGGAAGAGGAGAAGGAGGAGATAAAGAAAGAGATACTTAAAAGGAAACCACTTCCCCAAACTTAAGTCACCCTCTACTATTCTACCCTTTTATTTTACCATTTCAGAACTAATTTTTACAAAAAATACTTGTGCATACTCTCCATTTTTCCACTTCCAACTTATATGAACATGATTTAGCCCTTACTAATTCCTTGAAATTATTGGTTCTTTTTGCTGTTTACTCAGAACACTTTCTTAAAATAAATTCAATGGATATATATAATATATATACAATATACATATATATATACACTGTTGACTTCCAAATTTATATCAACAATATAAATGTTACTTTAAGGCCTAATAAACAGAAAAAGGTTAAATCTCACACATAATCATAGACTAGAACAAAGGATATAAAGTATTCTGTTTATCAAGTCAGAAAAATTTTGTGGCAAATTTAAATATTGGTCTTATTCATAGGGAAATATTCACTGTCACATATTTGGGTTGCAAGATGTTGTTTTCTACAATAAAAATCAACTTAAAGAAATTTGTAATTTTTTCATGCTCTTGAAACAAATTTCATTCTGTAGACTGGAAATAATCAGAAATTAGATCAAGTGCATATTGACAAAATATTTTATTGTAGCCTTATTATAACAGGAAAACTGTAATGATCAAAATGTACAATGTTAGAGAAAACTTAAGCACAGTTAGTTATACTTAGATTAGAGACTAATATCTACTCTGTCACATTTTTGAGGATATTTGCAATTTTACTTGGATATTAAACCAATATTTATTATATTATATCTAAGGAAAATGATTATAAAATAGTCAAAATGAAGTAAAATTATAAATGAAAGTACAACTACTTCATTCATTCAGGTCTATTTATGAAGGGTTTCCAACAGGCCAAACATTTTTCATATAATGATCATTAAGACATGAAAATGAGGGCAGCCTTTTCACCCATAGATCTGACTTTGACGTACAGGAGAAGAAATAAATAAACAAGTCTGCAGTGTAGAAAATCTTCAGTAGGAGCTATGGGTGGAAATAGGGACTTTATGTAAAAAATGATTGTCACATGTCCAGGCAAGAGATTATAATGACATCAACTAAAGTGCTAGAGAAATATGAATTGAACAGTGATCAAATTTAGAGATGGCTGAAAAAACACAATCAATAACACTCACTTGTGAGTTGGAACTACCATGTGACTACCCTTCACTTCTAAATCTCCAAAGGTACTAAATTTTGTTTGGTAGCTATTTGATCTGGAAGGACATTTCTCCTTATTGGTTCCTCTGCCTTCATAAAGAGGAAATTGTCATAAGGAAAACTGGAAAACT
The DNA here is from genome assembly GCF_015220235.1 of Choloepus didactylus. Classification (NCBI taxonomy): domain Eukaryota; kingdom Metazoa; phylum Chordata; class Mammalia; order Pilosa; family Megalonychidae; genus Choloepus; species Choloepus didactylus. The sequence continues at coordinate 50,941,000 of NC_051317.1, read as the reverse complement.
AGTCAAAACCCTGTTTTAGCATGAAATAACTTCAAACATCAGTATTTTATTCAGAGAAACTACTTTTCTCACACTTCACCATACCCACAATGGAGAGCTTTGAATATTACAATTCAGATATTTTGAATATGATTTCAATTTCTTCGTGGGGTCCTTTTGCCTTAGAGAAATAAAGCATACCCCTGATCAGTTCTTGATGACCCTAAGGTGTGACCATGTTTCTTAACATTCCGTATTAATAGAGAAAGCAAATATAAAGATTTAATTTTTCTGAAAACACAAATATGCACAATGTGGAATACCTAATTTTGGCAGTCATTGTTAGTGAACAGTAATATTTCCAATAATCCTCTTTGTCTGGCTCAAAGAATTACCCTTTCCACTTTTCCATGTTAGGAATGGCAATGTGAGGTGATACTTACAGATTGAAGCATCGCAAAGCTGGGGCATGATATACCACTTCCTTTCTGCTTAGCTGCTCCGTGTTAAGGTGGAAGTCTCATAAAATGTTAAAACTTCCTGGATTCCTGAATGAATGCAATAAACAGAGGATTCCTGTGTATCCACCATGGACTTGCAGTTGAGTAAAAAATAAATCTTTCCTGTTTTGTATCAATAATACTTGTGGAGGTGGTGTTTGTTATGCAGTATAAATTAGCCTGTTCTGATTAATAAACTCTATTTAAGTATTTAACTCTACCCTAACAATACAGGCGAACAAAGCAAAGCATTGGTTAACAGATTATTTACTGCCAAGTTACTTTAAAAAAGGCAAGTATATGAGAAGTTGTGTGCTAACAAGGTGAATTTGGAATTATAGCATACTGTAGCTTACTGACTCTTGAGGTGGGGACCAGTGACTATCACCCCAATTCTCTTTGATTCATTCTCTTGTTTTATTTTAAAAAAAGTAGATTAAATGTCTAGATAGCAAGAGTCCTAGACCAGTACAACTATCATGCCTCTAAACCAATTTTTAAATTTGTATTCAAAACATACCATCTATTTGCTGCTTTTGGCAGTGTAATAGTTAACTCCCAAAACAATGGAACTCTTTCCTCCCTACTTTTATTTATATCCCAGCTTGATTTAACAGAATTTTGCTTTTATGTGTCACATATATAAATAGGCATAGGAATATGTTCCATTGAATTTCCTTAGAAAAGGAGATCATTAAAAATATCACATTTCAATTATTAGTCCCATGTCACCAAATATGAGGTGATCAAGGTATATTTATCACAAAGTTTACTATTTCTACTATTTGTTAATAGTGAATTGATAAAATGAACAGCTCAGTCTTTATGTACCATTTTTCTGAAGAATTATGTGCTTCTTCCAGATTGTGTGCTTCACTCACTGACATAATTATAATCGGATTTTATTTGTTTATGTAATGTTCTGCAATTTAATTTTAAAATCACTATTATTAGTTGGGTAAGTTCCTATTCACAGATGTATCTTTAAATCCTCAGGGATGCACTTTGATTGCTTTCTAAGTTCCATAGTTCTAATACCATGAACCAGAGTCCTCACAATCCAAACTTAATCTTTCTTTCCGTAATCATAGGTATCGTGTTATCTGCATGTATCTTTTTTCTTATTTTATAGTTTTCAAATGGAAGAAAAACAAAAATGCCTACATTGTGCAAATTTTTTTCAGTTCTATATCTCATTTATCGGGTTCACCTTTTTCCCCGTATGCACGTTGAGCCTGGGACCGTTTGAGGAATTCAATCAGACATAACCGATATACCAACAGATCAGCATAGGGCAGAAAATATACTAACTGAAAATATATACCTGCACTATTTTCATAACATATCTTCTTACAGTGCTTTTCTGAAGACAGGACCTACAAATAAATGTGTATATAAATTTACAATCCTAAGTATATTAATTAACAAATAAATGACAATACAATGTCCATGTATTAAACAAATTAAAACAAATGAGTTTTTACTTTCCCATGACATTTAATCAGATTCTTCAAATAGGCGTAATCCTAGTTCATAAGTGCATGAAACAACAGTTCAGAGTGAAGGGATCCCTTTTTCTTTTTCAGGGACCCTGATATTACAGCTTTTACATCACTTCAAAAAAGCACAGTTATAAATTAAATAAAGACTAATAGAAAACCTTGTGGAAAGTTATAAAATGAAATAGAGAAGCAGCAAATAAACCAACACTGTTGAGGAAAGGAGCATAATGGAATTTAAAGTTCTCTGGCTTGTAGTCCCAAAGCCCAAACAGCAAGTTCCAGTTTCATTCATTTTTCATTTCTTGCTGATAGAATCAAGTAAGGATGTGTTCAACCCAGAAAAGTGAACTATCAAATAATGTTTGGCATTCATAGGGCAATCAAATCAAGTTAGTGGAACATGCAAATTTGGACAAACTGCCCCTGGAGTCCAAAGCTTCAGGATGGCTCAAGAACAGGGCACTGAAGCTGTCATATAGATTTACAGAAAAGTTATAAGATAGCACAGAGTGTCCATACACCCCTAGCAATATGTTGTAACAGATATGCTAAAGCAATATGATGAAAAAATATGTTACACCTATGGTATATTTTTATCACAATGAAATAACCAGTGTTGATTCATAACTGTTAACTAAACTCCAGGATTTTTTGGATTTCACTAGTTTTTCCCTAGTGACTTTTGCTGTTTCAGGAATCCATTCAATTATAGCCAATTGATACTGGCTCTCTAGATTTCTGTGTTTCTCTGCTCTTAGACATCTAGAACATTCTGGCCAGTTCAATTTTTATATCTTACTCTATCAGAATATAGTTTTATTTTTGAAATACAGAAGTTTGCAACAGATCTTCCTCATAGACATCAATAATTTAAACTATATTGGACCATTCTTCAGGAATCATTGCCAAAGCAAAAAGAGACTCTACATTGTCTATATCTGGACTAAACACTGGAACTTCATAATTAACTACATCTAGTTAGTATATAAATCAAAGACAACAACTCTACTCCAGGACTCTCCTTTGAGAGGAAAACGACTGCCTCCATCAGTGAGGGTCATTAAGAATGTAATGGCCTCTTAAGCCGGAAATCTAGAGAAGTGAATCAGAATGTCCTAATGTACTGGTTAATGATGCTTTTGTATTACCAATTACTAGCAAAGCCCATGACATTAAAATGAACAGTCTTGAATTAAATGTTAGTATGGCTATAACAGTTTGTCCATAGCTTAAAATATAGTATCATATTCTTTATCAAAACAGAATTTGGTAAAATAAATAAATGAATGGGTAAATAAATAAATGGCTTTATCATAGCCTATGAAAATCTATGAATATTATAAATATTTATAGTCCAAAAATACTTATAATTTAAATTATGTATATGTTCAATTTTGATATAGAGAATTTCACAATCTATAATCATTCAAAATTTCAGTGTTGCCTCCCAGAAGCCCAAAGCACTAGTCTAACCTTAAAAAAAAAAAAAAAAAAAAAAAGACAAATCAGAATCTACGAAATGTCTAAGACTTCTCAAAACTGGAAAGGTCATCAAAACCAAGGAAAGCATGAGAAACAGTCACAGTCCAGAGGAGCCTAAAGATAAATAACAACTATCCTGAATGGAATCCTGAAATAGACAAAAGTCATTAGGGAAAAAGTAGTGAAGTCCAAAGAAAACTGGAGTTTAGTTAACAGAAATGTATCAACATTGGTTCTTTCATTGTGATAAAAATGTTACCATAGGTGTAACATATTGTTTCATCATATTGCTTTAGCATATCTGTTACAATATATTGTTAGGGGTGTATTGACACTCTGTGCTATCTTATAACTTATCTGTAAATCTAAAACCATTCTAAAATAAAAATGTTATTAAAAATAAATTTATTATTGAAACCCATATCTGACATTCACATTTTTCCCCAAATCACTAAGAAAAAAAAACATATGCAGCAAAACAAATGATTTTTAACTGAAGAATTTATAATTAACACTTTTATGGGCTTAAATTACATTATATAAGTATAGTAAAAGTTCATTCAATCAGCCTCCACTGATTTTGGAATTATATTTATTGAACAGAAGAGAGAGTGACATTTGATAGATGCAGACACCTTTTTACTGATAAAGGAAAACATTAATTTATGAAACTCTTAGAAACAGTAGTAACAATAATTCAACAGCTGTGTGCATGAACATTCAGCCTTTGAGAAATATAGCAAGGTACCAGTTATTCAGACTTGTATGGAAGGCCAGATAAAGTAAATAAATTAGTTATTTCTTAAAGGATAGAACTTACCTTCTTTTAAGAATATACAGTAATTTAAACTAAATCAACAAGAGGTTCCTAGTTGGGTCCTCAGAGAGGTCTTTAGGATCCACACTTTAATGAACAGAGAACAACAAATTTGTAATTACCAAGTAAATTACTTGTATGTTACTGATTTCTCTGCAATAATTAAGTTATATCATTTGTGGAGAATATTTTTCTCTATAATCTATAATATTATGGGAAGTTAAACTAGTTAACATAGTTTATGTTGAAGTATTAAAAAATCAACTAATTCTCATGAATTTTGAACAATGGTCATTTGTACCTCAGAGCGTAGTTTTCAATATTTTCCACAGAAATGATAGCAATTGATATAGATCTCTTAATTTTGTAGGATGTACTATAGTGAAAAGACAATGTAAGGATGGAATATTTATTTTATTTTTCTCATATTAATGTACAATTTTTCTTCATATCCACAGTCAAGTTAGGTGAGCATTGCTTCCACATACTTTTAAGGCATGTTAGATGAATATGCAAGTGAATAATTCTAAATTGAAATGTTCCTAAAATACTTTCAGAATAGTATTGTGAAAGGAGTAATAGTTTAAACTAATGCTCGTATAGCCTATACACCAAAACTTCAATATCCCTATAAGTAACTATAAAAATTAAGAGATAGACCAAGTATTTTAGCATTGGCAGATGTTGTATCTTCAGAGAATATGGTGTCAGTGAATAGTGCTGGTTACTACACAGAATGGAGGAACATTATTTAGTCTAATATTACTTACACATTATTAATGTTATCCACACTAAGGTTTTTACAACGCTAGTATCAAATCTATATATTGTAAATATAAAATATGATAATCCAAGAATAGCCTCAAGTGTAAGACCTTATGGAGTCAGGCATAACACTATACTTGGAATATTACCTTAGTTACTAAACACAGGGCCTGGAGGAATGGGATGAATATTTAATGAACTAATACATATTAAAAATATATTTCAACTGAATTATTTGATTTTTTTTTTTGCATATTGTGGTGGTTATATATTGCTATGTAATAAATTACTTCTAAATTTAGTAGCTTACAACAACAAACATTACCTTACACTTCATCTGAGGCTCAGGAACTCTGCAGTGGCTTTGCTGGGTGGTTCTGCTTCAGGGTCTCTCATGAGGTTGCAGTAAAGCTGTCGTCTGGGTCTGCACACATCTCAAGGCTCAAGTGGGGCTGGAGAATACACATCCTGTCTCACTCCCATGGCTATTGACAGGAAACTTTAGTTCTCTGACTTGTGAGCCTCTTTATTTGTTGCTCACCATAGGTTTCCCCCAGAGTAATTGATTCAAGTGAAAGAGAAAGTGGGTGAGCAAGAGAGCACTCCAGATGGAATTCAAAGTCTTTCATAACCTAATCTCTGAAGTGACATATCATCACTTTTGCCATATAGTTTTGGTCACAGAGACTAACAGTGGTGCAAGGTGGGAGAAAACTACAAGGTTATAAATACCAAGAGGTGGACTTCATTGGAGGCCATCTTGGAAGTTAGATACAACAGCAACTCATGCTCCCTGAAGCTTGTGCATTTCTTTTGGAATGTTTATATTGCCCACCCATACACTGCATGAGAGCTAGTCTACCCCCTGGTGTATAAAATAGGAGGCATCACCAACAGTAACCCGTGTATGTATTTAGCATTGGACAATAGGAAAGAACAGGAGTGTGATCCCTGACAGAAGGGAAACCCACAAGATAAACTATATTTTTCTAGAACTTGGTGACAACACCAAAAAAGTAACAATATTTTTTCTTACCCTTATTCTAAAGTCATTTATAATCTGACATATATTCTAATGAAACTTTATGAAAAATTTTCTCCATTTTAACGTAGCCCAGTAATACAATAAGAGGCAAAAGCAGACATAAGGCAAGCATTTTGAGAACATTAAAAAAAAATTTGTTATTCCATTACAGTAGACAAGCTAAAAAGTTATGAATTATATGATATAATTGAATAGAACTAATTTCTGGATATAGTCAACCATATAATTATTTTACTATTGAAAACATACCATTTAATTATATCTTTTTACGGTGTGGTAGTAATCCATCAGATGAATCACAGTGCTTTGGGCAGAAAAGGAAAAGTTTGTTTTAAATATAATCCCTTACTAGTACTGCTGTTTTATGTAGTGATTAAAAGCAGTAAATTCTGAACTCAAATTTCCCTAAGCCAATTATATTTTGGCCTACTTTTCCAAAAATTATTCAAAAGTGTGTGATATGGTGCAATCTTTATGAACAGATAAGGTCAATTTTGAAACAAAATGAAATTAATGTTTCAAAGATTTGTACCATTACATAAGCCATTTTTAAAGACAGAAAGAAAATAACCTTTTCATTCTAATGTTTCCAAAATATGTGCCTTTCTATATTGCTGTGTTGCACTGGTACACTGACTGCCACAACTGGGAATTTAAAATAATAGTTATGAGCTCTTTCTAGAATTCAGTAACCTGGCAACCTGCAGTTCACGACAGTTAGAGCCATGCTAATCATTTTGGAAATCATTCAGATATCATTTTATAATACCAGAGAGAGTGGAAGCAGCACATTATTTAGCTTTATTTTGTTTTAATTCCATAATTAAGTAATTGTACTTGGAACAAATAGTTTACTACTTCCGTTTTAATTAACATTTCACTATATAACACTGGTGCTCAGTAAAAACACTATCTGCATACAGAGCTAATTATGATATGCATTATTGTAAGTAATAAAATGTTTTACTAATCAAACATTTATGTTGATCAGACATTTTTATGCAATGGCAATTATGAGAAAAGGAATCAGGTTACCAGTGACAAATGCTTTTAATTAGCGTTGAACATGTCTAGATTAGTCATATTGTGTGTTCCTACTTAAAATATTCTTTCCTTGGAGAAATTCAGATTATTTTTAAAATTAATTTAAATATTTCAAGATTCTAGCTAAGAAATGTTATCTTATTTGGTCTTCTATTATGATGACATGATTTTATTAATAATACAACAATTTAAAATGCTGAACTTACTCAATTGGTGGGTAGATTTATCTATCAACAAAGATTTATCCACATAAAGAATATATAGCATTATGAATTCTGATTTGCATTTTTAATTTAGAACTTCCCTTGAATTAGATTACCTACACAACAAATATATCACTGAAGTTCTCATGAATAATATAGAACATTTAGAGTTATCTTGTTTATTGAGTGTGCTGGTTTGAAGCTGTCATGTACCCCATAAAAGGCCACGTTCTCCTAATCTGTGCCTGTGGGGGCAGACCTATTGTTGGGTGGAAACTTTTGATTATGTTGTTTCCATGGAGATAAGACTCAGCCCATTCAAGACAGGTATTAATCCCCTTGCTGGGGTCCTTTATGAGAGGATAAAAGACAGATGAAACTCACTCAGAGAGCTCACAGCAGTTCGGAGATAAATGCCCAGAGACATTTGGAAAGAGAGAGAGAGAAAGAGCCATTTTGAAACCAGATCTCAGAAGAGAAGGACCAGCAGATGTCACCATGTGCCTTCCCACGTGACAGAGGAAACCAGATGCCAGCAGTTTTTCCTCAGAGAACGTATCCTCTTCTTGGTGCCTTAATTTGGACATTTTTATAGCCTTAGAACTGTGAATTTGTAACCTAATAATCCCCATTGAAATAGACAACCCGTTTGTGGTATTTTGCATTTTAGCAGCTTTAGCAAACTGAAACATTGAGTTAATTTTGGATCAATTTATGTAAGTAGAAATCCTACATTAATAGGAAAAGGATATCAGTCAATTTTACAGTTAATATGTATATTGATGTCAAATATTTTGATTAGTGAAATGTTTTATTATTAAATTAAATTTACACTTTTAAGTAGGATTTTTTGGCATTTGCTAAATAATTTGTTATAGGTATAAAAAAATAGTATATGCAAAAAAAGAATGAGAAGTATAAAAGGCAGAGAGATATCCTTCTACCTCTGACTGTGACAGAGTAACTGTTACTACACTTTCCCTTTTTCTAAAAACAACTGAGAGAAAGTGGAACAAATTAGAAGAGGCAAGTGTAAATGTTTTGAGCATTGGACAACCTAAAAGAATAGCAGTGTGATCACTGGCAGAAGGGAAACACATAAGATAAACTTCATACTAACACCGTGGTCTTCTCAGGTTCACTTTTTGCAGTAGCACAGAGGTGTGTAATTCAAGTTCATGAAAAGTATTCATTAGTTTAGGAGGCAAATTTTAAAGTTTCAGGCTACTGAAGTGGTCGGAATTTGCAAGACAGGTTATCAGAGAAAAGAAACACACATGGTTGGTACATGGTGGAGTGGGGGAAGTGTGCCTGGGGATCCATGGTGCACTCTGGGCAGAAGGCTTACATAAACATACACATGAAAAGACTAAAATGCTGAGAGAGAGAGAAAGAAAGAGAGAGAAAGAGAGAGAGAAAGAGAGAAAGAGAGAGATTGAGAGAAATAATAAAGTAATTAAAATTAAGCCTAAAACATTTTCAGTTAAACCAAAAATGCAGGAAAGAAGGAAAAGAAGAAAAGAAATCAGATGGGATAAAGAGAAAACAAAAATCAAGTTGGTAGATAAGAATATTTAAAACCATGCCCATTAAACGGCAGAGATTATCAGACTAGAGACAAAGTAAGGCCCATTTAAATGAAACCTGAATGATAGATACTATACTACAAAAACACAGATAAATTGAAAGAAAAAAAGCATGAGAAAAAGATACACCTTGAAAAAAAATAAGCATAAGAAAGCTAGCGTTGCTGTGTTACATCAGCCAAAGTAAATCTTAAGATAAGGCAGAATACCAGAAGTAAAGGGTGTATTTGATAATGATAAAATGGTCAATTCATAGGAAACACAAAGCAATCTTATGTGTATCTGTGCCTAATAACAAGAGAATCAAAGTACAGTGAAAAAAAATTGAGACTACTAAAACAGTTTCAGACTTTAACACTCTTCTCTCATCAACTGATAGAACAAATTAAAAAAAATCAGTAAAAACGTGTGCAGAAGATTCTCCAACACTGTCTAGACTGATATTCAGAGAATACAACATGCCCCAAATTATAGTAAGGGCACTCTTTTCAAGTATATGAAGAATGTTCACCATGGTAGAATATAGTGGGCCACAAAACAAGCATTAATAAATTTCAGAGTATGTTCCATAAAAACAAACTAGATTGATAGCATGTTGTATGGACACAATAATTTAAATCAGAAACCAATAAAAAATAAATTATCAAGAAAAAACTCAAATATTTTAAATTAAACAACCCACCTTGAAATAAAATATGGAAAAACAATCCCTTAAAATGAAAATAAATGCACTGAATTATAATGAAAATACAAAATGGAAAATTTGTGGAATGTGAATATAACAGTGCTTAGAAGGAAATAAATAGCTTAAAGCTATTTAAAATGCATAAATTGGAAAAGTGACCTAAATCTTCATATGAAGATGAGAGGAATAAATATGAAAATAAATCCAAAGTAAGTACAGGTGAGCAAATAACAAATATAATAGGGGATATCAATAAAAATTAAAAATAAAGACATCTTAAAAATCCAAAATTTTATTTGAATATGCTAATAAAACTGGTAAATCTGGTCACAAAAAATGGGGAAGGATGTAAATTACCAATATCAAGAATGAAGGAATGCTAGGCTCATTATAAAAATAAAAAGGAAATGTTATAACAAAATTAATCACACACATGTGACAACTTAATGAAGGGGCAATTTTTTTTTCTCTGAAAGACACAACCTACCAAAAATGACACAAGAAGAATGGAAAATCTAAAAAGCTCTATATCCATTAATGATGTAAATTTGTAATTACAAAGTTCATATGAAGAAAACTGAAGGCACATATGGTTTCATTGTTGAATTTTATGAAATATTTAGAAAATAATTAATACCATTATCATATAAGCTCTTCCAGAAAATAGAGGAGGATATAATATCCCCAATGTTATTTGTTTTGTTTTGAAGTGAGCATGATTCAGGTACCTAAATCTGACAGTGATATTGGGAGAAAAAAAAAGGTAAATTAGCAGTAATTATCCCTAATGAAAATAGACAAAAATATTTAACAAAATATTATCATGTACAGTAATATATTAAATTAGTGGTATATCATGTGTTACATTCCAGACATTGAGTTCAAGGTTGATTTAAACAGAAAATCAATGTTAATCCCATATTATCAGAATTCCTTATGTGATTACCACAGTATTTATAGAAAAAGGATTTGACAAATTTCAACAATATTCTTGATAATAATTCTTAGCAAACTACCAAAAGAAGGAAAATCCTTCAATCTGAAAACCAACACCTACATGAAAGCTGCAACTGGGCTTATACTTACTGGTCAGTTAATGAATATTTTAGCCCTAACAAAGGAAATCAGGCAAGGATTTCCACTCTTACTGATTTTATACAGAATTATACTGGAGGCTCTACCCATTTCAATAATTTAAGAAAAAGAAAAAAAGTAATAGGAATTGGAAAGAAAGACATACAGCAACTCCTACTGACATGACAAAACTATTTACTTAGAAAACACTAGAGAATCTGCAGAAACAACTAGAATCAGTAAGTGAATTTAACAAGGTTAAAAGATATGAGGGCAGTATATAAAACCAATTACATTTTATATACTAGAATTGAAACAAATTATTATTGGGTAAAAATTAATGTAAAAATAAATTTAAATTTAATGTAGAAACCAATAACATTTTAAGAATAAAAGACATGCAAGAACTTTACAAAGACACATTACATCATTGAGGAGAGATATATAAGAAGACCTAAATAAATGAAGAGATGGAATTGGCTAATGGATTGCAAAACCTAATATCATTTACATGTCTATTCTCAACAAGTTTATCTATAGACTTAATGCATTCAAAATCAAAACCCAATAGTTATTTTTGACAAAACAGACAATCCGATTTTAACATATACAGGAAAATTCAAAGGATATAGAATAGACCAGCAATCCTGAAAATCATAAATATATTAGAGTCCAAGAATTGTTACAAGTCTCTAAAAATGGCAAGAGTGTGATAATCATTTTTTTTTTAAATCAAATACATCAATGGAACAGAAAAGAATCCAGAGGCAACTTACATTGATTTTCAACAAAGATGGTAAAGCAATTCAGTGGTGGTTGGTTTAGAGAGAAAATAAATGAACCTCATCAAACCGTACCATAGGCCAGATTCTCAAATTAACTAAAGGTAGGTTATACACGTAAATCTAAAAGCTGAAACCATAAAGCTGCTGGAAGGACATATCAAAGATATCTTAAGGAAGGATTTTTAATGAGGACACCTCAGTCATTAATTATAAAGAAAATTTTGTAAATGGATTTCATTTATACTAAAACTTATGATCATCAAAAGACACTTTTAAAAAATAAAGTGCTTGACAAGGACTCCAAGAAAATACTAATAGCAAATATATCTGAGTAAGGACTATTGTATAAAATCTATAAAGAACTTGCAGAAATCAACAATTAAAAGTAAAACAAAAAAAAAAATCCTCCAAAAAATAAAGTACATATACACTTCAAAAACATGATAAAAGAATGGCCAATAAGCAAATAGAAAGGTACCAGGAATTTGCACCCATAATGAGATATCATCACATATTTACTAGAATGTTAAAATAGAATATAGGAACAAGTTGGACATGCTAGAGAACTGAAACTGAAACTTGCTATCTTTCTGGTAAGAGTATAAAATGAGACAACTGCTTTCCAAATGATGTGGCAGGTTTGGTTTTTTATACATAAAATTAAAGATTACCATAGTCTATTCTGTGCATAATACAGCAATTCCAAGACTGGACATACAGACAAAAGAGAAAAACGTGTACAGGAATGATTGTTGCAGAGGAATTCCAACAGCCAGAAATTGGAAACAAACTGAATGGCCGTGAAAAGGAAAATGGAAGAGCAAACTGTCAGGGGAAAAAAAATTATATTGAGTGAAAACACCAGACACAATTGTTACAGCAGCTTTATTCATAATAATCCAAAATTCTGAAATAAGGCAAATGTCTACTACTCATTTATTGGAAAAACAAGTTATTCTCCATACTATACAAAGAACACTTCCAGCAATAAAATAGAAGGCATTATTGATGTATGTAATTATATTAAGTGAAAAGAGTCAAACATGAAAAGACTCCATACCACATGATTACATTTCCTTGGAGATGAGGAATATATAAAATTATATCATTGTTTTAAAAATCATACCTGTGGTTACCTATGAAGGTGACAATTGATTTGAAAGTGGTTCAAGAGAACTTTCCAATTGGTGAAAATGTTCTAAATATTGATTAGGTTTCTGTTTACATTTAGTGAAACTCATTGCATTATACATTTTATATCTGTGCACTCCAATGTGAGTAAATTTTAAATAAAATTAGTCAATTATGCCCATTTAGAAAAAATACTGGAAAAGGAAATGAGTTACTACATTTTTGTTTGAAATATATAATTTTCATTAAGTAAATGTTGGTTGAAATCAGAAACTATTTACTGCTCATATTTACTGAATGTATCTGCATAATCAAAATTTTATAATTCAAAGACATTTTAAAGTGCATAAAATTTTATGAGGAGATAAAAATTTACTAATTAATAATGTAATTATTAGTAATCTCAGAGGATTTTAGATTTTTAATATATCAAATTTGATTTATTGCTTGACTAACAAATGTTTCAAGAAGTTGAGAATTTTTAGCCTATTATTGCTTTATAAAAATGATATATTTAAGCCATTTTCATAATAACAACATTTTTTAATAAGAGAATGACAGATAAAGCATTAAAATGTTAATATTCAACATTTAAAGGAAATTTTATGGTGACATTTATGCTGTAAAACTAGGTTCCCTGGACCTGTTAAATAGACTGTGCATTGGAAACCAAAGTTTGAAAAGAAGTGCCACTGGGACATTAAAAATGGCACAGTAATCAATTTTTTTTTAAATGCATGTATTTTGCCTTGAAATATTGCTAACTCTGTGCCTCAGAAATTTTGATACTTTGTATTTCCAATGCTATTGGCCTTTAGTCTTCTATAATTTCCCTAATGAAATTGTAACACAACTCTTATTTAGTAATATGTGGTATTGTTTACTGTCAGACTTGCGTGCTCTGACTAGTTTTTGCTTATGTACATTTTTTTATTTGTTAAATCAGGCACATGCAGACTGAATGCTAGAATCCCATAGAAATGGTTTTACATTCTGCCTAAAGAGCCATTAACATTGATGAGTTTACAAGTTATTCAATAGTTTTAATCTGTCTATTCATTTGATCCTAAAGCTGTTTTTTTTTTTTTTGCTTATTCATTTGTTTAATTCTCTAGGCCCGTATTTCTTCATTGTGATTCTTCATTTCTTCATAATTGTCTTTTGCTTGATTTAGTAATTCACAACATTCATAAAATGTATAGTTGTCCACAGAACATCTAATGTTGGAGAGATTAATCATGTTGATGTTTTATAGTCTCTCGAATTATACTTTCTTCACTGGTTGTCTTCAAGTATCCTGTTTATCTTTGTAAGCACTTTCCTTAACTTTACAGAAGCATTTCATCAGGAATCCATTTTAAGCCTTTAAAATCAAACATGGATAATACTTCCCATTTTCAAATGTGTGGTAATTTTTTTCTTGCTTATTTCTTATATCATTTAGCAAAACTATGAAAGGGGCAATTGGTTTTGTTTAATATCTCACTATAAATAAGCTTCAGTCCTTTAGCTTAGGCCAGGTATTTCTTTATTGACTTAAAGTTTTAAAATCTCACGTATTTATTCTCTCATTTTCATTGCTTTCTTCATCTCTTATTTGTTTACTTCTATAACCATGAAAATGATATTTATGTTACATGTTAAAGCAGACCGATGCTTGTTAGGATCTCCCAAAGGGCTCAATAAATAGTACTGTCTTCCTTGATGGAAAAATAAAATGAAGGTACATCACATGAATGATAGTTTCACATTAATAACTAATAATTTCCAAATAGGTGTTCATTACTTATATATTTGGGAAAATTCATTTCTTAATACACATCTCCAGAAAAAGGATAGTTTCAAGCCATAGACCACTTTATGAAAACTCTTACTGAAGGGACGTGGGGAGGATCCTTTTGTCCAAATCAAAATTAGTCCTAATGCTTTCTCCTAATATCAAAAGGAATGGGCAGGGGTTGTGATCTGGGTGTGCCCAGGTACATTTAAATATATCAAGCACTTGAGTCATTCTACTGCTGTGTGTTAGAAGTTAATATATTATCTAAGAGAGATACAGGAATGTGTTTAGAAAACAATATTCCTCCTTGTGGAAAGCAGGAGTGAAGAACAGGTGTTCTTCAACTTGTGTTCCCCAACTTTTGGTTCTCTTAAACCATTGAGCTTCTGGATTAAGCCTATCTTTGGATAGACATGGTTAATCTTTTTGGATCTGGGAATGGCCAGAAGCAGGACAGATCTGGATCTATACATGTAAGAATATCTCTCCTATACTAAGCTGTTGCTCATTTGCACATCTTGCTGGGACAATGTGGGACAGGTTAGATATTTTTCCCTAAAAGTTTCTGAAATATGTAAGAATAGAACAGGGAGCAAGTGAACTCAAAATTCACTGTATTACCAAGGCTGAAAATTAAATTTCTATTCCAAAATTCATTTGCTATTGTACTTTTCTTCACAAATTATGTCCAGCAACATTTTCCATGAAAGTTTCTCAGAAGTTCTGCAGCAAGAATAAATGGAAACATTAAGATATTCTAAAACCCAGAGGAACAAAGAAATTACAATGGTTAAAAGGTTGGCAAACAGAATGCATCATTTGAATATATGTGTGTGTGTATATATATATATATATATATTCTCCCCCAATATCAAATGCCAGAGAGAAATTTTGAGGAGAAATTAAATTTCAAATGTTAAATCATCTTTAAAGATAAATCCTAAAACAGAAGAATAAAGTACAAAATTAATTTCTCTTGCATCTGTAAGTTACCTTTCCAAAGAAATGAAAATCTACAATCTGTCCCCCCCAGAATCTCAGGACTAGGGGTTCTCAATGTCTAAGTAGTATTTGGCCCTGCCAGCATTTGCATTGGGGGTTTTCTCATTTCCTTCAGGGCCTCAGAAATTATTTTATTTCCATGCCAATCTCTAATGTATGTCACTTTTTTTTTTTAATTCAGTTTTATTGAAATGCATTCACACACCATACAATCATCCATGGTATACAATCCACTGTCCACAGTATGATAACATAGTTATGCGTTCATCACCACAATCTATCTCCTAACATTTTCCTTACATCAGAAAGAACCAGAACAAGAATAAAAAATAAAAGTGAAAAAAGAACACCCAAATCATCCCCCCATCCCACCCCATTTGTCCTTTAGTTTTTATCCCCATTCCTCCACTCATCCATACACTAGATAAAGGGGGTGTGATCCACAAGGTCTTCACAATCACACTGTCACCCTTTGTAATCTACATTATTATATAATTGTCTTCAGAAGTCCAGACTGCTGGGTTGGAGTTTGGTAGTTTCAGGTATTTACTTCTAGCTATTCCAATACATTAAAACCTAAGAGGTGTTATCTATATAGTGCATAAGAGTGTCCACCAGAGTGACCTCTCGACTCCATTTGAAATCTCTCAGCCACTGAAACTATTTTGTCTCATTTTGCATCCCCTTTTGGTCAAGAAGATACTCTCAGTCCCATGATGCCGGGTCCACATTCATCCCCGGGAGTCATATCCTGCATTGCCAGGGAGATTTACACCCCTGGGAGTCGGGTCCCACGTAGTGGGGAGGGCAGCGAGTTCACCTGTCGAGGTGGCTCAGTTAGAGAGAGAGAGGGCCACATCTGAGCAACAAAGAGGTACTCAGGGGGAGACTCTTAGGTACCACTACATGCAAGTTTAGACTCTCCTTTGTGGTAATGAGCTTCATAAGGGCAAGTCCCATGATCAAGGGCTCAGCACATCAAACTGCCAGTCCCAATGTTTGTGTGTATGCCACTTTTTAAAGCATCCAAAAAATTAATCCCTCACACAAAAGAATTAGAACCCTGACCTTATGCTCCCACATGTAGCAAACTACCAGACATACAGTTCCTAATCCAATCATCAAAGATGTGATTATGTTCTCAGAGCTAGCTTTTAATATTGCCTAAGCCTATAGAATAAAATCACCTGAGCCTGAGGGGATGAGAAAAGAATACGAAATCTTTGTTTTTGGTTCATCAAGTTAACAGTCAGCTGATAAACACTGCCCTGAATCCATATACTGTGGATTTTAAATATAGTTGGGAAAAATTCCTAGAACAAAATTAGTATTTAGATGTTAGATATGCTACCAGTGAGGGAAATTCCAATTATGCTTTGTTTAAGTTTTCAAGGCTAATCAAGCAAATACCATGCAATGGGATAGTTTAAACAATGGGAATTTGTTTTGCGTCTAAAAGAAAGTTCAAATCAACATGATACTTCCTTTGTGAAGACTGTGGCATTCTGAGACTGCTGATGGTGATCCTTGGTCCTTACCTTGTTACATGGCAAGGCGCATGGTGGCATCTCTGGGTCTCTCCCTTCTCTTCTGGATTCTGTTGATTTCAACTTTCTTCCTGTTTGTTTGTTTGTTTGTTTCTCTGTATGTCTGAATTTTATTTCGATAAAGGACTCTAGTAATAGAATTAAGACCCATCCTGATTGACCAGGGCCACATCTTGACTGAAGTAACCTCATCAAAAGGTCCTAATTACAAGGGGTTCACACCTGCAGGAAACTATTAAGTTTAAGAACATGTTTTACTAGGATCCACAACCAACACACTTAATCCTGTCATTTCCATTTTCCTTTTAGCCCTACTTTTAGCATGGAAGTACAGAGTTAATTTTGTGAAGTAACGTAGCCTCCCTCCTATTTTAAGAAGGATTTTTAGTCCTGTGCAGCAGTGGGATTCCTTAGAATCAAGAACCTGCTT
Source organism: Choloepus didactylus (assembly GCF_015220235.1). Lineage (NCBI taxonomy): Eukaryota > Metazoa > Chordata > Mammalia > Pilosa > Megalonychidae > Choloepus > Choloepus didactylus. Next base: position 50,923,643 of record NC_051317.1, on the reverse strand, counting down.
CCTAGGCAAAGTACCTCAGTCATTTATATCTAACCAGTCAAGAGTGACTTTCAATGTATTGACTGGAGGATGGCATTTCAGCAAATGAAGAAATAATCACAGGACTGAAGATCAGTTACTGCATTTTCCTTCTTGGAAGATCTCTGAAGGGAGGACACAACTCATGGCTGGTGTTCCGGTTTGCTAATGCCGCCGGGATGCAAAACACCAGAAATGGATTGGCTTTTACACAGGGGTTTATTTGGTTACACAGTTACAATCTTAAGGCCATAAAGTGTCCAAGGTAATGAAACAATCAGGTACCTTCACTGGAGAATAGCCAATGGTATCCAGAAAACCTCTGTTAGCTGGGAAGGCACATGGCTGGCATCTGCTCCAAGTTCTGATTTCAAAATGGCTTTTTCCCAAGACATTCCTCTCTAGGCCACAGCTCCTCTTCAAAATGTCACTCTCAGTTGCTCTTGGGGTGTTAGTCCTCTCTTAGCTTCTCCAGAGCAAGAGTCTGCTTTCAACAGCCATCTTCAAACTGTCTCTCATCTGCAGCTCCTCTCTGAGCTCCTGCGTGTTCTTCAAAGTGTCCCTCTTGGCTGTAGCAAGCTAAGTCCTTCTGTCTGAGCTTTTACAGGGCTCCAGTGAACTAATCAAGGTCCATGCTGAATGGGTGGGGCCATGCCTCTATGGAAATTATCTAATCAGAGTTATCACCTACATGGGTGGGTCACATCTCCATGGAAACAATCAGAGAATTACAATCTAATCAACACTGATAGGTCTGCCCACACAAGACTGCATCAAAGATAATGGCGTTTTGGGGGATATAATACGTTCAAACTGGCACAGCTGGTAATCTAGAAAGTCTTAACTAGCCTAGCACTAGCAATTTAAATCTTGATAACTGAGCTGCACACATAATCACCTGCTGATCTCAGCTAAATTGCAATTAAGAATTAATTAATATTGTCCAGTTCCCTAAATCCCACCCCCAATGCATGCAAGGCTCTCTTACTTTTAGAATCGAATTCCTGCTTCCCACAAGCATACTTGAGGAATGTTGTGCCTTTTTGCTAAGCAGCCTATTCTTCTAGGCTGGCCACACCTACTAAAAACGCTCTATAAAACTTTAATTAATAGTACAATTATAAAAATGTTCCTGAATCAATTGCAGCAAATGTATCACACTAATGCAAGTTGTTAATTATAGGATAGTTTATGGGAACTTCGTATTTTATGCATTATTTTTTCTGTAAACCTACAACTCCCTAACAAAATATACATACCAAAAAGTCTACTCTCCAGACGTATGACTTTGCTGGCTAATATCTACTGTGCACCTGAAATGGGTGAGGGGACCAATATGAACCTTGTGACCAAATTCCTGCTTTAAATTAGTCTGATGTCTACAGTCTCTGTGGCCTGTTACCATCTGTGAAGATCACATATTCCTTTGGCTTCTATGTGTGTGCTCTTTTGTGGCCGTTGCTGAGATCCAAGCTGTATATTTCTCAGCTTGGGTTCCTACCTTCTACAGAAGAAGTCCTTTGTCTCTGGACTGAATCACCATCAGCCTCAGCCCTTCCCCAAAGTAAAACTAGCATGTGGCTGGCTAAAAGCTTTGTACACAGTCTACAGACATTAAAGACTAAACTAAAATTCTCCACTTAAAATACACTTGAAATATATGAATTTTATTGCATGTAGTTAAATCCTTAATTTTAAAAAATGATTTAGCAAAAGAAAAAAAAAAAATAGGGGCAGGAAACAAATTGGTGGTTGTCAGGGGTGGAGGAAAGAATTGACTTGAGCAAATTTTTAGGGTGATGGAAATGGTTATATGTATCTTGATAGGTAACTACATGATTATACATGCATTTTAAAGAACTCATAAACACTAAACACAAGAAATGATGAATTTTACTCTATGTAAGAGATATCTCAATACACGTGACTTTTTAGAAAAAGACCTGAACAATTATGAGGGTCTACTAACATCCAAGGTTAAAGTAATTTGCCAATACGCTAATAGTATTACTGATAGGATAGGCTCATATTACACAAGTGGGCCCAACAAAAGTCTCTCCGTGAATAATTTTTGCTCTCCAAATTCTACTCCATGGTTTGGTTTATCAATTCTCCCAGCTTTTGTACAAAACAGTTGGAGTAATCAATAAATTCTTCAGCTCCTTGATAGGCTTGAACTCCTGGAGAGAATATGTGCTATGACTTCATTTTACATTTATCCTCCTCTATTCAAGCATGTAGGAAATGGACACACTTATGTTCATTTTCTTTGTTAGCCACTGATACAGTTGTCTGTCAAGATGAGCAATTTCTTTTGCCAGACACTTCATATTCCCCATGATTCTTTCAGAACACCCAATTTTTCTGCATTTTTGTTTCTGTGTTAGGTATAGTAAGCTGATTTTTCTCCCTGCCCAGTTTGAGAATCCCTGTGCATTTTTGTGTCTTTCAGTATCCCAGCATACTCTGTTTCATGAACTGCTCATAATGTGCATGTCTGGGAGAGTACCCTATTCATAGGAACATGATGAGCCATGTCTGAATCAGTTGGCTCAAACACAAAATCTAATTTTGTTTCCCTCTCCCTCTCCCTACACACTCCATATTGATTTTAGAGACATGTATCAGCTAGAAGCCCCAACTCAAATGACTCTTAACACATTCATACAACTTACGTGCTCATCTACCCTTGCCACTGCATGTAGTTTACCCATTTACACTTCTGTCAATTTTATTCCTGCTGTTCATTCCCTCCACTGAATTTCCTCTTTATCGGTGAGAGTTCAATCAGAGAAACAGAAATTTAGTACGTATATGTATATGTAAGTATGGATTTGTTACTGGGATTTACCTTCTCAATTGTGGTTGCTGTTTAAGCTAGTTAAGCAGCCCCCCTGAAGCTACTGCCTTCAACTCTGAGTCTGGGTCCTGAGGTCCACAGGTCATGTTATCAGAAGAAAATACATATGTAAAGTGGAAGGACAAAAACATGCGGGAACCCACAAACACAAGCTGGAAACTCACAAGGATGGCCTGAAACATGTCCACTCTTCTTGCCTGGATCTTGGTTGTCTTGGTGTACTCTGCAATAGGGTCCTTCTTCACAGAGTGAAAAACACACCTGGCCCAGAGTTGGAGAAGCTAAAGGAGGGTGTAGCGCAAGATGGAGCATTTGAAAGTTCATCTGCCATCTCATGCCAACAAGGTGAGTCAGCAGATCAGCAGCTATCTGGTTTACAGATAGTTGTGAGTTACAAAATGGCTGCTGCTTCGCTTCCTCCCTCCAGACTTCTCTCCAGAAACTCTGTGTTCCTGAGTAACCAGAAGCATACAGAAAGGGAATTCTGGGAAATGCAGGTGAGCTGAGCCAAGATGACACATCGGACAGCTACCGCACCCTCTCCTTTTCTCTCTATTGGGAATAAAAACAATCACCCTGGAAGCCTCATTCATAATATAACCACCTCTGGAATACCTGTTTTTCTCTGTTCCCTCAGAATTGTTCTTTTCATTACTATAAATGATCATTTATTAGAATATAATTGATTATACTTTTCTTTGTCCTCCCACAATAATTTTTTCACGTTTAACTGATTGCTTATCAAAATAAATGAGAGGTAATTTTATATTCATTTGACAATGAGTACCAACTGTTCAGAGAATCTGTTCTCTTAAATTTGCATGTCAAGTACACAGAATTATGCTTAGAAGAGTGGAGAAAGTTTAACCAAACTTTGTTGAAGAACGTAAATGGAAAATTATAAATGTATAAAATGAATTAACAGCAAAATTTTATGAATAATTCCTTTATAACTTGTTTTTGCCTGGACCATTCTTTCATAGTAGTCTCATATTTTGGAGCAGAAATTCCTCAAACCAAAAACTAATATAACATTTAGGTACTAGGTCAGTACACCTCTTGTCTCCTAAAAGTCTACAAAATATCAATCACAAATTTCTAACCTGTATTTCTTTTTTCTACATCACCCCTGCCTTAGTTTTCCAGGCAGCTAACAAATATCACATAATGGTTTGGCTTAAACAACAAGCCTTTATTTTTTTTATTTTTTTTTTTTTTTCTTTTAAAAACTTTTTATTTCAAAATAACTTCAAATTTACAGGAAAGTTGCAAAAATAATACAAAAACAATACATAGAACTGCAACATACCTCCACCCAGTTACCCAGATCTATAAACCTTTAACCTGGTGAAAGAGGCAGGGTAGAAAAGGTGGGCAGCTTCTCTCTTTTTTCACCAGCTGGCTTATTTGTTTTTTTTATTTTATTATTTTATTTTTACTGTTTATACTGAAATACTTTCAAACTTACAGGACAGTTACAAAATTATAGAGAACCCCATGTGGAGAATTACAACATACCACTACCCTTCCCCCACTCCAGATACCCAGGTCCATCCAAGAATTTTAACTTTTTGTCACATTTGTTATATCATTCTGTTATCTATCTATTTATCTATCTATCTACCTATCTATCCATTTTCTGAATACTTGAGTGTAGGTTGCATACATCACACTCCTTTAAAACTTAATAGTGCCATGTACATTTCCTGAAGAACAAAGATATTCACTTAGGTAACCACCTTAAGTGCAGTTGTTAAGTTCAAGCAATTTAACATTAATATGAATCTACATTACGTACAGTCTACACTACAATTTTTTCATATATCCAAATAATGTCCTTTTGAGACTTTTCTCCTCCCTTGCTAGGTTCCATCTAAGATCGTGTTTGCATTTGTCATTGCCTCTTTAATTGTGCTTTCTTTCTTCCTTTTATTTTTTTTTTTAATTGTGGAAACATATGAACAATACAAACGTTTTTCCTATCTCATCCACTCCTAAGTATATCATTCAGTGTGATTAATCACATTCACAACATTGTGGTACCCTCACCACCTTCCATTACTGAAACTTCCCCCTCTCCCCAAACAGAAACCTGACATCTATTATGCATTAACTTCCCATTCCCACTGCCCCCTACCCCTGGCAACCTGTACTCTAATTTCTGTCTATGAACTTGAATCTGGTATCTTCTCTGTAGTTACCATGGGGCTTAAATTTAACATCCTATATCTATAACAATCTCATTTGCTTTGATACCAACTTAACTTTTAACAGTACACACAAATTATGTTTCTATATTCCTCCAGACCCCACTTTTATGTAGCTATTGTTACAAATTACATGTTTATACATTATGAGTCCAAAACCACTAATTTTTCAGTATATTTTATGCATTTGCCTTTTGAATCCTATAGAAAGCAAATAGTGGAGTTTACAAACCAAAAAATACAATAGTACTGGCTTTTATATTTACCCATGTTGTTTCCCTGAGATCTTTATTTTTTCATATAGCTTCTATCTGTTGCCTATTGTCCTTTCCTTTCTTTTTTTTTTTTTTATCATCATTTTATTGAGATATATTCACATACCATGCAGTCATACAAAACAAATCGTACTTTCGATTGTTTACAGTACCATTACATAGTTGTACATTCATCACCTAAATCAATCCCTGACACCTTCCTTAGCACACACACAAAAATAACAAGAATAATAATTAGAGTGAAAAAGAGCAATTGAAGTAAAAAAGAACACTGGGTACCTTTGTCTGTTTGTTTCCTTCCCCTACTTTTCTGCACATCCATCCATAAACTAGACAAAGTGGAGTTTGGTCCTTATGGCTTTCCCAATCCCATTGTCACCCCTCATAAGCTACATTTTTATACAACTGTCTTCGAGATTCATGGGTTCTGGGTTGTAGTTTGATAGTTTCAGGTATCCACCACCAGCTACCCCAATTCTTTAGAACCTAAAAAGGGTTGTCTAAAGGGTGCGTAAGAGTGTCCACCAGAGTGATCTCTCGGCTCGTTTTGGAATCTCTCTGCCACTGAAGCTTATTTCATTTCCTTTCACATCCCCCTTTTGGTCAAGAAGATGTTCTCCGTCCCACGATGCCGGGTCTACATTCCTCCCCGGGAGTCATATTCCACGTTGCCAGGGAGATTCACTCCCCTGGGTGTCTGATCCCACGTTGGGGGGAGGGCAGTGATTTCACCTTTCAAGTTGGCTTAGCCAGAGAGAGAGGGCCACATCTGAGCAACAAAGAGGCATTCAGGAGGAGACTCTTAGGCACAAATATAGGGATGCCTAGCCTCTCCTTTGCAGCAACCGTCTTCCCAAGGGTAAAACTTATGGTAGAGGGCTCAACGCATCAAACCACCAGTCCCCTATGTCTGTGGTGATGTTAGCAACCATGGAGGTGGGGTAGGCAAATACCCCTGCATTCTCCACAGGCTCCTCAAGGGGGCACTACATCTTTTTTTTTTTTCCTTGTTTTTCTTTCTTTTTTTTTTTTTAACTTTCCCTTCTTTTTTAAATCAACTGTATGAAAAAAAAAGTTAAAAAGAAAACAAACATACAATAAAAGAACATTTCAAAGAGACCATAACAAGGGAGTAAGAAAAAGACAACTAACCTAAGATAACTGCTTAACTTCCAACATGTACCTACTTTACCCCAAGAAAGTTACATAATATAGCAACATTTCTGTGAACTTGTTCCTACTATATCCATCAGAAATTAACAGACCATAGTCATTCGTGGGCATCCCCAGAACGTTAAATAGCTTATCTGTTCTTCTTGGATTATTGTTCCCCCTTCCTTAATTGCTCTCTACTGCTAGTTCCCCTACATTCTACATTATAAACCATTTGTTTTACATTTTTCAAAGTTCACATTAGTGGTAGCATAAAATATTTCTCTTTTTGTGCCTGGCTTATTTCGCTCAGCATTATGTCTTCAAGGTTCATCCATGTTGTCATATGTTTCACGAGATCATTCCTTCTTACTGCCGCGTAGTATTCCATCGTGTGTATATACCACATTTTATTTATCCACTCATCTATTGAAGGACATTTGGGTTGTTTCCATCTTTTGGCAATTGTGAGTAATGCTGCTATGAACATTGGCGTGCAGATATCTGTTCGTGTCACTGCTTTCCGATCTTCCAGGTATATACCGAGAAGTGCAATCGCTGGATCGAATGGTAGCTCTGTATCTAGTTTTCTAAGGAACTGCCAGACTGACTTCCAGAGTGGCTGAACCATTATACAGTCCCACCAACAATGAATAAGAGTTCCAATTTCTCCACATCCCCTCCAGCATTTGTAGTTTCCTGTTTTTTTAATGGCAGCCATTCTAACCGGTGTTAGATGGTATCTCATTGTGGTCTTAATTTGCATCTCTCTAATACCTAGTGAAGCTGAACATTTTTTCATGTGTTTCTTGGCCATTTGTATTTCCTCTTCAGAGAACTGTCTTTTCATATCTTTTGCCCATTTTATAATTGGGCTGTCTGCACTATTGTCATTGAGTTGCAGGATTTCTTTATATATGCAAGATATCAGTCTTTTGGCAGATACATGGTTTCCAAAAATTTTTTCCCATTGAGTTGGCTGCCTCTTTACCTTTTTGAGAAATTCCTTTGAGGTGCAGAAACTTCTAAGCTTGAGGAGTTCCCATTTATCTATTTTCTCTTTTGTTGCTTGTGCTTTGGGTGTAAAGTCTAGGAAGTGGCCGCCTAATACAAGGTCTTGAAGATGTTTTCCTACATTATCTTCTAGGAGTTTTATGGTACTTTCTTTTATATTGAGATCTTTGGTCCATTTTGAGTTAATTTTTGTGTAGGGGGTGAGGTAGGGGTCCTCTTTCATTCTTTTGGATATGGATATCCAACTCTCCCAGCCCCATTTGTTGAAAAGACCATTATGGCTCAGTTCAGTGACTTTGGGGGCCTTATCAAAGATCAGTCGGCCATAGATCTGAGGGTCTATCTCTGAATTCTCAATTCGATTCCATTGATCTATATGTCTATCTTTGTGCCAGTACCATGCTGTTTTGGCAACTGTGGCTTTATAATAAGCTTCAAAGTCAGGGAGTGTAAGTCCTCCCACTTCGCTTTTCTTTTTTAGAGTGTCTTTAGCAATTCGAGGCATCTTCCCTTTCCAAATAAATTTGATAACTAGCTTTTCCAAGTCTGCAAAGTAGGTTGTTGGAATTTTGATTGGGATTGCATTGAATCTGTAGATGAGTTTGGGTAGAACTGACATCTTAATGACATTTAGCCTTCCTATCCATGAACATGGAATATTTTTCCATCTTTTAAGGTCCCCTTCTATTTCTTTTAGTAGAGTTATGTAGTTTTCTTTGTATAGGTCTTTTACATCTTTGGTTAAGTTTATTCCTAGGTACTTGATTTTTTTAGTTGCTATTGAAAATGGTATCTTTTTCTTGAGTGTCTCTTCAGTTTGTTCATTTCTAGCATATAGAAACATTACTGACTTATGTGCATTAATCTTGTATCCCGCTACTTTGCTAAATTTGTTTATTAGCTCTAGTAGGTGTATCGTTGATTTCTCAGGGTTTTCTAGATATAAGATCGTATCATCTGCAAACAATGACAGTTTTACTTCTTCTTTTCCAATTTGGATGCCTTTTATTTCTTTGTCTTGCCGGATTGCCCTGGCTAGCACTTCCAGCACAATGTTGAATAACAGTGGTGACAGCGGGCATCCTTGTCTAGTTCCTGATCTTAGAGGGAAGGCTTTCAGTCTCTCACCATTGAGTACTATGCTGGCTGTGGGTTTTTCATATATGCTCTTTATCATGTTGAGGAAGTTTCCTTCAATTCCTACCTTTTGAAGTGTTTTTATCAAAAAGGGATGTTGCATTTTGTCAAATGCTTTTTCAGCATCTATTGAGATGATCAATTGATTTTTCCCTTTCGCGTTTTTAATGTGTTGTAATACATTGATTGTTTTTCTTATGTTGAACCATCCTTGCATGCCTGGAATGAACCCCACTTGGTCATGGTGTATGATTTTTTTAATGTGTCTTTGGATTCGATTTGCAAGTATTTTGTTGAGGATTTTTGCATCTATATTCATTAGGGAGATTGGCCGGTAGTTTTCCTTTTTTGTAGCATCTTTGCCTGGTTTTGGTATTAGATTGATGTTAGCTTCATAAAATGAGTTAGGTAGTGTTCCATTTTCTTCAATGTTTTGAAAGAGTTTGAGTAAGATTGGTGTCAGTTCTTTCTGGAAAGTTTGGTAGAATTCCCCTGTGAAGCCATCTGGCCCTGGGCATTTATTTGTGGGAAGATTTTTGATGAATGATTGGATCTCTTTGCTTGTGATGGGTTGGTTGAGGTCTTCTAATTCTTCTCTGGTCAGTCTAGGTTGTTCATATGTTTCCAGGAAATTGTCCATTTCTTCTACATTATCCAGTTTGTTGCCATACAGTTGTTCATAATATCCTCTTATAATTTTGTTAATTTCTTCAGGATCTGCAGTTATGTCACCTTTTTCATTCATTATTTTGTTTATATGGGTCTTCTCTCTTTTTGATTTTGTCAGTCTAGCTAGGGGCTTGTCAATCTTGTTGATCTTCTCAAAGAACCAACTTTTGGTGATATTTATCCTCTCTATTGTTTTTTTGTTCTCGATGTCATTTATTTGTGCTTTAATCCTTGTTATTTCTTTTCTTCTACTTGGTTTAGGATTGGTTTGCTGTTCATTTTCTAGCTTCTTCAGTTGATCCATTAGTTCTTTGATTTTGGCTCTTTCTTCCTTTTTAATATATGCGTTTAGTGCTATAAATTTCCCCCTTAGCACTGCTTTTGCTGCATCCCATAAGTTTTGGTATGTTGTGTTCTCATTTTCATTCATCTCTATATATTTAGCAATTTCTCTTGCTATTTCTTCTTTAACTTACTGATTGTTTAGGAGTGTGTTGTTTAACCTCCAGGTATTTGTGAATTTTCTAAGTCTCTGATGGTTATTGACTTCTAATTGTATTCCATTGTGGTCAGAGAATGTGCTTTGAATAATTTCAATCTTTTTAAATTTATTGAGCCTTGTTTTATGTCCCAGCATATGATCTATTCTGGAGAAAGTTCCATGAGCACTAGAAAAGTATGTGTATCCTGGCGATTTGGGATGTAATGTCCTGTATATGTCTGTTAAATCTAATTCATTTATCAGATTGTTTAGGTTTTCAATTTCCTTATTGATCTTCTGTCTGGTTGATCTGTCTATAGGAGAGAGTGATGTGTTGAAGTCTCCCACAATTATTGTGGAAACATCAATTGCTTCCTTTAGTTTTGCCAGTGTTTCTCTCATGTATTTTGTGGCAACTTGATTGGGTGCATAGACATTTACGATTGCTATTTCTTCTTGCTGAATTGCCCCTTTTATTAGTATGTAGTGGCCTTCTTTGTCTCTCAAAACATCCCTGCATAAAGTCTATTTTATCTGAGATTAATATTGCTACACCTGCTTTCTTTTGGCTGTAGCTTGCATGAAATATTTTTTTCCATCCTTTCACTTTCAGTTTCTTTGTGTCCCTGTGTCTAAGATGAGTCTCTTGTATGCAACATATTGATGGTTCATTTCTTTTGATCCATTCTGCGAATCTATATCTTTTAATTGGGGAGTTTAATCCATTTACATTCAACGTTAAAACCGTGAAGGCATTTCTTGAATCGGCCATGTTATCCTTTGGTTTATGTTTGCCATATTTTTCCCCTCTCTCTATTAATATCCTTTATTGTACCCATACCGAATCTCTTTAGTACTGAACCTTTCTCCAAGTCTCTCTATCCTGTCTTTGTTTCTCTGTCTGTAGGGCTCCCTTTAGTATCTCCAGTAGGGCAGGTCTCTTGTTAGCAAATTCTCTCAGCATTTGTTTGTCTGTGAAAAATTTAAGCTCTCCCTCAAATTTGAAGGAGAGCTTTGCTGGATAAAGTATTCTTGGCTGGAAATTTTTCTCACTCAGAATTTTAAATATTTCGTGCCACTGCCTTCTTGCCTCCATGGTGGCTGCTGAGTTGTCACTACTTAGTCTTATGTTGTTTCCTTTGTATGTGGTGAATTGCTTTTCTCTTGCTGCTTTCAGAACTTGCTCCTTCTCTTCTGTGTTTGACAGTGTGATCAGTATATGTCTCGGAGTGGGTTTATTTGGATTTATTCTATTTGGGGTTCACTGAGCATTTATGATTTGTGTATTTATGTTGTTTAGAAGATTTGGGAAGTTTTCCCCAACAATTTCTTTGAATACTCTTCCTAGACCTTTACCCTTTTCTTCCCCTTCTGGGACACCAATGAGTCTTATATTTGGATATTTCATATTATCTGTCATATCCCTGAGGTCCATTTCGATTTTTTCAATTTTTTTCCCCATTCTTTCTTTTATGCTTTCATTTTCCATTCTGTCATCTTCCAGGTCACTGATTCATTGTTCAACTTCCTCTAGTCTTGTACTATGAGTGTCCAGAATCTTTTTAATTTGGTCAACAGTTTCTTTAATTTCCATAAGATCATCCATTTTTTTATTTAGTCTTGCAATGTCTTCTTTATGCTCTTCTAGAGTCTTCTTGATTTCCTTCATATCCCGTACTATGGTCTCATTGTTCATCTTTAGTTCTTTGAGTAGCTGCTCTAGGTGCTGTGTCTCTTCTGGTCTTTTGATTTGGGTGCTTGGGCTTGGGTTATCCATATCGTCTGGTTTTATCATATGCTTTATAATTTTCTGTTGTTTTTGGCCTCGTGGCATTTGCTGAACTTGATAGGGTTCTTTTAGGGTTTGTAGACCTACTGAAGTCCTTATCTCTAATTTATCAGATCTACAGCTTCATGGAGTACTTTCTCTAACTAACCAGCAGGTGGCGTCCACGAGACACCTGATCTCCACAAGCCAGTTCTCCCGTGCTTAGCCTTTTTGGTGAGTGGGGGAGTGAGTCTTGTGGGGCTCAATTGGTGTACCAAGCTTGCGTGTGTAGTTGGTGTTGCCTGCCCTGTATGTGGGGCGTGTTTCTGGGCAGTCGGGGAGGGGGGGTGGCCCTAACAATCAAATCTCCCTGATGATCCTAGAGTTTTAAAGCTGCTGCAATAGTCTAATCCTTCAGTTCAGTCCTGCCGCAGTTTGTCTCTGCCACTGACCCACAAGTCTTTGGTATTGGCGTATGGCTCCTGAGACTTGCAAGTGGGCCCCTCTTCCAGGCTGTGCACCCCGGGTCCTCTGTTGAGGGATGACTGTGCTATGTCACAGGTGAGTGCCGTCACCCCAGGGCAGTTCTGGGCTGCTGGGCTGTGTAGGGAGGCTCCCAGTCTGCTCAAATGATGGCTGAATGGGGCTTTGTTAATTCACACTGCTCCACCTTCCCAGCTCTGGGACATTCAGCTGAGGTTGCAGGGAAGGCTAATGTCCACGCCCAGTTTTGTGGTGTGTGCCTGTTATTTGAAGCACTTCCGTCACACTGGGTTGTCTGGGGCAGCTCTGGGCTATGGGGCTGGCGATGGGCAGGAGTGTTTCCTGTCCACCAGGATGGTGGCTGTGAGCAGACACCCCCCTTTTCTTGGGAAGTTGTGGTGTTTAGTGAATTTTCTCAGCCACTGGATTATTGCCTTTTGTCTCAGAGCTCTCTTAGTTCTGCTCTTGACTTGACGTGCCCAAATTGTAATTCTTTGAAGCTTTCTGTATTGGGCTTCTTAGAGTAATTGTTTCAGAAAAATAAAAAAGGATTAAAAAAAAAAAGAAAAGGGCCTTCCTCAGAGATCTAATGGGTTATTGAAATGCTAATAGACAAAGCAACCAGGGCCATTAAGGAAAGGTCCACAGGGCAGAGAGATCAGCTTTTCTTCAGGATTTGCATATGCGCCTCAAGGCCTGAGCTCCGCCATTCCCCTTTCTGTGTTCACCAGAACTCCAAAAATCCTCTGCTTTTATTTTGGAGTTTTTCACATTATTTTTTTTTTCTATGCCTGTCTCCTCTCTGCTGGGCTGGCAGCTCTCAGATTCTCTGGTGTCTGGTCTCAGTCTATCTATGGTTGGAGTATGAATCAGTAGAATGCGTTTCTGAGAAGGGCTACCACTGCAATTCTCCCTTCTCCTTCCCGGAGCTGGCAGCCCCTCCTCCCACGGGACTGAGCCTGGCAGGGAGGGGCGCTGGTCCCCTGGCCGCAAAAACTTACAGATTTCGCTGATCTCAGCAGTTCGACATTTTCTTGAGTGTTGTATGAAGTATGCCCGAAGTCAGATTGCTCTGTGGTGTCCAGTCCACGCAGTTCCTGGCTTTTTACCTACTTTCCTGGAGGAGTAACTAAAACTTACAGCTCACCAGTCTGCCATCTTGCCCTGCCTCCTTCAACAAGCCTTTATTATCTCACTATTCGAGGCTTTAAGTATCAACTCAAGTTATCAAGCCAGGCTGTACTGTCTTCCTGAAGTCTGTAGTGCTCTGTCACTCTCTGCACTCCTTGGGATTCCTTGGCTTTCATCTCTACCTCCACTCACATAGTGATCTCTTTCTCCTTGTGTCTGCTCTTCTGGTTTTTACTAAATTTCTGCTTCTTCCTGTGTGGCCTTTTGTGAATGACTGCGCTTAAATTTCTTCTGTTTATAAAGAAGTTCAGTAACATGGATTAAAGCACACCGTGATTTATTTAGGCCACACCTTAATTAAAAATAAAGCTTCAAGGGAGAGGCAAGATGGTGGCATAGAGAGGAGTGGAATTTAGTCAGTCCCTTGGAACAACTAATAAACAACAAAGAACAGCTAATAAATAATTTGGAATAACTGCTGGGGGACAGCCGGGACTGTCCACACATCATACACCAACCTAGATTGGGAGGAATGCCTGAGATTGCAGCATAGAATCTGTAAGTAAAAGCTGCAGAACCATGCCAAGAGCTCCTCCCCAATGGCAGGGTGAGCTGCAAAACCTCACTGTGGTAGAAATTAGCAGCACTCTCCAAGCAAGCAAACATAGCTCAGCTAAGCTCCAACTGGGGTTTTAATTAACAAATGTGGACTGCTGAATACAAGCTGTAAACCCCCAACAAGCAGACAGATGCTTTTAGCAATAATTGACTTTAAAGAGCCAGAGGACTCCTCTGTACTTGGAGGGGGATCCCAGAAGACTGGGTGTTACCACTGGCCAATGAGTGAAACTGGGGGGCCATGTACTGGCTCCAAAAGGGGGCTTTCTGTCCCTTTTTCTCTCTCTCAACCAGAGGGACTCAGAAGAGAGAGTTTCAGCTATTTTCACTTCGCAGAGCTCTGAGATAGACAGGGGTGCAGATAACAGAGTCAGAGAGACTATTCAAATGTAGATGATAACTCCCTAGGGGGTGTATCTTCCCTAAGAGTAAGGTGGTGGGGCCCAGCTTTCTCTTCAGAACCAGGCCCCAGAGCCTAGTGGAAAACAGACAAAACTGAAACTAAGTAGGCCATACATCTTTACACCAGTTGGGAGCAACAGGCTGACAGGCACCACCTGCTGGGCAGGTTAGGAAAAGCACAGTGACTGGAAACCTAACAGAAAAGTCTGTCATTCCTCTAAGATACACCCTTAATATAGCCCCATTCTGAGACCTGAACCCGTTCTGGTCTAGAAAAATATGACTGGGGTAACCAAGGAAACCAGATTCCTAGACAACAGAAAACTGCAATCTATACTAGGAAAAACAAAGCTATGGCCCAGTCAAAGGAACAAACTTACACCTTAATCAAGATACAGTTGAGATATTGTTTCACTTTAATGAAATAATCTATTAAAGATTTTCAAAGAAATATGCTAAATCAAATCAAAAGCCAAATCAATGAGGGAAGATATAACAAAAGAGACAAAGGCTATAAAGAAAACACTGGGTGATCATAGGGTAGAAATGGAAAGTTTGAAAAAACTACTGGCAGAATCTACAGAAGTGAAAGGTACAACGTAAGAGATGAAAAACACAATGGAGACATATAACAGCAGATCTCAAGAGGCAGAAGAGAACACTCAGGAACAGGAGAACAAGATGCCTGAAATGCTACACACAAAAGAACAGATAGGGAAAAGAATGGAAAAATATGAGCAAAATCTCAGGGAATTGAATGACAACATAAAATGCACAAATATATATGTCATGGATGTCCCAGAAAGAGAAGAAAAGAGAAAGGGGGCAGAAGCAATAATAGAGGAAATAATCAGTGAAAATTTCCCATCTCTTATGAAAGACATAAAATTACAGACCCAAGAAGCACAGCATGCCCCAAACAGAATAGGTCTGAATAGACTGATGCCAAGACACTTAATAATCAGATTATCAAATGTCAAAGACAAAGAGAGAATCCTGAAAGCAGAAAGAGAAAAGCTATCTCCCAAATAAAAAGGAAACTTGATAAGTGGATTTCTCAGTAGAAACCATGGAGGCAGAAGGAAGTAGTGTGATATATTTAAGATACTGAAAGAGAAAAACCACCAACCAAGAATCCTATATCCAGTAAAACTGTCCTTCAAATATGAGGGAGAGGTTAAAATATTCTCTAACAAACAGGCAATGAGAGAATTTGTGAAAAATATGTCTGCACTACAGGAAACAGTAAAGGGAGCACTTGAGACAGATAGGAAAAGACAGGAGAGAGGGGTTTGGAACACAATTTGAGGAGATAGTAGCACAGCAATGTAAATACACTGAACAAAGATGACTGTGGGTATGGTTGAAAGAGGAAGGTTAGGAGCATGTGGGACACCAGAAGGAAAGAGGAAAGATAAAGTCTGGGACTGTATAACTCAGTGAAACCTAGAGTGCTCAACAATTGTGATAAAATGTGCAAATATGTTTTTACATAAGGGAGAACAAATGAATGTCAGCCTTTGAAGGTGTTAAAAATAGGGTGGTATTGGGGAAAAAATACAATCAAAGCAAACTAGAGACTATAGTTAACAGAAACTTTGTATTATGCTTCCTTTAATGTAACAAAGGAAATATACCAAAACTAAATGCCTATAAGAGGGGAATGTAAGGGAGGGATTTGGGACTCTTGGCATTAGTGATGTTGTCTGACTCTTTTATTCTACTTTAGTTAATTCTTTCTTTCCTTTCATTGTGTTTTATCTGTCATGTTTTCTTTTTTCTTTTGTCTCTCTGCCTTCTTTGACTCTTCCTCCTCCTTTGTAGAAGAAATGGAGATGTCCTTATACAGATAGTGGTGATGGTGGTGAATACATAAATATGTGACTTTCCAGAGAACCATCAATTATTTACTTATGAAAGAAAGTATGGTGGGTGAACAAAACCATCTTAAAAAAATGGGTTGATGAAGAAACTTTAAGGGTACTACATTGAGAGAAATAAGTCAAACACATAAGGACAAGTATTGCATGGTCTCACTGATTTGAACTAATTATAATATGTAAATACCTAGAAATGAAATATAAGTTAACAGGATATAGAACAAGGCTAAATAATGGGGAGTGGTTGCTTATTATGAGCAGAATGTTCAGCTAGGTTGAACCTAAGTGTTTGGAATTGGACAGCGGTGACAGTAGCATCTTACTGTGAGAATAATTAACAGTGCTGAATGGTGTGTGAATGTGGTGGAAAGGGGAAGCTTAGTCACGTATGTCACCAGAAGGAAAGCTGGAGGTTAAAAGATGGGAATGTATAAAACAGTGAATCTTGTGGTGGACAAACTCCTGGATTAACTGTACAAATATTAGAAATTTCTTTCATGAACTAGAACAAATGTATGACATTATAACTAGAAGCTAATAATAGATGGGTATATAGGGAAAAAACATGCCTGTTGCAAACTATGTGCTACAGTTAACAATATTTTAACATTCTTTCATTAACAGTAACAAATGTATTATACCACTACTATGAACCAATAGTGGAGGGAGGGTGATTAGGTGTAGGGGAGGAATTGAGTTTTCTTTTTTGTCTTTATTTCTTTTCTCAAGTAATGAAAATGTTCTAAAAATTGGAAAAAAAGAATAATTGTAGTGATGGGTGTATAGCTGTATGATGGTACCGTGGGCAACTGATTGTGCACTTTGGATCTCTGGTTAATTGTATGGTATGTGAAGAATTGCAATAACATAAAATTAAAAAAAAAAAAAAACAGCCTCAAAGTGTTCTGTTTACAAATGAGTTCACACCATCAGGAATGCAGAGTAAGATGATATTGCGGTACATAATTCAAGCTACTGAAACAAATTACTCTGAACATTCTCAAGTTCCTTTATTTTAAAAGAGTATCAAACATTTAAGACCAACCTCCAGCCAATGATTATCTGGTCCCTCCTCTTAACTTTACCAACCAAGTTGTTGTAGTTATAGATAATATTTTTCACTTCTTTATTTGTGATTTTTCACTTCAGGCTGTTCCCTTATCACAAATCTATAATCACTCCATTTACTCTTACTTATTATGCAAATATTTTTGGATGCAAGCAACAGTAAATCTTACTCTCTTGTTATGAGTAACAAAACAAATAAGAGTTTATTTTTCCCACAAAGCCATAGTCCATGTATACCCAGGGTGGCCACCCAAACTTGTCAAGAAGAACCAGGTTCCTTTTATATTGATGTGCCTCCATCTTTATCATGTGGTTTCATCCTCCTATTTACAATATGGCTGATGCACCAAAAATATCTTGCATGTTTTTGGAAAGGAAAACAGGATGTGAGTCAGACCAGAACTAAAAGAAACCACAGGTCAATCTATCTTTTTAAGCAACTTTTCTGAAAGTTTAAATCTCTATAATGCCCTTTGAATCTATAATACCAAGTGAACGTCTTCTTGTTGGATTACTCCTTTTATAAATATATTATCAGGCAACAATGATTAAACCAAAAAAGTATTACTTTTCACCAAAATTATATTTTTTGACATGAATAATATTATATAATATTTTTAGACATACCATTTGGTTAAGAAATCACATTCCATCCCTTTAATATCAACCGTTACTTTATTTTATTTACATTTCTGTGAGTTCTGAAAGCAATAGATAGCTGACATTGTTTTAATTCAATTTGATATTTCACTGTCTTTAATGACTCAGTTTTATCCATTTGTATTCATTTTTATTACCTGTGTAATTGCACTCCAACTGAAATACTTGGTTTTGGTTTTTTCTTTGCTTCTAGTTTTCAATACCTACAGTCTTTGGATTAGTATATTTCATATTTTATTTACTTTTCTACTTTGAGACCAAAAGATATAGATTGTATTTTCATTCTTTTAGTGACTGCCATTTTAAAATTACATTTAAAAAAACCAAAAGTTAATCTGAATATCTATTTTTCTCCTGAACAAGTTAAGGATGATCAAGTGAAAAAAATTGGTACTTCATTATTATTTTGTATAATTTTGATTTCACTTCTTATATATAAGTAAGACTTCCCATCTTTTGTGCCCACCATTATTACTTGCACAAGTATCTTTCCTCTTATATTCACTTCTCTTTTAACCAAAATATATCTTTCAATCACTCTTTCAGAGCAGGTATGTGGACAGTAAATTCACTTTTTATTTTAATATCTAGAAACATGTTTATTTCATGATTTACTCTTGATAATTTTTGGTTGAGATTCAAGTTCCAGGTAAATAGCTTTTTCTCCCCTCCATGAAGATATTATTCCATTGCCTACAGACATCACTGATGATGATATATATGCTGCTTGTCTAACATTTACACATTTAAAAAATAGTGCATTAATTAAAGTTCATGGTTCAACTTAGGTTTCCCTGTTTGTTTAGTGTAGTTCCATGGATTTTTTTTTTTAATTTTATTCTGTTACCATATATACAATCTAACACTTCCTCTTTTAATCATATTCAGATATATATTTCATTACCTAAACATTGCTTTCATTCCAAATAGGAAACCTAAGCCTTAACTTCCCATTCTTTGTCCAGACCCCATCCTATGGTAACATAGTCTAGTTTCTGACTCTATGAGTTTGTTTATTCTAATTGTTTCATATCAGTGGGATCATGCAATATGTGTCCTTTTGTGTCTGGTTTATTTCACTAAACATGATATCTTCAAGGTTAACAAATATTATTGCATGTATCAGAACTTCATTCTTTTTATGGCTGAATAAAATTCCATTGTACTTATATACCAAATTTTGTTTATCCATTCATTAATTGATGGACACCTGGGCTACTTCCACAGTTTGGCAATGGTGAATAATGCTGCACAAATATCTACTGGAGTCCCTGCTTCCAATTTTAGGGGTATGTACTTAGTAGCAAGGTTGCTGGGTCATATGATAGTTCTGTACTTAGCTTTCTGAAGATCCACCAAACTGTCATTCATAGCTACTGAACCATTTACATTGCCACAGCAATGAATGAGTATTCCTATTTTTCTGTATCTTCTCTAACACTTATTTTCCATTATTTAGATAGTAGCCATACTAGTTGGTGTTAAATGGTATCTCATTATGGTTTTAATTTGCATTTCCCTGATGGCTAAAGATGTTAAACATCTTTTCATGTATTTTTCTGACCATTCATGTATCTTCTTTGGAGTGATGTCTATTCAAGTATTTTGCTCATTTCTAATAGGGTCGTTTGTCTTGGTTGTTAAGTTGAAGGATTTCTTTATATATTCTGGATATCAAACATTTATCAAATATGTGGTCTCCAAATATTTTATCCCTTTGTGTAGGTTGACATTTTACTTTCATGATAAATTCCTTTGAGGCACAAGTGTTTTTAATTTTGATGAGGCTCCATTTATCTATTTTTTCTTTTGTTATTTTTTGCTTTAGGTGTAAAGTCTAAGAAACCATTGCCTAACACAAGGTCCTGAAGATATTTCCCTACCTTTTCTTCTAAGAGTTTGATAGTTTTTGTTCTAATTTTTAGGTCTTGGTCCATTTTGAGTTGTTTTTCTTTTTGCAAACAAAGTTCTAATTTCCCCGGCACCATTTGTTAAGAGGTGTTTCTTTTCCAATTGAGTGTGTTTACCACCTTATCAAAAATCAGTTGGCTATAAATGCAAGGAATGATTTCTGAGCTCTTTAATGCTATTCCATTGGTCTATATGTCTGTCCTTGTGCAAGTACAATACTGTTTTGATTACTGTGACTTGGTAATATTTTTAAGATCAGGAAGTGTGAGTCTTACAACTTCATTCTTCTTTTTCAAGTTGGTTTGAAAGTTATTTGGGGTCCCTTATCCTTCCACATGAATTTGATGATTGGAATTTCCATTTCTGCAAAGAACGTTGCTGGAATTTGGATTGGGATTGCTTTGAATCTGTAAATTGCCTTGGGTAGTATTGGCATCTTAATGATATTGACTCTTCCAATCCATGAACTCAGGATCTCCTTCCATTTATTTAGATCTTCTTTGATTTCTTTCAGTGATGCTTTGAAGTTTTCTGTGTGCAAGTCCTTTACAACCTTGGTTAGATTTATTCTTAGATATTTGATTTTTTTAGTTGTTATTTTAAATGCAATTTTTTTCTTGATTTCCTCTTCCACTTGTGTATATAAACATTACTGATTTTGGGAGTGTTGATCTTGTACCCCTGCCACTTTACTGAATGCACTTTTTTGTTCTGGGAACTTTATTGTGGATGTTTCAGGATTTTCAGTATATAAAATCATGTCACCTGCAAATAGAGAAAGTTTTACTTCTTCCCTTACAACTTGGGTAACTTTTATTACTTTTTCTTGCCTAATTGCTCTGGCAAGAGCTTCCAGTTCAATGTGGAATAACAGTGGCAACAATGGGCATCCTTGTCTTGTTCCTGATCTTAAGAGAGAAATTTTTTCAGAATTTTACCATTAAGTAGGATGTGAGCTGTAGGCTTTTCCTATATGCCTTTTATCAGGTTGAGGAAGATTCTTATATTCCTGGTGTTCTAAGTATTTTTGTCATGAAGGGGTGGTGGGTTTTGCCAGATGCATATTCTTGCACTTTCACTTTAAATTTTCAAAGTGTTCATTGTACAGCCTGCAGTTTCACTTTACATTCTCTAAATGTTCTTTGTGGTGAATTTGTGATGTCTCAGCATAACCATGCTGGAATTACTTTTCTCAGAATTCCCTTCCCTGTGTTATCCTAGGTTAGAATTGGCTACAAGATATATTTCCATAAAATTGGAAAAAAAGAAGTAACAGTGGAGATGTTTTGTTGTGTGAAAGTCAGTGTTCTAGTTCGCTAATGCTGCCAGAATGCAAAACACCAGAAATGGATTGGCTTTTATAAAATGAGGTTTATTTGGCTACATAGTTACAGTCTTAACGCCATAAAGTGTCCAAGGGAATGCATCAACAATCGAGTACCTTCACTGGAGGATGGCCAATGGTGTCTGGAAAACCTCTGTTAGCTGGGAAGGCATATGGCTGGCATCTGCTCCAGAATTATGGCTTCAAAATGGCTTTCTCCCAGGACATTCCTATCTAGGCTTCAGCTTCTCTCCAAAGTGTCACTATCCGTTGCTCTTGGGTTGTTTGTCCTCTCTTAGCTTCTCTGGAGCAAAAGTCTGCTTTCAAAGGCTGTCTCCAAAATGTCTCTGTAAACTGAAGCTCCTCTCTCAGTTCCAGTGCATTCTTCAAAGTGTCTCTCTTGGCTGTAGCTCCTCTTCAAAAGTTCACTCTCAGCTGCACTGAGTTTTTTCTGTTGTATCAGCTCATTTATATTGCTCCACTGATCAACTTAGACCACCCTGAATGGGAGGAGCAACACCTCCATGGAAATTATCCAATCAGAGTCATCACCCACAGCTGGGTGGGGCTCATTCCAAAGAAACACTCAAAGAATTACAATCTAATCAACACTGATAACATCTACCCACACAAGATTACATCAAAGATAATGGCTTTTGGGGGACACAATCTATTCAAACTGGCACAGTCAGAGTAGAGCATTAGGCCCTCTATAGTTGTAGATTATTTCACTCATCTTGTTGACCTGAGCAGCACTCAGGCTCACAGTGGCTCCACCTTACATGGTTCACTGGAAGCATTTGGCTGGAGACCAATTAAGACAAGCATGGATCCCAGTTTATCCTGAAGGGTTACAGTTTTCCCAGATTTTGATTGTTCTTTCACAATTGAGGTCTGGAAGATTTTCTTGACTCCTGTCCTGGCTCTCCCATAGCAACATAAGGCCCACACCAAAAGCAAAGTCACAAATTTCATAGATTTCTTAACCAGTCCCTTCATGGTATATGTTCTAAAGCTTATAATAAATCTCTTCATCTATATCACCTGGCCCTGTTTGACTGAATGAATTCTCATGGGTTCTTTATTTATTCATTCATGCATTCCTTTGGTCATTCATGCTATTTTGCATTAGGCATCCTCTTCAGTTGTGATATATCTGGTATTTAGGCATTTATGGAATATTTTCATTCCTTATTTATTCTACCTATTTATAGATTTTTTGGATTTTCTTTATTGTAATCTATTTATTTATTCACCACAGATGTTAATAGTTCTTTCATGTTTTTATTTTGATAAATTTGGACATTATGATACAATTTCCCAAAACTAAAAACTAACTAATTAATTTCTCTATAATTCTCAAATTAGATTTTATCCCCTATATTGAGTATATTCTTCTGCACCTTATTTTTCATTCTAGAGCATTTTATTTGTTCTTCTTCCCCTTTCTTTTTCTTCTTCTTTCTAAAATATCTGTTCCTATCTCTTTTCTGATTTTTGCTTCATAATCCTTAGTTTTTAAGTCATAGTGTACCATTTAAATGTTTGCATATCTCCAACATACTTATTTAAAGCAATTTAGATTACTATATTATTTTCATTTCATTAGGAATTATTTCATATTCATCTTTTTTGTTTTTGATTTGTAAGCACTCTCTTTTAGCATGCATTGATTTCAATTGTGTTGGAATAATAAATTATTTTTCACCTTTACTGGAAGATTTATTTTTTATGTTTTCTCTCTCTCTTTGTGACTGACTTGTGGTATTTTCTATCCAGGACCACCAAATCAGAAGAAGGTCTATATTGTTGGTTCTGTCTTTCTGCCCACCAACTTATCAAGATACTTTGTGTTTAAACCTTAGTCACTGAACAATATGGCAGCTCAGTCTGATTCTTTGCAGTACGTTGCTGCCTACTTCTTCTCATCTTCCTAATTATGCAACTTCATTTAATCCATAGCGCTAGGCAGTGGTCAGAGGAATTTTTTTTAGCTGTGTTCCATGGGTTTGGGTGCATCATGTTTTTCCTTGAGATTAAAACATGAGTTTGTTTTCAGTCCAGTGACTCACATATAATAGTTTCCCTACTCTAAAATACAGAAATTAAACAGTTGGATTCCTTTGCATAGACACCATCTCTTCAGGTTCCGTTCTATTACTGAGCCATGGATACATTTATATTAGATTCTAAATTCGGTAAGCCTACTTAAATTTTTTTTGATCTTTCATTTATTATTGACATTGTTTTGGTGCAGAGTTGGAGGGGATTAAATCGTGACATTACAATGCCAGCATGCAAAGGTTAAAAACCCCATATAATCTCTCTACAAGGATGGGGAAAGTCTTCCTGTAAAAGGCCAGGTAATAAATATTTTAGGCTTTGCATGCCTCATATGGCATTTGCTGGATATTCTCCCCCACCAATGTAAAATGTAAAAATCATTTTTAGCTCATGGACCATAGTATATACACTAAGCACAATGACATTTTTCTGCTATTATATGGACAATTTTAGAACTGAGAAGGAGACGGTGTATTTGTACAGTTAACAAGGGTACATGGTGCAATTTTTAACTAATGTACACCCATGGCTAGAAATACCAGGGTTACTTTATACTTAATCATAATTTCCCTAGTTGATACACTTCAATATATTTTTCTTAATGAAAATTAATATGCAAATCATGAATTTTATATTTTCTGGTAAATATTAGAGAACAAACGGCATCAATCAAAATGTTGGGCAATTCTTATTGTACACAGAGATATGAGAGCTATGTAAGGTGACAATTTAAAATCAAATAAATGACAAAAAGTGGAGCAAATTCATGCTGAGAAGAAATGAGTCTGAGGGAACCCTTCAAAGAATGATATGTATTCTATCAGCTATGTCAAACCACTTATAAAGAAAATGGTGCCCTATTTAGGGCTATTCAAGTTTAAGAAGACAGTGGAATTATTAAAGTTTAAGACTTTCTTGGCTGTTTCGCTCAAGAACTAGCAGCAAAACCCATGACATAAGCAACTTTCTCAGTAGAAAAGTATTGCTGGAAAAAGACATTAAGCTTTTTGATATGCAACTTGAAAACTACAAACACACAGGAAAAAAAAGCCTGTTTTTGCTCACTTGTTTTGTTATCTCTCTTTCACAGCATGCAATGTTCAAGAAACTGGAATGGGTGTGACAGGGATTTATTTTAGTCAAAATATTGAACTTCTATTAAAGCAAAAATAATTTAGATTATTTTAATCAACATATGTTCTGTACCTCCTGGAAAGCTGTTAAATAAGAAAATTAAGAAACTCTATTAGAAAAGTTGGAAAGCATTATAAACACCTGAGTTATAAAAGTAGGCATGCAAACAATCTATACACATGAGAAAAGTATTCAAGCATGATGCCATTTAAAAATTTTAAATTTACAAATATATTAAGAGAAACATTTTCATCAAATTTGCAAAAATTATAAAAAGTAACAATATCCAGTGTTTGCAAGTGGTTACTGAACGGAGCATTATAGCAGCTATCTTAAAATGCTTAAATCAGTGTGTCCTTTCTGGAGAGAAATGTTGAAAAAAAAATCATCAAAAGCCTTAGGAGGAACACAGACTCTAGTAGAAAAATAGGATTCCACCTGAAAGAATCTATTCTTTGGATATAATCATTAATTAAAAATATAGATAACAATTTATGCACAATAAGTTCATTAGAAAATTATGTATAATAACCAAAAGCAAATGAAAAGAAATAATCTAAATGTTAGTGAGAATTAATAATCCCATACATTAGACTTCAGCTTGCAGAAATAAAATATCTAGTCCTCTTTGACACCATAGTAGAGTAATCTCTACTACATGGGCATATCATATGTGACCTGGCATTTGAGGAGATGTTGAGTAAAAACAGGCATGGATTATGTGTCAGTGTGTGTATACAAAATATTGTGTTTTTAGGTGTATGCCACAAAATGATATAAATTATTTTTGGAACAAACACTGTTACATTTTAACTACCTTCTTATATAGCTGCTATTGCATGCAGTTAAGAGTTGGCTACAGTGTGACTGTAAAAATCTTGTGATTATCAACCCCTTTATCCAGTGTATGGTTAGATGAATAATAAAATAAAGACATGGTATTAAAAAACAAGCTATAATAAGGAGTAGAGAAAGTGAGGCAGTGCTTAAATGACTCCATTTGGGTTGATGGAAAAGTTTGGTATGGATGGTGGTGATGATAGTGCAACATTGTAAATTGAAACTGGAAAATGAAAATGAAATGCAAATTATATCTCAAAACTAGAGCTTAGAAAACATGCAGAATTGATATTAATGATTTACTTCTAAACCTGCCCTTTTGTCATGTCTATTTATTACTATATTTATCAATAATTATTGTTTTTAATTTCATAAGAAAAGTATATTTTCACTTGCCAAGATTATTGGCTCTCCAATAATTCATGCTCCTATTTATTTATTCCACTATTAATATTTCAATGGCTATGGAATCTGTGTATATATGTATGTATACATATGTACATATAAATATATACAAGTAATATAGAGTCAAGGAAACAATCTAGATACATCAAGTCAGAATCCATAGTACAGCATGCTTACTAATTCATTCAATTAACTAAATTAATTTCTGGGTAATAGTCTTGATGCTCACATAACTTTGGATATACCTATTTGAAAAACATATATTGGTTCTGGAAAAATATCAACCATTATGATGCAAGAAAATTTTCTTTTGTTTTGTTCATCAGGGAAGGCTACTTGGAGAAATTACCATTTGATTTGGTTCTTGAATGACAGAACTTGAGCATGTAAGATTGGGGTAAAGCACATTTCAGAGAACGGTGTAACTGTTTCGCAGGACAGAAAAAATACAGTATGAATAGAAAACACACGAAGAATAGTGGAGAAGAGATTTACTATGTGACCATAAAGAGCAAAGAATCCAAGGTTAAGAAGAATGAATATCTTCAAATAGGTTTCTATACAAATATTATTATCAGTGCTGGGCATTAGGGGTATGACTCTGTCAAATCATCTGAGGTTGGCAACCAGATTCAAATCCATTTACTAGTTAAGAAAACCCTAACCAAAAATGAGGACTGAGGTCTTCCTTTACTACTTAAGCTATAGAAATGACAGGAGATCTTTGCTCTAATCCTAAGCACCAATAAAAGCATCAAAAGCTACACAAATCAAATAACTGAGGATGAAAAGAAACCTAAATGAACTAAATTCTAGTAAATGGCAAATACTTCACAGGAGGGAAGAGATCCACTCATTCCTGGCAGAGCTGCAGGATGAGAAAGAATCTAACATATTTGGAGGAAATGAGAAGACAATTGTACTTTTAGCAAAATGTAATGACATTGGTCAGGCTGGTGGAATAGATTAAAATTCTGAGAAGCCCTGGCTGTGGAGTGAGTATCCACTTACCAACCTACTTTCTCCCAAAAATCCTTATTGGGAACATGGATCAAAAGTTGGTGGATGCATCAGACTTAAGAAGCATCTATCTGAGGCACTTTGGGTTTTCAGCTACCAAAGACTGCAAGCAAGAATGGAGAAATTAGCAACATCTCCTAAGCACCAAGCATTCAACTCTCTAAGACAGAGAATGTGGTGGGCATGATGAGAGAAATCCCTCTGAGACATTATTCTGCGTATCCACAGAATGATGCAACATCTTGCAAAAGCTAGAGACAGGGCAATAGAGTGTAGAAACATTCCCTGAATTCTGGAAAAGCTGGTGACAATACTGGAGAGGAAAGAAAACTTCCCAAAGTCCCCAACATATATCAGCTGGGCTTCAATGAGAATCTCACAGTCACACCCGTATGTTTTTAGTATAAATGAATAACTTGGTCCTTCCTTTTCCTCTTTATTTTCTCTTCAACCCTTTACTACTCTTCCCTTCCTGAACCAATTCTAAAGTCGGTAGGTAGGACTAAGCAAGGTAGGAATCTGACATGTGTAGGGAAAGGCCACAGCAGCTCAACACTAGATATTGCTGTTCAAGGTCCATGAGAGAAATGTCCACCAGAAAGAGATTGTCTGGAAAAGGATCTAGAAAAGGATCTAGAAGCAGAATCTGGTTGAGGGAGGCACTTCACTGAGGCACATTAGAGTCTGACATAGGAGAAGCAGATGTTCATGTAGGAAGGTGTCAGAGGCTTTGGAATGAGGAACATCAATTGCCCAAACAAGGATAAGACAATGTATTCTATAGCCCTTGAGGACAAAGCTTGGAGAGTTAAGTAGCTTTTTCATTAAGGTAATATTCTACTTGTCATTGATTCTAGTACCAGAAGAATGAAAGACTGAATCACAGCAAGACATATTAGCAATTCTGCAGAAACCACCATAACTAGCCAACAAAAATATTTGTTGATAGCAATATGGTTGTCTATCATTATTTGTACCAATAACTTGAGGATGATTTGTATTCCTTCTATGACAAAGGTGGTATCAACAACTTCTGACAGGATGGGTGATAAATTTCTTATAGTCCTTTCTATTTCAATGATTCCCATTTTGAGGAACACTTCTTTGTTTGCACAAATGATGAGTTATTAATTCCTCTACACAGTGTGTCTGAAAAATCAACAGTGGTCTTGTTTTGGAGTTTGTATCCAAGTTAGAATTTCTAGTCTTCGTGATTAATATCATTAGGGTTACTGTGTTCAGACAATCTCAAAGTACTATTCATAAAGCACATTAGATGCTAGTCTGAGGCAAACAGGACTATGTGTCCTGGCCACAAAGTAAGTGGTATCTGGTACGGGCACACGGAGATCCAGAAAATATGTCCAAGGCCTTACCTTAGTGGGGTTACATATTTGGACCTCTATTAGTTTCCTCAGGTGGTATGTAATTGGTCCTTTATCCCATGAAGAGGAATTACTTTAGAATTACTTAGAGAGTCTTATCTACAGATTGTAATTTTTAGTTCTTTTTCTGGGAGAGGTGGCAATATCAAGATCACAGGTTAATCTCTTTGAGGTCATTTGTCCATGGAGGAACAAATGAAAATGCTGTTGGCTATGGTCTTGTTCAATGATATTGGAATTGTATAGAAGACTTTACCATGCGAGGCTGTTGATAGATGGCATATTCAGCAGTTGGTAAGACTGAGGGCAGTGGCTAGTTTGGGATCTTTTAAGGCTGACATTAATATGAGTATGTTCTGAACAATTATCAAAAAGAGGGAAGAAAAGAGAAAAGGGCCTTTAAGGGTGGATGAATTCCAGAGGTCCATGGCAAATGAGAAGAGTGTTTATAAACAAGCAGTTGAAAAACAAAACAGGAATTAGACAGGCATCTTGATCTGACATCTTGGTTAGAAGTTGTCCAGTTTTTGAGATCATTGGACTGTTGCAAACATTTTGGGGTAGTTATCTACTTCCAAAGATCAGCTGCTCCCAGAGAATCCCTGATATACCTTAGTTTGAGGTATTCTGTGTATGAAATTCTTAATTGCTTCTTCAGTTGTGAAATATGAACATAGGGAATGACTCTCTGAGTTACACTGTTGTGTTTGTTTTTAACAATACCTGATAAGGTCCCTTCCAATGAGGCTCAAGAGAAGATTTTCTCTGATGTATCTTTAATACACAGAATCTCCTGGCTGAAATTCATAAAGAGACTATTTAGGATGGTGTTGTGAAGGCAGCCTTCCATAACTAAGGTTAAGACAATTACGACATTCACCTTCTTCTGATAGGGGCAGGAGAGTGGCAGGACTCAAGGTGCTACAGCAGTGAATAGTAATGTAAGATGGAGAGAGAGTAACATAACCATGTAAGAGGATAAAAAGCTGGCTGTAAAATGTTGTGTGATCTCAGTCAGCAGTAATATCTGTACTGTGTGAGGAACCACGAAGTCACATGGGGAGTTTCGAACTAGTTCAGCAGCAGGACAAATTTAGGAGCATCAACTATTCCCTTAATGCAAGGGAAGTAAACCTTTGCAAACGAGGCATGGAGAGGCTATAGGGGAAAAATGGGTTTTAGGTGATTCACATGAAGTTAAGTTAAAACACCAAGAGCTTGTCAGATAACTCATGGACAGATAGCAAAAACCCTTCGTGCAGCTAAGAATAACTTTGGAAGGAGGGTGTTGAGGAACCTTATTCAGGTTTTCAGAAGAACCATTTATGTTTCCTGAAGAGGTTTCCCAGAAAAAATTGGAAACCATTGTCTGAATTTTCCAGTTAAATCTAGAGATCTTCTCAATTGTCATTTTGTAAGGAGTTTCATAAACTTGGGGAGCATTTTTAACTCCTTAGATATGTCATGCTCTAAATAATGAACAGTGTTTTGACAAAATTGTAATCTGTGTTTAAAACTTTTTCTGCTAAGGCTGAGATCAAGTAAACGGAATCATTATCACATTCTTCTTTGTTCTCTGAACAAAGTAAGAGATCATCTACCTGTTGTATCAACTGAACCATGAGGGCAATCTAAATCTTTTAAAAACTGATTGAGGAACTTGGAGATACAGGAGGGGACTTCAGTGAATCCCTGGGGCCTGAGCGTCCAGGTGTATTGCTGTCCTGCCCAGGTGAAGGCACAAAGGTATTGACTTTCCATCTCTAGAGACACACTGAAAAGAGGCAGAACAAGGATCGACTGCAATGAAGCAAGTGGCTTTACGAAGAATTGATGACAGTATGGTATTTTGATTAAGTAATACTGAGAAGTGAGAGACAAAAACTTTGTTGGTGGACCTGAGGTCTTAAATCAATACCTTTGTCAATTTGATTTCTTTATTGACAGGGTGGGAGTGTTCAAGGCTTAGTGCAGGTTAGGAGAAGGTCTTTATATATAGACACTTCCACTATAGGTTTTATATCTTCCTTTGTTTCCGAATTTAAAGATATTGGGGATATTTGTGCAACCATTTGGTAGGCTCTATCTAAAGTTTAAAAGTTTCTGCTCCCATTATTTGTCCTATACTGGTAGAATTTTAGCCTATATAGTGTTGTGCCAGTTTGAAGGTATTGTATCCCCCAAAAGCCATTATCTTTGATGTAATCTTGTGTGGGCAGACATTATCAGTGTTGATTAGATTGTAATTCTTTGAGTGTTTCTTTGGAATGTGCCCCACCCAGCTGTGGGTGATGACTCTGATTGGATAATTTCCATAGAGGTGTTGTTCTGCCCATTCAGGGTGGGTCTGGGTTGAGTCACTGGAGCCATATAAATGAGCTGACAGACAGAGAGATCTCAGTGCAGCTGTGAGTGACATTTTGAAGAGGAGCTACAGCCAAGAGGGACACTTTGAAGAAAGTACAGGAGCTGCAGATGAGGGACAGTTTGAAAATGGCCATTGAAAGCAGATTCTTGCTCTGGAGAAGCTGAGAGAGGACAAATATCCCAAGTGCAACTAAGAATGACATTTTTGAGGAACTGCAGCCTAGAGAGGAATGCCCTGGGAGAAAGACATTTTGAAACCAAAACTTTGGAGCAGATGTCAGCCACGTGCCTTCCCAGCTAACAGAGGTTTTCTGGACACCATTGGTTATCCTCCAATGAAGGTACCTGATTGCTGATGTGTTATCTTGGACACTTTATGGCCTTAAGACTGTGACTGTGTAACCAAATAAACCCCCTTTTATAAAAGTCAATCCGTCTCTGGTGTTTTGCATTCCAGCAGCATTAGCACACTAGAACAAGTGCCATGTATGGTGTCAACATCTTTTTTTTGGTATTAATCAAATATAATGGAGTAGGCAAAGGTGTATCCAGAGCACAATGTGATTATGAATAAAGGAGTCCTTTCGAACCTTATTAAATAGTTCTTCTGGTGTGCATTTAATATTACAATTCCATTTGCAAAGTAAATCTCTCCCTGTTAAATTTTCATGGGTGATATCATAGAGCAGGAAGGAAAGTATTTCTGTCAATGTCCCAAGGGTTTCAGTTAAGGGCTTGGCAATAGGGAAAATATGTAGGTGATTTGAAATAACTGTCACCTGAGTGGCATGTTTACTCTGAGGAAGGGGTTGATAAAAGGTGGTAAGTGTCAATGTAGAAATAAGAGTGCCTCTATTTCCTACAAGTTTGAGGTTGATTCTATATTTACAGCTTTAATTCACCTTGAGTATTTAAGGGTAAGTTAGGATACTGGGTGCTTTTTCCTTTCTTGGAGCACCTTGTTTTTGTTTTTGTTTTTTTTTTTTTCTTTATTAAAGAACCTGTGGGTTTACAGAAAAATCTTGCAAAAATTAGAGGATTCCTATATACACTATTGTTAGCAACTTGCATTGCTGTGGAAAATTTGTTATAATTGATGAAAGTACATTTTTATAACTTCTACTAACTCTAGCCCATCATTTAACCTAGGATTCACTGTTTGTGTATGTAGTTCTATGAATTTTTTAGAAACATTATTCTTTTACATATAGACAACCTGACATTTCCCCTATTAATCACATTCAGATGAACATTTCATGTCTATGTGCACAATACTGTGCTTGCATCACCACAATCCATTGTAAAATAATGCCCATCATTCCAAATAGGAATCCTATTCATTTTAAACATTATCCCTCCCACCCCCACCCATCCACCCCGATCCCAATTCCCTTTCCCCATCCTGGTCCCTGGTAACCTAAACTGAGATTCAGCATCTAGGAGTTTGTTTATCCCAAATATTTCATATCAGTGAGATCATTAAGTGTTCTTTTGTCTCTGGTTTATTTCACTGAACACAATGTCTTCAAGGGTCATCCATGTTGTTGAATATATCAGGACTTCATTTTTTTAGTGGCTGAATAATATTCCGTTGTGTATATCATATTATTTTATTTATCCATTCATTGATTGATGGACACTTGGGTTGCTTCCATCTTTTGTCAATTCTGAAAAATGCTGCTATGAACATCAGTGTGCAATTATCTATTTGAATCTTTGTTTTCAATTCTTTTGGATATATATGTAACAGTGGGATTGCAGAATCATTTGGTAATTCTATGTTTAACTTTCTGAGGAACCACAAAACTCTGTCTTCCACGGTGGCTGCACCATTTTATATTGCCACAGCAAAGAATGAGTGTTCCTGTTTCTCATCAGTCTCTCCAATGTTTGTGATTTTCTTTGTTTGTTTGTTTTTTAATAGCAGCCATACTAATGGTTGTGAAATTTGTATCTTACTGTGGTTTTGATTTGCATATGCCTAATGGCTAGTGATGTTGAACATTTTTTCAGGTGCTATTGGACCATGTGCATATCTTTTATTTGAGAGATGTCTATTCAAGTCTTTTACCCATTTTATTATTGGTTTGTGTGTCTTTTTGCTGGTAAGTTGAAGGATTTCTTTATATATTCTGGATGTTAAACCTTTATCAGATATGTGGTGTGCCAGTTTGGATATATTATGTTCCCCAGAAATGTCATATTCTTTGATGCAATCTTGTGGGGGCAGACTGATTAGTCTGTTGATTAGAGTAGAAACATTTAATTGAATTATTTCCATGGAGATGTGGACCCTGCCCATTCAGGGTGGGTCCTATTTAAATCTCTGGAGTTCTATAAGAGCTCACAGACAGAAGGAGCTCAGAGCACCTGAAAGAGACTTTTGGAGAGACACTTGGGAACTAACAGAGTTACTCAGAGAAGCTTGGAGATGCAGACCAAAGGATGTTTGGAGATGCTAAGAGATGAAGCCCAGAGTTTGCCCTGAGAGAAACTAAGAGAGGACCCCCAGATGCTTAGAGAGAAATGCCCTGGGAGAAAGAAGCAAGGATGCACAGGAGCTGAGAGAGGAGCTGAAACACAACCCAGGAGCAACAGACCAGTAGATACCAGCCACATGCCTTCCCAGCTGACAGAGGTGTTCCAGATGCCATTGACTGTTCTTCAGTGAAGGTTTCCTCTTGTTGATGCCTTAGTTTGGACACTTTTATGATCACAGAACTGTAAATTTGTAACCTAATAAATCCCCTCTATAAAAGCCAATCCATTTCTGGTATTTTGCATAATGGCAGCATTAGCAAACCAAAACCTGGTTTCCAAATATTTTCTCCCAATCTATTGGTTGTCTTCTTACTCTCATGATAAAAGTCCTTTGTGGTGCAAAAGTTTTTAATTTTTATGAAGTCCCATTTGTCTCTTTTTATTTTTTTCCTGGTGCTTTGAGTGTAAAGTTTAAGAAAAAATGCATAACACAGGATCTTGAAGATACTTCCATATATTTTCTTCCAGGAGTTTAGTAGTCCCCACTCCTATGTTTAGGCCTTAATCCACTTTGAGTTGATTTTTGTATAGGTGTGAGGTAGGGCTCCTCCTCCTTTTTCTTTTTTTCTCAGCATCATTTGTTGAAGAGATGAGTTTCTCTCAGCTGAATTGTCTTTACACCTTTGTCAAAAGTCAGTTGGCCATAAATGTGAGAGGGTTGATTTCTGAGCTCTCAATTCAATTCTATAGCTCTATATGCCTGCCCTTGTGCAAGTACCACATTGTTTTGATTACTGTGGCTTTGTAGTAAATTTTAAGACAGGGAAATGTAAGTCCTCCAACTTCATTCTTTTTTTTCAAGATAGCTTTGACTATTCAGGGCCCCTTACCCTATCATATATATTTCATGATTGGCTTTTCCATTTCTGCAAAGAAAGTAGTTGGGATTTTGATTGTTATTGAATTAACTTTATAAATAGCTTTGGATATGATAAATATCTTAAAAAGATTTAGTCTTCAAATTTATGAACATGGAATTTCCCTCCATTTATTTAGATTTTCTTTGATTATTTTAGCAGTATTTTATAGTTTTCTGCATATAAGTCCTTTAAATCCTTGGTATGATTTATTCCTAGATGTTTGATTATTACAGTTGCCATTGTAAATGGAATTTTTTTCTTGATTTCTTCTTCTAGTGGTTCATAGTTTGTGTATATAAACACTAGTGAGTTTTGACTATTAATTTTGTACCCTGCCACATTGCTGATTGATTTGTTAGCTCTAGGAGCTTCATTGCAGATTTTTGGGGAATTTTTTTAAAATAGGAACATGTCATCTGTAACCAAGGAAAGTTTAACTTCTTCCTTTCTAACTTGGATTCCTTTTATTTCTTATGCTTGTCTAATTGCTCTGGCAAGAACTTCTAGTACAATGCTGAGTAACAGTGGTGACAGTGGGCATTCTTGTCTTGTTTCTGATATTAGAAGAAAAACTTTCAGTATTTCACCATTAATTAGGATGTTAGCTGTAGGCTTTTCATATATGCCCTTTCACATGTTGAGGAAGTTATCTTCAATTCCTAGTGTTCTAAGTATTTTTATCATGAAGTTGTGCTTGATTTCATCAAATGTCTTTTCTGCATAAATTGAGATGATAATGTTTTTATTTTTTTTTCTTCATTCTGTTAATAGTGTATTGCATTAATTATTGCCTTATGTTGAAAGTGTCTTGTGTACCAGGTATAAATCACACTTGATAATGGAGCATAATTCATTTAATATGCTATTGGATTTGGCTTGGTAATATTTTGTTGAGGATATTTGCATATATATATTCATAAGAGATATTGGTCTGTAATTTTCTTTTCATGTGGTATCTTTACCTGGCTTTGATAAAAGGTGATTTTGGCCTCATAGAATGAAATAGGGAATGCTCCCTCCTCTTAAAATTTTTGGAAGAGTTTGAGCAAAATTGGAAATATGTCTTCTTTGAATGTTTGGGAAATGTTCCCTATTAAGTCAACTAGTCCTGGGATTTTCTTTACTGGGAGACTTATTTACAGATTCAGTCTCTTTACTAGTAATTGGTTTGTTGAGATCTTCTATTTCACCTATAGTCAGTGTAGGTAATTTGTGTGTTTCTAAGAATTTGTCCATTTCACCTAGTTTATCTGATTTATTGGCCCACAGTTTTCATATATCCTCTTATAGTCCCTTTTATTTCAGAGGTGTTAGTAGTAATGTCCTTATTTTGATTTTTGTTGTTTACATTCTCTCTCTCTCTCTCTTTTTTTTTTTTTTTGGTTAGTCTAGGTAAAATTTTGTCAATTTTATTGATCTTTCCAAAGAACAAACTTTTGATTTTGTTGGTTCTCTCTATGATGATTTTATTCTCTATTTCATTTGCCTGTGTTATTAGTTCCTTCCTTTTGCTTGCTGGTTTTACTTTGCTCTTCTTTTTCCATTTCTTCCATTTTGAGGTTAGATTTCTGAATTGAAGTCTTTATGCTTTTCTAATGTAAGTATTTAGAGCTATAAATTTGCCTCTCAGTGCTGACTTTTCCCAAAAGTTTTGGTATATTGTGTTTTCATTTTCATTCATCTCAAGATATTTAAAACTATCCCTTGTGAGTTCCTCTTTAGCTCATTTTTCTTTTAAGAGTACAACTTCCACCACATATTTGTGAATTTTCCATTTCTCCCTCTGTTATTGATTCTCAGCTTCATTCCATTTTAGTTGGAGAAGACACATCATTTGATTTCATTATTTTTTTTAATTTACTGAGACTTGTTTTGTAACCTAAGATATAGTCTGTTCTGGAAAATGACCCATGTGCACTCAAGAAAAATATGTATTCTGTTGTTTTTGGGTGAAGTGTTCTATATATGTCTGTTAGGTCTAGTTGGTTTAGTCTTATATATCTTGTATTTACTTATTTGTTTTCTGACCAGATATTTTTTCCGCTATTGAAAAGCTTAATGGTTTCCCCACTGGCCAAATTTGGGACAATATGAGCATTAAAAGAACTAATGATATTTATAAATGATAAACTATTGAATAAATAGAAAACCATTAGTTCATACTGATAAATAAACAATGAAAGAATGAAAGAAAAAAATTAAAAGTTTGGTATGTACATAATGGAGAAGCCTCAAAAGCACCTCCCAAATCAAATAATAAAGTATATATCATCAACAATGGGGCATATTTGAATTGTGTGTCAGCAAATAGAATACAATAAAAGCACATCAACACCTCTGCTAAATTGAACCAAGAGAACATTGTCAAACTCAAATTCAGGTCCATTCTATAGAACCTGGCATGTAAACTTCAAAGGTGTCATGGTCTTGAAAGTCACAGAAAGACTGAGGAATTATTTCAGATAGAGACTGGGAGGGGGTAGGGTAGGGGAAGCAACATGTGATTCTGAATTGGATGCCGTTTTTCTGTAATTGTAATTGGCAAAGCTTGAATGGAATCTGGAAATTAGATGATAGGAGTAAACCTATATTATTTAATTCCCTAGTTTTGGTATTTTTTTTATTGTGCTTCTATAAGAGAATGTCTTTGTCATAGAGACTACACACTTAAGTATTTAGTGCGGATGTGGCATTATGTCAACTTATTCTCTAGGAGTTCAGGAAAAAAGTTCTTGATACTAGGAAGTTTTTGTAAATTTGAGAATGTTTTAAAAATAAAATAAAACATTAAAAGTAATTAAGAAGACTTAAAAAAAAGTTAACTATAATTCTAATCATGAGAAAACAAGATAAACCCAAGTTGGAGAGCATCCTTTAAAACAATGGGCTTCTCCACTTCACTTAACAAACATTAATGCAATGAAGCACATTGCAACTAAATAAAATGCATGATCCTGAACTGGATGCAAAAGGAGGTTCTACAGAGGACAGTACTCAGAAAATGAGCATAATTTTAATATGGATAATAATTTGTAATGTTAAATTTCCTGAATTTGAGCATTAATGTGTGGTTATATAATAGAATGTTCATGTTGTTCAGAAATACATTTAAGATGATATGGCATGATTTCAGCAATTTATTTTCCAATTGTTCAGAAAAAAATATACAGCAAAATTTAGTTGAAATACAGGCAAAAATATGTGAATTTAGGTAAAGAGTATATGAAAGCTATTCGAACTATTTTGGCAACTTTTATGGAGGTTTGCTTCTTTTCCAAATTAAAAAGTATAATTAAAAAAAATAACCCATTCCAGTGTAGAAATGGAATGCAATTTCCTACTTGCAACAGCAATCTAAGAACAAATTTAATAAGCAATGTTCAGGGCCTATATGAAGATGGCTAAAATGACTTCACTGGGAACTATAATAGCCTGCAAAAAGTAGAAGTATTAAGTCACAATGGTAATCAACACAAAAATAATGAAAATAGAAATGACATTGCCTTGTTTGCTCACCAATTTGGAAACCAAATCACAAAATAATATTTTCAAATATAAATGTGGAGAAATGGGCTTTCAGATACTTAAGGAATTTTATAAATTGGTTTAACCATTTTTTGAGCAATTCTGTAATAAAATTTAGATGCATGTTATTATAATCTTTCAGTTTTGCATACCCTTTGAAGTGGTGTGAAATCACTCACCTATTTTCTTATAGATCTAGTCCCTCTCCTTCCCCACTTTCATTACGATAACTGAGCAAGACAAAAAGTTGATGGGAGACTGTGGCAGGCAAAGAGAGAAGGGAGGGTATTTCTACCCTGGTCTCTGGCAGAGAATCTCTGTGGCTTCAAATGCCCTTTATGCTGCCCAGGCTGTGACTCCATCTCCCCCTCAGCAGCCAGCCCCAATTCCTGGATGATGGTAACACTGTCCCCTCTTTTGTCATTTAAATCCAAGTGGGGCTAGTAGCTTCAGCTGTTTTTAATTTCTGAGTTCCCTCCCCATCCAGCTGGTTTTTCAAAAAGGCTTTGAAAAGTAGAATTGTAATTATATTTTCATTTTAAATATCCTATTCCACCACCAGGCATGGGTTCTATTTTACTTACAGGACCATGAGTTATATCATTAGAAATCCTACCAGTAGGTCTGTATCCTAGACTCAAGACAGTACGTATCTTCGTTCAAGATTATTCATCACACTATTTTGAAATAGCACAATGTAGG
Organism: Choloepus didactylus; assembly: GCF_015220235.1. Lineage (NCBI taxonomy): Eukaryota > Metazoa > Chordata > Mammalia > Pilosa > Megalonychidae > Choloepus > Choloepus didactylus. Next base: position 50,885,742 of record NC_051317.1, on the reverse strand, counting down.
AAGCATTTAAATACCCAAAAGTTGTTTATTGGTTAAATATATAGTTTATTTATATTAGGCAACATATTGCAACGACTAGAAATTCAGTTTTAAAGTCTTTATGTTCTGGAAAGTTGTTCAGTCCATGAAATTAAGTGAAAAAGTTAAATTCATCCAAACTTGGTGATACACTGCTATGAAACTCTAGAATAATATTTTATCACTGATTTTCAAATTGCCTGGATAGGAGGCTATTGTGAATTAGTTTTATTTCTCACATTTTATAAAAATATATATATTTAATTCTTTACCATTAAAATAATAACTATTATTAAAAGGAAAAGTCCTCAAAGTGAAGCTCATTAGAGAACAGCATGAAGCTACTTGTTCCTCTAAAATGGCTCTCTTTTTATTATCTAAAGGAGCTGGATAATATTGCATCAAGGTGGACTCAACACTGAAGATACATCAACACCAAATATGCTGTCTCTTATTACTGACACATGAAAGCAATTATATTTCTTACTAAATAGTTTTATAGCTTGCCCACTAATCTTTCAGACAAATATGAGTTATTTTCAACAACATTTTCTGAAATACGCTCTGCAAAGCTCTAAAATTTGGGGATAGTCACTCAAGAGCACCTTGGTGTGGAAGAAGGAAGAGTGATATATATAGCAGTGTGGGCTCTGCATCCTCTGACCCAACCTATCAGGGCAGATAGATTCACTGTTGACGTGTGAGGTTTCCAAGCATTATCTTATTTGTGTGGTTTCTGCTGATAAATTAGAAAAGGAAAAGAAAACCACAGATCAAAAGGCATTTTACAGTTGATGATGATGATAATGTTGACCATACAATTATTATTATTATTGTTATTATTTTAAACATAGAAAAATTGATAATGGAGAGCTGTTTTAAGTCTAACAGTTAAATCTTAAAGGCTTATTTAGTAATTGTAACTATATAATAGAAAATGAAAATGCAAACCTTTTGCAATAATTAAATAATTTAGTAAGTTGCATAATTTCTTCAGAATTAATATATTTCATTTCAAAATTCCAAGAAAATAATTAGATCTTGAATGAGACCACTGGCATAGGTAATAGTGATTAGAGTAAGTTTCATCCAGAAAGGAGGTCTCTGGAAACTGTTTGGACAGGACAGGAATGGTCAGGGAGAGGGAGATGAAAAGGTCACTGGAAAGTAGCCATAGCAACTGATCTATGTGTGTGGTTGGGGGAGAGGTGGTAGGTGGGACTGATTTGGTGATGAGTCATAAATGAAAAAAAACAAAAAACAAAAAAACATACCTGATCTGGTGTGTGTGGGGGGACTGGTGGACATTCAAATGCATGGAAATAGATGCTCAAATGTAAGAAGACCTTGGGAGGTATAGCAGGAAGTTGAAAGAAAGGAAATGGAATTCCAATTAAACACCAATTAAAATAGGAAGGGATGAGGATGATGAACATCTTTTGCTAGATTTTCTACAACTAGGAGATGCTAGTAATCCATGTGGAGTAGCATCAGATGGGTTTTAAAATTGTGCTAAAAATTCTTCAAGGTGATGTTTTATTCTGAAAATTTAAAGGAACTATAGCTGTGATAGGATTTCCACAAAGGTAGCATGTCAAATTTGAGCTCCCCATTGAGTGAAAAAAATAAATGATATGGTTTTAGTATGCTTTTTCCTATGCGTGATTTCTGAAGGTGTACTAAACATTTTACAGGATACACATCACAGTGTCTCTTCTTTTAGCAGAAGAAACAAATCTAATGACACCATAAATAAACAAAAAATATTGAGAAGACCTTGATAATAAATGAGAATTCTATTCTGAAACAAGTTCCTAGAGGAGTTATTCTCTCTAACTTTTTACCTTTCTATGTGGCATAATTAGGAAATTGATATTTAAGGAAAGGTATAGTAAAAATCATTACTTTGATTATTAAACACTGGTTAACAACTATGTTTTGGATGGAATTCTAGTTGCAAAGCTATTAAAATAAACAATTTAGGCTCTGTATTCAAGAAACTGTCTAATGAGAAGACAAACAAGGAACCAAATATGACAGTATAGTGTCAAATGCAATGGAAAATTTATGCACAGGGTTCTGTGGTAACAAAATTTATCTGTGATATGTGAGGTGTTTGGATCTTATAAAAGGGTAACATGAAGCATATGAAAACAAATTGTAATTATTTGGAAATTAATTACACTTTACAAAAGTGATTATTGTGTGCCCCAGACCCCATAAAAATAAAATTCACAGGCACACCCAGACACACAGACACACAGACACACACACTACATTGCACCCACATGCTTTAGATAAGCATTTGATTTGATTACTTTGTCATGAAGATTTCAAGTTGTTTGACAAATAGATCACAATTATGAATCTTTTGACTCTTTCTCCAATGCAAAGCTGTGTGAGCAGGCACATAATTCCTCTGCTGCTAAAGAAACTGACAAGAAATCATTGAGAAAGAAGATATAATAGTTGGATTAGACCTAAATGAAGATGTTGAAAAAAACCATAGTTATTGACCTAAATGTGATGTCATGGATGAGAATATGTAGAGAAAGTTTTAAATTCCAGTGATTTTCACATTCCTCTTCTAAGATTAAATTTTGTAAAGACCTGCCGTTTGTTCCACTAATTCATTCTGAGAAATAGAGATTCAGTGTCCAAATTATTACTGTAGTTATTCAGCATTCTATAAAGCAGCAATATGAATACTACAACAATTACATGCTGTTAGAATACTTGTGAGGGAGGTGGGTTTCTGTTGAGATGATGAGGGGTAGCTTCATAGAAGAGCAGGTTTGAGTTAGAATTTATATTCTGATAGCTGTCTGAAAGTAGCATTAGAGAGCACAGAAGAGGTGATTTGTGTCTGATATTGCCATTTAAAATATCTCATTTTTATGTTTGAATCCAATTTCTAAATTTACTATTTCAGCTTTAGCGACCACATGAGTAAGATAAAGAAAGACTAGGAAGCAAAGGTTTGCTGAGCTTTTGCTCTAAATTAGCACTTTTTGAGACTCTGCTTCCGAGAGGCTGTGGCATTTCAAGTTAAAGTCTTATTTAGCAGTACTCTTCTCTACATTAGTTTGCTTCTCATATTGTTCCAGGAAACTGTGGAGTTTAAGGAAATGGAATTTTTATACCCTTTTTATCCCCTTGGCTACTGATGCACTGATATTTTGGCACGCCCAGTAAGATCGCAGAGTTTTTATGCAATGTGTTTTATTTTTAGAAAACCCCAGTAGCTCTATCTACTTCTGTCGTCTTCCACACAGGTGACAGACACACACACTGATAGACATCCACATGCACAAGAAGGAAAAAAGCAGAGAAAATTCCTCTTTTTCAGATGTGCTCTTAGGGAGTTACCAAGTTTTCTCTCTTATACTAGGCAAATGTAGGTTGAAAATCCTGTCCAAATTTTCTGTAAGAGGCATACTCTGGCAATTAAACTTCATTATTGATGTATTTAGAATTTCAGAGATTTGCTATTTTATTAAATAATAATCCCTCAAAGGAGCTTACTAGTCACAACAAGAAATAACACCCATAAAATTTTCAGCTTTAAGAATCTAATTCAATCATGTCTACTTCATACTTCCTCTCATTCATGTAATTTTATAGATGTAGTTAATGAATCTTATCAGATAAAAGGAATTTCAATGATCTGTTAAGAGGGTTAAAGCCAACTTCTGTAGAATTAAAACTGTTTTTAAACTATTAAAAATGTTTATTAACCTCAAAACCTGAAATTAGAACAAATACTCTCTTTTAAAAAACTTGAAACTAGTCCAAAATCATACCCCCAAAGACCTCCGATTCACCGGAAGAAGGAAAATGGAATGGAAAAGTAGGGAAGATTTAGCAATTCAATAAATGGGGTGGGAACCCATTTTCCATAAAAGTTCTAGGATAAGAAGGGCTGTGATGCCAGATGCATAGAAGTTTCTCTAATACAATCTGCTAGATCAATACAAATGAATTAATGAATATGTTATGTACAAGGAGAATTTTCAAAGAACAAGCTTCAACACCGTCAAAACTCTGTACTCAAATGTTTGAACTATAATCCCATAGAATTGACCAACTCTATCTTTAATGAAACATAATTGTCAATTTCTGTCCAATATGAAATTTCTGTAAATATGAAAGCACAGCATGTAGATGCTGAGCACAAACTATAGTATTATTTACCAATTATTAGTGTATTCTCATTTGTAGAAACCTCTCAAAATAGCAAACAAATAAACCACAAAAGCTCTTATAGCTTTCATGGAGTTACACATCTGTCTTTTACTTCTAGGCACAATTCCTCTCATAAGCTTAACCAAGTCTAAGCTATTAAATGCATTTTATTAAATGCATATTTCAATATTGCTCTAAAGCTTAGGGGAATTAGGAGATGCTCTTGACAGGCAAGATCAAAGTGGCAAATTAAACAAGTGTGCTGAGCTTAACAGTCCCTTAAAAAAAAAAACAACTTAAAGAAAATGTTGGTTTTAAATGACCTGGACCCATGATACTCAGTCATAGAAAGTAGTAAGGTATGCTCATTTCCTTATGCTGATTATAAGATTTTACTATCACTAATGAGACATTTCATGTAAATATTTCTGAGTCTACCTGATGCAAGAAAAGAATGGCCAAACAAAAAGAATTGTCTGTTTTAGTCAGGATGCTTCACTGCAAGCATTATTTGATTTTAGATGATTGATCAGAAAAGGGTGTCTTACTTTGCCAGAACTGCTATAATGAAGTACCACAGATAAATTGGTTTAAACAACAGAAATTGTCTCATGATTCTGGAGGATAGAAGGCTGAAATCAAGGTGTTGGTAGGGCCATGCTTTCTCTGAAGTCTGTAGGTTTCTGGCAGTGACTGTCAACCCGTGGCTTGTGGCATAATTCAATCTGTCTTCATCACATAGCCATCTCTCTCTCTCTGTCTCTTTGTCTCCACCTCTCTGTGTCCAAACATTCTCTCCTTGTCAGGGCACCAGCCAAATTGGATTAGGACCCACCCTAGTCCAGCCTGGCCTCATCTGAACTAATCATATATTCAAAGATCCTATTTACAAATGAGTTCATACCAACAAAGTCAGGAATTAGGACTTGAATATTTCTTTTTAGGGAACACAATTCAATCCAAGACAGGGGTTTCTTAAAAGTACATTTGAGATGACTGGACTCAATGTAAATATTCAGAAACAGTGCCAAATCTGTTTGATGAGAAATTGCCACCACTTCCATGACCACCAGAGATCCTCAGAGTGCTCTGCTGCCAGGATTGTGACTTGCCTGGTATTTATGATGCTACTAGTATAGTATAATAGGAACCCAGTGATGCCTCCAATGCCTCCCTCATAATCTGTAAGCTTTTATGGTCATCCTTATTGATGAGGTTGATTCACATGGAGGCACTGTCCCCAAGGTGCTCAGGTTTCAGCTGTATCCTCACCTGGAGGAATCTGACTGGTAGAGCCGGGTCCATCTGCTTGTGACCTGGATGCAAAGAAGCAGAAGAAGAACATTTTGTGGGTCTACTTTGAAGACAGAGTACTCATAAGACTGAATAATTCTCAAACATAATACAGGTGTTCCAAAATTATTGAAAAAAACAAAACCGATGGAAGTTGTGTGTGTTTGCTGAAAGCTATTAGTTAACAATTAACAATTTCAGGTGTCAAATCAATAAATCATTAATAATAGCTAGACAGTTAATAATAACTTGCATTTATATAATACTTTATAATTAACACAATTTATATTAATTCTCTTTGTACTTTAACTCCACAATAATCCTAGGCAATGGAATATGGAGAAAATGCTAGAGCTCAAATCTCTTTTCCTCTAGCATAGCAGTTCTCAAAAGATGGACCATGTGCCACCCTTAGGGTACCCAGAATGCTTTAAGGTGATGCTGGAGGTCACAGTTATTTACACAATAATACTAAGTGTAATTTGCCTTTTTGGTTTGTTGATATTTGGCAAAAGCAATGGTGGGGAAAACTGCTGGTAACTTTCTACTATCAAAGTAGTGAATCCAAACTGTACTTGCAGTCATTATATTCTTCATTTCCATACAATCACAAAGGAAAACAACAAGATAAACTTGTTATTGTTGAAAAAGTAAAAATTATTAATTTTATTAAATTTCAACCTTTGAGTGTATGTCTTTTTAGTACTCTGTGTGATACCATGTAAAGTTCTCATGAAGCACTTCTGCTGCCTACTGCAACATGTTGGTTGATAACTGCCACAAAGAAAAGGACTATGTGATCATTTGAATTGCAAGCTGAACCAGCCAATTTTTTCCCCATTGAAGAGCATTTTTCCCTGAAAGTAAGACTTACAGGAAAACTATGGTCATTCAGACTTGGGTATTGAGATTTTTTCTAAAAAATAAACAAAGTGAGCAGTTTACTATAATGAAAAGAACTGGCCGTATTTTTTACTGGGGATAATATTTGAGCTTTTATGTGAACCTTAAAATTTTGTAAAACATCTATTCCTGACTATGTGCTTGCCAGCTTTCTAATAACTAAAGAAGTTCTGACAAGGTCTGTAATTATAAAAATGAATGTGATTTTAAAAATACATTGTAATGAAAGAAGGGGGCAAGATGGTGGCATAGAGAGGAGTGGAATTTAGTTAGTGCCCTGGAGCAAATAATAAACAACCAGAACAACTAGCAAGTAATTTGGAATAACTGCTGGGGGACAACCATGACTGTCCACACATCATACACCAACCTGGATTGGGAGGAATACCTGAGATTGCAGCATAAAATCTGTAAGTGAAAACTGCAGGGACACTCCGGGAGCCTCCTCCCCCCATGGCAGGCTGAGCTGCAAAGCCTCACTGTGGTAAAAAGCAGCACTCTCTGAGCAAGCGAATTTAGCCCAGCCCAGCTACAATTAGGGTTTTAATTAAAGACTATGGACTACTGAAAAGAAGCTACAACCCTCTAACAAGCAGACAGAGGATTTTAGTGCTGACTGACCTTAAAGAACCAGAAGTGTCCTCTGTCCCAGTAGGGGGAGCCCAGAAGACCAGGTGTTACCTCTAACTGACAAGTGAAACTGGGGTGCTGTGGACTGGCTCTGCAAGGGGGCTTTCTGTCCCTTTTTCTCTCTCTCAACCTGAGTGGCTCAGTGGAGAGAGCCTCAGCCATTTTCAGTTTGCAGTGCTCTGACCCAGACAAGGGTGGAGATAGCAGATTCAAAGAGAAAAAGATGCTACTCACATGCAGATGATAACTCCCCAGGGGGTGTATCTTCTCTAACAGGAAGGAGGTGGGGCCCAGCTCTACTACCAGGTCTTCCCTTCAGAACCAGACCCCAGAACCTGGGGGGAAATGGCCAAAACAGAAACTAAAGGGGCCACACCTCCTTATACCAGCTGAGAGCAACAGGCTGACAGGTGCCACCTGCTGGGCAGGTTAGGAAAAGCACATCAGCTACAGACCAAGGAAAGTCTGTCAATCTCTAAGACACATCCTCAGGGAGACTTGCAACTGAATATAACCCCATTCTGAGAACTGAACCTGTTCTGGTCTAGGGAATTCTGATTGGGGTAACCAAGGAAACCAGATGCCTAGACAACAGAAAATTACAATCTACACTAGGAAAAATAAAGACATGGCAAACTTACACCTCAATCTTAAGATACAGTTGAGATATTGTTTCACTCTAATAAAACAATTTATTCAAGATTTTCAAAGAAATATGCTAAATCAAATAAAAACCAAATCAACAAGTTCAGGGAAGATATGGCAAAAGAGATGAAGGCCATATAAAAAAAAACACTGGATGAACATAAGGTAGAAATTAAAAGTTTGAAAAACAACTGGCACTATCTATGGAAATGAAAGGCACAACACGAGATGAAAAACACAATGGAGACATACAACAGCAGATCTCAAGAGGCAGAAGAAAACATTCAGGAATTGGAGAACAAAACACCTGAAATCCTACACACAAAAGAACAGATAGGGAAAAGAATGGAAACATATGAGCAATATCTCAGGGAATTGAATGAAACATGAAGAACATGAATGTACGTCATGGGTGTCCCAGAAGGAGAAGAGAAGGGAAAAGGGCAGAAGCAGTAACAAAGGAAATAATCAATGAAAATTTCCCATCTCTTATGAAAAACATAAAATTACAGATCTAAAAAGCACAGCATACCCCAAACAGAATAGATCTGAATAGACCTATACAAAGACACTTAATAATCAGATTATCAAACATCAAAGACAAAGAGAGAATCCTGAAAGCAGCAAGAGAAATGCGATCCATCACATACAAAGGAAGCTTGATAATACTATGTGTGGATTTCTCAGTAGAAACCTTGGAGGCATGAAAGAAGTGGTGTGATATATTTAAGATACTGAAAGGCAAAAACCACCAACCAAGAATCCTGTATCTGGCAAAACTGTCCCTCAAATTTGAGGGAGAGTTTAAAATATTCTCTGACAAAAGACAATGAGAGAGTTTGTGAGCAAGATACCTGTACTACGGTAAATACTAAAGGGACAGATAGGAAAAGACAGGAGTGAGAGGTTTGGAACACAATTTTGGGTGATGGTAGCACAGCAGTGTAAGTACACTAACAAAGATAACTTTGAGTATGGTTGAAAGAGGAAGGTTAGGAGCATGTGGGACATAAGAAGGGAAAAGGAAAGATAAAGACTGGGACTGTATAACTAGTGAAACCTAGAGTGCTCAGCAATTGTGATAAAATGTACAAATATGTTTTTACATGAGGGAGAACAAATGAATGTCAGCCTTGCAAGGTGTTAAAAATAGGGTGGTATTGGGGAAAAAATACAGTCAATGCAAACTAGAGAATATAGTTAACAGAAACATTGTATTATGCTTCCTTTAATGTAACAACAGCAATATACCAACACTAAATGCCTATAGGCAGGGGACATACAGGCTGGATATGGGACTCTTGGCATTGGTGATGTCTGACTCTTTTATTGTACTTTAATTTAATTCTGTCTTTTCTTTTGTTGCTTTCTAGCTGTCACATTTTTTTCTTTCTTTCTTTCTTTCTTTCTTTTTCTTTTGTCTCTCTGCCTTCTCTGACTCTTCCTCCTTTGTGGAAGAAATGGAGATGTCCTAACATAGATACTGGTGATGGTGGTGAATACATAAATTTGTGACTATATAGGGAACCATCAATTGTTTACTTGGATGGAAAATATGGTGGGTGAACAAAATCATCTTAAAAAAATGGGTTGATGAAGAAACATTGAGGGCACTATATTGAGTGAAATAAGTCAGACACATAATGACAAATATTGTATGTTCTTAATGATATGAACTAATTACAATATGTGAACTCATAGGCATGAAATATAAGTTATCAGGATATAGAACGAGGCTCAAGAATGGAGCGGTTGCTTATTATGAGCAGAATGTTCAACTAGGTTGAACTTAAGTGTTTGAAAATGGACAGAAGTGATGGTAGCACATTATTGTGAGAATAACTAAGAGTGCTGAATGGTGTGTGAATGTGGTGGAAAGGGGAAGCTTGGAGTCACATATGTCACCAGAAGGAAAGTTGGAGGTTAAAAGATGGGAATGTAAAAACAGTGAATCTTGTAGTGGACACACTCCTTGATTAACTGTACAAATATCAGAACTGTCTTTCATGAACTAGAACAAATATATAACACTATAGCTAGAAGCTAATAATGGATATGTAGGGGAAAATATGCCTATTGCAAACTATGTACTACAGTTAGTAGTATTTTAACATTCTTTCATCAACAGTAACAAACGTACTATACCAATACTGTGAGTCAATAATGCAGGAGGAGTGGTTAGGGTTATGGGAGGATTTGAGTTTACTTTTTTTTGTATTTATTTCTTTTCTGGAGTAATGCAAATGTTCTAAAAATTGAAAAAAAATTAATTATGGTGATGGACGCACAGCAGTATGATGGAACCATGAGCAATTGATTGTGCACTTTGGATCTTTGGATAATTGTATGGTATGTGAACAATCTCAATAAAATTAAATTAAAAATGTATTGTAATGAAATTCAACAATATTTGGAAGTCTGCATAAAAAAGTGGCCAATATTTTCCAATTGACAAATGCATGATGTAACATAATCATGAGCAGGTAAAAAGAGTCCTTCAAATGCAAGATAGATCAATGGTCTTTACTGCATCAGTGGATGAAACATTCATTGATATGGTTTCAGATTTCACATTGGAACTAGCCCTTAAGAACTATCACTTGTGGAGTTTTGGTGTAGTATCAAAAAAGAATATCCATATTTACATAAAGAAATTATTGAGAAACTGTCTGCAATATGGACCATTATGACATTTTGAAAACACACACATGCGTGCATGCACACACACACACACACACGCACTGTATCAACCTCCACTTGTTTCAGGAAATGTCTGGCCAGGGAGACCTCTCCATCCCTAATATTGAACAACCGTTTCCTGTTTTGAAATTTCCCAGATATGCTCACCTGTCTCCTTGTAGCCAACAAAGAACTGAAAAGAGTATCTGGTGATCAATTAGAAAGACTTTCCTGTTTTCAAAATCCTTCCCTAATAGAATATTTAGCAATCAGACACTGTCTTGGTATTTCCTCCTTTTATCTGTAAAGTTGACTCTCATTTCAAATACCTGGCTGAAAAAAGTCTGATCACTGAAAAAAGCCTTTACAGCCTCAGAATCATGAATAAATAGCTGTTATGAATTTTATCTCAGACTTTTTAATATTTGAAATTATTAAAATACTCTTTCCTTTCCTAACTAAATATTTGGGAAAGGCTGAATTTTCCTCATATAGTTGAGCAAAAACAACTTATAACAGATTGAATGCAGAAGCACATATGAGAATCCAGCTCTCCTCTGATAAGCCAGGTATTAAAGAGATTTGCAAAAATGTAGAACAATGATACTCCTCTCACTGTTACTTTTTGTTTGCAAAATATAATTTTAGAAAAATATGTGATTTAATTAGCATATAATGGGTTGATCTTGCTCTTTTTAAAAGAATCAACAAATATTTTTAAATGTTTTAATTTGTATTATGGAAAATGTTAATAGATATAACCCATGAAGCAAATGTCTTTGGGGTCCTCAAACATTTTAAGAATACAAAGGAGTCCTAAAACCAAGACTTTCGAGAATTACACTCCTAGCATTTCATTAAATGTCCTATTTCCTCTAAAATATGTACACTTTAAATACAAAGTATTTGTAATGAAAGTCTACATCTTTTTAAAATCTTTGAGGTGAGACTCTTGTCTTTACCATGCATTGTCAAATACGATGAGTAATGTTCACATCGTGTTCAAATAAGAACAGCATAAAATATCTCCATGTCACAAAGTAAAATTCATGATGCTTGAATCATGCAACAGGATAATTCAACAAAATAGTGTTTTGCATTCATTAATATACTGTACGTATCTATATTATTTATATTACGGTGGTAGTGATTGTGTATCTCAAATAATCCAAAGAGAAAAAGAATTCCAAAAACTGCAGTGATTTAAAAGTGCATTCTCATGTCATTTTCTTCATACTGCAGCAATTACAAGAACTTCTATTCAGATTTTGTTTAATTTTGCAATTGTATCTTCAGCTGTATGCCATGGAAATTCATGGAAATGTATTTCTTATTTACTTCACAAGAGCACTTTTATAATGGAACAATTAACAACCCACAAATTGTTAATTCCTTGTTAGTACGAAACCATCTGGTGTCAAGTTTCTATACGAGGGTGGGATTTAAAGCTGATGTGTACCCACAGCATGTTTGGTGTTAATCACCAGTGAAACTTGATGAAAATAATCTTTTTTTTTCATTTTAGGAATGTCATTGCACTGGATATTTTTTGGTAAAGTGTTTATTTTACTTAGAACTTTATTAAATTGTTGTGCCAGCTACAAGAGTAGTATTCATTTCAGAAGCTTTGTGTTTATCTATAAGCACATGCAATATGATCTGATCTGCAGAGACAGCAGTGTTTGCCACAATGTTTAAGATTATTTTTTTCCTTTTAGAAAATATATTAAAAATATAATTAACTTGCATGCTAAAGTGTGATTTAAAAAAATAGCAGCATACATGAAAATACCAAAAATGTAATTGCTTATAGGTTAAGTGTACATGTAAGAGAGAATCTGAATCTTGGTCAACCTTTACATATATTATAAAAGAGATGCTGCTGGGAAAGTCACAGGTACACACTTAGTGGCCATCTCCCAGCCCTTGCCTAACACTGCCCACCACCCCCAAACCCCCACCATCCTCTTCTATTGTGCAATTCCGTTTCAGTGTTTCAGTCTGTTTCCATTTCACAACTCGGGGAGATGTTAGGTCTAATGAAAAGTCCCAATCAGACCTTAAACCCAGAAATTGGGAACAAGTAGCCCTAGATGCTTATCAGGGCAGGAATTCTTAGTGGCAGAGCCCCTCCCACTGTGGTGAATAAATACACCACACTCAAACAGCCTAGGGTTTCTCCTCTCTGATGTAAAGTTGGGCTTACCAACTTACCATTACCAACACTGACCTGAGCAATTTGGCCTCCTGAGAAATAGGCCATGATGGGATCTCTTCCCCTGCATCTTTTGTGTTGTGTAAGTAATAATGCAATCATTTGCTGAAAGTTTGTTTTGCATTAGGCTCTGTTCCCATGATGCACTATGTGGTACCCAGTTGCTCCACAGACATGTGACATTTGCATCTCTCCATCTCTCTTCAAATTTAATTTTCCTATCTGAATTTGCATTTACCCAGGTTTTCATGCTGACCCAGTTGCCTGTTCCTTAATGATGTCTGAATATGTATTGGTCCAGACATATGTCAGCCTTTCCCTATCGAAATGATGGAATGTTCAGATAATTTGGGAAATCATGACTGTCAGTCCAGAAGGAGCTGTTTTTTTTTTTTCTATTACAGGCACATTTTGAGAAGCTTGCTTGAATTTCTGGAAAAGATTATTGTTTTAAAAATCACTTTTACAAAATTTCCCTAACTTCAACTTACTTAGAAACAAGTAGCAACCCTAAGGAAACATTATGTACAAAGAAACTCAGACATTTATTATATTATAAACATTAAAGAGCATCTTCTATTTGCAGTATAATATAAGAAAGTGAAATAAAAAGCTCTTTGGAATAACATGTAATTTTTCTATTAAAAATTTAGTGTGAGGTTGTAGGATGTGGCCCAGAATTTGTAGTCCAATGCCAAAACCCTATTTTTGGTGGAGTAAGGGCTGGAGGCAGGGCAAAGCTGCAGACAGTATATCAGCAGGAATGAAAGATGAAAGACACCAGGCTGCCAAAGTATGCATGAAACTGTATATCAGATCTGGCTTCCTACCTTAAAGGAATAAGACCTGAAGACGAGCTTTCCTCGCAGTTGCATAACAAGATTTGTGGAAGAGAAATGTAGGTGCTGGTACATGTCACCAAATGTTCACAACTTCAGAGCATGGATGTGTCTTTTCCAAGATAAGTCCTTATGATGGCAGCCTCAGGAACTCCTAAGACTGAAATATCTGTCACCTGATCCTTCCCAGTCAGATACTCCCTCTCCAGTGAGGTCTCCTGCACGAGTTGAAGCCTGCCATGTTTCCTCTCCCCCAAAAGAAGAAAAGAGCTCAAGACAGAGCAGGAGGTAGAACTGACAAGAGATCTAGAATTTGTACAGGAAAATGCTTTACCTTTTTTCATTCTTTGTGTTTAAGCAAAAGGACTAGGTCTAGTTTTTCATTTGAAAGCTTCACCAGGTATATTAGTGTCTTATTGCTGCCATAAAAAATTCCCACAGACTTAGTAGCTTAAACAACACATTTATTATCTTAGTTTTAGAGATCAGAAGTCCTTCATAGATCATGCTGGGGCAAAATCAAGGCATTAGTAACACTGCATTCCTTTCTGAAGGCTCTCTGGCAAATCCATTTCCTTGCCTTTTCTAATTTCTAGAGGTATACATTTTCCATGTCTTTCAGACCTCTTCACCATGTTCAAAACCAGCAATGTTGCATCTCTGTCTTTCTGACCATCTCCCTCTCACTAAAGCCAGGAAAATTTCTTTGATTTTAAGGACCCATGTAATATATTGGGTCCACCAAGATAATCCAGGATAAACCTCTCATCTAAAAGTCTTTACTTTAATAAAATATGAAAAAAATTGCAATGTAATGTGACATATTCACAAGCTCTGATGATTAGAAAGTGGACATTTTGAGGAGCTTACCACATAAAGGGTAAGTCCTCTTATTTTTGTCCCAGAAAATATTTTTTTTTTAACTTTAATTTCACTAAATAGCCCTATATTTTCAGAGTTTCTTATAATGGCCATTAGCAAAAATAAACAATGAATTGTGATTGGTTGATTTTATATATCTCCTTTTACAATTTAAACAAGCTCTTAAGTTTCATTTTTCCTTTGTAAAGGGTAATGCAAATGGAAATGAAACTTAAGAAAACTAAGCTTGATATGTACAGTTTTTATTCTCATATGTGATGATGCAAAAATCTGCATATTCTACATATTAAAGATTACATTTTACATCCCCTCATATGCCAAAGATGGTAGAAAACCAAATACCTAATAACAAATCTCAGATAAAATATGACCTCTTCAGAGGTGACCTTTTTGAAAGTCCACTGATCTCTCATTCTCTATGTTCCTACATTTCATAGCATGCTTCTCTATCAAACATTGTTTGCTTATTTGATCATTGCCTACACCCCATGTTCCAAAATATATTTAGTTTAGATATGTATGAAACTCAGCAACCTTTTTATACTCTGTACTTTTAATGAATATTTCTTTCTTTTCCTAGGAAAAAGGAAACATGAAAACACACAAGAATGACAGTTAAAGATATTTTTCATGAGAAATGTAAACTTCATTGTATTGTAAAAATTTATTATGATTGCATGACTAACAATTTTTGGAATAACTTTCTTTTTGAAGAATATTAGCATTTTATTTTTATGTTGACAACAAAGAGGTGCTTGACTATTGAAATGACTTCATGGATATCCATGATCCACCATTTCTAAAACAACAGATGTTTTTAAAGGTGAAGAACTCTTTCCTTCCTGTGAAACACAGATGTAGTTAGGGGAAGTAACTTTTCTTGTCTGCCCTGATTTAATGTTGTTCATCCATAGTGCATTGTACCTAAGGTAGGGTGAATGAAAGCATATCTTTTACACAGAAGGATGAAAATATTTTGGTGATACCTGAAACTTGTGTGATGTTTTATTAAAAATAGAATAAATGGACAAATCAATAAGCCATGACTAGCATTTAGCAGACTTGGAATCTTGAAATTTATGCCACATTGTTTTTTCTGTTTTTTTTTTTTTTTTTTTTTTTTTAAAGCAAAATTAGGGTTTAGAAACTTGCTAAAGTTTATATCATCTAAAATGAAATTATAAGAGAGCATGAAGGAAGCAATTTCTGGCCAAGGACATGGGCCATGTGAGAAAATAAGTTCTGTGAAAAAAATGCTAATGAAGGTTCTCACAGTCAAAGTTCTACTGTTTGGAAAGAATGTGCCTTGAGCCAATTGGGACTACTACCCAGTAAATGAATATCCTGAAATCCAGATAACGGCAGAGAATGCAGCTTCCTGGTGTGCTAGTTTTCTTTTAGCCCAAATTTTACCTCCTCCCTTTAATCCCAAGACACCAGTTCTGAATGTGATATGGAAAATATGAACCTCAAGACAACCTACTAAAAATTTCTAGAGAAAATTTCAAAAAATCACTCACAGATTGAGAACACCTTCTTGACCAAAAGGGGGATGTGAAATGAAATGAAATAAAGCTTCAGTGGCTGAGAGATTTTAAATGGAATCGAGAAGTCACTCTGGTGGACAATCTTATGCACTATATTGATAACACTTTTTAGGTTTTAATGTATTGGAATAGCTAGAAGTAAATACCTGAAACTACCAAACTCCAACCCAGTAGACTTGAGTCTTGAAGATGATTATATAACGATGTAGATTACAATGGGTGACAGTGCAATTGTGAAAACCTTGTGGATTGCACTCCCTTTATCCAGTGTATGGATGGATAAGTAGAAAAATGGGGACAAAAACTAAATGAAACATAGGGTGGGATGGGGGGGATGATTTGGGTATTCTTTTTTATTTTTATTTTTTATTGTGATTCTGATTCTTCCTGGTATAAGGAAAATGTTTAAAAATAAATTGGGGTGATGAATGCACAACTCTATGATGGTACTGTCAACAGTTGATTGTACACCATGGATAATTGTATGGTATGTGAATATGTCTCAATAAAACTGAATTAAAAAAATTGCCCATATAAACAGGGAGAAGAATAAAGGCAATTGCAATAACATTATATATGGTAAAATAATAGGTGCAGATAGAAATGCATCTATTCAAGGATGAGTAAACAGAATGAAGAACACAGTGTTCCAGTTTGCTAATGCTGCTGGAATGCAAAATACCAGAAATGGATTGGCTTTTATAAATTGAGTTTATTTGGTTACGAAGTTACTGTCTTAAGTCCATAAAGTGTCCAATGTAAGGCATCAACAAAGGGTACCTTCCCTGGAGAAAGGCCATTGGCATCAGGAATACCTCTAGCTGGGAAGGATCATGGCTGGCATCTTCTTGCTGCCCGCTTGCATTTCAAAATGGCATTCTCCAAAATGTTGCTCTTGGGCATTTTGTCCTGTCTTAGCTGCAGCTCTTCTTCAAAATGTCACTCTCAGATGCTCTGAGGTCCTTGTCTGTGAACTCTTTTATACAACTCCAGGGATCCAATTAACAACCACCCTGAATGGGTGGGGTAATACCTCCCTGGAAATTATCCAATCAAACTTTCCACTCACAGTTGATTGAGTCACATCTCCACGGAAACACTCAATCAAAGAATTCCAATCTAATCAACGTGAATATGTCTGCCAACACAAGATTGTATCAAAGATAATGGCATTTTGGGGGACATAATACACAGAAACTGGCACATTCCATCCCCTGGACCCAAAATGACATGATCTTTCCATATACAAAATGCATTCATCTCATCACAATATCACAGAAACTTACATCATTTCAGTAACAATATTTAAATACAAGATCCCATCAAAATCAGCTACAGGTGTGTCTGCCCCAAGGCATAATTCTGCTCTAGCTGTGGATCTGTGAAACTTAGAACAAGTTATGTACTGCCAATGTACAAAAGAGGGACAGTCATACGACAAACATTCCCATTGCCATAAGGAGAAACAGAAAGGAAAACAGGGTTAACAGGACCAAAACAGTTCCTAAAACCCGCAGGGCAAACTCCATTAGATTTCAAAGTCTGAGAGTCATTTATAGAATGATGTTATGTCCTTGGGACTTGAGAGAGCAGGAGTCTAACCCTTCCTAAGGGCCTTTGTGGCAGCCCTTTCCTCTCCAAAAGCTGGAGTGAGTGCTCCAACATATCCACACATTGGGGAGACCACCTTCTTAGCCCCACCCTCCTCAAACATAGGGGCGGCACCCAGATTCTCTTGCATCTATGGGGCACATGCTCAACCCCTTCAGAACAGTGGGGTGGTGGCTAGGTTCTCCCCAGTCCCCCGGGAATGTGCCCCATCCTATTTGAGGCCTCAGGTGGCAACACCTTTCCTGAACAATGAGATGGGAAGCCCACCCTTGATCTCCAGGGCAAACTCACCCTTTGCATGCATGTGGGCCACTCCGCTTTCACAGCCCAAGACCTCTTGACTCCAGACCTCAACTTCCATGGCTCTGTCTTTGAAGAAATTTTTCCTTCAAAATGTTCCGTCTGTCTCCTCCAGTCCAGACTGGCAGCGGCTCCATCTATAAAGATCTTGCAGAAATTCTGTTGAAGCACAAAGGGGTCAAAGCCATCAGAAAATAGGACTTACCACAAATCCTTCCTGGATAATGCCATCTCCAATTTTGGCTTGTACTGGAATGGTGGTTGGGTTCCATGTTTGGTTAAATCCTCACAATGAGCTGTACCTTCTGGGGTTTCACCCCCTGGAAGCCCAGAATTTTCCAAACCATCAGTTTCTGGTTTCTTTGAATCCAAGAGTTCAGTTCTAAGTTTATCTCTCTCTGCTAGCATTTTACTATAAGCTGCAAGGAGAAGCCATGCTATATCTACAACTTTTAGTTTCAAAATCTCATCAACCAAGAATCCCACCTCTTCACTATCAAATTCTTCCTTCACTATGACACCAGGACTCAATTTTTCCAAATTCTTTGGCACTTTAAAACAAGGATCATCTTTCTTCCAGTTCACAACATCACACACATCATTTCTGCTCAAGTCCTCATCAAAAGTATCTTTACAGTCCATATTTCCACAAACAGTCTCTTCAAACTGTTTAGGCCTTTCTATCAAGCTCCTCACAATTCTTCCATAATTTTCCCCTTATCTATTTAAAAAGTCATTCCAACATGTTTAGTATTTGAAAACACAGCAGCACCCCACTTCTCTGGTACCAAAATCTGTTCCAGTTTGCTAATGCTGCTGGAATGCAAAGTACCAGAAATGGATTGGCTTTTATAAATGGAGTTTATTTGTTGCAAAGTTACTGTCTTAAGTCCATAAAATGTCCAAGGTAAGGCATTAACAAAGGGTACCTTCCCTGGAGAAAGGCCATTGGCATCAGGAATACCTCTAGCTGGGAAGGAGCACGGCTGGCATCTTCTTGCTGCCTGCTTGCATTTCAAAGTGGCATTCTCCAAAATGTTGCTCTTGGGCATTTTGTCCTGTCTTAGCTGCAGCTCCTCTGCAAAATGTCACTCTCAGATGCTCTGAGGTCCTTGTCTGTGAACTCCTTCATACAACTCCAGGGATCCAATTAACACCCACCCTGAAGGGGTAGGGTAATACCTCCCTGGAAATTATCCAATCAAACTTTTCACTCACAGTTGATTGAGTCACATCTCCATGGAAACACTCAAAGAATTCCAATCTAATCAACATGAATATGTCTGCCAACACAAGACTGTATCAAAGATAATGGCATTTTGGGGGACATAATACATACAAAGTGTCACACATGGTAACAGTGAAACTTACCGAGTTCCTTTGCAAATGCTGTGCATCAAAAAAAAAAAAATGTGAAAGTGAAATGTCAGACAGCATAAAATGAGTAACTCGTTGCAAACATTGCAACAGGAATAAAATTAATTTACAGCCTAAAATTACTCATTCTTTCAGAAGTTCTCTTTAAAAAGTACTCTTTAACAAGGCATGACTTGAGAATTAAATGTAGTGAAAAGAGAATATATGAATTAAATTGAGATGGGAATGCTAGTGTACAATTTGAAAACCTGATGAGCAAAGGCCAGAATTAAAACAAATTGCAGACACTGTGAACCACTTTGAAGAAAATCTCATAGATTTAAGAGGATAAATGCAGATTAATTAAAGACATGATAGTCAAAATTTTAAATTTGGAGTATAACCAATGGAAATTCAACATAGAGATTGTTAAATGCTCCTGGTGAAGAGAAATAATAACAATTACAACATTTCCAAATTTAAATTCCTGTTTGATTAAACTCATGAGAACTAAACTTGTTCTGAGAAAAGAAAAAAAAAAAAATCCAAGGAAGAAAATGTAGATGGATTGTTAACTTGGTAATGTCATTGAAGTTAAAGGTTAAAAAGAACCTTTAAAACATCCAGAAGATCATTTTAGAAGAATTTGGTCACCAAATGAAAAAATAAAATCATCCTTCTCCTGGACAGTATTAGCTGCAGAAATCAAGAGAACGGAATTCATAGATTTCTGAGGGAAAAAATGATTGAGACTCATTAATGTATACAAAGGCAAGTTTATTTTTCATTACGGCAGAAAACAGAAACAAATACTTAAATTGCTGTGATGCGAAAAATATCTTTGATTCCTAAAAAGTCAAGTGGAACAGTTAAGCCAGTCAACAGATAGGTAAATCTCAATATTGAAAGCACAAATAGTGAAACCACTTAAAGAAGTCAATGAGTTTTGAGTTAGAATCAATTTGAAATAATTTACAATATTATGTTTTCAAAACAGAATAATTTTTTAAAATAAAAATAAATATTTAATTAACATTCATGGGTTAGAAGTAAAGCCCACTCTCATGGCAAAAAAAAAAAAAAAAAAGTAAAGAAGGAGGGGCATAGTTTTGGATGAGGTATGGAGGAGGAAGGGGTGGTAGGGAGATTGTGGCCAGATATGATTTCCTGTTTCATTTAGGATTGTCAAAGAAAATAATTATACTCTTGTTATTTATGCCAAACCCTTTATTAGAAAGCACACTTTATAGCTATTAAAGTATAAAATTCAAGAGCAAAATTTTGTAATATGAGAAATACATAGTAATTTGTTGAGAATTTTCAGGAAGCATAAAATAAAATATCATATGGACACACATTTACACTGTATATGAAAAACTTATTAAGAGAAAAAGACTTAGTTTGCCTGGAACAAGGTAAGTTTGACCACATAGGTCACATCAAAAACTGAGGGGCTCAAAATGTTGAAATGTGAACTTTAAAAATCAGGTATCACAATACTTATATTAGAATATTTTGAATTCAAATTTAAATTGAAAAGTACATGTGAGCCTTCTTTAAAATTATAGGAACAAGCTATAACAAAGTTAAAATTATGAATATCAGTGAAAAATACATAGATACCTGTATATTTATTTACATAGATTTATTTTTTAAATGTTTGAATTTCACAGAGCTACTGATAGGAACGTAATACACATTAACCAGCTCAATATAGAATATATAGAGAATATATGAATAATGTATTTACTGTGATTATTATGAGCATATTAACTTTACCCTACAAACATAAAATACTCTTTTTTTGCATGCATATGGGACATTTTCAAAATCTGATTATGTATTAAGCAAGAAAAAATCTTCCAAAACTCTCCTCAATGACATAAATGCCATTATTGAGATCTTATTCTTATTGTTAGAATTTTCCAGTTTAATTATTTCAGATTTACTGTATTTCTTTCTTTAAATTCCATTACCTCTTAATTCATAATTTGTCTTTATAATTACACTCAGGACATGTGGTCACTGAACTGCTTACCCTGGAGATAAGTCCACAAATAAGAGATGTCAAAATACTTCCTTCCTCATCTGTGTCAATAGCACCCCTCTCATCACTCTGATAGATTCTCCTTCACTTTTAAGTTATTGTGTTACCTTTGCCATTATAGGTACTCAGAACTGTTGAAAGAATAAATGAACAAACTGTGTGTGTGTGTGAGTGGTGTATAACTGTTTCTCTTCCTGTCAAACACCATATAATTTCTTTATGAAGTTTTGTTCTCTAAGTGACTCTGTCTCTGTATTTAAAACTAATGAGTTGGGACAGGTTGGGGGGCTGAGATCTGTATGCTATATTGCTAGAAGCAATGTTAGCTGTGTAGTTTCTTTGTGTGAGATACCTTCTACTAAGCAATACCTGTGGTTCATTGAGGAATAAGTTAAGTTTTAAAACATTCAACAGACGTTCATCAGAGGAGGCAGATTACAGAATGTTTATTCAGACTTCTGGCAACAATTCTCAATCAGCCCTCCTCTAATATGTTCATTTCTATTTTGGTGTCTTTCCATTTTCTGCAGGACTGTGAAGATCTGCTGGTGGGCGGGCCTCCTCAGTTTCCTTTCATGTCTATGAAGAACAAGGAGAAGCTGGCTAGATTTAGGAATAATTCTTAAGAAACAAAACAGTATTTAAGTATTTGATGTGACTCTACTGAAGGGCTCTGATAATACGAATGTATCCTTATCAGGGCCCACTGAAAATTTTAAACATAAAACGAACAGGGTACCCATGTTCCACTTCAATCATTGGCTATTGTTCCTTCAGAAGAGCAATTAGTTACAAGGTTTGCTTCAGTCTGAATTCTCTGACACTTGGTCATCTCTCATACGACTGGGGAAAGATAACTGGGAAGTTCAAAGTCTCTAAAGCTCATGTCATAAAGTTTATTGTTCTTATTTCATGGTATTATTTACCAATTAAATTCCTGTTTGCTTATTTTGAGTCCCCAATGTAGGAGGCACTTTCTCCATTTGTGAGAAACTAATTGCACCATGACCAATTACACAGGACCTTCACACCAACAGAGTGGTAATTTTTGTAACCTTGCCTATTAGGTTGCTCCTCTTATCACCTAAAGAAATGTTCCACAGTCCACTAGAGTACTCTAAACCTGCCAGTTCACAAATAACCCCAGTTCCCAGGCAGCTGAGCTAGTCCAGAAGGAACAAAGCTTTAACTATTTCCAAAATCTAACTAGATATCGGATTTTGGATGAGCTTCTTCTGCACATATATATTAGGCTCATCAAAAGAAACTGATAACTTAAAATGACTAAGGTATAAGGCTTGTTGCAGCCATTTCCGTAACTTGGTCAGTACCTTCGTCTTGATCACAATGACTAGGCTTCCACTTATAGACTATGGATGGAAGAGGTCAAAAAGCTAAGTATATTAATGGAATTGATTTTCTTATAGTACAGAGGTCCACAAACTTTTTCTGTAAAGTGCCGGAGAGTCAATATTTTATTTTGCTGGCCATATGGGCTCTTTGGCAACTGCTCAGGGACAATATGTAAACAAATGATCATGACTGTGTTTACATTAAATTTTACCTACTGTTTTAGTTTCCTGAGCTGCTCAAGTAAATATCATGAAATGGGTCATGTTAAAAATGGGAATTCATTCACTCATGGTTGGAGGCTAGGAAAAAGACCAAATCAAAGCATCACCAAGATGCTTTGTCCTGGAAGACTGTGGCATTTTTGTGGTGACTGCTGGTGATCCTTTGTCCTTAGCTTGTTACACAGCAAAGAACATGGTGGAATCTCCTGGTCTCCCCCTCTTCTTCCAGGTTTGGTAGATGTTCAGCTTCTTGCTCCCTGTGGCTTTTTCTCTCTGCATCTGAATTTCCTTCTGCTTGTAAAGGACTCCAGTAACAGGATTAAGACCCATTCTGCTTTGAGTGGCTACACCTGAACTGAATAACCTCATCAAAAGGTCCTGCTTATAATGGGTTCACACCCACAGGAAAGGATTAGATTTAAGTACATGTTATACTGGAATACATACAGCTTCAAACCACCACACCAGACACTGAAATTAGAATTTTCTATAATTTTCATCTATTGCAAATATTCTTCTTCTGTAATTTTCCTAACATTTTAAAAATATAGCAGGCAGCAGGCCAAATTTAGTCCAAGGACTGCAGTTTGCTGACCTCTATTATAATAAACTTAAAAATAAATTTTAGAAAAAAATCATAATCAAGTAAGCAACCCATTTTTCTTCTCTGGCATTAAGCAAAAACACTGATTGAAATAAGTGGGAGCTGGCCACTTTGATCCATCAACCCCAGGCTAGAAAACCACACAGCTCCTTGGCTCATACTTTAAAAATCTGTTCCAGTTCTAATTCAGGTCTCTGACAAGTTGGAAGTGATTTGCCTTAGTTCTTTTATCCCTCCTGTCAAGGAAATGACTCTCTGCATGGTTTCTTAGTCACATTTTGAGAATCTGCTAGTGTTCATTTATTCCATATCCCATAATGGGGATAATTAACTAAGATTCAGAATAGGAAGTAAGTTTGACAGTGTCCTGCTTGGAATCATTGAAGAATGGGAGGACTGTTTTGCTTCAATTATGAAGGCACAAGAAGCTGATTTCAACTAATTTTAATATATTGCAAAAGAACCTGATTTCAAATAATTTTAATATATTTTTAAGCTATGATATGCACCATTTAAAAAGTTAAAAAAAATCTTAACTGAATATTATTGAAATATCCTCCTACCCTCCAACTCTGAAGTCCTGATTATGAATATTTTCTCTCATCTGGTATTTCCCTCCACTTTTTAATTGTAATGCTTATCCTGCTGTTTTTATTTAACATTGTTGAACAATCTCTTGACTTGATTAAGGGTGATAGAGATTCAGTTCACACACACCACCGAATCCCCTTCATGCCCTTCTCCTACTTGTACCCATAATAATTATATTAAAATGTTTGGTTAAATTGATATTTAGTATTTCCAATATTATGACTATAGAGATATCATTTAGTTTGAGTTACTTAATTCACTATGCTTACACTTATTTCATTCTACAACTTTTCATACCCCATAGAATTAATTGCCTCTTGTTTAAATGGTTATTTCTCTATATATCTATGGCTAATTCTTTACAGTCTAAAAGCCTCAAAAAGCTCCTCAACACAATTTACTATAAGGAAAAAAATATACTACCCACAGTTGATTCACTACATGCACATTTTCCCCATCCTAATGAGCCTTTCTTTTTCTTGGTCAAATATGGACAGGCTATGTATCCAAGGATGTCCCAGTTCTTCTGCAATTTCCCTTATTCTCATTCTGGTAATTCTCATTACCATTTTCCTCTGTCAAATGTTCTGTTTCTAGGACCCTACATTTTCCCTTTTTTTAGGTCTAAATACTGATTTTTGTCAGATCTCACCATCCTAAGAAAGAAGTAGCAGAAGTGAAATTTTTGGAAATGTGCATATCTGAAAATGCATTTATTCCACCCTCAAACTTGATTGATTACTTCATCCAGTTATGAAACTTGAGCTTGAAAATAATTACCCCTCAAAAAATTTTAGAGAATTATCCATTTTCCTCTAACTCCTAATGTTGCTGCTAAGATTCTTAGATGCAGAATTTTGTATGTGAACTGCCCTGCCCCCTTTTTTCTCACTGTTAAAACTTTTCAGATATCTTTCTCTCCCTGCCTCTCTGTCTCCCTTTCCCTCTCTCTTACCCCTCTCTTTCTCTCTTTATATCTGTCACTCTCTCCCTC
Source organism: Choloepus didactylus (assembly GCF_015220235.1). Lineage (NCBI taxonomy): Eukaryota > Metazoa > Chordata > Mammalia > Pilosa > Megalonychidae > Choloepus > Choloepus didactylus. The sequence continues at coordinate 50,860,829 of NC_051317.1, read as the reverse complement.
TCTCTCTCTCTTTTCCCCTGACCCATTCTCTCCCTCTCTTTCTGCTTCTTGCTCTTTTTCACTTTTAATTTAAAAATTATTTGCCATAATAAGCATATTTCTTTGCATTCTTTATCTTGAGCACCTGTGTATCTATTATTCATCTCTTTTTTGTTTCTCTTTTACTCAGTAGGAGATTTTCTTACCTTTATCTCTCTCTCTTTTTTTTTAACTCCTGAAAGTTCTTGAATTTTATGATTTTCCTTTTTATAGCATCTTTCATTTGATTCCTTTTTCAGAATACTCCTTTAAAAAAAACAATCTTTCAACTCTCTTTCCCCTGTATTTATTTTATCTAAGTTTCTTTTCTTTTCATTTTGTTCCCTCTTTTTAATGGTGGTGTCCTCATAGGTTTGAGTATCCCTTGGATTCTAATACATGTTCAGCAGTGAAATAAGGAAAAGCTGGTAGAAATTTTTATTGAAGGAAAATCATGTTTAAATGGAAATTTCTTTCTTAAAACTCACTCTAACCAAAACCTAGTAAGCTAATTTCATTTGTATATGAAAGGTTGGAGCCTGTGTCATAGACTATATTATATCTACATCTGCTTGACTGCTACCATCTATAAAATTGACATGTTAGTTTTTATTTAAAGAGATGATTTTCCTTCACCTTAAATTTGGTTTAATTGCTCCAAAAGCCCAAAACCAGTAATTGTACTACTTTTTCAGATGAAATGAGGTAAAGTTTTATATTTGTACCAGTAATATTTTGTTTTCAAAGGATGCCTTGAAATTGCTCTTCAATAATTTGAGAAAGAATTTTCATCACTATAGATTTTCAGTGACTGTTTTATAAATAATTACTACTTTTATCTTCTTGCAGTTTAAGCAAATGTGACACTTCTTCATGGATCTTGTGGCTTTAATTCAATTGCTAGCTGAAGAAACAAAAAATAATATATAAATTTTATTTTGCTCTTGGCACACTCCTAGGTTCTTTACATGTATTACTATATTTTATCTTCTTTACATCCAAGAGTCATATGTTATTATTATTATTACCTGTGTTTTACAGATAAGGAAGCTTAAAAAAAAAGAGAAGAAAAGTAATTTGCACAAAACCCTACAGCAAGGAAGCAGTGGAATGTGAGTTTGAATGTGAGTTATCAAGATGAACACATTTTTCATCACTAAGATGTACTGGTCTTCAGAGAAGAAATAACAGACATAGTCTTTTTGGTTTAGATAAAAGGGTAAAATATCATTACTAAACCTTTGGATTTATGTCTAAATTGATGCTACCTGTATTGCATATAAATGACAATTCATGTGCATAGAGTTCTTTGTGATCTATGCATTTCCCATTCATTCCTAAAACCAACTCTTGAAGTCTATAATGACCTGAAATGAATTTTTAGAGGAAAATATGAATATCATAGTGAATGTCTAAGTTTAATCTATGTGAGTGCAAGTGTATAGGCATATGACAAGATAAACAGCTATGATCATTTCCCAAGTGCCTCAAGTTGGGAAAACTCCATTGTTTTCCAGCATAGCTTCCATAATATAATAAGCTGTGTCCTCTCTGCATATGCATGATTCGTGGCAGGACGGCATTAAAATGTACTATGTCTGAGTCTGGTCTTGGAGCATATATCCTGAGGATCTAAAAGCAGTACTTGCAAATCTAGGACCATAGACATGGTTTACAAAGCATTTAATAAAGTGCTGTATTGTGCTCATCAATACATGCAGAGGTATCTATCATCTGGCCATTGCCCTTAGGCCTTGAGAGAGGGACCAAACTGATATTTAAAGATCAGTTTTTTGGAGAACTAGGACAAGCTGGAAAAGCTTCTGATGTCATGGCCTGGCCAGTGTGGCTGAGCAGATGGCTTTACGTAAGTTGCTGAAGTTCTATCTGAGGACAATCAAAGCCCAGAGAAGCAAATAAACCCTACAACCTCCTGTCTTAACTCATGCAATAAAGATGTTTATGTTCAAAAATAGGCTTCTGTGAACTTACTGAGTATTTCTGCCAGGAACAAAGGCTGGGAGAGTTGGGCAGGCAGGCAAATATATCTGATTTTAAAACTATTTTACTTGGTCAAACTGTCACAGATGTGTCAATCAAAATTTTACATTGACTTTCTCCAGATGATTTATTCATACATGGTTGCTTGGGGAATATTCTCCTTTTTGGGATTCCCAGAATATTCAACATTCAGAACAGTACTCAGCACACAGTAATATTACAGGGTAAAAATGTAGGAAAATAAGAAAGAAAATCCTTTATATCACCCCTGGGAATACCAAGTTAACCCTAATCTCCAAGATCTATTCATCTTACTCATAGAATTTGATGCTTTATTTGTTTTCCTAGGCTGGTATGGAACTTTGGGTTAAAATTGCTTCCTGTATTCAGCTCCCTGAGATCCATGTAGTGACTTGTTTCTTGCAGATTCATTCTGATAGTATTGAATGAACTAGTATAAGCTACTTACATATACTTAGTTGGCCAGAAAAACAAATAAGCAAAAAGAAAAAGAAAACAAATAAGAATACTACCCTCCCCCTACTCCATGTCCAGAGCAATAGAATAGAATCACTTCTCTGTGGCAGAGACTAAATTTTTTTACTCTCTCTGTAATGTAGAGTTGTATCTTGCAATCAAGATACAAGGGCTTATCTTAGACAAGGGCTACATTTTCCAGGCCCTTTTCAGTTATGGGTGATCATATGACTAGTTCTTCCTGAAAAATTGAAGTGTCATATACCACTTTGGGACTAAGGCTTTGAATAAGCTGATGTGCCTTTTTTATGACCTCTTTTTCCATCCAATGACTGGATCAAAATGGAAATTATATTCTAAGGCATGTTCAAGTCAGAAGATGTAAGGACTCTGAACCCTTGCAAAATCACATGGAAGAGAGTGGCCCCATTTATCTGCCCATTCACCAAGGATTGTTTTAGTAACAAAAAATACATTTTTATTGTGTTGAACTATTACACATTTGAATATAATTATCACTTCAATCTTGCCTACCTTCATTAACATATCTCTATGTATTGCTTACAAACCTCCTTCAGTTTTCCAAAGAGCAAAAGTCTATGCAACCACATAGGAACTTTTGTTTCTTGACTTACTTTCCAAGTGATGGAAACATAAATTTTAAGTTTTGAATTTGTAATAGGCTCTTGGGATGGGGTTGTTGGTGGTATGGTGGATTCTTATAACTGTTGGCATACAATAGCAATCTTCTTACTGGTATAGTAAATCTGACAATAATAATGCACATGGATATATAGTGATTTTACAATCTTTTAAATATAGAAACACTTTTCCCTGAATTTACCAGATAATCTTTGCCATGTCCATGCAGAATCATCCATTGTCAAGTTTGATGTGACCACACATCCTGCTTTCCTCTTTCATCCAGCAAAAGTTTTTCATGGAACAAGTGTTTTAGATGAAAATGAATAGGTAGGAAATAAAACTGTAATGTAAATCTAGATCCTAGTTGGATAGTTGACTGCTGCATGTCTGAAGGAAAAAAGTAGTCAATATTTGTTGTGGTGATAGATTGAAATGGGATTAGAATACAGCTGGATTTCATCCAGTTCTCAACAGTCCATATTTCCCTCAGATGTGAAAAAAAGTCTCTGGATGAGCTACTATCTGTCTATTTATCAATCATATAGTCAATTATTGTTTTTTCCTTAAGTATAGATACTGCTAATTTTCATGGATCTAAGCTGACATTTCAGAAATTGGAATTACATTACTAAATACTATTTGTAATAGATTCAAGTTTGCTCATGTATGATGGCATGATTACTGTTCCTCTGAGGCCCCACCATCAGAACATGCATAATTCATTTTATTTCTTACAATATTGAGAAAGATATGGTTCTGCCTCAGTGAGTTCATAAACTATGATTAAAAAAAAAACAAAACAGTGTTATAGCTACTCAGCGATTCTTCTAAATACCTCATAATTATGTTAAAAATGTACTTAATCAGTCTGCTTTTAATATTACCACAAACAAAAATAAAACAGACCTTATGTCTGTAACATTCTCCATTAAACTATAAACCACCCTTCCATTAACATAAACCAATTTAGTTTATTAAATAATATGCATGTCAAAGTATTTCCTTTGTATGAGGTTTTCCATGCAAAATTTTATGTTCAATTGTTTTTTCTGTTTTGTTATATAAAATTGTCCTTTACTTAGAATACAGCCATGATTTATGATGGAAAGACTTTTTCTTTCTTATCTACAGAGCCAACAAAAAACCTCATAGTATAAGCCTGGGAATGCTGTGAAAGCTCATTGTGAGAATATAGAAAAATGATTATGTTGATAGCCATTGCTCTTAGAAGACTGAAATTCTTACTCTGGTGTCTGTCTCTATAACGGAAGCAAGGGCAAATTAACACAATGGTCTTAACAACAGAACGAAGGTAAAAAGATTAAAGAGTCAGTAGCCTTAATAATAAATTGATATTATTATCCAATGTGATAAAGAGAGAACATTAAAACAAAAAGAATAGAGCCTCAAGGAAAAAAATGAAAATATAATTAAAAATCCAAAAACACCTACAAGCAAAATTTCCTATGTAGGAAAAGAATAAATGAAGCAAAAGATATAAAAAAGAAATAATGGACTAAAATCTACACAAATTTTGTGAAAGACATAAATTCATACATTCAAGAAGCTCTGTTAAAACTAGAAATGATAAACTAAATATATGAAAGCCACAATATGGTCAAACTGCTAAAAAGCAAAGATATATAGAAAATCTTGAAAGCAAGAGTCGAACGAAATATTACATACAAGGAAATCATGTTTCAAATGATCACCAGTTTCTCATCATTAACAATGGAGGCCAGTAGGACTTAGAACTACACCATGAAATGCTGAACACTTGTATACACTCATGCTATCAAGCCAGAATTCTATAACTGGTGGAAGTATTTTTCAAAAATAAAGGTGAAATGAAGACATTTGTACACAAAAGGAAATGAGTACAATCTGTTGCCAGGAGAACTGCATTCCAAGAAATCCTAAAGGAGTTCTATTTAGGATGATGGATAGCAGGTTGAAACTAAATTTTTTCAGGAAGGAATAAAGATCATCAAAATTGATTATCTAATGTGGATAGAATAAAAATGAAAAAGATATCATACAAGATGAGGGGTAGTGAAGGACCTCTAATATTGCAAGATTTTTATATTTATGTAAACTATTACATTTTAATTCTCAATAGACTGTGAAAATTAATGATGGGTACAGTAATCCTTATAACAACCTCTAAAATTAATGCAAAGTGTTGCAGCTTAGAATAATAGACACTTTTACAATGGAATTAAAATATTTCAAACCTAAAAGAAAGCAGAAAATGATGAGCAAAGGATTAAAAAAACAGGAAGAACAAAAATAAAACAAATAATAAAATGTCAAATATAAATCAAAATACATTAACACGTACGAAATATTAGTAGATTAAACACTCCAATTAAAATCCAGATATTGTAAGGGTACATGAAAAGCAAGTCACAACATATTGTCAAAAGCAACATACTTTAAATATAAAGAAACAGTTGCAGTGAAAAGAAAAAGATGAAAATTATTTATTCTGTATCTGTAGGCACAAGAAGTCTACAGGGATAATATTAATATTATGTAAAGAAGGTTCTCAGACAAAGAGAATGGCCAGTGAAAATCATAATGGTAAAAGGTCTATTCATTAGAAGGACACAACTATCATAAATGAATTCACCTAAAATGAGCTCTTCAAAATAAATGAAACAAAAATTGACAGAAAGCGAGAAAAAGGTAATTCCACACTCATCATTGGATAATTTAATACTTCTATTACTTAAATTGTAAAAATGTAGACAAACTCAGAAAAGGCATTGAAGAATATAATAACAAATAATTTGAAGTAATTTATATATGTAGAAATTTACAACAATGATGGCAGAATACCTATTATTTTCAAGTATTCATCATACAGTTACCAACAGAGGCCATATACTCAGAAATAATAAAACTTTAAATAAAAAAGGATTGAAATCATACAGATTACGTTATCTGTTGATGAAATTAAATTATAAATCAATAACAATAAGACATCTAAGAAAAGTCCACATACCTGAAAATTAAACACAAAATTTTGAATGGGTCAAAGAAGAAAACTGAAAAGAAATAAAAATGTATTTTGTATTGAGTGAAAATGAAAATACAACATAACATAATATGTGGCTCAGATTACTTAGAAAAAAATTATAACTCCAAACTATTACATTACAAAAGAAAAATATTTAAAATAATCTAACTTCCTATGTAAAAAGCAAGAAAAAAGACCAAAACCTAAGTACAAGAAGATAATACTAAATATAGAAATCATTGTAGTAGAAAACACCACCAAAATTTAGAGAAAATTAAGAAAAGCAAAACAATTGGCTCTTTGGAAAAAATCAACAAACTAGACAGATCGTTCATGAGAATTGTCAAGAAAAGAGAGAGTGAAAGAGAGAAAGAACACAATTAGGGAGGGAAAAAGGAAGGAAGGAAGGAAAGAAGGAAGGAAGGAGGGAGGAAGGAAGGAAATCTAGATTTGATTATATGCATAGTAGATTATATGATCTTTATCATACAAATATTATGGATAATACAAACCAACTGCTAAAAACATGAGGTAAATTTATCAGTTTCACTGGATAAAAGCCAAAATACACAAATTTTATTTTTATAATTTAATAACAAGCAGTATAAAAATAAAATTAATAAATAGCATCAAATACAAAATAATAGGGAATACATTTAGCAGAAGCTATGCCAATCTAAAAATGAAAGTTAAAAACAAATCATTTTCCCAAAATTAAAGACATAAGTGGAAACCTATAAAATAATGGGTTGAAAGACTTAATGTAGTGAACAAGACTGTTCTTCCCAAAAGGGATCCACATTCAAAAATCTCAGAAGTCCTTTTTTATGATAATCAAACAGTTGCTTCTAAAATGTATAAGGGCAATAATATTCAAACAATCATTTTAAAGAAGAACAATATGTAAAATTAACACCTCTCATACTTCAAGACTTGTTACAAAGATACGGTAATAAATACAACATGCTACCAGACTAAGAATTTACAAATATTTCAATTGAATGCAATAGCCCAGAAATAGACCAAATTGATATGGTCATTTGATTTTCAACAGAGATGCAAAAGCAATTCCAATTAAGGAAGAAAAATCTTTTCAATATATGGCACTGTAACCACTGTATATGCATTAGAAAAAAATAAATCATACACAAATGTAATTTGAGATGGACAATAGTTCTAAACATAAAAAAAAAAGTCATTCAGATTTTAGAAGAAAACAGTGGAGAATTTCTTCATGACAAGGGAGTAGATGTCTTGGACAGGACACAGAAAGCAATAACTGTAAAGCACTGTACGAATGATCAATTTTACTTTATCCTAATTAAAACTTTCTGTTCATCAAAGTACATCACCAAATAAATGTATTAAAGCAACAGACTGGAGAAATATATGCCAAACTTATATCTGAAAAAAGTTGGTGTGGATGATATATAAATACTCCTACAAGTGAATAATAAAAAGCCAAATGATTTAATTTAAATAAGCAAAAGATTTCAACAGACACTTTACAAAAGAAAATATACGTATGGCCAAAAATCATGACAAAGTGCTCAACTGCATTAGTGATCAGGAAAATGCAAATTAAAACTTCAATAAGCTATGAATACACACTCAGTAGACTGTCTAAAATGACACATTTTGAGAAGGACGTGAGCAACCAAAATTCTCTGTCATTGCTGTTGGGAGTATAAAATGATTTAACCACCTTCTTGAAAGTTCTGGGAATTTCTTATAAAACTAAACATACTCCTATCCTGTCATCAAGCAATTCAAATCCTAGATGTTTACTTAAGAAAAACATATCTACAAAAAGTGTTTTTTGGGAATATTCATAGAAAGTTTATTCATAATATCACCAAACTGAAAATATCCCAGGTGTTCATCGATAGAATACATTATTTTTTCTGTTTATAGTACTCAACAATAACAAAGAACAAATTACTGATGCACACAACATGGATGAATCTCAAAAAGACTTACAGAGTGAGAGAAAATTACACAAAATGCACATGCTATGTGGATTCATTATTATGAAATTCTATAACAAACAGAACTAATATATAACACACATACACACACACACACACACACACACACACACACACACCAGAAAACAACAGTAGTTTCCTCTGGAGGAAGAGGAGCAAGAGCTGACTGAGAATGCGCAGGGGGAGCTTTCTGGAGTGATGGTAATATTCAACAACTAGAGGAATTTGGATTGCACAAGTGTATGCATTTGTAAAAAGTCATCAAATGGTTCTCTTAAGATTTGTGCATTTTGTTTCATGTAATTTATCCCCCCCCAAAAAAAAAACTGTAAACAAGTAATGAAGTCTGATTAATAATATGCATGAAGTACACTCATATCTATAGATTACTTTGAAATATATTAAAAATCAGATAAAATAATAAATAAGTAGAGGAGTGCTTAGACGGATAGTAAAATATAAATAGTAGAAATTCAGTTGTTGGTACTCAGAGGCTCAGTGGGTAGGTCTTTCATCTTTTATTTTTCTGTGTTTGAAATGTTTTATAATAAATTGCTGAAAAGAAAGAAGAAAAGTAATAACTCACAATTGAAAAACTGCAGTTGCAGTAATAATGCTGCTAACTTTCCTATGTGTGGGCTTGTAGGCTGGGCCTTAGCCCATTTCTCACATATCTGATTTAAAACTTACAAGAACTCTACATGATAAAGACCATTATTATAGTCACCTACAGATATTTAGAGGTATCAGTAACTTGCCCAAATTCTGTAAGTAGCTGAGCCAAGAATCAAGTCATGCTTTTTAAAAAGTAAAGTGTCTTCTTAGCCACCATGCTGTATACTTTCCTGTGTTTGTGCAGAACCAAAGAATAAAACTTAGTAGAAATGACTCTAAAATGCCAAGAAAGTACCCTGATGAATATCAGAGTTGTGAATCACAGAAAACACACTGAAACAAAAATCAAATTGGATCAAGATATATATTTTACTCCTTTGGTATTTTCAAATCCTTTACAAAACTTGATATCAGAACTTGCTGTGTATTTTCAGTATTTCATATGCAATAATTCTAATTAAAATTATAAGTTCAGTTATTCTCAATAATTTCTTTTTGTACATAAAATTATGATTTAATGAAGCCTGCATAGTGACTCTTTGTATCTAATAATGAGAGAAAGAAAGAAAGGAAGGAAGGGAGGGAGGGAGGGAGGAAGGAAGGAAGAAGGAAGGAAGGAAGAAAGGAAGGAAGGAAAGGGAGAGAGAGGAGAAAGAGAGAAGAGGGGAGGGAGGGAAAGAGAGAGGGATGGAAGAAGGAAAGAAGAAATGAAGGAAAGAAGGATCTTTATTTGTCAAATTCAAACGACAATACATATAACGGAAAAACTTAGTTGGAAGCTCTCCTTTCACAACCCTGTCTGAGGTTTCTAAACTCTTAAATATACAGTGGCCTAAAAGACGTGGGTTAATTTTAGGGAAGAATATAGGAGGGAGAAAAATGGCATATTAATAGTGAACAGGTTTATAGACACTGAAGTGAGAAGACATTTCACCTATTTCTAACACACATGCACGCCCATACCCCCCACACACCACCCCCCACCAAAAAGAAAATCTTTAAAAAGAGTTTCAAGATGATAGAGTTTCTTTCCAGTGGTAGAAACAAAAGTCATTTTCAAATATTAAAACTTTTACATGGACAGTGGGAATAACAAATAGACATTCTTCTACAGGACAATGATTATTTGTGTCCTGAACTACATATTATTCACTGAGATGAAGGAAAACATTGAAAAAATCAAAACAATGAATTAGAGTAAATCTGTACTGGGAAGCTGAACTTTTAAGAATGAGTATATAAAGATGAAAATGTAAATTTGTAGGCAAAGTTTAATTACTCACTAGAGGAGATTAGTTTCCATTAGTATAATTACTGTGTTCAGCAATGTGAACCAAGGCAAAAAGCATATGATCAATCTATATGTAGCATATCTACTACATTCTTGAACTCAGATAAAATACATTAAGAACTCCTCACTGGTCTTCCAATTAGAGAAATCCAAGACCATGACTTACCTGAGATTCTTAGAATATTGCTATATCTAATCCTTCTTGATTTTAATAGGCAAATCTCTACAATTCTCCTCTTTGTTGCTTTCTCTTAAACTCACAAAGATTCAAATTAGTTATAAATTCATAACTAATACTAAAAAAGAAAACAGGTTTTTGTTATTTAAGCAAGGGTTACTAAATCCCTCTTCTATTAAATATCAGGGGAAAATACAACTTGGTTTTCATTTTTCTTTTAAAGAATTAGAATAAAAATGGATACCTTGTTTTGGTTTATACAATTTTCTTAAATCTTGACTGTTTTCAGGCATTGCTCCTATGTATAAACATAAGGTGTTCTCTCATAAATATTTATTGAACATCTACTTTGTCCCAGAAACTTTTTTAGATACTGGAAAAATAATTTTAAATAATAAAGATAATGTCCCTATTTTATGGGGCTTTTATTCTGTCAGGGAAGCCAAACATACTATAGTCAAGTACCTAAAAAAACAAAACTATTTCATATTGAAGCAAGTGTGAAGAAGGAAATAAAGCAGACTGTTATGATGTACAGTGTGGTGCCACATTATATTTTGAAGTCCGGGTATAATTATCTAAGATATTGACATTCTTATTAAGGCCAACACTATGAATATCTAGAGGTATGCATTGCAGATAGAGGAAAGTATTACATTTCTGAAGTATATAAAAATTTGGCATAATTTTGGAATCAACTGAAAGCCAACATGACTAAAAGGTATGGAGTGAAGGAAAAAGTAAGATGTGATACAGTTGGGGAGATAGGCAAGGACCAGTTCATGCAGAGACTAGAAAAGCAGGGAAAATAATCTGCATTTTTTCCTAAGAACAGTAGAAGGCATTGAAGAAGAGCAATTATGTGCATTTTCCAAATATTATTTTTCTACATTGTGGAGATTAATGTGTAGAAAAACATTGAATTTGGTAGTACAAAGAACAATGACTGGGAATCAGTGTAGTGTAGGAATGTTAATATTTTGAAATAGAATTGTGGCAATGAAGATTAAGAGAAGCAAATGGGTTTTGTTTTATTTTTAAAATAGTGTGGGAAATGAGGATTAAAATTTCTGTTTGAACCTTGTTACATATCTTATTAACAGCCAAATGAAGCTATTAAAAAGGCAGTCAAACATAGGAATCTGGAACTCTAGGGAGAGGCAAAACTTGAGATAAATATTTCTGAGTTCTCTGCATTTAGGTGGCATAGAAATCTATGGGGATAAATAGAGAAAGTTTATAATTGAGAGCCCAGGACAAGTCCTAAAACATTAGAAAATTAGAAGTCAAGCTGAGGAAGAGGTGTCTGCAAAGGCTAATGAGGACTGGTCTTTGGGGAAGGGAGAATCTAGGAGATGGTGTTATTAGGAAACTAGGAAGAAAAAAAGTTTTCAGAATGGTCAACTTAGGTTAGTGTTTCTAAAAAGTCAAGGAGAAAAAAAGCCAGATAATTGATCATTGCATTAGGCAAGCAAAAGTCATTATTGGCAAGAGCTGTTTGAGTAAAATTGTAACTATGGAATACAGGGTTGCATTGAGAAGATAATGTGAGGTGAAAAAGTAGATAAACAGTTCTTTAAAGAAGTTCAATTCTAAAACAGCATTAATTCTAAGGCATAGCATTTTTAAATTAGAGATGATTTCACATGTGCTTTAATGTAAAGGATTTCAGTGGGGATTAATGTGTGTATTTTGGGGCATTGTTATGATTAAAATATATTGGATAATAGGTATCTGGTAATATCTTTGGACATTCCATAAAAGTTAACAAAATAATTTTATTTTATAAGATTTGTAAACTATAGCTGTTTTACCTGGAATTCAATCTCTGTGTGTAGTATAAATACCATGCATAATTTTCCTTTGTAGTATTATTTAGATATTAGATCAGAAAAATGCAATTCAATTAGTGGATCTGGCTTATACTGAAGAATTTTACAAAATATTTAATAGAAAAATAGATAATAATTACAATTGGTTGAAATGCTAGGCCTCAAGGGAGGTAGTTGATGGATAGATGTCAATCTAGATGTAATTTTTTAAATGTCCTAGTTTACATTTCTAGGAATGACTTGGTTAATAAATACAAAGCACATTCATCTTGCAGAAGACATAAATTCTCAGAATGGCAATTAAGAATCTATAATATCTATAGGTTGAATCTATTCTAAAATATGTAAAATAAAATAAATACATTAGATACTTGCCCTGAAGCCCAAAAACAGTTTACAAGTAGACACTGAATGAAAATAACTTTAACAGTTTTCCATTCTTAAACTATAGGAGAGTTACTGAAAACCAGTAAAAGCATGAGTTAGCCAAATCAAAACAAATCAAAAATAAAAAACACCAAATATTAATTCCAATTTGGGCTACATGACATCATATTCTAGTCCTCATTTGTCACACAAGACTTAAAGCATTGTATTTATTTTTTCTCACTACCCTTGAAAAATGATATGGCAGTGAATTACTAAAAATGATTTAATGAGAAACAGTGGAATAAATTGAGAATGTTTAGCTTAAAGAAACATTGCAAGTGGTCACAATACCTGCTTTCTAATATTTGAAAAGCTGAATAGTTTAAAAAGGATTTTATTTTGCTTTGAATAAATCATAGGAGTAGATCTATGAAGTATACAAGTCAAATATAGGGAGACAGCTTTCACTGCACATTTAGGAAGATTAATCTAAAGAAGAACCAGGCTGATTTGAACTGTATGAGTCTTTGTCCCTTGTACTGTTTAATTATCTGCCTGCCCCCCTTACCCTACTTTTCTGTTGACTCACTGCAACTCTTCCAAATGTCATTAAGGAATTTGGCACTTAACCTCAAAACACTGATTTTTTAAATGATCCATCCTATAGATGTACCAAATAAATTATCATTTAAACTTGGACACATTTGAGCATAAAGAGGCTTTATTATTATACACCCTGGAACAACAAGCATAGTACAGAACTGTTCTGGAAAAATCAGGATTTATGGTCACCCTACCACAGGGTGACTTCTTGAAATGACCATCAATGCCATCCTCAAATTGTTTCCTTAACTCCTTAACTCTTAATGCCCTATATCTTCAATTCACATTAGCTACCCACCAAACAGTAATAACCTGGACAATAATGTTACCCATAAACTAATCCACTGTAACTGTTTCACACTGTAATATCTTAGGTTCTGACAGCAATCCATAGTCTTTCAATTTTTTATTCTTACACTAGAGATAGTTGATAATATTTACCTTGGCTTTAGCAACACCCACAGCTAATGTTGATCTAATATTGGCTGTCCTGAACCATTTGTGTTCTTCTGCCACACTCACTCAGGAGACCCCCAATTCAGCATCTTTCCACCAATGCAGACATACAAACCTTGGTAAGTAATCATTATGTAGTTGTACAGGACTGATCTTAATCACTTGCGATCTTCTAAGCTTTTCTCTCTGTACTTATCAGTGAACCTTCGACACTTTCCACGTTAACTTTCCTCTTTTACTTCTCTTCTCTTAATCCCTATCAAAAAACCTCCATTAATTAGTGACATAGAGATAATCCAGAGACAATTTCTTCCAAGACCTGACTCTAATCTCCAAATAAAACTTAGTTTCTACCCATTTCAATACTAAAAGCATGTGATTTTTGTTCCTCTTTGAGGGAAAGTACCTTAATTGAGCTCATGGTTTCACATATCCTCCGAGATATGGCTCCATCAATTACTATCTTTATATTAAATAGTTGTTTTACTCAATTTATAATTATGCTCATATACCTCACTTCCTTATAACAAAACAAAAAATAAATCTTTTACACTGATTCTCACACATTGTTTCTCTTAAAGGCCTGTTTTGTTGTGGTGGTGGGTGGTTGTTTAATTATAAACCATCTCAACTTCTTGACTTACCATTTTTTCACAGCCTATTATTCTCTAACATCTGTCCCGATGATGCCAAGGAAACTTCTATTGCCTAGTTTCCAGAATTATATATTGATCACTTCATTCAACAAATATTTAACAAGTATCTAATATATGGCACTGTTGAATTACTTGATTAAATCAGTAGGAAACAATTAAAGAAAACACAGACAAAGCCCCTTGCTCTCATCCAATTTATATTCTAGCAGGGCTAGGCAGATTTAAAAAAAAAATCAATGAACATACTAAGGAGAAAGATTAGATAGTAATTTAGGAGGTGGTATGTGACATTGAAAAACAAAAGAGAAAAAGAAAATGAACAGCAGCATTAGAAACAAAATTGAGTCCTCAGTAGAGACAAAACACCTTCCCCTGGAGTGATCAGCCAGCTACCTTTTTTATTCTTAATGGAATAGACATTTATTCTGGATACTGAAATGCCTTCCCTGCATGCAATACTTCTGCTAAAGCTACTGCTCATGGACTTGCAGAATCATATACATATGGTGTTCCACACAGCATTGCTTCTGATCAAGGAACTCACTTTACAGCAAATGAAGTGCAACAGAATGGACTCAGGCTCAGAATTCAGGGGTCTTAACATGTTGCCCATCATCCTAAATCAGCTGGATTGAAAGAATGGTGGAATGGCCTTTTGAACACTAAATTATGGCATGAGCTAGGTGGCAATACTTTACAGGATTGGGCCAGTGTCCTCCAGGAGGCTGCATATGCTCTAAAATCAGCATGGACATTTTCTACCACAGCCAGGACTCCTGACTTGGAATGGGAGTCACACAACTTACTATTACCTATTGTAATCCACTAGCAAATTTTTGTTAGTGGGGACAATCTTGGGCTCTGATGGTCTAGAAGTCTTAGTTCCAAAAGGAGGAGTACTTCCAGCAGGAAACATAACAGTGATTTCATTGAACTAGAAGTTAAGACTGCCACCAAGCCATTCTTGGATACTTGTGCCTCTGAATCAATAGGCAAAGAGGTAGTTACCATATTGGCTGGGGTGATTGATCCTGATTACAAAAGGGAAATTGGACTGCTACTACACAATGGAAAGAAAGAAGAGATTTCTTGGAATTTGAGAGATCCCTTAGGGTGTTTCATGGTACTACTATGCTCTGTGATTTAAGACAATGGAAAATAACAACCTAATCCAGGCAGGGCTACTAATGGCTCAGACCATTTAAGAATGAAGATTTGAGTCACACAACCAGATGAAGAACCATGAATAGCCAAGGTATTTGCTGAGGATGAAAGGACTATGGAATTGGTAGTAGAAGAGAGTTATAAATACCAGCTACAGCCACATGACCAGCTGCAGTATCTATGTTTTCATACCTCTATTATCTCTGTATCATATAACATGAATACATAAATTGTATTAACTTTGCATCATGGTATTTGTTACAGGATATCAAGAAGAGCAAACATCACCTAAGGGCTTGCATTCTCTTTCGGAGAAAAAGTTAGTATGCTTTCCATTGTGCACAGGATATTTGTATCGTATTAGGTGAAAGTGTGACTTTTTTATTGTCTTTGAAGATTAAGCATGGTTTAAAGAGATGTATATGGGTGCCAAGTTGATGAAGGGTGGACCGTGATGGTTAATCTTACGTGTCAATTTGACTAGGTTATAGTGTCCAGTTGTTTGGTGAAACCCTGGCCCAGATGTTGCTGTGGAGATATTTCGTCAATGGCTGTAAGTAAAGAAGATTTCCCTCCATAATGTGGTTGGGCCTCATCCAATCAGTTAGCAGTCTTAGGGGCAAAGAACTGAGGAGTCCAAAGAGAAGAAGAAATTCTTCCTGCAACATCAACTCCCCTAGGAGTTTCCAGCCTTCAAATTTCCCCCATGGGAATATCACCATTACTGGAATTTCCAGCTTGCCAACTTGCCATCAAGAACTCAAATTAGCCAGCCCCCACAATCACATGAACTAATTCCTTAAAATAAATCTGGTCTGTTTCTCTGAAGAACCCTAACTAATATACAGGAGACAGGTTAAGGGGAATCAGAACTGGCCAGGAAAATGAGTTACAACTGTAAACTGAGCCATCACGATCATTTTTATTGAAAAAAGTGATATTCTAATCAAAGATTTAAGGAAAGTGAAAAAGAATTATGAGAATAGCAAGGGGAAGATGCCTGGCAAGTTCAATGAACACCATGGAATTCAAATCTAGTGTGCCTAAAACAAGAGAGAGCATTATAAAAAGGAAGTTCACAGAGGTAATGGAAAACAAGATTGCATACTACCTTGTAGGACAGTGCAAGGTAAATTACCTTCATTTTGAGTGAAATGGTGGTTTGGTGGTGTAGAATCTCTGGAAGGATTTGACCAAAGGAGTGACTTGACCTGACATATTTTAGGAGTATTACCCAAAAGACTTGAGGAAGGGGGGCAAGTGTAGGTGAATGAAGGCAGTTAGGAAGCTATTTTAATAATCGAGAAAGGGACCTTGACCAAGTTGGTGGCAAATGGTAGCAAATGTTAGAAGCACGACTGGAAGATAAAAATAGTCATATTCTGAATATGTTTTAAGGTTCTTCCAAAGGAATTGGATGTGGGATGAAAAAGAACAGATGATTTGAAGTTTCTGTGTCCACAAAACTGGACCAAACAGTTTCAGAAGACCGGAATAGCAGCAGCCACCAAAAGGACAACAAAACCAAGAGAGAGGAGAGCATCCGAAAAAGTGAAATCTCAGTAAGTCTCTCAGCACCTTACTACATGGAGTGTGTCCCCACACTGCTGCAATGGTCAATCTTATTAGAAATGCAAAATCTCAGACTCAGAACCCAACCTACTGAATCAGATCCATTTTAGCAAGATCACCAGCTGATTTACAGACAAGTTAAATTTCAAGAAGCACTACATTAACAATATGTTACGTTAGAGAGTAAGAAGGGAATCTAAAATTTGGCAAAAGTGGCAAATTAAAAAAAAAAAAATAACCCACAATAAATATTGGAAGCATTTATGGGTTTAATGGTTGTTTTTAACCATGAGGAAAGCTATCATAAATTGCAGTAACTTCTTTTGTACAGAAAAATTGAAACTATAGCCTGTACATATTCCATTAAATTAAAAAGACTATTTGACTATTCTAATCAATTTTTAAAAAGTTAATTTTGTACCCCTAGTTATTGCTCCACCCTCAGTTTCCCTAAGTGGTCTAACCTGTTTTTTGACTCTTTTATTCCTGTCACAAGTTTATTTAATGTAAGTGCACTCTTACATTATTTGGCCATAAGTGACCATGGACATTAGGCAGTCCAGGTATTTGTTTAGAAATATTGAAAAAAGGCCTCCAGAGCCTGCATGACAGATTCAAGATCCTGTGGCAGGAGAATTGTGCTAAAGGACAACTGAATTCTTGAAGGCAATTAAATTTTGATTTTTAAAAAGTGTTCCATAACTCAGGTTTTTCTTGACCACATAATATTACCACAAATGTGAATACATTGGCAAAAAAAGTCTTTTACAAAATGTTTGTCAAAAACATCTATAAACACATAAAGAAAATAATTTGTGTTAATGCAGCCATAATATGTGGCATATGTCTAGGACAATATTGTTAAATTAAGGAGTGCTGTTTTAGCATGTTAATATAGCTGCTGTCATATATTTGGCAACAAACAAGCATTAAAGCCATGGTGTATAAATCTCAAAGCAATCAACTTTGGAAGTGATTCTTAATGCCAAATTGCACTTCTTCTACAATGTGACACTAATGGTAACACCCCGAGCCTGCCACAGCACACACTGGCATATAGGCTTCCCTGACATTGTCTCAATTAATATTTCCAAATTTACTTTTCACTAATTCCTTTACAAATTATATACCACTCAAAATGCATTTCCAAACATTTCCTTAAAAATGTATTCATATACTCTGGTTGTCTCTCCTTCCTGCAGCTTTCTGCCATCACACCCTCAACACTGATATTTCTTTCAATCTTGTAATGATAATCACAAAGGCTATTTGTTTCTTAACTAATTTTCTGACTATCATGCTAGAACTGATCTTTCTCTTTCTTAGTTTCTGTAGAATATTTCCTTCTTCTTTTGCTATTCATGTTTGTTTTACAGTACATAGTATTCGACCTTGTGTTGTGGTTTATAGATTATTGGTTCAGATACCAAATTGTGAGATCCTTAAGGACAGATTGTCTTCTTCGAAAGAATGTACTCTATCGACAAGAATGTTATACCAATAATGAAAACAGGTAAATTCTATTGCATGTTTATACCCCAAGATATCTTACGAAGGCTTGGATGCACTGCCTATGCAGAAGGCTCTATCAGCCCAAAGTGGCTAAGTACCTAGCCCAAGCTCATTCAGCCTACAGGTTACATTACTAGGATTTCAACCCCTGATTCAAAAGAATATGATTTTATTATTTTACAATACTGTTTCGACAAAGCAGAGGTCCAGCATTCATCAAAGACTGGACTACTATCCCTAACATATCTCTTATTCCATGTAGCAACATTAGGAAGCAGATGTAAATCCTCTGGGATTCCCTTTTGATACTTGCAACATGATAACACTTACCTGATAGAATGGGTACAACTATTCAGTAAGATGATATGTCTAAAATTTGAGGACTATAGGACCTATTTACTAAATTTTAGCTTCATCCTAATTCCTATTCTGTGTTCTCTTTTGAGATTATCACAATATATTTTTTACAGAGTGAGTGTTCAGTAAATTTTAAAAGTAATTTGCATGTAATGAAAATAAACCTACCTATATTTAATTGTCCCGTTAGAAGTATTCATCTTAGGTCTTCAGATGCATATCATGGTGTCTCCTTCAATTACAATTAAATTTCTTTAACATTAAAAAAATGTATCATGTTTTATGGATCCCAGAAGGGAGATGCCCAGGGAAGCGAGGGTGCAAGTTGTGCATTCTTCAGGATTTACACCTCTCACTTAGCATTGACCTTTATTCATTTTCATCAATAAGAAAACTAGTTCTGTACCATTTAAAAAAAAAGATTCTTAAGACAGTTTCCCATCACTTTTAGCCTATGAAACAACAGTGCTTAGTGACTTTTTTCTCTGGGAAGTCACAAGCAATTGTGTTGTCAACATGCAAACTAAAAGCATTTGGTTAATACATGTGGAATGGCTGCCTTAATCTTTTAGTTCATTAAATTTCAAGGAGTGAGCAAAAGGCAAAGATTGTAGCTTTAGCTGCCAAAGAGAGTGTGAATCATTTCTCTCAAGATTTTAAATATCCTTTTTTTAGCTAGGAGGCATAAAGCAACCAACCTGAATGAAAACAGATTTAGGCTGTAACAAGAAGACAGAATTTAACCAGCATATGCTAAAGTGCCTTACTGAAACAGAACAAAAAGTTTTATGCAAAAATGTTACTTAAAAAAAAACCACATGGCAAATTGTTCACACTTTGTTTACTGGGTCTTATTATACCTCTAAAGTTCATGAGAACACTGCCATGATAAAAACTAGAAATTATGAAAATAATCTTTCATGAATAAGATATTTTGATGCTTATTTATTGATGCAGCTTTTTAATAAAATCATTTCCCTACATCTATTCTAAGGCTTGAAGAACAAAGTTAGCCATGGATTCTATAATCCTTTACTAAAATAGTGTCTAGTATTCAAATATTATTTGACTTAATGTTCAGTAATAATAAATATACAACTCAATGGAACAAACTAGAAAGCCTAGAATGTGAGGAAATAAATATAAGGATTTAGGTTTCCAATTAAGATAACATCTCAAATCACTTGGAAAGGATTGATTATTCAATGAATATTGTAAAACTGTTGGAGATCCAGCTATCTATGTGTCAACTTACAGATCTAACCATCTGATAATATGTCTCTCTCTATATATATGAATTAGTATCTTTTACATTATGACAAAATAGATTGTAAGTGGATCCAAGTTCTAATAAAAATTACATAGTAAAAAACTAAATAATATAGAAATGAATTTTTCTTCATTATTGATTGGAAATTACAATAAACATTTCATAATTAGGATATATTGTTGGAAGACAAATCTATATTCAACATGCCATAAACCAAGTTAAAAGACAAAGAGATGAACCTGGCAGAATATCTCTATCATACCTGAGAAAGAAATGCATGCCCATGATGGTTAATTTTGTGTGTCAAGTTGGCTAAGCTTTGGTGTCTAGTTGATTGGTCAAGCATGCAGTAGCTGATCATTACTGTGAGGGATTTCAGAGATGGTTTTGCTTCTATAATTAGTTGATTACATCTACTGCTGATTGCCTCTACAATCAACAAAGGAGATTCCCCTCTGCAATGTAGTAGTCTTCTCTTCCAATCAATTGGAGGTTTTAAAAGCCAGATCCGAGGATTTCAGAAGTCAGGAAAAAAAAAAAAAAATGTCTCTCTCTACTTCAGCCTGCCAGCTTTTCTTAAGGGATTCAACTTCAACTTCTTCAGAGTTTCCACTTTGCAGTCTATATACAGAGTTCACATGTGTTAAATTTCAGAATCCTCTTTATCAGGGTTTCCAGTTTGTAGCCTGCCCTACTGAATTCAGACTTGCCAATCCTCATGGTTATATAAGCCAATTCACATAATAAATCAGTTTCCCTCTCTGTCTGTCTCTCTCTGTGTGTCATTTGGAGAACCCTGCCTAATACAATGCCTTAAATTTATTAAAAGCTTATACAAATTAATGTAGAAGACCAGCAGTAGTAAGAGAGTGAACGTTTCTTAGGTCTTTGTATAAATATTTCCTTATCAGGGAGGCCTTTCTGAGAATACAGAAAAACTGTGTCCTCATAATCTCTCTAACCAAGTTAACCGTCTTTTCCAAGTTCCTGGAAGACTGGTACAAGGGAAACCACGTTTAGTTCATTACTCTATACTAGCCCATGAATCATTGCCTGCCTTACAGTCTTTAAATAAATATTTTTGAATGAATGAATGAATTAATGAATCCTGGATGTAATGCAAAGAGGTATGATAAGTAACAGATGGAATGATTAACCTTTGAAGGTGTAAACACATTATTCTAAGAGGTAAAGGCCAAAAAGTAAATGGATGTGTGTATGCATGTGTTTGTGTGATTAAGAAATAGCCTGGACTTACTATCAAGTACAAGGGTTATCAAGCACTGCTGAGTGAACATCTGATATTAGAAAAGTTAAATTTGTACAGAACTGGATGAGCTTGATTTTGTAAATTTCCACACAATTGCTCAACTGCCTAAAATCAAGAAAAGATTACAAGCAATGAATAAAGCAGTAATTTCACAATTATAGAGAATGTGTATTTTAAATGATTTATCATTAACTGATGATAAGCAAATGAAGCTAGAAGTGGGTGACAAAGAAAATGGGAACTTGGATAATACACAGGGACAATAAAAATGAAATTTAGTAAAGTAGCAAAAAGGAAAAGTTTCAAAAAGATTTGAAATCTTTTTTAAGACGCGCTATTGTACTTGCTCTTTTGCTTCCAGCTTCTCTGACTGGCTTCTCTTCCTATACCTCCTTACAGTTTTGATGCTTTCGAATGTTTCTAAGCATGCAACACACTCCTCACATGCCACCTGGATGACCTCATCCAATTTTATGGCTGTAACTAACACCTATATTCTAATCATTTCCAAATTTGTATCTTCAATTCTATTCTTTGCTTTAAAATCCAGACTTGTGGATTTGATTGCCATCTAAACTTTATCAGTTAGGAACAAGTTAGAGGAAACAGAAATCATTCTGGTTTTATATATTAAAAAAAAAAAAAAAAGATCCAATACAGGGATCAGATGCTTTAAAATATTTTGGAAGGACTGGAGGGGCAGGTTCAAGGCTAGAACACCAGAATCCACAGTGAGGATTATTTCAAGAATACACAGCCTTAGCTGAGATCCATTTCCTCCCCTACTTCTACTTCCATCTGTCCACACAGGGAAGGTAGGGACTACATACAGCTATAGAAATTCTCAAAGTCCTCACAAATATGCTTGATAGGAGGAGCAACTAATGAGTCAAAGGATGGCCTCCCTCCACTTCACTTCTGCACTCCAAATGTTATATGAGTTCCTCTAAGGTACCTAGATGATATAAAAAACTTGGAGACAAAGGAGTATACAAAAGCCATTTCAGTTTTACCAGCCTATAAATGGAAGTGGATGCCCTTCTAGAAGTTAAGCCTCTATATTGAGCAGTAACCATTCATAAATACCACATCAGCCTGGATCTTCCATAGGAATTCAGCATTAAAACAGAAAACAGAAATTTGCATACATTCAAAACTGCTTCCTATCTTAAATCCTTTATCCTGAGTAATAGATACACCTCTAACAGATACAGTCTTTCCTTACTTCTCTTTTTATTCCTACTACCAATTCTTAGGAATACACTTCATTGATCATAACATTTAGATACGTCCCAACTATGTTTTCATGTCACTACATGGCAGTCCATCAATACATTTTATGTATGATTTGCAGAAGGCTTTCAGCTCATTTATGATTATTATTTTTTGTCCATGATTGAAAAGCTGAGAAGTTTTTTTCTGATTAAAATAACTTGAAACAAATTAAATTCCTTTACTAGTTTTTTACATTTAGTATTCAATTTTAATGTAGATGAACTTGTTATATAGTCTTATATCTCTAAGATTAGTTTCTGTGCAAAGATCATTTTATCTTCATAAAATGTAGAACTTAATATGCTTTTAACATAGATTGTACCAGTTACTGTACTATAAAGTATTTCTTAAACCAGTGTCAGAGTCAAAGAATAATTCCAAACATGAGAAATGAAAATACCTTTGTTTGTGTTATATCAGGTTTAAGTTGTGAATTTTTCAGGTCCTGTTCTATTCCATTTTATCTATTTAATTTATAGCTCACAAATATAGACTGAACAAAGCCCCTTCTGAACCAAATGTCCACAATGGAACCTGTGATGTTACCTCACATCACAAAAGAGACTTTGCAGATGTGATCTTGAGGAAGATCTTGAGAGAAGTAAATTATCCAGGAAGACCTAGTGTAATCTCAAAGTTGCTTATAGCAGGGAGAGTAAAGTTAGGGTCAGAGAGAAAAAGATGTGTCTACAAAAGTAGAGATTGTAGCAATGGGCTTTAAAAATGAAGGAAGAGGACATAAGCCAAGGAATGCAGGCAGTCTCTAGAAGCTGAAAAAAGCAAGGGAACTGATTCTTCCCTGAAGCTTCCAGAAGGAACAGAGTTCTACCAACACCTTTATTTTAGACTTTTGACCTCCACAACTGTAAGAGTATCAACTTATGTTGTTTTAATTCAGTAAGTTTGTGGCAGTGTTAAAAAAGAAATAGGAAATAATACACCCATTATTACACATTATAAAGAATAACTTCAGTCTGATATAATGTATTATGATTGATTTCTATGTTAACAAACATTTGAATTGTATTGGAATGTAAGCTCAGACCCAACAGCATGCCCAAGTATTGAAGGCAGCAAAGATAGAATCACTTCTTCTGAGAAATTAGTAGAAATGAACCCACTTGAAAAGTCTCTTGAGAACATGGTTTATTTCTGTGATGGCAAAATTATATTCCTTATATATTTAATGGTGTCAGTGTATTATTTGAAAAAACATCAACTCAATGGAGAAATACAAACAGTTGTATCTTTATGGTTAGTGGTACATTTCTTATAATATATAACGTAGTTTGTGGCATATAAAAGATGTCAATAAAATGTGTTTAATACACATGGTATCTAGACAGTTTCTACTATGTCTTCAGTAGTCTATGAAGTGGGTCATCTCAAAAGAAGAAAGCCCACTTGAGAAAAGACAGGAATATTCTCCTGCCATGTGCTTTTTGAAGAAAAAGTTAAAAAAAAAATGTCAAACCAGCTAAATACAAAGAACTCTGTAGAACAGCAATCTTATGTTGGTGAGACATAAGCAGAGAACAAAAGAGAGTGTAAAGAAAACTGTTTTAAGGGGAGATTTGTTACTTCTCTGATTTTCCCCTGGAAAATAGGCAAAATTTGAAAATAACAGGACCCATTTATGCTTATCTGAATTGTTTCATGCTTTCTAAATTAAATTTGTACTACTTTTGTGGTTAGGAAATAAAATCCCTACAATTGTGGAACTACAGATTTTGTGTTTCATCTTGGTAGGAAAGAAAAAAAAAATCACCTTAAAAGAATTGGAATACATCCAGAAATCAGTCTTTACAGGTGGAATGACTCAGAATAAGGACATTCTCATCTCTTGCTCTGTTCTCTAAGTGGGAAATATGACACCATAACTTTACACTCCCACTCTCTGTCACAATTTTAGGGCTATTGTTTTGAAAACACCTGCTCCTTGTTGTAGTCTGCCCACACCTCATCCGTGATAGACAGAATTTTAGTACTGACCCCTTTCTCATCGTGCACACCTTGCAGTGCATCTGAGAGGCTGTAGACCAGGAGGATATCCTAGAAAGCTGGACTAGGGTTCTTGCCATCAAGCTCTATCCAGTTTTGAACATTTGTTTATTCTCAAATAAACAAAACTGTGATGACAATTTTGTTCGTGCTTACCTAGGTCCCTGTCTTACCTTGTTGACTAAACATCTCCTGTCCGTATGAATCCTATCCTTACAAATGGATCCATTGTGAATAACTATCCCTCCCCCTCCATTTCTCACAAAGCAACAATTCTTTCACCTTTCCAGATATCAAAATCTCAGTAAAAATCATATCTGTTTTGTCACTGCTCTGATGACATTTAGATTTAATGAATACTGCAAATATTTTTTTTCTGAAATAAATCATTTTAAATGTATTATTGAAAGTTCATGACTTAAAGTACAGTGGGAATTGCTACCAAAGTGTAAATAAGCCCTCTTCCTACTCAATACTTAACTTTTATTTTCATAGAAATATGTTTTTATGCTTGAGATACAAATATCCCTGTTCTTCAATGCCTGGTCATTCAAACACTCGGCTCTAGGAAATCAGGTGGAACTGACAAAATCAAAATTACATGAATTTAATTGATTAACATATGTCAAATATTTTATTATAATCTCATATTCATGGGGTAGCTTTCTCTGAGTTGACTTCATGAAAAAGATTTAGAAGCCTTTTTCAAATATAAACAATTTTAAAATAACCCTGCCTACCTAGACAACAGCTTAATTCTAAAAGAAAAAGCATGGGTTAGGCTTCCCTGAGTGTGACTTGATGAGAGTTGAGCCCGTAGTTCTGAGAGAACAGGGGATACAATATGTAATGTCAACAGTATAACAAGCATTAAATCAAATCACAGAATTCAGTAGTCAATTTCATAAGACATTGAAGAAAGCAGTGACATAGTAAAGCAATAAGAGTATTGAATGATTTCATTTATCTTGGATTAAGAAGGAAAACACTGGTGGTATATTCTGGTAGAAGAAACCCCAGCATTAAAAATGAATCAGTTGGAAATAATGGCAGTAACTGCTGCCAGGTCAACGCAAAGCTAATTTTCCATTTTCATGAGGAACAGATGGCATGGATGGACAGGGAAATTAGTTTCATAGAGGGAAAAATGGTTTAGTTTGGCAAGTTCGTTTCAGAAAATGTACTCCAGGAGCTAGATTGTTCAGCCATTTTGAGAATGCTTCCCCACTGATAAGGTTGACTAAGGCTTATCATGGCCACAGACGCCATCTGTGTGAGAGCTTCTAGATGCTTCCCTTTTAAGATCCCTTCCCTGGCCAATTGGGTTTGTGGGACAAGTTTCTGAGAATTTTCACTTTTTGTAGTTTAATGGAAGTTTACTAAAAAAAGACAAAAAGATCACATGGTGACTTGAATGAGAGATACCTTGTACTGCTGGATGCCTATATTGTATTCTTATTCACAATAAGTATTGAAGAATAATAGGATGAGTCATAGCCAATGTTTTCTTTTTTTTTTATTGAGATTGTTCAGATACCGTACAACTATTCAAAGATCCAAAGTGTACAATCAATTGCCCACGGCACCACCATACAGCTGTGTATCAATCAACACAATAATTTTTTTTTCAAGTTTTAGAACATTTTCACTACTCCAGAAAAGAAATAAAGACAAAAAGAAGGAAACTCAGATCCTCCCATACCCCTAACCATGCCCCCCTCCATTCTTTTTTTTTTTATGCCTCTATCCATTTATTTACCTTGAATATTTTTATAGCAATTTTTTTTCTATTAGTTACAGTCTCTAGTTTATGCTGATTGCATCCCTCCTCCAATGCCTCCCCATTTTTAACACCTTGCAAGGTTGACATTTGCTTGTTCTCCCTCATAAAACAACATATTTGTACATTTTATCACAATTGTTGAATACTCTAGATTTCACCAAGTTACACAGTCCCAGTCTTTCTTTCCTCCTTTCTTGTGGTGTCTCACATGCTCCCCACCTTCCTCTCTCATCCACATTCACAGTTATCTTTGTTCAGTGTACTTACATTGTTGCTACCATCTCCCAAAATTGTGTTCCAAACCACACACTCCTGTCTTCTATCACCCTGTAGTGCTCCCTTTAGTATTTCCTGTAGGGCAGGTGTCTTGTTCACAAAGTCTCTCATTGTCTGTTTGTCAGAAAATATTTTGAGCTCTCCCTCATATTTGAAGGACAGCTTTGCTGGAAATAGGATTCTTGGTTGGCAGTTTTTCTCTTTCAGTATCTTAAATATATCACACCAGTTCCTTCTTGCCTCCATGGTTTCTGCTGAGAGATCTGCACATAGTCTTATTAAGCTTCCTTTGTATATAATGGATCGCTTTTCTCTTGCTGCTTTCAGGATTCTCTCTTTGTCTTTGACATTTGATAATCTGATTATTAAGTGTCTTGAGGTAGGCCTATTCATATCTCTTCTGTTTAGAGTACGTTGCGCTTCTTGGATCTGTAAATTTTATATCTTTCATAAGAGATGGGAAATTTTCATTAATTACATTAATTATTTCCTCTATTATTGCTTCTGCCCCCTTTCCCTTCTCTTCTCCTTCTGGGACACCAATGATATGTACATTATTTTACTTTGTTTCATTCTTGAGTTCCCGGAGACGTTGCTCATATTTTTTCATTCTTTTCTCCATCTGCTCTTTTGCATGTAGGCTTTCAGGTGTTTTGTTCTCCAGTTCCTGAGTGTTTTCTTCTGGCTCCTTGAGATCTGCTGTTGTGTTTCCATTGTG
This sequence comes from Choloepus didactylus, assembly GCF_015220235.1. Taxonomy (NCBI): domain Eukaryota; kingdom Metazoa; phylum Chordata; class Mammalia; order Pilosa; family Megalonychidae; genus Choloepus; species Choloepus didactylus. The sequence goes on along the minus strand of NC_051317.1, from coordinate 50,833,480 downwards.
TCTTTCATCTCTTGTATTGTGCCTTTCACTTCCATAGATTCTACTAGTTGTTTTTTTGAACTTTTGATTTCTGCCGTATATATGCCCAGTGTTTCCTTTACAGCCTCTATCTCTTTTGCAATATCTTCTCTAAACTTTTTGATTTGATTTAGCATTAGTTTAAATTCCTGTGTCTCAGTTGAAGTGTATGTTTGTTCCTTTGACTGGGCCATAACTTTGCTATTCTTAGTGTAGTTTGTAATTTTCTGTTGTCTAGGCGTGGTTTCCTTGGTTATCCAAATCAGGTTTTCCCAGACCAGAACAGGCTCAGGTCCCAGAGGGAAGAAATATTCAGTATCTGGTTTCCCTGAGGGTGTGTCTTAGAAAATTGCTCCACCCTTTGATTCCTCAGGTCACTGTGCTTTTCTGCCCAGCAGGTGATGCCTGTTAGCCTATAATTCTTGACTGGTGTGAGGAGGCATGGCCATGTTCCCCCAGGCTCTGGGGTCTGGTTCTGAATGGAAAGGGCCCCACCCCTTTCCTCCTAGAGAAGATAGACCCCCCAGGTGGAGGTCATTAGCATTTCAGTGGTCTCGCTCTCTGCTTGTGGTGTCTCTACCCTTCCCAGAGTCACAGCCCTGGAAACTGAAAATGACTGGGGCTTTCTCCACTGAGCCAAAAAAGAAACAGTCCCCTTCAGACCCAGTCCAAGGCGACCCTCCAGCTCTCCAAGGTCAGTCGTCACCCAAAGCCTCTGTCTGTTTTTTGGGGATGCGTACCTGTAGTGAGCAGTTCACACTCACTACTTAAAACCCCAGTTGGAGCTCAGCTGAGCTATATTTGCTTGCTGGGAGAGAGCTTCTCTCTGGCACCATGAGGCTTTGCAGCTCGGGCTATGGGGGAGGGGGTCTCACGACTTGGATCCGCAGGTTTTACTTACAGATTTTATGCTGTGTTCTCGGGCATTCCTCCCAATTCAGGTTGGTGTATGATGAGTGGATGGTCTCATTTGTCCCCTCGCAGTTGTTCTGTATTATTTACTAGTTGTTTCTGGTTTTTTGTAGTTGTTCCAGGGGTACTACTTAGCGTCCACTCTTCTCTGTGCCGCCATCTTGCCCCGCCTCCCCCCCTCCATTCTTGATTCATAGTTTTGGTATAGTACATTTGTTACTGTTGATGAAAGAATGTTGAAATACTACTAACTGTAGTATACAGTTTGCAATAGGTATATATTTTTTAGCTATATGACTATCTATTATTAACTTCCAGTTATAGTGACATACATTTGTTCTAGTTCGTGAGAGAGATTTCTAATGTTTGTATAGTTAGTCATGGACATTGTCCACCACAAGATTCACTGCTTTATACATTTCCATCCTTGAACCTCCAACTTTCCTTCTGGTGACATGCGTGACTCTGAGCTTACCCTTTCCACTACCTTCACACACCTTTCAGCACTGTTAGTTATTCTCATAACATGCTATCAGCACCCCTGTCCATTTCCAAACACTTAAGTTCACCCTAGTTGAACATTCTGCTAATAATAAGCACACACTTCCCATTCTTTAGCCTCATTTCTATGTCCTGGTAACTTATATTTCCTGTGTATGAGTTTACATACTATAATTAGTTCATATCAGTGAGACCCTGCAATATTTGCCTTTATGTATCTGTCTTATTTCACTTATTATTGTGCCCTCAGGTTTTCTTCATCAATCCATTTCTTTTAAGATGGTTTTGTTCACACACCATATATTCCATCCTAAGTAAACAATCGTCGGTTCCCCGTATAGTCACGTATTTATGTATTGAGCACTATCACCACTCTCTACATAAGGATAGCTCCATTTCTTCCACAAAGACAGAGGAAGAGTCAAAGAAAGCAGAGAGGCAAAAGAAAAAGAAAAAAGAGAGAAAAACAAACAACAAAAAAACCTGATAGCTAGAAGGTGACAAAAGGAAAGACAGCATTAACCTAAAACAGAATAAAGAGTTAGACAACATCACCAATGCCAGGAGTCCCATACCCTTCCCCTATTCCCCAGCCCCCCATATGTATTTAGCTTTGGTATATTGCCTTTGTTATATTAAAGGAAGCATAATACAATGTTTCTGTTAATTCTAGCCTCTAGTTTGCATTGATTGTATTTTCCCCCAATGCCACCCTATTTTTAACACCTTGCAATGTTGACATTCATTTGTTCTACCTCATGTAAAAACATGCTTGTGCCTTTTATTACAATTATTGAGCACCCTAGGTTTCCCTGGGTTACACAGCCCTAGTCTTTATTGTTCGTCTTTTGTTCTGGTGTCCCACATGGTCCCAATCTTCCCTAAACTTTTTGAATTGACTTATTATTAGTTGTTTCAATTCCTGCATCACAGCTGAAGTGCAAGTTTGTTCCCCTGACTGGGCCATAACCTCATTTTCCTTAGTGTAGGTTGTAGTTTTCTGTTGTCTAGGCATGGTTTCCTTGGTTACCCCAATCAGGCCTCCCCAGACCAGAATGGGCTAAGGTCCCAGAAGGAAGAAATATTCAGTATCTGGTTTCCCTGAGGGTGTGTCTTAGAAAATTGGTACACCCTCTGATGCTTCTGGTCACTGTGCTTTTCTGCTCAGCAGGTGGCACCTGTTAGCCTATAATTCTTGACTGGTGTAAGGAGGTGTGGTTGTTTTTCCCCAAGTTCTGAATGAAAGGCAGGTAGTAGAGCTGGGCCCTACCCCTTTCCTCTTAGAGAAGATAGACTCCCTAGGGGGAGGTCATTAGCATTTCAATGGTCTCTCTCTGCCTGTGCTATACCCTTGTCTGGGTCACAGCACTGGGAACTGAAAATGGCTGAGGCTTTCTCCACTGAACCAAAACAGGAACAGAGAGTCCCCTTCAGAGCTAGTCTGAGGCGACCCTCTGACTCTCCAAGGTCAGTCGTCACCCAAAACCTCTGTCTGTTTGTTGGGGATTCATATCTGGTAGTTAGCAGTTCACATGCACTAATTAAAACTCCAGTTGGAGCTCAGCTGAGCTATATTCCCTTGCTGGGAGAGAGATTCTCTCTGGCACCACGAGGCTTTGCCGCTCCGGCTGTGGGAGGAGGGGTCTCCTGACTTGGATCCGCAGTTTTTACTTTTAGATTTTATGCTGTGATCTCGGGAATTCCTCCCAATTCAGGTTGGTGTGTGATGAGTGGATGGTCATGTTTGTCCCCCACAGTTATTCTGGATTATTTACTAGTTGTTTCTGTTTTTTTTCAGTTGTTCCAGGGGGACTACTTAGCTTCCACTCCTCTCTATGCCACCATCTTAGATCCTCCCAGCCTTGCTTTTTGAGCCAATGTGTTTTTGAACAAAGTTATTTTGAGAAAATTTCAGAGGTATTCTTTAAGAGTATCCAAAGAGGAACGGATCCAAGAGGTTATATTTTTAACTTGGAGAGAAAAATTATTTTGTTTAATATAGAAATGAAATGGAAGGGCCAGAAGGCCCAAGCTGTATTTTCATCTTTGCTTCTGGTTAAAGGTTCTGACTTTGGAAAAAGTGAGAGGAGTAAGGAAGATGAACAGCTGGCTATATATTATGCCAAATAACAGTTTTACAAACTTGGACTTACTGCAAGAAGTTTCATGGCATAAAGACTGTCTTACTTTTTTTGGCATGGAAATCACCATTTTAATCACGAGACCTTTAAAGTGAACATGAAGGGGAGAAAGAAAATACCCCAGAAAAATTCTAAAACTGAGTATGAATGACAACAGATGTGGCACTGAAAGATGGTTGGCAGTAAAAATTATATATAAAATTAAATTAAAATAAAATATACAATAAAGTAAAATAAAATAAACACTCTCTATTAGTTCACAAGGAAAAAATATTAATGGTGTATGTGGCAATGTATCTTTGTATGTAGATAATGATAAAGAGATTGTGAGTAATTAACAAAATCAGCATGGGATGTTAATACAAGAAAATAAATATCACATGAATAATACCAAATTTGTGTAGAGTAGAAATCATGACTTCATAGAATATTAAAATGAATCAATGTCAAATGAAATATAGCAAATAAGGAGAGGAAGGAGAACACGATACTGATATATCAAGACAGTTCCATCTCTGTGAACTGGAAAATAATTGTGGTGAGAGATATGGTTTAATATTGTCTTCATGATGAATTCATGCATAATGGAAGTATTGAGAGGAACTGCTATTCTGATCTAAAATCTAATGAAAAAGAAATAGTTACTGATTTAGAAACAAATAAAAATTTTTGCAATGGGGAATTGAGCTCCAGGAGTCCATTCTTATAAAGGAAGGGAATATTTTTATATAGTCAATATAACCCTGATTTGAATATAGCATAGTTCAAATGAATGAGAAATTAGATCATATCAGATTTTCATTAGAAAATAGATTTATTTACAATGTTTGACAAAATTATTACCTTACTTCATATGAAATTTTCATTTTTGAATGTCAAAAATAGTCAATAACAATTTCAAAACGTTCAACAAAATATTTATGGTATGCAAAGTAATCTGGGGTAAATAGATCCGAATTTAAAATGGCTCAAATGAAAAACAGGAGAGCTCAAATAGAAGTTCTTTAAAAAAGAGTTCAACATTGGTGTGGTGTCCCTACTTTCCAAGTGACTATCCTTCACATGGTACCTCAGGATCCAGGGATGGAATCTGCTTCTATTCTGTAGCTCTGCTCTATCCTTGTGCTTTATTATGGATGTGTCCAGCTATATGACCAGGAGTGGGCCAAAAGCACATGTCACTTCTCACATTTCATGGGAAAAAACTTAGACTGCAGTTTGTGTGCTGAGGAAGAAAAGGAAATAGATTTTTAGCAACAGCTAGCAGTTTTCACTATGCACACACACACACAAACACACACACACACACCCCACATTGGCAAAATTATTCTAGGAGTGAATACAATAGACCAGCAAGGGGACTCAGGAACCAGACAGCCAGGGTCCAAATTCTGACACTTCTCCATATTTCACACACTTCCTGAAGTTAGGGATGGCTTATTCTGGCCAACACTGTCAGCAGAAAAGTCATGTAAATCCTCAGCATGGTTCTCTAATGTTGTGGCATCTGAGGATACCATGTGTTTCTGAAGCTGCAGCTGCAGGATTGTGGAGCTGCTCAATTGGGGATCACAGAGACCATGTGGATAGAGCCACAACCCACACACAGGTCATGAGGGACAGGTGACTCAAGGGATGAATAATATTTTCTGTGTACTAGGCTTCTTAAAATCAAGGAGTTTTCTATTAGCACAGCAAAATTTAGCCTATTATGAAGCCTATTATGACACTGTGTTTTTCTTAGTATTCTCATCTATAAAGTCCAATAATCATATGTCCAGAAGGGTTTTGTAAGCATAAAACTAATGTTTGTAAAGCACATAGGGCATTGACTTCTTGGAAAATGGTAAGCACCTAATAAATTGTTAGCCATTGTGATGGATTTAAAAGGTTAAAAAACTTATGTTAACAGAGTATCCTTAAATGATATTTTAATGACCATATGGAGAAAAAAGATTATCACAATTTAAAAGTCATTAACTGATTCACATTTTAACCACAACTTTATGAAAAAGTTAATTTTTCCATTTACCTGTCAAAGAAACAGATGCACAAAATATTTAGGTAAGTTTCTAGATCATAAAGCTAGTAATGGTAGAAATAAGAGTTAACCCCAAACAGTGTCACTTTAGGGACTGCTCTACTGCCTCATTGGAGATCTGTCCACCTTGCAAACCATTTTGAAAATTAAACCTTTTTGCCTTATTATTATGCACAAGATGGCCTATTCTTATATCTTAACAATGTTATTATGCAAACAAATTTACAAAACATTTTGATTAGTAAATACAAAAGCATAAATTCCTTTCTTAAGGGAAAATTTACAAAAGACAGACCCTTCTATACATATGCAGAGAATATTTCAAAAGAATGACTGAAATGAAGTTAAAAAAATGGAAAAAGGAGGGGAAAGCCAAAATTGAAAACAGCGTGGTAAAAACTGCTAAGGACAATGAATAAGCTTAGATTTGTTTGTTTTAATATATATTCAAAGAAAAAGAAGACAGAAAGAATAAGACCGATGCTTGTGGCCAAAGGTGCAATGATGAAAAATGAAAGTATGATATAAAAGGAAAGTGATTCTCTGTTTTGCTCTCTTCTGAATTTCAGAACTTAAAAAATAGAGATTAAAAACTGACAACACAGGCAGACACCCGCAAAAGAAACAAAGGAAAAAAATTAAAAACCTGACACCACCTAAAGACAATACTTAACTTTTCACGTCCCCAGATCAAGATTCATTACAATTCAATGAATTAAAAAAATAATTTCAAAATGTCTTAGCTATACACTGTTAGTGATCATTGAAATAATAACTAAAAATTAGGAATTTTAGAAGGAATTTTAGAAAATGAGAGAAAAGCAACTACTTTCATATTCAAATATGCAGGGGACAGATTCTGAATATACAAAATAGTAAACTTGATGCCAAACTCTGAAAGAGAATATTAAACAAATTTCACAATCATATAAATAAGGAGATGGTAACTATGGTAAGAAGCATGGCTTACAGAAGAAACAATTGGAAATCTAAATTCACATCCTTTTCTAAAGGCCTATATCAGAAGAATGACATGAAACATAATATAACTTGATGTCAGCAAGGAATCAGGCAGTATATCTTATATTAGTTTTGTAACTGTGTGTTTTATTGTGGTCTGCATTTTCAACAATTATTTGAATGAGAGAGTAGAATGAATTGCAGTGGAAAAGACCTGAAAGCAAAAAACGGGAATTTGAATATTTTTCTCTAGCCTCTTTGATTTTGCAAATCAAATACACAAGAAATAAACAATAGAAGAAAAAATAACTGTGTTCTGATTTGTAAAACACAAATACCCTCTTTCATAGAAAGTAGTTCTTAATGATTTATCAATAATTCAGTGCTTATTTTGTCTTCCACTTGCCTGTATCAACATCACACTGGAGGTATAGGTTTACCACTCTATCTTCTTTTTACTTTGTTTGTCTATCTTTTTTTTTTAATCACCTATTTCTAAAGTCCTGGGTTTCAAAGTTAAATGTCTGCTTTGATTCTTATATTGGTTAACCCTATATTTTCAGTAATCAATCATAAGCAGCTCTACTCACCTTGCAGACAATACAAGCACCTTGAAATAATTTTCCTCAGATAATTCCTCCCTCATCTACATGTAATTATTGTCTAGTATTTTAGAGTCATTTTCTTTTATTTTTAACTTCCCAAGTGACACATCATGATTATTGTTTCATACAATGATAATTTTTATTTCCCAACATGTTTACTTACTTTCATTGTTCTCCATTCCTTCTTGGAACAAATATCTTCCCTCAGGGTTCAATTTTGTTCTACCCAAAATGCAAGATTAGAAATTCATTTGCTATAGGGCTTTGGGTTGGAAATATCCTCATTTTTAACAATCTAAAAATTTCGTTATTTCATTGTGAGTGATAGTTTAGCTAATCCTTGAATACTAGTTTGACAGAATTTCTCTCAGCACTTTGAGGAAACCATTCAAATCTCTGTTGGCTTCTATTATTGCTATTGAGAATCTGTGCCAGTCAAATTGTTCCAATCTTTTTTAAAATTACCTCTCTTTAATCTCTGGTTGTTTTCAAAACGTCTCTTTGTTTAGCATTCTGGCAAATACTCTGTCACTAGAATTACAATGAGACATATTTTGGATCTTTTCATGCTGTCCTTTATATCTACTAATCTTTCTCATATTGTCCATCTCTTTATCAATTAGTTTCATTTGGGATAATTTACTTAATGCCAATAACCAGAATGCAAATTCTCTTTTTGGTCATATGCCATCTTTTATTTTATCCATCCACCGAATTTTTCATTCTAATAAATACTTTTTTCATGTTTAGTATCTCCAATTAATTATTATTAAATATCCTCATCCTAATAGAGAAACAATTTTCCCAGGTTCTTTAAAGAGTTTTTTTCATATTCTATTTCTACCATCTGACCTTCTTGGAAGTCTAATTCTGGTACATGCTATTTCTGCTGACACATATTTTTCTTCATAAGGTATTTTTTTTTAATTTTGAAATGTAAGCTACTGTTCAGTGCAGTGTTAGTCAATGTACCACAAACATGTGTTAAATATCTTTATTTTCCTCAAGAGAGAGAAGTTTTGAATTTTATTCTGTCAGACACACCAATTTTGCTAACATCCAGGACTATTTAATGGTGATGTATTTGTCTGGGTTTATAAGACTGTGAAATAATGTTAATTCAAACCTAAACAGATGTCAGAAAAGGGCTGTGGTTATCAATTGTCAGGAACAACTTTTCTTCCTTCCCTCAGAGCCTAGAAGGAGACAATGGGTCTTATGTCATTACTTTCTGCTACTGCATAAATTTTCCCTAATGTACACTTAAACACCGTGCATTGGTCTCTTAAAGGGACCCATTTTTTCAGGGCCCCTTGTCTGTGAGGTAAATGACTCTCCATCTTATGTGTTCCAGTTTGCTAATGCTGCCATTTTGCAAAATACCAGAAATGGATTGGCTTTTATAATGGGGGTTTATTTGGTTACAAATTTACAGTCGTAAGGCTGTAAAGTATCCAAGGTAAGGTATCAACAATAGGATACCTTCACTGGAGAAAGGCCACTGGCATCTGGTAAACCTCTGTTAGCTGGGAAGGCACGTGGCTGGTGTCCTCTTGCTCCCAGGTTGCATTTCAAAATGGCATTCTCCAAACTGTCTGTATCAGCTTGCAATGGCCATCTCCAAAATATCTCTCTCAGTTGCTGTCCAAAATGTTACTCACAGCTGCTCTGAGTTCCTTCTGTTTGTCAACTCTTTTATATGGCTCCAGTGATTTAATTAAGACCCACCCTGAATGGGTGGGGTAACACCTCCATGGCAATTATATAATCAAATGTCTTTCCCCCAGTTGAGTCACATCTCCATGGAAACACTCAATCAATACATTCCAACCTAATCAACACTAATATATCTGCTGCCACAGATTGCATTAAAGAACATGGCATTTTGGGGGCCATAATAAATCCAAACCAGTATATCAAGTAAATTATCTTTAAAATGCAAACCACATGTCTACTGATACTTTCTTTTTCTCCTTGTATCTTATGTCTCTCCATGTTAATCTTCATTGTAGTCTTTTCTTCCTCTTTCTGTCACTTTAAAGTTGAAAGCATTCAAGTTTCTGCCATGGAAACACCTCTCCTCCTTCTCCATTCTCTGTAAGGGTTTTCATCCATCTCCATAACTTCAATATCAATTTTCATTTCTGACCAATTATAGTGCCACAACAACAACCCAGACCAAGTCACTTTATCATTTGCCTGGACTCTTGCAATGTCTTACCATTTTATTCTACCTTCATTCTTATTTCTTTCTAATATATCTTCCAATTTGCAGCCTTAATGTGGCCAGTAGCTTAATACAGCCTCATTGTAGTTGTTCAATAAATGTGACCTAAAGAATTTGTCTTTTTTTATCTTCATTTTATTGAGATATATTCACATACCACTCAGTCATACAAAACAAATCGTACATTCGATTGTTCACAGTACCATTACATGGTTGTACATTCATCACCTAAATCAATCCCTGACACCTTCATTAGCACACACACAAAAATAACAATAATAATTAAAGTGAAAAAGAGCAATTGAAGTAAAAAAGAACACTGGGTACCTTTGTCTGTTTGTTTGTTTTCTTCCCCTATTTTTCTACTCATCCATCCATAAACTAGACAAAGTGGAGTGTGGTCCTTATGGCTTTCCCAATACCATTGTCACCCCTCATAAGCTACATTTTTATACAATTGTCTTCGAGATTCATGGGTTCTGGGTTGTAGTTTGATAGTTTCAGGTATCCACCGCCAGCTACCCCAATTCTTTAGAACCTAAAAAGGGTTGTCTAAATTGTGCGTAAGAGTGTCCACCAGAGTGACCTCTCGGCTCCTTTTGGAATCTCTGCCACTGAAGCTTATTTCATTTCCTTTCACGTCCCCCTTTTGGTCAAGAAGATGTTCTCCGTCCCATGATGCCGGGTCTACATTCCTCCCCGGGAGTCATATTCCACTTGCCAGGGAGATTCAGTCCCCTGGGTGTCTGATCCCACGTAGGGGGGAGGGCAGTGATTTCGCCTTTCAAGTTGGCTTAGCTAGAGAGACAGGGCCACATCTGAGCAACAAAGAGGCATTCAGGAGGAGGCTCTTAGGCACAACCATAGGGAGGCCTAGCCTCTCCTTTGCAGCAACCATCTTTCTTTTCTTGTACTTGGTTTAGGATTGGTTTGCTGTTCATTTTCTAGCTTCTTCAGTTGATCCATTAGTTCTTTGATTTTGCCTCTTTCTTCCTTTTTAATATATGCGTTTAGTGCTATAAATTTCCCCCTCAGTACTGCTTTTGCTGCATCCCATAGGTTTTGGTATGTAGTGTTCTCATTTTCATTCGTCTCTATATATTTAGCAATTTCTCTTGCTATTTATTCTTTAACCCACTGATTGTTAAGGAGTGTGTTGTTTAACCTCCAGGTATTTGTGAATTTTCTAAGTCTCTGATGGTTATTGACTTCAAATTGTATTCCATTGTGGTCAGAGAATGTGCTTTGAATAATTTCAATCTTTTTAATTTTATTGAGGCTTGTTTTATGTCCCAGCATATGATCTATTCTGGAGAAAGTTCCGTGAGCACTAGAAAAGTATGTGTATCCTGGTGATTTGGGATGTAATTTTCTGTATATGTCTGTTAAATCTAATTCATTTATCAGATTGTTTAGGTTTTCAATTTCCTTATTGGTCTTCTGTCTAGTTGATTTATCTATAGGAGACAGTGATGTGTTGAAGTCTCCCACAATTATTGTGGAAACATCAATTGCTTCCTTTAGTTTTGCCAGAGTTTCTCTCATGTATTTTGTGGCACCTTGATTGGGTGCATAGACATTTATGATTGTTATTTCTTCTTGTTTGTTGAATTGCCCCTTTTATTAGTATGTAGTGGCCTTCTTTGTCTCTCAAAATATCCCTGCATTTAAAGTCTATTTTATCTGAGATTAATATTGCTACACCTGCTTTCTCTGGCTGTAGCTTGCATGAAATATTTTTTTCCATCCTTTCACTTTCAATTTCTTTGTGTCCCTGTGTCTAAGATGAGTCTCTTGTATGCAACAAATTGATGGTTCATTTTTTTTGATCCATTCGGCAAATCTTTATCTTTTAATTGGGAGTTTAATCCATTTACATTCAACGTTATAACCATGAAGGCATTTCTTGAATCAGCCATCTTATCCTTTGGTTTATGTTTGTCATATGTATTTTTCCCCTCTCTCTATTAATATCCTTTATTGTACCCATACCGAATCTCTTTAGTACTGAACCTTTCTCCAAGTCTCTGTCTCCTTTCTTTGTTTCTCTGTCTGTAGGGCTCCCTTTAGTATCTCCAGTAGGGCGGGTCTCTTGTTAGCAAATTCTCTCAGCATTTGTTTGTCTGTGAAAAATTTAAGCTCTCCCTCAAATTTGAAGGAGAGCTTTGCTGGATAAAGTATTCTTGGTTGGAAATTTTTCTCACTCAGAATTTTAAATATATCTTGCCACTGCCTTCTCGCCTCCATGGTGGCTGCTGAGTAGTCACTACTTAGTCTTATGCTGTTTTGTTTGTATGTGGTGAATTGCTTTTCTCTTGCTGCTTTCAGAACTTGCTCCTTCTCTTCCGTGTTTGACAGTGTGATCAGAATATGCCTCAGAGTGGATTTATTTGGATTTATTCTATTTGGAGTTCGCTGGGCATTTATGATTTGTGTATTTATGTTGTTTAGAAGATTTGGGAAGTTTTCCCCAACAATTTCTTTGAGTACTCTTCCTAGACCTTTACCCTTTTCTTCCCCTTCTGGAACACCAATGAGTCTTATATTCGGACATTTTATATTATCTATCATATCCCTGATGTCCGTTTCGATTTTTTCAATTTTTTTCCCCATTCTTTCTTTTATGCTTTCATTTTCCATTCTGTCATCTTCCAGGTCACTGATTTGTTGTTCAGCTTCCTCTAGTCTTGTATTATGAGTGTCCAGAATCTTTTTAATTTGGTCAACACTTTCTTTAATTTCCATAAGATCATCTATTTTTTTATTTAGTCTTGCAATGTCTTCTTTATGCTCTTCTAGGGTCTTCTTGATATCCTTTGTATCTCGTACTATGGTCTCATTGTTCATCTTTAGTTCTTTGAGTAGCTGCTGTAGGTGCTGTGTCTCTTCTGATCTTGTGATTTGGGTGCTTGGGCTTGGGTTATCCATATCGTCTGTTTTTTTCATATGCTTTATAATTTTCTGTTGTTTTTGGCCTCTTGGCATTTGCTTAACTTGATGGGGTTCTTTTAGGATTTGTAGACCAATTGAAGTCCTTATCTCTAATTTATCAGATCTACAGCTTCGTGGAGTACACTTTCTCTAACTAACCAGCAGGTGGCGTCCACGAGCCACCTGTTCTCCACAAGCCAGTTCTCCCCTGCTTTGCCTTTGTGGTGAGTGGGGGAGTGAGTCTTGTGGGGTCCAGTTGGTGTACCAAGCTTGCATGTGTAGTTGGTGTTGCCCGCCCTGTATATGGGGCGTGTTTCTGGGCAATCAGGGAGAGGGGGTGGCTCTAACAATCAAGTCTCCCTGGTGATTCTGGAGTTTTAAAGCTGCTGCAATAGTCTAATCCTTCAGTTCAGTCCTGCCACAGTTTGTCTCTGCCACTGACCCACAAGTCCTTGGTATTGGCATATGGCTCCTGAGACTTGCAATGGGTCCCTCTTCCAGGCCGTGCACCCCCTGGTCCTCTGTTGAGGGGATGACTGTGCTATGTCACAGGTAAGTGCCGTCCCCCCAGGGTGGTTCTGGGCTGCTGGGCTGTGCAGGGAGGCTCCCAGTCTGCTGAAATGATGGCTGAATGGGGCTTTGTTAATTCACACTGCTCCACCTTCCCAACTCTGGGACAATCAGCTGAGGTTGCAGGGAAGGCTAATGTCCATGCCCAGTTTTGTGGTGTGTGCCTGTTATTTGAAGCACTTCCATCACACTGGGTTGTCTGGGGCAGCTCTGGGCTATGGGGCTGGTGATGGGCAGGAGTGTTTCCTGTCCACCAGGATGGTGGTTGCGAGTGGACACCCCCCTTTTCTTGGGAAGTTGTGGTGTTTAGTGAAAATTCTCAGCCACTGGATTATTGCCTTTTGTCTCAGAGCTCTCTTAGTTCTGCTCTTGTCTTGACCTGCCCAAATTGCAAGTCTTTGAGGCTTTCTGTATTGGGTTTCTTAGAGTAATTGTTTTAGAAAAAGAACAAACAATTAAATAAAAAAGAAAAAAAAAAGGGCCCTCCTCACAGATCTAATGGGTTATTGAAATGCTAAGAGACAAAGCAATTAGGGCCATTAAGGAAAGGTCCACAGGGCCGAGAGATCAGCTTTTCTTCGGGATTTGCATATGAGCCTCAGGGGCTGAGCTCTGCCCTTCCCCTTTCTATGTTCACCAGAACTCCAAAAATCCTCCGCTTTTATTTTGGAGTTTTTCGTGCTGTTTTTTTCTATGCCTGTCTCCTCTCTGCTAGGCTGGCTGCTCTCAGATTCTCTGGTGTTTGGTCTGAGTCTATCTATGGTTGGAGTTTGGATCAGTAGAATGAGTTTCCGATAAGGGCTGCCACTGCAGTTCTCCCTTCTCCTTCCCGGAGCTGACAGCCCCTCCTTCCATGGGACTGACCCTGGCAGGGAGGGGTGCGGGTCCCCTGGCCACAAAAACTTACAGATTTCGCTGATCTCAGCAGTTCCACCTTTTCATGAGTGTTGTATGAAGTATGCCCAAAGTCAAATTACTCTGTTGTGTCCAGTCCACGCAGTTCCTGGCTTTCTACCTACTTCCCTGGAGGAGTAACTAAAACATACAGCTCACCAGTCTGCCATCTTGCCCCACCTCTCCAGAATTTAAGTCTTTTGAATATCTTTTTCCTACCCCTCAATAGATGCCATTCTTCTCCCTTTTCCCTTCCTTTCTTCCTTCCTTCCTTCCTTCCTTCCTTCCTTCCTGTTTTTCTTCTGTTCTTTTCTCCTATACTGCACTTGCCATGTTTGAATTTGTGGTATCTCTAAGTTCTCAATCTTTAAACATGCTATTTCATCTGCCTGAGATTCTCTAGGAAGGCTTATTGTCTATAACTTTGTCCACCTAATTCATTCTTTTGGGCTACTCACCCATAAAATTCCCTTGTCATATTCTCCATACTTTCTTGTTCTAACTTTGTAAAATTTTATCAAATTTGAAAATCACTTCTAATGTTTTAATGTCTTACCTCCATGCTAACCATGTACGTTATATAAGCAGAACTACTTACTTTGTCTATCTTAACAACTACTATGTTCCTGTTTATTGGAGCATAGTAAGTAATCAAGAGTTGAATTGAATTGATTGTCATGTGATACAAAGTTTTAAAAGGAAATCTTATTGACCATGTTGAATTTTACTTGAGCCTTATGATCTCAGAAAACAGTGATGATTAAGAACTTCCCCCCACCCCCATCTTTCTGTGTTCCAGGAAAGAGTTTATTTAAAGAACTACCCTTTCCCATATGACTTCGATAAGGCTCTTTATTGTCCCCCCTTGTCGATCTATGAAAAGACTAGATTCAGACACTGCAAATTCCCATTCTTTGACTCAAAAATGATTAGCTGAACTCTTTGTACAAATGACCTATCTGGAAGCATATCTGCTACCTTGACTTGACCAAACTTTGCTTAAGCTTCTCGACCCCCAACCCACCAACAGTCCCTAGGCCCCTGGACTTTGACTTACCCTCAGCTAGAGTCAGCATATCACCCTTCTTTAACAGCCCTTCCCTACAATAAGCTGATCTCAGTGTAGTTGAGTCTGTAAAATACTGTCTAATCATATCATCCTCCCTTATCTCACTTTTCCACACCCAGTTCTTTCTAGACTGTTTACTTCTTGTTTTAGCTTGCTAATGCTGCCGGAATGCAAAACACCAGAAATGGATTGGCTTTTATAAAAGGGGGTTTATTTGGTTACACAGTTACAGTCTTGAGGCCATAAAGTGTCCAAAGCAACATATCAATAATCAGGTACCTTCACTGGAAGATGGCAATGGTGTCCAGAAAACCTCTGTTAGCTGGGAAGGCATGTGGCCGATGTCTGCTCCAAGTTCTGGTTTCAAAATGGCTTTCTCCCAGAATGTTCCTCTCTAGGCTCCAGCTCCTCAAAAATGTCATCCTTAGTTGCTGTTGGGGCATTTGTCCTCTCTTAGCTTCTCCAGAACAAAAGTCTGCTTTCAAATGCCATCTTCAAAATGTCTCTGTAAGCTGAAGCTCCTCTCTCAGTTCCAGTGCATTCTTCAAAGTGTCCCTTTTGGCTGTAGCTCCTCTTCAAAATGTCACTCTCAGCTGCAATGAGTTCCTTCTGTTTGTCAGCTCATTTATATGGCTTCAGTGATTTAATTTAGAACCACCCTGAATGGGTGGGGTAACACTTCCATGGAAATTATTCAATCAGAGTCATCACCCACAGTTGGGTGGGGTGCATTTTCATGGAAACACTCAAAGAATTACAGTCTAATCAACACTGATACGTCTGCTGACACAAGATTGCATCAAAGATAATGGTATTTTGGGGGACATAATATATCCAAACTGGCACACTTCTTTAAAAAAAAAAAACAAAAAACCTTTTCTGCCTAGCCTTTGAGATGCCTGCAGATCTTACAGTCAGAGTGTCCTACCTAAGGTGATAGTCCTTCTGTTCCTATTACGATAATCTCTTTCTCTGCTCATGAAATAATCCTTTCAAATAAAATCTCTCCTTACCTAAATTCAGATTTGGTTTTTATTTGAAACTATGAAATTAGTGTTCAATATTCAATATATCTAATATTGACTCATTTAATGGTCAATCCTTAAATGTCTAATAATATAAATTGAATAAAAGTTTTAATTGCTTTTTTTCCAAAATTGTATATTATTGCTGCCTACAAAATGCTAAGTTAAATGAATAAAATGGAAACATTAATATACACTTATACATACACTGTTTTTTATTCTACTGCTACTTAAATACCTCTAAAGAATGCCTGATATCTTTTCATTCAAGATTGCTTGCAAATTATTTCTACATGTCAATGATAAAAAAAGTGGTCTTTAAACTCAACCTGAGGAACTTAGTTTAAAAAATGAGAGTTCAACATTTTTAAATAATTTTTCAATATTTTATCTTCACCTGTGATCTAGAGCTCAGAAAATATAATCCATAAATTATTATCTATCAGATTCAAATATCAAGTAGTTGTGTTGCTTATGTAGGTTTTTTCCTAGTTAAAATTTCTTGAATCATTTTTGGTTAGAAGAGTGAGTTGGAATGATACTTTAAAGATGTTTTATCATTCCTATACTGTAAAATTAGTTGCTTGATATTAATAAACATATTATACCTGGCAAAATAGAGCAAAAGATATATTTTTCTAATATCAGCCAGTCAAAACCATTACAAATATAAAAATACAGTGGATATGTTTTTGTTAAGAAGGTATGAAACTTGAGTTGTATTCCTAACTACTTAAACGCTCTTAGAAAAATCTCTTCCTTTCTTCTTGTTCTTCTTTTACTCATCTGTGAAATATTATTTGGGTTAAATGATCCAAAAGATTCTTACCAACTCAAATTTTCTGATTGCAGATTTTCAAAATGTATAACATGCTTCACTTGAAGAAAACAAATTGAAGACCTTGAGGGGAAAGGGACTGCAGAAAAACAAATGCAACCTAAGGATCCATGTCCAATGTAGCTGCAATCATAACTTCTTTGATGATTCATACACAGAATAACTCTGTGTATGAATATCTGCCCACTTCTAGAACCAATTGTTTTCCCTTCAACTGTCTAACACATAACATTCAAAAGTTTTGCATCTTCAAAAGGTCAGATATAGGATTATTTGCATTGTTTGTTCTATCCCAGATAGCCTCAGTCAAAAATTGGCATTGCCCATGTTTATGTTTCTTAAAACAAATGCTAAGAGAATTAATGTTGCAAATACAATAATTGATTTTACTTTAATGAAGAACATTCTTTTAGCTCAAATATAGTAGAAAGCTACAGTTATCACAAGTAAATATACAGCAGCTCTCCAATATTTTAAAGTTACACTAGGTTCATGGTACACTAATATGCTCCTTTGGCTGTTGATTTGACCTCAAAGATGCAAACGCTTTTCTTCAATCTCCTCTTTTTTCCTGCTCTTAAGAAAAAAGTATGGAGAAGGAAATTCCATTTACAATTTTAAACCATATATAGTTAGAATATCCAGTGACCTTCCTTCATATATAATTGCAGAATTTGAAGTCTCTGATGACAAGCCAAAGAACTGCCCACTTCATTTTCCACTACTGAGGAGCACTTGTTGAGCTTCAATTTAAAAGCAAATAATGAGAACAAAAACTTGAAACTTACTTCTCTTTTAGACATGATTTACACACTAGAAAGAAGCATCTCATATGGCATGGATTATAGCACATAGCCTCATTTTAAAATGATATTAAACCAGAAGCACAATGGTAAAAAGGGATTTCTATGTGAAACTGAAGCATTTATATCTACCTCAAGAAAATTATGCTCAACCTAAGAGTCTAGTTCTAGAACCAGGAGATGCTTTGAGAATCCCAAGACTATACAGCTAATTGTTTGATTTCTTTTCCTGTTTTAAAAAGTTTGCATTTTAAGGAAAATAAAGATCAAATCAGAATTAACATAAATGGAAAGCAGGCCTTAAGTAATATTCCATGCTCATCCACTCATTCACTGAACACACACACACATACACACACACATTCATCCATTCATGTATTTAATGTTGGATTGAAATGTTGCAATGTAACTTAAAGTATTTATGTAGAATACAAATAAAATTAAATAGCTGCTGGATTTTTAAATGCAATTTATCAATAAGAGCATCTTGTAATGAGACACCAGCATAAGGTTCTCCAGTGTATCACTAGTTATTGAAGAATCAAATAGCAAGTGAAGTAAGTCATTATTTCCAATATCCATTAAACACTTGTGGCTTGATGTATAATTTCCTTTCTCCAATGAACATGTCCTAATATTATTGCCCAGTTAATTTCTTTGGGTTATCAGATAGCTAAAAAGAAAGTTAAATCACCATTGTTGCCACAGATGGCAGTGATGTTTTTTTTTTTACCTTTCCAAATGTAGTTTATATTTCTGCTGTAACCCTGAGCAAATAATATTCTAAATGGGATTATGGTGATATTTTCCTCATGGAAACTGGCTTAACTAAAAATACCTACAGTAAACTAAACTTTGCAGAGAAACCAGGTCAATTTGCTGTCAGTATACTGAAGGACACCATAACTTTCTCCAAAGCTGGAAGCTCAAAAAGCGTTTGGTTAACAATTATAGGGCTACTTTTCCATCGATTCTATTTAGGTTAGAGTGGTGAAAGTTATTTCAATCATTACCCATTACTATGCCAATATTGCTTTTCTATACAAATTGTTTAGCAGTGATTATAAGAAAGCTTGTTGCTTCCTATGTGGACAAAAAAAATTGCATAATTATATATTTCAAAAAGGCATACAAGGTCAGAGTATTTAACTACACTGATTTGTGTTTTGAGAAATTCTCGTTCCCTATGATGTCAAAGTACTTTAAAATTCAGCAAATTTTTATACAAAACATTTTTAAAATTACTTTACACTTCAAGGAAATTCACTCTGCTTTAGGCTAAATATAGAAAGTTAACAGTCTAGAACACTCATGTCAAGGCTGGTTACAGGGTAAAATAGAAAAGGTAATCCATTCAGTCAAAATCTCTGGGGAAATATGCATGGAGCACTCTGTCCCTTCTGGCATACTGCTATCATTATTTCATTTACTTTTTATTAAAATTGTTTCATAAATGACCTCAGAAAAGAATAATACACTTTCAAATGATTTGAGTCTAATGTATACATTTATTAAATTTAGGATAGAGCTCTGGAAGGCATTAAGTTTTCCTGAGTAGCAGGGTAATACCAGACATTTATGTCTTTTCTTTTTAAAATTCTTAAATATTATATAAATATACTTTTTTTACATTATGCCTTAATAGGAATGATATTTCAAGTTTATGTATCTATATCTATAGATATATAAAGCTAGCAGTTTGAAAATGATTGCTAGAGCCATTTGAGTCATTTCAAGTAAAATATCTCTGGTCTAAAAGAAAAAAAAAGTCTTTGCAGGGTAGGAGTTCACTTTCTTTTAAGTAACTGGGAAATCCTCCCTTTAAATAGTAATACTTCACTTATTTGAAACACTACGATTTGGCCTTCTTCCATCTCTAATTTCACTTTTGGGAAATCTCATCTAATGTCCAACATTCAACTGTCATTTGTTATGTGGATGACTCCAAAGTCTGAAGTGTGACAACCTGAGTTCCAATAAAGCTCTCCCACTCACTAATATACAGCATTGGTAAATTATTTTAGAGCTCTCTGCCTCATTTTTCCTCATCTGTTAAATGTGTATAACAGCAGTTCCAGGTCACAGAATTATTTTAAGGATTAATAAGAGAACACCTGAAAGCTGAAAGGATGCTAGCTGCTATTATTTCTCTTTCTTCCCAAAATTAGTTTATGCATTTCCAGCTCCCTTCAGCATATCACACTTGACAAGTCCAAAAGTAAAAAATAAAGAAAGAAAACCCACCTCTCTTCGCAAACTGAGCCTGTAATGCCAAAGGTAGAGTCCCATTCACATAATCTGAAAATGCCAAATTGTCCTTGATTTCTTTGTTCCCCTAATATGCGATCATTAATGATATATTCTTAATTTCACTTTCCACACTTCTTTTTGAATGTTCCTCTCAAATAATAGTGAAAGTCTTCGTATATCTTACCTAGACTACTGCCTCAGAGACTTACAGTCTCCTAACTATTCATTCTGCCTCTGGTTATTCCTACTGCGTAAGAGCTAACTCTTTGCAGTTAGATTGATCTTCCTGAAGCACATATCTTGTCACATTATGCCCCGGGCCAGAAACTCTCTGTGACACTGCAAAGCAAAACAAAGTCCAGATTTCCTAACTTGTCATTCAGTACCAACCTACTTCAGATACAAGGGCTGTGTGTGTCTCCTCACCTGCACACACTTCTGAACTAATTGCTATTTCCTACCAATACACTGCCTTTTACAACCTGATTCCATTTTTTACTTTTTTCAATAGCTTCCCTTACATGTAGTAGACACAAAACTATTTTTATTGAATGAATTCAAATGTTAAGAAAATTCATAATTCAAAATAAGGACTGAATGTCAAATAAAAAAAAATTCATAAGAAGACAGTGTTTATTTAGAAAGGGAATGAAAAGGTCACTGATGCTGGAGCCAGACTAACAGGCTTGGTTCTTCATTTCCTAATCTGGGTGGTCCCCCACTTCAGTTATTTAGGGAGCTCTGCAGCCTTGTGTAATTGCTCAAACTCTTTGTACTGCAATTTCCTCACCTGAAGCCGAAAAACAATACTAGTTCCCATCTGCTGGCATTTATATGAGGATTAAAGGATATGAACATGAATAAAGCATTCAAAAGAATGCCTGGCACATAGTAATCAATGTAGCTGTTATTTCTTATTATTGCAGGCAGCTCTGAGGTAGAAGTGTCATGTGTCCAACAAGGAGTGGTGGTGAAAGGGGACTTCCTTTTAATCTCCAAAACCACATACTCTACCTGATATTATCCTACTTCTTTGACTTCTCCTTTCCTTATCTTTTCTAGTGTTTACTTTTCTCTATTAAGTAAAATACTTTCAGATATTCTATGGAATGCCTTAACTAAAGGCATGATTATGGTGGCCCTAAGTCTTATCTACCCAAAGCAAATAAAGCTCCAAGGAGGAAATGATTGACTGCTCAATTCTAAAGGTTGAAGTGTCCCAAGACCAAACACCAGTGCCTCAGCTCTACTTTTGCTCTAGTCCTCCTCCTGAGGATTACTGCCATTCCTAGGTCTTTATGCACCATCTCTCTCACCATGAATTCTTTAAAAAAAAAAAAAAAAATCTCCAAACTGGTACATCTTTATGATATCTGCACTTATTGTCTAATAGTTTTTAAAAACTGTTAAAATTTAAACTAGCCAAGCTGACCTTAAGTTAAAAAAAATCGTGTGTTTAAAATTAATTTCATAACAAAATAATTAGAGGAAAATTTAATTTAATATTTTGTACATCTTGCTGCCTTCCTCCATGCAAATTTCAACTACCTATGTTCTCTAACACCTGATTCTTTGAATATTTGTTTGAAAAGAGTAATTGAAAACTGTTTTTTTTTCCTAAATTAGAACTGTGCCAATACTGTGCATGCAACAAAAAGATGAAAAGAATGGAGGCATATTCTTAGCACAAAATAGAATAATAATTATATTGTTGATCCTCTATAGATAAAGCAAGCCTAATAGTGGCTCAAAGTGAGACTCTATTTGCAAACTAAGTTCTGTAAATGTTCAAGAAATTATAAATTCTCATCACATTTGTTTGTATACCAAGGGAATTTACTAGGGAGAAAAGCCTTATTACATGATAATTTTAAATTAGTCAGCAGTATATAAGATATTATACAATTCTTAATGAACCAAAAAACTTAACATTTCTACATAAAGGGCATATGTAAATCCCAATAGTTCATAACCTGAAAAGCATCTCTAAAAGGCACCCATAATTTATGCATTTTGTTTTAAAGTATTAGATTAAATGTCAGTTTTTACAGTGAATTTAAATTTCCATGTTTTATCTTATTTTTAATATGATAGAAAAATGCATTTAAATTATATATAAAAATCTCTCTTCTATTACTCATTTTTATTGCATCAACATAGCCAATATTGCTTTGAATAAAACGTATTATAACTTATGTGGGCATCTCACATATAAAATATTTTATGATAGTTTAAAAACAAGGCATAGATAAGTAGTGCTTTTCAGATGCATTAAGTTGATTATCAAATTGATCCAAGAAAATGGTATAATCACACATACTTCTGTTTATGTACATAATCTAAATTATTGATGGGATATTCCATGGTTAATGAAGAATATGACACAACAAATTTTTTTTTAAGGTATATTTGGTAATTTTACTTACATCATTAACACTTCTAAACTGCTCTAAGAAACTTTGATACAATCAGTGAAAAATTGGTGGAGATATTTAAGTGTTTATAAAAACAGCAACATTTTCTTTGGAAGTAAAGTAGCTTCAAATAAGCAATAGAAACTGATAAAACAATGTGCTTTGAATTTTCTTGTTTGGACTGTTGGCATTCATGAAAATAACATTAAAATTTCCCATGAAACACATGTAGACCTTTAAATGCTCCAAGAGTGCCTGGCAAAAGCAAGTTCTATATAAGTTTTATTAAACACTGAATCCAATGAATGCTATTCCAGATGCTCTATGGATATAAGAATAATATGTACTAGATTATGGGCACTGATTCCAAAGAAATAAAAGCTGAAATAGGGAACATAGAAATTCTGTTTTTTGACAAATTTTAATGGCTATTTGTTAGAAAGTTTTAAATAATTCTGAGGGAGTATGGAATAGAAATAGACTCCACACTCTTAGAAAATATACTCTAGAAAAGAAAATTGGACTTATATATGTCATTACTCATGATATTAAATGTAAGATTTAATGAGAAAATAACAAAAGTTATTATATTGTTGTAGAAAAAAATCTACTTCCAGCTGGGTAAATCAGGAAATGTTTTGACCTGGGGCTTTCATAAACATAAAATGAACAAGTGGAGTAACTAAAGTAGCATAATGTGAGCAGTTAAATTGGTTTGTATTTAGAAGCAAAACAAAGCAGGGAGATTGAATAGCAAGAAATAAAATTAGATAAGATTTGAAAAGCCTGCCTAAAGGCAGATAATTGTGGGTTTCATATACCAAATTAAGGTGGATTACATATGATATGTAATGAACGCCGTTTAAAAAACTTCATGCAAAATATAATATGATTATGGTGGTTTTAGGAAAATTAATCTGGCACCATGGTGCATGAGATTTGGAACAGGAGGTGAGAAGCATATTGAAGTCTAATGCAATATGCAGGGAAGAGGGAATGAGTATCATGACTGGAAGTGGAGTGCTGGCTATAAGGTTGGAGAAAAAGGAAAAAGGATGGTGAGTAAAAGGTGTTGCTAAAAGACATAAAGAATAGAGACAAAAGAAAACATGTTGGAGAGTAATGACTCCTTTCTGGAGTTATGACTCCACTCAACATGTTATAAATATACCCAAATTAGCAGTAATTTGGAAATTCTGAGTGATAATCAGACAGATTGTCTAAAATCTCTACATTTTGTTATCATATCCTTTACATGAATTGTCAGTCAATGTTTTGCAACATGAGAATTTTGGCCACTTATATGAGAAGCCCTATTATACTTACTAAAACGCAGACTCCCAAGCCTTACCCTAAAACTACTAGATCAAAATATGCATTTAATCTCACTAACCTTGAACCACATTGTATTTCTTTATACCCTACTGTATCAGTGAATTATAAATATTAACTTTGGTCTAAAATATAATTCATATAAATCTTAAAATTAAAAAAAAAGAGCAGTAAAAATTTTGGGAATGAAGTTATATGTTTTCAGCAATTTTGCTTGAAGAGAAGAGCTTCACTTTAGGTTAAAGATCTATAGATTAAATTAAAATAATTTTAAATCACAATACATTATTGTTGATTAATGGATACAGGGAATTTTATCTGAAATTATTTGTACATACTTTTGTACTTCCTATAAAACTAATGCAGATTACTATCTTTCACTGTAGCCTGTTCCACTACTCATATTTTGGCATATACTTTACTCTTTTATGAGTTTACCTTATTTTTTGATTAAATTATAAGCCTATTGAAGTCGGAGTAAATTCACTTTCTATTCTTATCATTTTCTACTTGGCATTAAATAGCATAGAACCATCAGAATTGTTCTGAAACTTTTTAGAATGTTAAAACTATATTTTTAAATAAGCTCTCCTGTGTTGCTTTGGGAAGCATTTCTATTTAAAAATATAGACAAAATTTCCAACAAAGAGTTATGTGTCTTCATCGGTTAGTCCCTCAATTATTTGTATGTGCTTTTAGATTAAGAATGTAGGAGAATTGAGGGAATTTGAAGAAAATAAATTACTTTGAAGTCTCAAAGTTATTACATAGACTTAGAATAAAAGAATAGTTTCCTTGTAGGCAAATATAGAAGAAAAGACTAATATTGAAATGGTAAAGACTTTCTAGGCAACCGGGTCTTTGATGGCATTCTAGAAATGACTGACCGGAGGACAAGGTCATAAAAGTTCCTTTAATGTTACAGGGGATGTTCACAGAGGTGTCATCAACCATGAAGCCCTAGAGAACCATTTTAAGGAGAACAGCAAAGGATCATACTACGTTTGTTTTAGTAATGATGAAATAATGAGTGACTTTCAGGGACTAAAGAGAAACGTGTACAGAATTTTTTAAGAGAAGATGAATTATGTCAGAGAGAATGTAGGCAGGATCAGAAGCTGATGAATTTGGAAACATGTTTACCATATGGAGATACAAACCATGACATTTCCTTAAAAATGGAATTTATACCCCAATCTAGATCTGGATCTGCAGTGGGTTAAGTTATATAAGTTTCTTTCTCCTTAAGAATGTAAAAACTGATTGGGGCCCAATGTGTACAGAGTTAGATAGGAAAAATTTCCTTAAAATTTACCTTTAAAAGAAGTAGAAAACTGGCCTACTGCTAACAGGATTTGCTGAGTCATTTTACCAGAAATTATAGAATGATCTGTGAAGAAATTGCTATTTTTAAATTACTTGAAAAGATTCTGATTAAATATGTTTTAAAAAAGCTACCACTTTAAATGTTAAGTGTGCAAATATCCAGATTGTTTATTTTTACACTTTTTATTGTGAAATATAATATAAATGCAGAAAAGTGAGAACTTTCAAAGTATAATTAATTTAACAAGTAGTTAGAGAGCAAATTTCAAAGAATGTTATGGGTTACATTTCCACCATTTCAGTTATTTCCTTCTAGTTTTTCTAATACCCTAGTATCCAAAAAGAAAATATTTATATAAAGATTCAGTATTTGTAATTCTTTGTTAAATCCTATCTTGTCTGCTGCTATCCCTCCCTCTGGTTTAATCGCTTTCTCGATCTTCAGGGATATCTGGGCAGTGACCACCATAACTTGTTCAAATTGAAAATGGGTGTTAACATTATGGGGAAGGGGGCTGCATCTGGTGGATGTTCTTGAAGAGGCTGTTGCATATGGGTTTTGGGATTTATCTGGTATAGGAACACTCTGGAAGATTTAAGTCTCTGAAAAATAAACTGAGTGAAACTTTCATAGAGTCTCAGATAGGCATTCTTTGATTGAAATGCCTATAGGGTTACCAAACCAGATTATAACTCACTCAAATATACAAAATTAATAATGTCAGATATTTGGAGGAAGATTCACTAACATTAATTAAGGTAAAGCTGGATTAGAAAAATATACTCCGGCTGTGCCTTGGGGATTGTCAGGAATTTATCCAAAACATGGACCATGTGATAACAGAGAAACTCAGAAACACAGCTGACACAGAGGTGTGGCATTCACACTAAGGATAACAATGTTTGGCCAGGAGAAGAATGGATTTCCTGCTTCCAGAGGTGAAAAACTCCATGTGAAGTTATCCTGTGAGTAAATGGCTATTGACGGTAGTGCATGTGATTGTTCTGACATCTTTTCATCTTTTCTAGCTTCCTTCAACATATCCCAATTCTTTTATATAAAAAGCACAAAAGTGTGGTTTCTTCCTATTCCTTCATAGAAGCATGCAAATGTAAACTAATATGATTTTACTTAAAGATGAATTATAAGAGAAGATCCACAAGCATCACATAGCCTCACTCTCCTTACACACAGAGGCTTATATTTTCATAAGAACCCAGAGACCTTTGCATATCTTCATGAGCACAAATAGACACTGGTTTACTCCATGTTCTAATCTGTTCTCTACAAAAAGAGGAAAAAATAATATTTTTTTATTATTTTTCTTGATATATTCTATCAAGGAATGTTAGATCCAGTTTTGGATTTTTTTTTTTTTTCTCTTGAGGGTCCCACCTAACTGTAACAGTTCACACAAAATGAAAGAATAATGAATTTAAAAGTCATAATATAAAAGAAAAAACAGTGAAGATTGAAGCCAGTTAATCAGAAAGAAGTCCAAATACTCAAGAATTTTTAAAACAAATCTAATGTTATAATTTACATACCATAAAAATATCCATTTAATTGTACAGTTCAATGAATTTTAGTAAATCTGTTGAGTTACACAACCGTCAACAAAGTCCAAGTTTTGAACTTTCCCATGACTGTGTAAAGATCCCTAGTGCCCATTTGCAGTCATTTGCCATTTCCACACTCAACATCAAGCAACTATTAATCTATGTTCTTTTTCTATTTTGTCTTTCTGTACAAAAATCTGTTCCCAAAATGAATGCACTTATATTTTAATAAATATTTTAGACAAGTATCAGCTGAATGTCATATGCCTGACACTATCATTCACAATTCCAAATAC
The DNA here is from genome assembly GCF_015220235.1 of Choloepus didactylus. Lineage (NCBI taxonomy): Eukaryota > Metazoa > Chordata > Mammalia > Pilosa > Megalonychidae > Choloepus > Choloepus didactylus. Next base: position 50,806,767 of record NC_051317.1, on the reverse strand, counting down.
CTGAACTGTTTGTAAAGCAGCCCTGCTGAAGTTTCCAGAACAAATACAGTGCTTAAACATGCCTAGCTTATAGTTGCAACAGTGTATCCTCCTTTGTTTCTGCTTAGAATAGTCTTAATGCTAGAATTGTGCTGAAGAGCTGAACTTTTTACTTCTACATTCTCCTTTGAGACTTGGCATATCCTCTTCCAGTGCCACCAAAAACTACCTCTAGGCACCTATTTTCCCTGTAATTTATGATTAATTCACTTAACTAGTTGTGTTTTATTCTTGTTCATTCATTTTTGTCTTTCCCACAATTCCACGATTTTACTATAAGAGAAATTTGTACAGAATCACAGTGGAAAAGGACTAAGTCTCTGTTCCTTATGAACACCTCTTCTAAATGCCAAGTGCTCACCTGCATAATGGGACATTCGCATTTTGCCCGGGTAATATGCTGCACACATGGGTTATATTTCTGATAGCTCATCTTTCTCACCCTGGTACCAGGCTTCAGGTTTGTCTCCTGCCCTCTCTTCTCACTTTGTCATGAACTCAAATTTGTGTCTTTAAAGTTGGATCCAGATATGCCAAAGAAATTTATTTACAGTTACTTAAAATGAGGACAGGAAAATAATCTGTATTCTAGCTAAAATAGACCCCAATTTTATTCAATTTCAATAAATTGTTTGGTAGAGGAGAAATTGGGGTGATTCAAAAGCCATCAGTGAGATACCTCATTAGTCAAGCAAGAAATCATGGCATTTTGTGCAAATGAGAAAGAGCACATTGAAATAAAAACTGTCGATATCTTTCTGTTTTGTCAGAGGGCAAAGAAATATACAAGCTGTTTGGCAAGTGAACTTGGCATTACCTGAGAATGCAGTGACAGAATGACAAGGTTATGAAGGGATCTCTGAAGAGTATTCTCCCTCTCTTCTTTTTTCTTTCCTAGTTAAGTTGCGAGTCATCAGCTCCTGAACTTTCTTGAACAAAAATATCCACTGGTAAATCAAAGTCACTGTTGAGAACATCTGGTACCAGCATGACTAGTTGTTTTGAGGCCATAGAGAGTTCAAATGAATTAAAAGTTGAAATATGTTTACACTTCATCCTGGATTAAAAACAAAGTGTTTAGACTAAAAGTGATTGCTAATAGTTGAGTATCTCCCTCTACTCATGCATTCTAATATATGAGTCACCTTAATTGCTGCAATATGTAATTCTTCTTTAGGAGGAAAATCACATTAGGGGGGAGGCAATAAAACCTAAGGAAAACCGTGGGCTTTAGAATCAGTGATGGATTGATTTCCAGCTCTCTGCTTACTGTGTTTTGAACTTGTTAAATAAAAACAGAAACACTAATAGTTACTAGTTGAACTCCATTTAATGCCATGAGGTTCACATTCATTGATCTTCACCTTTAAAATAATTTTCTAATGTAGGTGGTCCAGCCCCATTTTCCCACCTGAAAGCAACTTAAAATAAATACTAGAGAAGCATTTGTACCCAAATCTATTTGACTCCAGATTACATTTCACTTATGTTTTAGAGTTGTGGTGGGTTTGTTGTTGTTGTTAAATTAAATTTTACTGAAGTTTAACCTAAAACTGAAAAATGCACCAGCCATAAATGTACAGCTCAATGAATTTTGAAAAACTCAGCAAGTGTGTAGCCAAAACTCAGATCAGGACACAGAAAATCACTAGCCCCCAAAATGCTTCCTTTTCAGTCACTACCTCCCCAAAAGTAGTAACTCCCCTACTTTCAAAACCATAGTCTATTTTTTGCTGTTTTTGAAATTTATATAAATAAAATCATGATATAAAATTGTTTGTGCCTGCTTTCTTTAACATAACATTTTGTTTGTGATACCCAACACATTTGTTGCATGTAATTGTAGTTTACTCATTCTTTGCTGTATAATATTCCACTGTATGAATCTACCCCAGTTTGTATAAATAAGGTTATGAACATTTTTGTAAATGAATCTTGGTGAATATTAGTATATATACTGTTGGATATACACCTAGGAATAGAATTGTGGATCCAAGCACTATACAGATGTCAATTTTAGTAGATAATGCCAGAAAAATTTTCCCCAAAGTGTGTGTTTTAGTTTGCTAATGCTGCAGAATGCAAAACACCAGAGATGGATAGGCTTTTATAAAACAGGGGTTTATTTCGCTACACACTTACAGTCTTAAGGCCACAAAGCGTCCAAGGTAACACCTCAGCAATCGGGTACCTTCACTGGGGGATGGCCAATGACATCCGGAAAACCTCTGCTAGCTAGGAAGGCAGCTGGTGTCTGCTCCAAAGCTCCGGCCTCAAAACGGCTTTCTCCCAGGATGTTCCTCTCTAGCAAGCTTGCTTCTCTTCAAAACATCACTCACAGCTGCACTCAGTTCCCTCTCTCTGAGTCAGCTCATTTATATAGCTCCACTGATCAAGGCCCACCTTGAATGGGCGGGGCCATGCCTCCATGGGAACATCTCATCAAAATAATCACCCACAGCTGGATGGGGCACATTCCAAGCAAATCTAACCAGCACCAAAACGTCTGCCCCACAAGACTACAAAGACAATGGCATTTGTGGGACACAATACATTCAAACTGGCACAGTGTGTTTTGGTATGCGGTTTAGTTTTTCATCCAACAGTCTTCTGTATTCCTCACTTTCCCTTATGCCAAAATATTTGACACATCCCAATATTAATTCTCACTTCCAAAAATAAGAATAACCCTTTAACAGATGTGTGAGGATTAAGTAGTGTGTTATATTAAGAGTTGATCATGTTTTGGCACATTGGAAGTATTCAATCAATATTTGTAACTCACCCACTATGATTTTTCCTTTGGTTTTTCATACAACTTCATATCGATTAATTCAAATTTTCCATCTGTTAATATTCACTCTAATGCCTCAAAAAACTCATACACTAAATATGTCCAGTGAGTTTTTGCATTTTAAGAAAAAATTATATGTAAATGCAAATAGGGAAATATCTTAGATTTGTCACATTATAAAGCCAACATGATGCTAAAATAATTTTATAAAAATATTTAAAATATAGGGTGCCAATTCTGGTTCACAGTGGTAAACAAAACAAAGGCCTTACTTTCACTAAGTTACAGTCTGCTTTCATAAATAGGTTTAATGATAAAAACAAGGTCAATTCTCCCCTGCTTTTTAATTTATTCCAGAATAATTCTCAGTTCTAGGCCTATCTCTAAAATAACTGGAATGGATGTGTGCCATGCCCCAACTTAAAAAAAAAAGAGGCATGTTTTTGGAGAGAGAATAGAGAAAAACATGAAAGATTGAGGAAGCTGAGGACTCTATTGCATTCAACAAATATTTATTGAGCATCTAACCTAGGACTGATTGATTTTACAAAATGTATTAAGGCATGATCACTCCTGTCAAGAAATTCACAAATTATTCCAGAGTTAAAAGCTGTAACCCAGAGTATAGATGTGATTGCATTCTGTGCCTCATTTCACTTTTTGTTTGTTTGTTTGTTTTTCTGAAATAATGGGCAATCTGATGTTTTTAAAAGTGGATGACAAAGATATTGACATAATGATGTAATGCTATTTTAAGCTATTGAAACAATAAAGCAATTCATAAAAATTTCAAGGTTTTCAGAAAGCAAATAGTAATTACAATTTTTTTAAAAAGTATTCATGGCCTCTTGGTATAAAATAAAAACAGTTATTGATAGAAAAGCTTTTAAATTATTTTATTTGAACTCAAAAGAATTAAAAAATTAAACATGAACTCATAGAGTTTTACCAGAATATTGAGCTCTCCTTGATATTCACAGGAATCAACACAATGTCCATTAGTGCAGAATAAAAGACATAAAACAATCCAGTTTTAGAAAAAACACCCTGCATTAATGGAACATTAAAGTTATGATTTAAACCCACAAAAGTCAGGAAATTCAGAATTAGAACTCCCAAGGTAACCTTAACTGTGACCTCTTGTACACGTATACTGTTAAGAAAATTGAGATTTTTGCCTTCCTGATCACATATCACTATGAAGAACAACTCTGGAAAAAAAAGAGATTGCATTTCCTTAGAACCACTGTATATGTTTAAAGTTTTATACCCACTTAGAAAATAAAACTATCAATTTTATACTACCATATGAGATAATTACAGAATAAGAAAGAATTTTAAAAATATTCTATAGAAAGCTTGAGATGCTAGAAGATAATGTACATACATATGAATGTGGGCTTTCTTTTAAATATAGGCATACATTTTTGCCATTTTATAAATATTGTCATATTGCCCAATGTTGGGGAGGACAGACATCAATAAAATTGAATGGTGTGTGAGGAAAAAGGTTCAGGGAAATAAACTGAGAGTTGAAAATTGCATGCTTCATATTTTTTGATCTATCACATCCTAGGGAATATATTTTATCACTACTACCATGGAGTCTTCATTGGTGAAAAGTGGGAATTGAGATAAGTGACATCTTCGTTTTCTTCTAACTTCAAAAATAGTATGAGTCTATGAATCCATTTAAATATATATTCTAGAGAAGAATCATAAGTACATCATGATAATATGATAAGTAACATATTGGAGAAGCTTTATGAGATATGGATGTGAACAAGCCACTGGGTTTCCTTTGTATGTGAGCTGCCTGTCTCACTGATACTCTTCTTAGATTTTTATCTTTGGTCAAAAAAATATTCACTCATCCATCCAAAGATTAGCCAAATCTCTCTGAGTGGGGATAGATAGATATCTGTTTATAATTTGAAATACTATTAGAAAAAACTAAATTGAAAAATCCTTAGGATTCCTGAGATGTGTTTCTTAGTACCATGCATGTGAGTGAAATCTGAGAAAGGTACTAGTGTGGCAAGGCCACACCAGCATCACTGTGAAAAAATAGGTCTTCCAAGCCAAGTCACCAGGGACCAGTTTCAAACTGCCCTTGTTTTACTTCACTTTATGAGTTGGCATGATCTCCAATCAGAGGCCCATTAAATAAACAATTTCTAAAAGTAAAGGAAAAAATCCATGATTTTAGTCCTTTTTACATCAAGGAAGCAATTGTGCTTTGAACTTTTTCTTGGGGTAAAAGTCAATTAGTTCCAAATAACTTAGAATAAGATAGAGCAACATAAGGATGTTGTTTTAGGATAATACAAATCTAATAACCATCTGTGAATTTGGAACTGTGTGCCTGCTAATTGTTTCACACAAAGGCAGAGCCTAATCTATGGAAAAAACAAAATGTCTTTGAATTTTCTATAGTGTATAGGAATCACAGAGATCATTTGTGGAATCCTGGAGAGAAAAGCTTGAGGCCCATTTACATTAAGAGAGATTTGTCTCATTGAAGTAGGTACTATAAAGAAAATAATAATTAAAAACTTACTTTAAAATAATTTCAGGAAGCCAAAAAACAACTTGATTGTAGATATCGTATATTCCATCACTGGCAATTTTTTACTAGCTTTATTTAGATACACTTGACTAAATAGGGAGAATAGCAAGGGCAGTAGGTATAACAGCATCTTCTTACTGAAAATGATTAAAGTGAATCATAAAATACATCTTGACTAACAACTAATACATGTTTATAAATTACCTTCCAAATATTGTCAATAAAGATGTACATATTTTATTGTTGAAATAATAATGGTCAAATCAATCTATAGTCTGCTTTTAATGAAACTTTATATCAGCATTTTTATATGTTACAAAGATTTTCATCATTATTTTAAATGCAACATAGTATGTTATCAAGGCAATGCACTAGAACGTACTTAATATCCCTATTGTAAGATACTGTAGCTACTAGACGATACACTTCAGGGAATAACCATGTGTGTACTGCTGTTTTTCTTCTCTTGACAAATTTCCTATATTAAATATTTATGACTTCATACATAGAATGGCATTGTAACTAGCTGAAGATGAGGAAAGGAGTGTTTAAAAATTACACCACTGTCTTAACTGAAGTGACTGTCATAGATAAATTATCTACAGGGGAACCAGAACAGAAATCCTTTCTTCTGGTGCTAGGTAACACTTTAAAATTGGACTAGTCTCCCATAGATATGTGCATCTCTTCACCACTCCAAAACAGTTGTATAGAGATGTTTTATATTTTAACATCCATTAAGAATCACATAAAATTTTTTGATATTAGCTGAAGCATTTTTATCACCTTAACCTTCAAAGTACAGTATTAAGTTACAAATCCAGTACATTCACACTGAAACAGAAATCAGGATGCTACAAATTTTAGTAGGACAGGCACTGATAGTTTTAGAGGGAGCACTTTGCTTTGTGTAGGAAATAGAATTACTTAGGGGATATTGTTCCATTATGCAAACAAGAGTTTTCTGAAATATCACTGCAATTGAGGGAAACACCATTTTAACAAATACTTGCACACTAGCTTGAATGCCTTATTGTGCTTTCCTTCTCCTTCTTAACAGAGATTCCACTCTCTATAGAGGATTCCTTTCTCTTAAGCTTTTTTCCTCTCAATCACTTCTCAGCTTTTGTGGTCTGGTCCCTGGCCCTACCATTTGACTGAAACCTTTCTAACAATAGGCAGCAGTAACCTGTTTACGCTGAAATTTGATGAACACTTTCCACTCTCTAATTTACTTGACCTCCCTGCCACATTTGATATTTTTGATCACTCGCTCCATGAAATTTTATCTTGCCTTGGCTTCCATATAAAAACTCTCTCCTCTTTGTCCTCCTATAACTTTTCTATCTTAATTTCTTGTTTTCTTTTGTTTTTCCATCCTTTTAGGTTGAGGATCCCCAGGGTTATGTCCTACCCTACTCTCTTCTCACTTTACAATTTTGCCTCCTGAAAGTTTATTCATTTCCCCTGCTTAAAATTATTTTCTGTACACTAAAATACTAATTTAGACTCTCTGCCAAACTTATGTATATAGTAATAAGTTTATGGTAAAGCAAATTTTCACACTTTACATAAATACTTTAAAAATATTTAAAAATGAATCCATTGCCTCACCCAAGACCTGCTATTCTTATTTCAATACCTGTTCTCATTAAAGACAGAATCTTATTGTCTTTGATAGTATGTATACTTACTACTATGTTACACAGCCAGAGTCAAGCATCTTCATCACCATGACCAAAACTCCCCTTCTTTCATCCTTTATATCTAACTGATGCCTAAACTACTTCATACCATCTGTTTTAGTTTCCTTGTTGCTAAGGCAAATGCTGTGTGATGGTTTGGCTTAAATAATGGGAATTTATTGGCTCATGGTTTTGAGACTAGAAGTCCAAATCAAGGCATCATCAAGGTTATGCTTTCTTTTCCAAGACTGGTGTTCTGGGACTGGCTGCTGGTGATTTTTGGTCCTGGGATCCTCTGTTACATGGCAATGCATGTGATGGCCTCGTCTAGTCTCTCCCTTCTCTTCCAGTTTTGTTGGCTTTCAGCTTTTGGAAGTTCCTGCCATTGACTTTCTCTCTCTCTTTCTGAATTTCTTTCTTCTCATAAAGGATTTCAGTAGTAGAATTAAGATTGATTCTGATTGAGTTGGGCCACATTTAACAGTCCTACCTAAAATTTAGGGTTCAAACCCACAGGAAAGGATTAATTTTAAGAATATATTTTTCTGGGGTAAATAGCTCCAAACCACCATATCATCTAAATATCTCTGTTATCTATTTATTTCACTTCAGTGCTCTGCTATTCATCTACAACGCCCTCTTTACTAAACTATTACAAAATACTCAACTCATATCATGATCACTGTTACCTAATCTTATCTCTTTCCAAATTTTCTCCATATGTTCACGATAGAGAAGTTTCTAAAACACATATTAGATCTACTCACTTTCTTATTTGATCCATTACATTCCAATCACCTGCAGAATAGAGTACACACTACATAGCACTGATTCATATTTCCCATTTGATCATCAATCCATTCGTGTATTACACATTCAGCTGAGTCCCAGCAGTGGAGAGAATGCAGGGTCCCTGGTCTCATGGAGCTTATGGTCAAATAGGGATGACATAAGATTTAGCTCACAATTGCACATAAAAGGAATATTTGCCATAAAAGTGGAAGCAAAGTTACTACGGAGGCAATAAACAAATGGGCTATCAGTGCTTCAGGGAGCCAAAGGTTGGGGGTCAACTGTACCCTTCGTTTGTCCCTCCAGATCTATGCAAATGCTTTTCCCAGTTTCTCAGTCTTCTTATCCTTTTATCAGACCATCAAAATCCTCCTTATCCTACAGATCCAGCTCAAGCATTTGCTCCTCTTTGAAACTGTCCTTGACCTTGTTTCATGCCTGTGATTTCATATTCTATATTCATATAACTATTTGAAGATATTCATACTGACTTTTTGATTTCCTGTCCCTACACTGAAATTATAGTACCTGAAATCACTGAATGCATTTTTTAAACTTTTTATTTTGAAATAAATACAAACATACAATACAGTTCAGAAATAATAGAAACCCCATACAGAGAACTGCAGCATACCTCCATTCCCTATGATGCCCAGATCCACCAATTTTAACATTTTGCCATATCGTTTTATATCTATCTATCTATCTATCTATCTATCTATCTATCTATCTGCCTATCTCAATCTGCTTGCTGTACATTTGAGTATATGTTGTATACATCACGATCTGTAATACTGCCATGTACTTTTACTAAGAATTAGGATATCCAATAATCAGTTGTGGTTATCAAGTTCAAGAAATTTAATGTTGATATAAATTTTACAGTTCTAAATTCTAGTTTTTCATATGTCCTAATTATGACCTTTTGAGCCTTTCTACTCCTTTATTAGATCTTATCCAGGACCTCATATTATATTTGTCATCGCCTTTTGTGGCTATTTCTTTTAAATTGGGGGAACATATAAAAATGTAAATTTTCCCATGTCAACCACTACCAGTCACAATATTCGGTAGGATTCATCACATTCACAACATTGTGGTACCCTCACTACCATCCTTTACTAAAACTTTCCCATCTTCCCAAAAAGAAACTCTATACCTATATGCTAGTTTGGATCTGTTATGCCCCCCTGAAAAGCCATGTTCTTTAATACAATCTTGTGGGAGCAGACATTAATCTTTTTTGATTAGTGTGTAACTGTTTGATTAGGTTGTTTCCATGAAGATATGACTCACCCAACTGTAGGTGAGACGTTTTGATAAGATCATTTCCATTCAGGGTAGGTCTTAATTAGATCACTGGAGTCCTGTCCTCAGGAAGAGAGACAGGAGTCAGACCAACAGAGATGCTTAGAGATGCTTGGAGATGTGGACAGAAGGATATTTGGAGAGGATAAGCTAAGAGATGAAGCCGAGTTTTACCCAGAGAAGCTAAGAGAGGACTCCCAGATGCTTAGAGAGAAAATTCCTGGCAGAAAGAAGCAAGGACTCAGAGGAGCTGAGAGAGAGAGGAGCTAAGACAGATGCCCAGAGACATTTTGGAGAAAACCATTTTGAAACACAAACCCAGGAGCAAAACCAGCACACAATAGCCAAATGCCTTCCCAGCTGATGGAGGTGTTCCAGATTTCACTGGCCTTCCTTCAGTGAAGGTATCCTCTAGTTGATGCCTTAGTCTGGAAACTTTTATGACCTCAGAACTATAAATATGTAACCTAATAAACCCCCTTTATAAAAGCCAATCCATTTCTGGTATTTTGCATACTGCCAGCTTTAGCAAACCAGAACAACCTATTAGGCATTAACTCCCCATTCCTCTGCCCCTTGCCCCTGAAAAACTGTACTCTCTTTTCTGTCTCCATGAACTTGTATATCCTTTGATATTTTCTTTGTAGTTACCATGGGACTTAAATTTGACTTCTTAAAACTTTAACAATCTTTTCCTTTGATATTAATTTACCTTCAGCAATATATACAAACTATGTTCTTATACCCCTCTGTTCCCCCACTTTTATGTAGTTCTTGTCAGAAGTCACATAAATATACATTATGAGAACCAAACCACTGACTTATCATTATATTTTGTGCATTTCCTTTTTTTGATCCTGTAGGAAGTAAAGAATTAAGTTACAAAGCAAAAATACAATAGAACTGACATTTTTGTTTACCCATGTCATTACCTTCACTGGAGATATTTATTTCTTCATGTGGCTTTGATCAAATGTCTGCTGTTCTTTCCTTTCAACATGCAAAATTCCCTTTAGCATCTCTTGTATGATTGGACTAGTAGGACCAAACTTCATCAGCTTTTTTTATCTGGGAATATCGTAATTTCTTCCTTATTTTTGAAAGATAGTTTTTCCACATATAGAATCATTGATTGGCAACTTTTGCTTTCAGCACTCTAAATATGCCATCCCACTGCCTTCTTGTCCCCATGGTTTCTGATGAGAAATTGGCATTAATCTTACTGAGGCTCCCTTGAATGTGACACATTGTTGCTCTCTCACAGCTTTTAAGATTCTTCCTTTATCTATGGCATTTGACAATTTGATTATAATATGTTACAATGTGGTTCTATTTGGGTTTACCCTATTTGGAGTTTGTAGAGAAACTTGGATGTATATATTCATGTCTGTCATTAAATTTGGGAAGTTTCAGCCCTTACATACATTGGTATGTGTGGTGGTGTCTCACAGGCTCCTCAAGCTCTATTCACTTTTCTTTATTCTTTTATTTTTCCTTTTTCCTCTTCAGATTGAATGATTCCAATGATCTTATCTTCAATTTCACTTATTCTTCTGCCAGCTGCAATCTGCTATTTCTCTCTAGGTATTTTTTTTTTTTTTAATTTCTATTACTGTGTTCTTCCACTCTATTTGGTTTCTTTTCATAATTTTCATCTCTCTGTTGATATTTTTCTTGTGTCCATCTATTAGTTTCCTGATTTCCTTTAGTTTTTTTTTGCTCATGTTTTTCTTTAGCTCTTTGAGCATATTTAGAACCATATTTTAAATGTCTTTGTCTGGTATGTCCCAAGTCTGGTCCCCCTCATTGATGATTTCTAATACTTTAATCTTAGCCTTTCCTGGGCTATCAATTCATATTTCTTAGTAGGCTTGTAATTTTTTTTTTTTTTTTGAAACCTTGATATTTTGATATTTCAATGTATTGTCACTGGAATTTAGACTCTGAATGGAATGCAAGTGCTCAGCACACAAAAGGGGCTAATGAATGCTGATCATGCAGCCCAGTGGAGAGGGAGGAGGGAGCGTGAAGTTTTAAGCTTGTATACAGGTAGTGTTATGACAGGGATTTCCTTGAATGCCATGAGGTAACAGAAAAAAAAAAAAAAAAGGGAAAAACAGAGATTACTTTTCCAAGTCTTTGCTGATAACTTGTGTGCGTGTTCTCCTTCAGAACTTAACCATGCAATGTGATTAGAGAATAGCTCAAGGCTGAAGTGTAGGGACCTCTCTGGTCCTTTCTGTGCATGCATCATGTCTTGGGCATGTGTGTGTGTGTGTGGCCCTGCGAATTCCATTTAATGAATACATATGTCCCCTCTTCCCTAGGAAAGAAGTTCCTCACTGTCCCAGGCACTGAACAGAATGTTCTACTGTCAGCAATTCCTTGCCCCTGGCAACCATGACTTGACTCCAACACATTCTGTAGGAGAGCTCTGTGAGTGCCTTCTACATGCAGGCCAAGTTCCGGGAGAGCATGCTTGTGATAGGTGTCCTAGTTCTGTCCTTCAGGCCACCACCAGACAGATTGGCCCAGACATAAAAGCTCCCAGTGTGTACAGGAGGGTTACTCTGCTCTCTCTGCATCCAGGATCAGTGATCCATGTGCGATTGTGGTCTAGCGCTGCACTAAGTTGGTGAGGGGAGAGAGAAGTGCCAGCAAGGGCACCATGAGATCCTATAATTTTTTAAGTTGCCTTTTTCTTGAGTCAGCACTCACCTTGTTACTGCAATCCTTGAATGTTTTCTGGAGTTTTAAGAAAGATGTTTCTGTCAGTTCTTTTTGGTTGTTCAAAGCTTCTATGGGGGGAAAGAGGTTGGAAGAATGAAGCCCTGGAGCTTCTCACTCTCATCTTGATCAGAGTGGTGTTCACTAGTGCCTACTGAATATATTGTTAACTCTTAATCCACTATACATAGCACAGTGCCTGGCATCTAGTGAAAGGAAGATAGAGGGGAAAAAAAATTTTTTTTGTAATGCAAAATATTTTCTTAATATTTTCATTAGAAGGTAAAGTGCTAGAGTGAGAAAGTCTCCTTGTTAAAATAAGTAACCTACAGAATCCTTGGCAGATAGTCATGCAGACTCTGCTTGAACATTCAGTGACTTATGGCTCATTCTTTTTAAACTAAAGAATTGTTTAAAATATTGAATATTTAGAGTTTATTTGCCTTATCCCTTCCATATATTGTACCTATTTCTTCTTGATGATATGTGAAATGAAAGAAAACATCCCTAGGTACTTTAGGTTATTGACTGCAATTTCAAAATAGTTACTGTTTGATAATGTCTGGTATAAAATACAGCACACCTGATTTAACATAATATGAATGGTGTATCTGAAGCTAATGCCATCAGACTACTCCTTTCATTAACAAATCCTATTAGAGTCCTCTACACTTGCCCTTTTTATTAAAGACTTTGGCTCTTAGTTTTCTAATGCTTGTTCCAATATTACTCCTCCCATGAATTGTGCTGATATTAATATCTCCATAGATGATCTTTCCAGTGTCCTGGACTTGATCTTCTCCATTCTAATGAATTGTCACCTAAACTTTTCTTCCACTACACAATGGTCTTATCTGAGACCTTGTCCTTACTAATAATTGGAAGTCCTCCACAACCTCAAATCCAACATTCCATTCTCACAGCTACTGTGTCCTCTCATTCCTCTGGGATCCTGACTACAGAAATTATTTGACTATAAATGAACGGGCAATCCATTGATCCTACCACTTTTGGTCACTCACATTTATCATTTCTCAATTCACTCATTGTTAAATTTAGTTTCCTTGGTTTCTTATTATTTTCATTCCCTAATATGCTTTTCAACTTACTGCCTTGGTTGTACTCTGGGGGACACAGCTACACACAAGGTAAAATATAATACATTTTCTTCTCCACAATTGTACCTGCAAAGCTGAATACATAAAACAATGATGAGTAACATCAGATGGGCCTTTAGTGCTACTTTCCCTTTTCTGCTATTTCGCAAATCATTATTTTGTAAAATCTACTCTATCCTCAAATCTTACAGTCTCCCCACAACCCTCTTTTAATGTGTGTGTGTTTCAGTAAAACTTTATTTACAAAAACAGACAGATTTTGCCTATGGGTTGTAGTTTTCCAACAAATGCATCAGAAATGCTTTTCTATAAAAATTAATATATAGGATCAGAATTCACCAGGGATCAAGTAGAACAGTAAAATATGCTTAACTGAAAATAAATTAACAAAAAGCTACCTAAAGAAATGTGAGCAGATTTAGAAGAACCAAAGAATGGTGAGGTTTCCAAGGACTAGCAACAGTGAAAAGCAAGGATATCACCCCTAGACCTGTAGTAGCACAGAGCAAAATAACTATAGCCAAGGGGAAATGAGTGGCCCAATAGTATCTATGGTCCTAGAAGAATGCAGCCACTGTCAAAACTGCCACAAGGCAGAGAATGTGAAAATAAAGATTAAGTACCTTGATATATTGATGTCTTCCAGTAGATAACAAAAGCAGAGGCAAAGAAGTTCAGGTGATACACTCCATGGATGTCAAACTCAGAATAAGCATCAACATCACTGTTTATAGTGACTGTCTTAATGCCCATTGTCTTGTATGTCTTAATAAATCTATGAGCAATTTCTCTTCTGTTAGCAATAAGAATTTTATCACAAGTGTTTCATTAGGATCATATCCCACTGAACAGAGACTATGGGACACAATTAAGCATCATCCTGAATAGCGTGGACATGCCTTGATGGGGTTTCTCCATCAAGCCCAGGAGTGACCCACACCCAGCCCACAACCAGACTGACCAATGCTAACAACCATCATTTTTCTCTGATCCCTTTGTTCCCAATTTCATTGAGGAAAAGAAGAAAAGAACTTCCACATTTTTCCATCACCACATGTACCAGCCTATCTGCATCAGTGCTCATCTTAGTAAGTGTCAAGTCCAACCTCACTTTTTCCAGTAGCCCAAGATAAAAATCTCAGAGTAACCATGAAACCCCTTCTACTTCCATATCCATGTACAATTCATCAGTAAGTCCTGTTGGCCTTAGTATCAGAACAGATCTAGAATCTGATTATTTCTTCCAATTGCAGTCTAGGTCAAGCTACCAAAATAATGCCATTAGAATTATTATGATTCTGATTTCCTGATGAGTATTATTTTTATATCCTTGCCTATCCGTCCACTCTATTTTCACAACAATCAAGGTAACACTTTTAAAACATTTTGGATCATGTCATTCCTTTGATTATCTCACTGAAGGAAAATCTAGGCCATTATAGTGCTTCTTGAACTAAGTGAAAATAGGGACTTTTTGGTTTTTGATTTTTAAATATCTAATCCACCAAGGACCAAATCTTTATAAAATATAGTAAAAAGAACTTATTGGAAAATAAAATTAAAATAAATAACAATGCAGGCCAGTTTTTAAAAATAGATTCAATGGATATCAGATGATTTTACAAAACTCCATAAAAATTTCTAAATATTTACTTTCAATTTCTGTACTCTTCTCATCTTACAGTGGTGAGAATTGCAGAATTGTAGAATTTTTGGATCCTTTGAGTAACACTGTGCTACAGGGCCTTTCAGGGTCTAGTCTCTACCTTCCTCTTTTATCTTCTACAAATCGTCCCCCACCAGCTTCATCAGCCTCATAATTTTGCCTTAAATGAGACTAAAATGTATCCTCTTATGGACTTTGGCACTTGTCTGGTCTGTATATTTTATACTTCTTCCAGATTTCCAGACTCAATATTTGATAATCCAATATTAAATGCAGAAATATTTGTTCAAGTAATATTTTCTCCAAAATATTGTTTCTGTCATTGTCACATTTCTTATTCTTTGAGCACTTGGTCACTTTCTTTTCCAATATCTTTCTTGCTTTTTACATGATCATTATTTTTCACAAGAAAGGAAGGTGAGACTTTAGATAGCTTGTTTTTGACCACTTTAGGCTCATTACTGTGCCACAAACAGTGAGAATAGGGAGACAAGCCTCAGTTGGAGATTTTGGTCAGCTTCTACAATAAGATTTACCCACTCAGTAAATTACTCAGTAAGTTACATTCTAATTAACACTAAGTTACACACTAGTCTTGCAAATTCTTGATTCACTAAAATGAAATAATTGCAAAAACCCAATTTCAATGATACAGATAAGGACTGAATTCATAGATATATCATGTACAATTTTAGTATTTTGCAAGTGACCGTAATTAAAATATCAACTTTCACTCCAAGTTCTCCATAACTTCCAAGTCCTTTCAACTGTAAATATCTTCTGAACTTATATATCATTCATTTCTACAAGAACCAATAGAAATTGGCTGTAGATGGTGGAATTTCTGAAAGGATAAAATAGTCTCTGCCAATCTTCAGATTTATTTTTCAAAATAATGTGGTTATCTGTAAATGAGGATGAATAATCCAGCAGGCATTTCTTTCTCATCTTTCTGTAATGATTCATAGATGATAAATAGATGGATGGATAATAGATAGATAGGTGATAGATAGATAGATAGATAGATAGATAGACAGATTTTATTTGATGGTTTAAAAGATGGGAGATGTTAACAGCAGAATTGACTAATAAGTATTTTCTGTTGAAGCATAAGATAGTACTGCAATTTATGCTGTATGGGAAGAGGTTGAAAAAAATTATTATAATGTCTTACAGTGCATAAGTTTTCTCCTTCTATGCCACTATTTACTGTTTAGCAAACTTTTAAAAAACTTGCCTCATCTCACATTTTTCTTTCTTTCTCTCCTTCTTTCTTTGTATCCTAGCCTCCTTCTTTGAAGATTTTCTCCATTCTATATGCAAACTCTATTTCCTTTCCCCAAAGCTGGAACATGTATTTTTTATATTCAGATGTTACTTTTCTTCTCTATCTGTGTAATGATTCTGCCTTCATTGCTCACAAGAGTTTTGATGATATCAAGCAGGAAAACAAAGATAATGTTGATAGAAGCTTACTTAATTTGTTTCATCACAATCTATATTTCCTGGATCTTAAATTGAACAATATTTCTCTGTGTCCCTTTCAGAAACAGTACTTGTAAATTGCCTCTCCAAATTTTAGTTTTTTCACATCCAGTTTTCAAGGAATTAATGTTAGAGAAGAAATCTTACAATTATACTGATGCACTTGGATCTTGTTTGATTAATTCAATAAAAAGTACTAATTTATATATATATTTATACATATATATATACACACATAGTAAGAGAGTTTTCTATATCCAACTAATTGAAATGTTATTTTCTATTCTAATTATGTATTTATCTGCAAATAAGGATCAGTAATTAACCCAATTTTTCTCTTAGTTCTGTGTAATAAGCAATAATGCTAATGGATTCACTGCTTATTTTCAAACCATGCTTTCTACAGCAATACATAAGATTCAGTGAGAAATACAAGGTATTTATTTCTTTCAATGCCATTAACCAGAATATTAGCATTACTTGCATATTTAATTATTATTATACTTTTCTTCAAAATTTTAAGGGTTTATGTTCTAGCACATATTTTTAAAGATGTTAGTGTACTATTAATGATTCTGAAAATGTAGCTAGTTTAAAATATGTATTATTTATTCACTCACTCTACCTTTTGGGTGCATTCAATAAGCTTTGAATAATATTGATTGATGATTTAATGGATTTTATCCAATGATCAAAATATGCTATCCTTGTCCTCCAATGGCTTAGAATGCAAAGAGTGAAGAAATGTGAATAAACAGGCAATTAAATCACAGCATGATATTATTAAGATAAAAACAGTTCAATACAAATACCAGTTTAGAGTATGAAAAAATGTGTCCCAGGGTTTGGCCAATGTCTCTCTGGACACCTCTTCTGGTTTGTTAATGCAAAATACCATAAATAGATTGGCTTTTATAAAGGGAATTTATTGGATTACAAATTTGCAGTTCTAAAGCCATAAAAGTGTCCAAACTAAGGCATCAACAAGAGGATACCCTCACTGAAGAAAGGTTGATGGCATCCAGAAAACCTCTGTTAGCTGGAAAGGCATGTGGCTGGTGTCTGCTGATCTTTTGCTCCTAGGTTCTAGTTTCAAAATGGTTTTCTCTAAAATGTCTCTGGGCTTGTTTCTCTTAGCTTCTTCAGCTCTGTGCACCTAAGCATCTGGGGGTCCTCTCTTAGCTTCTATCTCTCAGCTCCTGTGCATTCTTGCTTGCTTTCCTGGGGTGTTTCACTCTAAGCATCTATGATGCTTTTTAGCTTCTCCAGAGCAAATTCTGGCTAGCATCTCCAAACGTCTCCAAGCATCTCTAAGTGTAAGCCTCTGTGTCAGCTCTTAGCTCTCTTAAACACTCCAGTGAATTAATCAAGCCCAACCCTGAATGGATGTGGTCCACACCTCCCTGGAAACAATTTAATCAGAGTTTTCATCCAAGTTGAGTGGGTCACATCTCCATGGAAACATTCAATCAAAATGTTCCACCCTAATCAAGACTAATAAGCATGTCCCCCACAAAATTGCATTAAAGAACATAGGTTTTTGCAGGGGGCATAATAGATTTAAGCCTGCGCATCCCACCCCTTGGACCCCAAAAAGATATGTTCTTTCCAAATGAAAAATATGTTCATTCCATCACAATATAGATAAGTCAAAATCCTAAAATTCTCCTCTGGCTGCGGACCTGTGAAAATCACAAGTTATCTGCTGCCAATATACAAAGAAGAGACTGTAATAGAATAAATGTTGCCATTGCCATAGGGAGAAATTGAAAGGAAAATGAGGGTCACAGGACTGAAACAGTTCCAAAAACTTTCAGGACAAACTCTGTTATATTTCAAAGTCTGAGAGTCTTTATTAAAGGATGTTTTATCCTTGGGGTTTGAGAGAGCAGAAGTCCAATCCTTTTCAGAGGGCTTGGTGGCAGCTTTTTCTCTCCAAATGGGGGGGTGGGTGAGTGTGCCAACATATCCACACATTGGGGAGACCACCTTCTGCTTAGCCTCACTCTCCCCAAGCATCTGGATGCCACCTGAACTGTGCATTTCCAGCACAAATGCTCTCCCCTATCCAAAGAGTGAGGTGATGGCCAGGCTCTCTCCAATCCTCATGAAATGTGCTCCATCCTCTCTGAGGCCTGGGGCAGCAGCACTCTTCCTGAGCATCAAGGCATAAGGCCCACCCTCTGCCTCCAGGGCCAACTCACCCTTTCCCTGTGCATGGGTTGCTCTGCTCTCCTTGACCACAGTTTCTTGGCTTCAGACCTTGGCTTCTACGGTTCTGCCTTCTCTGAAGAAATTTTTCCTTCAATCTATTCCTTTTCTGTCCTTTTAGTCCAGACTGGCAGTGGTTCCATCTATACAGATTTCACAAAAAACCTGTTGGCTTGGTATGTGGCATACAGGGGTCAAAACCATCAGACAATAGCACTTTCCATGAATCCTTCCTGAATAATTCCATCTCAAATTCTGGCTTGTACTGAAATGGCTGTCTGCTTCCAGGTTTCATGAAATCCTCATGTGGGGCTGTAGCCTCTGGGGTTTCACTTTCTGGAAGCCCAGAATCTTCCAGACCGTCAATTTCTGGCTTCTTTGTACCCAAGAGTTCAGTTCTCAGTTTACCTCTTTCCTCTCACATTTTACCATAAACTTCAAGGAGAAGTTAGGCTGCATTTTCCATATTTGGTTTGGAGATCTCTTCAGCTAAGTATCCCAGCTTATCACTTTCAAATTCTGCCTTCTATCCAACACCAGGACTAAATTTTGCCAAATTCTCTGCCACTTTAAAACAAGGATCCCCTTTCTTCCAGTTTGCAATGACACATTCATCATTTCTGTTTAAGATCTCATCAGAAGAATCTTTAGAGTCCATATTTCCACAAACAGTCTCTTTAAAGTGATCCAGGCCTTTTATGTCAAGCTCCTCACAATTCTTCCAGAATCTTCCCCTTATCCATTTAAAAAGCCATTCCAACATGGTTATATTTGCAAACACAGTAGCACCCCCTTCTGATGCCAAAACCTGTTGTGGTTTGCTAATGCTGCTGTTATGCAAAATGCCAGAAATGGATTGGTTTTTAAAAGGGGATTTATTAGGTTATAAATTTACAGTTCTAAGGCCATAAAAGTGTCCAAACTAAGGCATCAACAAGAGGATACCTTCACTGAAGAAAGAATAATGGTGTCTGGAAAACCTCTGTAGCTGGGAAGGCATGTGGCTGGCATCTGCTGATCCTTTGCTCCTCGGTGCTGGTTTCAAAATGGCTTTCTGCAAAATGTCTCTGGGCTTGTCTCTCTTAACTTCTTCAGCTCCTGTGCATCTAAGATCTGTGGGTCCTTTCTTAGCTTCTCTGGAACAAACTCTGGGCTAGCATCTCCAGACATCTCCAACCATCTCTAAGCATCAGCATCTGTGTTGGCTCTTAGCTCTCTTAAAAACTTCAGTGAACTAATTAAACCCCACCCTGAATGGAAATAATTTAATCAGAGTTCTCACCCATAGTTGAGTGGGTCACATCTCCATGGAAACATTCAATCAAAAGGTTCCACCCTAATCAAGACTAGTAAGTCTTCCCCCCCACAAGATTGCATTAAAGGACATGGCATTTGTGGAGGACATGATAGATTGAAAACAGGCCAATACCTAAAGGCAAGGCAGAAATTAACCAGGTATATTAGTTTCTATTGTTATGTAATGAATTAATAGAAACTTAGCAACCTGAGACAGCTCAAATTTATTATTTCAGTTTCTGTATGTCAGAAGTTGCAGCACAGCATGGTTGGGTTCTCTGTTCAGTGAATGACACAGATGAAAGCAAGGTGGTAGGTGAAATGAGTTCTTACATGGAGGCTCAGAGGAAAAACTTACCTCCAATCCATTGCTGTGGGCAGAATTCAATTCCTTAAAATTGTATGACTGATGTTCTTGTGTCCTTGCTGCCTGTCAGCTGAGGTCACTCTCAGCTTTTGGAGGCAACCCATATTCCTTACCAGGCTTCCCTTCACCATCTTCAAAGCCAGAAACAGTACATCAAATCCTCTTGGGTTATGAATCTCTGATTTTCTCTTCTGCAGACAGTCAGAGAAAACTCTGCTTTTAATGGACTCATGAGATCAGATGAAGTCCATTAAGATAATCTCCATAATATATAGTAAACTGATTTTGGAACATTATTACATCTGCAAGAATCCTTTAAAACATTACATAGATTAATATTTTTTGAATAACTGTTCTTACATCAGGGACTGAGAATCTTAGAGTTTCATTGTAAAATTCTACCTACCACATCAAGGAAAGAATATACACTTTCAGAGGACACACTTGTACAAATTCCCCAAGGTAAGTGAGACCATCAATGTTCATGAACTGGAAGAATTAATATTGTTAAGATGACACTATTATTTAGAGTGATATGCCTATTTAGTGCAATCCCTATCAAAATTATAGCAGCTTTTTATGCACAAATGGAAAAATGAATTTCAAATAATCATTGAAAATTAGACAAAACAATTCTGAAAAAGAAGAAAAAGTTGGAGGACTAACAATTACCTACTGCAAATGGCACTATAACAATGTGGTACTGACATAAAGATAGAAAAATAGACCAATGGGACAGTGTTGAAAGTCAGAAATAGATGCATACATCTATGGCAAATTGTTTTTTGACAGGGCTAATAAACACAATGGGGAAAGAATAGTATCTTCAACAAATAGTTCTGGAAAACTGGATATCTGCATGCAAAAGAATAAAGTAGATACCTACCTTGCACCATATACAAAAATCAACCCAAAATAGATCAAGGAACTAAATATAAGAGCTAAAACTCTAAAACTGTTAGAAGACAACACAGTGGTCTTCATGACCTGGTGTTTCAGTTTTGAAGACTGCTTAAAGCAATACCATGACATGGTTCAGCTTAAGCATTGGGAATCTATTCACTTACGGTTAGAGTCCAAGAAAATATCCAAATAAAGACATCTTCAAGATGCTGCTTTCTTCCCAAAGACTAGCTGCTGGCAACCTTGACTCCTCTGCCACATGACAAGGCACATGGCAGCATCTGCTGGCTTCTCCCTTCTCTCCCAGGTTTTGTTGATTTCAGCTTCTTGCTTCCTTGGCTTTCTATCTTTCTTTATTCATTCCATTTATAAAGGACTCAAGATAAAGGATCAAAGCCCATCCTGAATGAGGTGGGTCATACTTCAACTGAAGTAGCCTCATCAAAAGATCCTAATTACAGTGATCCACACCCATAGGCATGGATTAAATTTAAAAACATGTCTTTCTGGGGTACATACAGCTTCAAACCACCGTACTCCATCCTCTGAACCCCAAATAGACATATTCTTTCCATATGCAAAACACTTTCATTCCTTCACAATATCCCAAAAGCTTTAAGTCATTTCAGTAGCAACACTATGTTCAAAATCTCATCGAGATAGGTTATATGTGTGGTCTGTCCTGGAACACAATTATTCTCAGTCTATGGACCTGTGAAACCTAGGGAACAAGTTATCTTTTTTCCAATACAGAAAGAAGGAACAGACATAGGATAAATATTTTCATTCCCGTAGGGAAGTCGAAGGAAAACGGGGTCAGGTGTCACAGACAATTCCCAAACACTACAGGGCAAATTCCATTAGATTTCAAGTTCTGAAAATCATCCATAGAATGATATTTTGTCCTCTGGCCTGATGGAGTGGCAGCTCCACCTTTTCCAAGGGCTTGCACAGTGGTCATGCTTTCCAAGAACACTGGGGTGAACACTTCATCCTCTGAGAACACTGAGGTGATGACCAGACTCTCTGAAATCCCCAGGGAATATGTTCCACCCTATCTGAAGACTGGATTGTCAGCCATCTTCCTGAACAATGGGGCAGAAGTCCCACCTTTTCCAATGGCTGTGGCATACTTACCTTTTCCATATGCATGGGCAGGTGTGCTCTCTTGGTTCGAGAATATGTCTTTGGTTCAGATCTCAGCTTCTACGGTCCTGCCTTTGAAGTGATTTTTCCTTCAATCTAACCCTTTTCTAACCCTTTTAGTCCAGGCTGGCAGTGGGTCCTTTCATACAAACCTCTCAAAAAGCTTATTGGTTTTGCATGTTGTACACAGGGCTCCAAATCATCAGATAGTAGGGCTTTCTACAGATCCTTCCTTAGACAACTTCATTTCCAATCCTGAGTTGCACTGAAATGGCTGCCTTGTCCCATGTTCAGTTAAACCCTCACATGGAGCACTATTCTCTGGGGTCTCACTTTCCAGAAGCTCATAAATTTCCAAACCATCAATTTCTGGTTTCTTTATTCCCAGGAGTTCATTCTTAGCTTATCCCTTTCCTATCACATTTTACTATAAGCTTCAAGGGGAAGCCAGGCCGCACATTCCACATTTAGCTTGGATAGCTCCTCACTCAAATGCACAAGCTCATTACTCTCAAATTCTGCCTTCCATCAGACATCAGAATTCAATTTGCCAAGTTCTCTGCCACTTTAAAACAAATGTCATTTTTATTCCAGTTTCCAGTGATAAATTCATTATTTTTGTTAAGCTCTTCTCAGAGTTGATGGTTCTACCAACAGTCTTTTTAAACAGTCTGGGAATTTTCTATCAAGTGCCTTACAATTCTTCCAGCCTCCACCCATTACTCAATTCCAAAGTCATTTCTACATTTTTGGTATTTGCCATAGCAGCACCCCATTCTCCTGGTACCAAAATCTGTTTCAATTTCCTAGGATGCTTAACACAATAGCTTGAAATAAGCAATGGGAACTTATTCGCTTATGGTTAGAGTCTGGGAAAATGTCCAAATCAATACATTATCAAGGCAATACTTTCCTCCTGAAGTCTGGCTGTTGGTGATCCTTGGTCCTCTTCCACATGGAAGGCACAGGGTGGCATCTTCTAGTCTCTCCCTTCTCTCCTAGGGTTTGTTGATTTCAGCTTCTTGCTTCTGTGGCTTTCTCTCTCACTCTCTTTCTGTATTCATTCCACTGATAAAGGGCTCCAGTAATAGGATTAAGTCCCAGTCTGAGTGAAACAGGTCACACTTTAACTGAAGTAGCTTCATCAAAATATCCTAATTACAATGGGTCCACACCCATAAGAACGGATTAACTTTAAGAAAATGTCTTTCCAGGGTATGTACAGCTTCAAAGCATCACACCTGGGATTTGACAATGGATTCTTAGATATGACACCAAAAGCACAGGCAATAAAAGAAAATATAGGTAAATTTGACTTCATCAAAATTAAAAACTTTTTTGCATCAAAGGACATTATCAAGAAAGTTAGAAGGAAACTTGCTGAATGGGAGAAAATAGTTGCAAGCTATGTATGGGATAGGGGCTTAATATCCAAGATACATAAAGTACTTTTATAATGCAACAATGAAAAGATAAACAGCCCAATTTTTAAAAATGGGCAAAGTACCCATTCAGTAAAATGGAACAGACATTTTTCCAAAGAGAATATACAAATATCCAATAAGCATATAAGAAGATGATCAACATCATTAACCATTAGGAAATGATAATCAAAACCACAATGAGATGCCACTTCACACCCACGAGGATGGCTATTCTTGAATAAATGGGAAATAATAAGTGTTGGAGAGGATGTGGAAAAATTAGAACTCTAATGTATTATTGGTGGTAATGAAAAATGGCACAGCTATTCTGAAAAGCATTATGGCTGTTCCTCAAAAAGTTAAATATGGAATTATCATATGAGTAGGCAATTCCATTCCTAGTTATATAAACAAAGAATGTGAAAACTAGGTCTCAAACAGATACCTGTACAGCAATGTTTATAGCAGCATTATTCACAATAACAAAAAGGTGGATACAAATCATGTGGCAATCAACAAATGAATGGGTAAACAGAATGTGGTACATATACACAATGGAATATTATTCAACCATAAGAAGGGATGAAGTTGAGAGACATGCTGCAACATGGAAAAACCTTAAAAACGTTACGCTTACCGTGCTGGTTTGGATATATTATGTCCCCCACAAAAAAGCCATGACCTTTAATACAATCTTGTGGAATATTGTGATTAGGTTGTTTCCATGTCGATGTGACTCACCAAACTGTAGGTGAAACTTTTTGATTATGGAGGCGTGGCCCCATCATACAGCTTGGGTCTTGATTAGTTAACTGGAGTCCTTTAAAAATGCCAGCACAGGCCCAGATGCTGCTGGTTTAGCTCAGAGATGCTTGGAGTTGTGGACCCCTGATGTTGGCTAATGCTTAGACTTTTTTGGAGAATGCCATTTTGAAAGACAAACTGGGAGCAAACAGACACCAGCCACGTGCTTTCATGGCTAACAGAGGTTTTCCAGATGCCAGTGGCCTTTCTCCAGTGAAGGTATACACGTTTATGCCTTAGTTTGGACACTTTTATGGCTGTAGAACTGTAAATTTGAAACCAAATAAAACTCCTTTATAAAAGCCAATCCATTTCTGGTGTTTTGCATAACGGCAGCTTTAGCAAACCAGAACACTCACTGAAATAAACAAGGCACATAAGGAATAATATGGTATGATTCCACATATAAGAGGCGACTAGAAATGGAAAATTCACAGAGATAGAAAGTAGGTTAGAGGTTACCATAGGAAAAGGATCAGGGGGAAGAGGGAGTGTTTCTTCAGAAAAATAACAATAACAATTTAAATAATTATACTTTTTTTTTTTAAATAGGGACCATGGTGCTTTACAGAGAACTGTCAATATTCAAGTAAAACTGTTAAAGAGAATGTGAATGAATTGATAGTAGAATAACAATGAGATGAAGTTGGAGAAATAAAGAGACATCAGACCATAATCATTTTTTATTGTATGCTAGGCCTTGCAATGTTATCTTGTAACCAGTAGGTAATTATTGAATGGCTTCTAGATAAGTGAGTGGCATAATTATATCCACATTTTACAGGCCTTCTAATTATAACATGGAGAATATATGGTTGACAAACTAACATGGATAAAAAGGAAATGACAGTTGAAGAGAAAATTGCAGTCAATAAAAAGTCATAAATATAGGTGGCATGAACCATGCTCATGTTAGCACAGAGAAAGGTAGATTGATACAAGTGATATTCAAATAAAAAGAAGTACTTTAGCAATGTATTTTTAAATTAATTTTACTCTGCAAAATATGACATTTATCATATTTATATGTACTTTACATTAGGAAAAATCTAGTAATTAAACATATATATATATCCTCCCAAGTAATGAAGAAATATCTTTGGGTATCATACAGCATTGTCATATTTGAAGAATGAAATTAAAAACAAAAACAAAACACTCAATCTGGAGGATTAGTTACAGTTGTAACTCTAGCTTCTTTTATCATAATGACATCCAATGCTCAAACTTGATATTAACCAAAGTATCTAATGAAAGTTCAAGCTCCACTTCCAGCCAAAGTGGAATAACTGGTCAGGCTTGCTCAAAGTGAGTGAGGAACATGTTTTCAGTCATTGGACAGCAGGAGGGCAGGGATGTGATCCTTCATAGAACAACATGTAAATTGAGTTCTATCTTTCCTTACTATTCCTTCTTGGGGCCAGGTCTCAAAATATGGTATAAGGAAGAACTGGCAAAGCAGAGTATGGTGTTCTTGTTAATCTGAAGAAGCAGAGCTCAGAATCCTGAGCTGCTGAGAAGGTGAAAATTTATGGGGAAGAACACTAAAGAGGAGAAAAGGGAGGAAGAGACACATAATGGACACCAGATGTCTGCACAGTCGCCTCTACAGTCTTTGCCTAATGGCCAGTCTATGGTTTCATGGCCTTGAACTACATGAGGCTGGCAGAGGCAGAGGGGGATGACTATTCATGCTACAAGCATGACAGAGATGCTAAAGGACTCACAGCACTGAATTTGGAATCCCAGCCAAGCAGAAGTTAATTTGCACCACAGCAAAGCCACATCTTACAAATAAAGCCCATGCCAGGTTCTAGGAATAAGGTCAAAACAGAAATAGCCTTTTCAAACAAAAAAGAAAATATAGTTTGACAGCAAGAAAATAATTCACCAGTAATTTAACTCTTTGCCAGCATAAAACTCAACACCCTTTAAGAGCATGTTACATAATCCAGTTTTCTTCCCACATGTCATCAAATCTAGCATAAAATTGTAAAAACTACACCACACTAAAGGGAAGGGAAGCTATGGGGTGGAGGACAGTATATGGGTACTCTCTAAACTTTCTTCTCAATGTTTCTGTAAATCCAAAACTTTACTAAAAAAAAAATCTATTAATTTAAAAAAGTGACCCATGTTTCCATCAAAAATAGCAATGACAAAAATTGCACTTTAAAGAGTGAATAAGAAAGCATGAAAGAAAATATTTGCAATACAGTCATCTGATAAAGGGATTATATCTAGAATATATAATGAACACTTACAATTTCATAGTAATGAAACAATCTAATACAAAAAATAAGATTCTTTAAAATGTTTAATAAGCATAGGAAAAAGATGCTGTATACCGTTATTCATTAGGGACATTTAAATTAAAAACAAAAAAGCACATAATTTTATATCCACTAGGAAGCCTAAAATTAAAAGATCAACTATATCAAATTTAGCAACAATATTGAGCAAATGGCACCTTCAAGTAACATAGTTGGATTTGCAAAATTGCATAACCACTTTAGAAACCAGTTTGACAGTTACTTTATCAGTTAAATATACAGTTACCATATGCCTCAGCGATCCTAGGTATTTAAACTGGAGAAATGAAAACAAAACTACTTGTTCAAGAATGTTCTTAACAACTTTATGCATAATACCAACAGATTAAAAATGGCCCTAAATTCTATGAACATGGATAAACGAATTGCTGACTATTTGAAAATTGAATACTGCTAATGTCTATAAAAGAGCTGACCACTGATACACAGAATAGCATGAATGGAGCTGAAAAACATGATATTATGTAAAAGATGTTGGACAAAATAAAAGAGTGCAAACTATTTGATTCTATTTATATGAAGATTCAGAACAGGAGAAACACATAGGTGATAATGTCCATGAGAGCAGTGGTTTCCAGTGGGGGTGAAGATTGACAGTAAGAGGAAAATTGGAACTCTGGAGTCATGGAAATGCTCTCTGGTGCTGGTTAAGGAGGTCACTGCATTTATGCAAACTCATCTGAGTTCTTCATTTATGATCTTCTCATGTCACTGTATGGAATTAACTTATTGAATTATTAAATTAAATTAAATTGTATGGGAATATCTGAATTTTATAAAGAAAGGCCCTATCTTCTAGGACTTAACACACCCATTTTAGACACTCTGGAGGCCAGCCTAGCTGACTACTAAAGTTCCCTATATCTTAGAACTCTATAAATATGAGTCTTTGGTAGATGAACAATGGCTGAAAGCACTTTGCCATCCCTCCCCTTCCATTAATTCTGGGCTAAATTTGTGATTTATTTTAATTAATTAAATGTACTAGAAGTGATTCTTTGTAACTTCTGAAGAGGGCCTGAAGCTTTCAACTCCATTGCTTGGAAAAACAGTTGGAGTGCTGTAGGAAACACATGCAGCCAACTGGATTTGTCCACACGGAGAAAAATCAATGGCGCTGCTGTCATCCCCAGCTGAGCTCCAAGGCAGCAGCCACCACCAACTGCCAGCACTGTGAATGAGTCCATTTTGGAACTTCCAGCCATCCTGATACCCCAGGCAACATGATATGATGAGAATAACCACTGAATCAACACGAGGGTCATAAGACCTAATAAATTGTTGCAATTTTCAACCATTAAATTTTGAAGAGTTCTGTTAAGAAGAAAATGATAATTTCAACAGTATTTACTAATTTTTCTGTCTAGTCGAAACCAATTCCGTAAAACTCAGTCTGCTTCTTGGTTAGTACATTTCTGGCTATGCTCAACATTGTATCAAGAATTGAGTGTCTGTCTGCCCAGGCATAGATTTAATTCCTGCAATCACCTAAAAATAAAAGTCTGATGCCATTTTGATTAGCAATTTGTTAGTTACCAGTTACTTTAAAAATAGCTGGTTAAAATACTGTAATTAATTTTATTTTCTAAATTATGAGTCATATAAGCATATTAATAGACATTAAGGGAAAATCCTGAATTTCATGCTGCTAAGAAGCAGCATTTTATTTTGCCAAAAAAATATGTGTTGTTCTGTTTGTGTATAGGCTAACATCTCTACAAATGAACTGTTGGAGTCTAGGTGAGGCTATAATTTTCTGCTTAACTGGGATTCAGACTTGGAGTGTCTTCCCTATTTGAAACCCACTGACCCTGACCCTTGTATTTGGCCTTCACAGGAGACTGGCCATCGTGGGATATTTTCCCCTGTTCTTTTGGACTGTTTGTGCTGTATAAGTAATAAAGCAGTAATTTGTTGGGAGTCTCTGTTGTGCCTAAGCCTGTGTTCCCACAACACACCACATAGCAAACTTACTACACACAAAAGAAGTCTCAAAAAGATGTGTCAACACCAGGAAATGGAGTGTGGGTAGATTATGGACACAGGGACAGAGAAATCCAAGATGTCAAGTAATCTCTGGTTCTAAATTAGAAACAAGTGAGTCAAAAATGTGGAAGAGCAGAAAGGATTCAATGGATAAGACAAGGCTTAAAGTTACTTGCTGTGACGGTTTGAAGCTGTATATACCCCAGAAAAGATCATGTTCTTTTAATCCATTTCTGTGGGTGTAGACCTTATGTGGGTGGAGCCTTTGATTAGGTTATTTCATTTGAGGCATGCCCCAGGGTGGTCTTAATCTTATTACTGGAGACTTTTATAAGAGGATAAAAAGACAGAAAGTAGACACAGAAAAAAGCCCTGGAAAAGCTGCAAGAGGACAAACAGAAAACATAGAGGAAGCCACTGAAGCCAGAAACTGAAAGCAATGAAACCCGGGAATGAAGGACCAGCAGATGTTGCCATCTGCCTTCCCATGTGACAGAGGTGTCCCAACTGCTGGCAGCCTGTCTTCAGAGTTCAGGTATTGTGTCCTGTTGATACCTTGAGTTATACATTTTCACAGCCTAAGAATTGTAAATTGTAAGTTAATAAATCCCCTTTGTAAAAGTCAACCCATTTCTGGTATATTGTATCCCATCAGCCTTAGCAGAACCAACTCCCTACAGAGAGGGGGTCACAGATCCAGAGCAGTGGAATAGACAGATCAGGCATAAAAGGTCAAAAAACCAGAAAAGGAATCTAAGTCACAGTGATGCCCCTGGTGGCTGACAGCATGAGCTAGATACTACAACAATCCTTCATTGAAAATACTGAATTAAAGTTTTAATTTTATATTTGTTTTATCAAAATATTAATTTTTTTCAAACTGGATTAATATAAACAACAAAATAATAATTTTAAAGGTCCTTTGCAGATCATGTCCTACTACTTCATGCCCATATGCTCTCCCCTAGATATAATCTCTTATAAATGTTTCATTTTTTAGGTGCTCCAGTGGTTGCCTCCCTAGCACTAAATACTATCTGACATTACTATTCTTGACTCTTCAAGCATACATGGAGGTCTAGGAGGACTGGAAAGATATGCATTATATACTCAAGCATGGATGTCTATGGCATGACCCAAGATATGCATTATATACCCAAGCATGGAAAATAATTGAATAAGGGAGATGGCATAATGTGGGTGAAAATAACTAAATAAAAATTAAGAGTGGCCATGCACAGATTTTGAGGATAGTATGCTAAGTACAGGAAAATTGTACAAATCTGATTAGGTGAGGCCTAAAAAGGCTTAAAAAAACCCTAAACTCAAAGATATAGCTGAAACAGCGTTGAATGTCAAAAGAGGCAAATGAGAAGTGGAGAGAAGTCTGATGCACAGATATCCTTATCTTACATCTTTAAAAGTCCAAAGAAACTATCTCAATATGATCAAATAAAATAATAAATCATAAATTTCTTAAGGAAAATTGGAAATAATATTGTATTTAATCATATGTTAGATGAAAGAAGTGTCAAAAAATGAGTGATGCCTAACTTTAATAAATCAAGAGTGACTGTGACAACCTCTATAAGAACTAGAAACAAACTGTTGCATATGTTTGCCTATGGGAAGTTGTGTGTGTTTAAAGTGGGAAAACCTTGAATTTAATTTTAAGCCCTTCTAACATAGCTACCTTTTGTGGGGAGGGAGGGAGAATAAAATCATGTATATGTAATACTTCAAATTTAAGGGAAACATAATGAAACAGGGTTCTAGTAACACTAAAAAAATGCTTGATATGATTAAATCTATGAGATTTTCCAATTGGCCAACCAATCACTTAAGTAGCTGCCATTTATTATTTTCAAAGTGCCATGTTAAAAGTGAAAGAGCATACAAAGATTATGCATTGAAGAAACTAACATCCTAAAGAAGGAAGACATATACATGCACATACACAAACATGCACACATACTCACACAAGCTGAAATATAAGTTGAAAATACTTTCTGACCTCCAAGAGTATATTCTGTTTCCTTGAATGGAATTGGATATGGTGTAATTAATGACCACAGTCTTCACAGTGTGGAAAAGAGGAGTCTAAAGCTTTCTGTGGAACAGTCACATATTTTTAAATTATATATTTCAATATTAATTCACAATTATAATATTTGAATATAAACATTTTAGATTACTAATCTAAATGATAATTTCTAAATAACCCAAAAATATTAGCATTATCAAGTTTAACAAATCTTCAAACAAAATGATTTTTATTACTCTCCTCTTCCCAGCCAAATTTTCTAAAGCGCATCAGAGAAAGGAACTGAGAAGCTATACTATTTCATCAGGAATTTTTGTCCACTCTGGCCAGGCCTCCATTCCCATGGTTTATTTTGTTTTTTAGAGCAGTCTTCCCCTTTATGACTTCAGAAGTTCCCTGCTGCTCTCTGGGAACCTCCCACACCCAGCCATTACTTTTGAAAAAGATTTCTTACAAAAGTGAAAGGCAACTCAACTTTAAACAAAGCTAATGTGCTTTAAGATAGCCAAGATATGCATCAAGTAGAAAAATATAGGGGTGTATTTTCCTTTATTCCAAAAACTCATTGTTATTTAGAGACTTCATTGTTATTATTGCTTTGGTTTAAATGGAAAGCATTTCATGAAATAGCAATTCTGTTTCCTAAGCCTGCTTACTATAGCTACCAGATGAAACCAGCCTCATTGCTGTCTAGAGAGTCTCCTGGAGTGATTTTTCAGGTCAGTTCACATCAAGCATCTCTCTCCATTTAGTGACCTCCCATTGCACTCAGGTTCAAACATTGTGGCTTTGTGTACTTCATAATCTCTTCCCATTTTCTGAGCTTGCTCTTGCTTCCATCCTTTCACATATGCTCTTTCCTCTGTCTAGAAGAATCTTTGACTTCTCATTCGTAAACTCTTGCTTCTCACTTGAGCAGAGCCAGACCCCTAAATCTGGTCTGGGTTGGAGATTGACAAGAATGCTGACTCAGTCTCAGCTGAAATTGCTTTCTCTGTTTTTCAGCCATAGCTAAACAACTACATGTCTAATTGATGAAGAGAATGAGGAGACCAGCACGTGGGTTCTCTTGTACTCCATGAGGACCTTCAGACATTTAGTAACTATTGCAATTTGAGTAAACAGAGAGAAGAATCAATTTTGTTGAAGAGCCCAGGTGACTTCTACACCATCCATTAAAACAAATCATTTGTTCATGTCCTCAGAGAGATTTTTATTGAATTCCTAAATGGCTCCAGCTCAGTATGCCTTACTGTAATTAAATACTTAACTGTCCACTTTCTTTATCATGCTCCAATCTTCATGAGCAGGGGTGGTGCCTATTTTGTTATCTAGCTGAGTACCTAGCATTAGTAGGCATTCAATAAATATTGGTTCATTTGTTCTGAATATTTAAGAGTGCCTACAATATACCAAGTCATTACTGTGAAATTGGCAGAAAATAGAAAAGCCAAATTCTGGCAAAATTCCTTCTTCCACAAATTAAAAAAAAAAAAAAAAAAAAAAAAAAAAAAAAAAAAAAAAAGAAGAACAAGGATCTTCTAGGGAAAAACAACAGATTGCTTGTGAAAAAGAATTAAAATAACATTGAACTCATCTGTAATAAAAATAGGAAAACAATGCAAGAACATCTATAGATTATTGTGAAATAAAGAATGTGATTCAATTCTCATGTCCTATTTCTGTCAGACAAAAGAAAGACATTGTCAAATAACAACCACTACTACAATAACATACATCTTTTGGTAACCATCTCAAGAAAACCCTCAATGGAAAAAAAAAAAAAAACTTAAAAAATCATTTGAATCCCTATTGGATTTTAATAGGGGAGAATAAAGGGAAGGGGAAGCAATTGTTATCACTGAGTCTTGAAATGCGTTTAGTTAACTGTAAATGGATGAATATGCACTATAAGTGGAAGGCAAGATTCTTGCAACAGAAGAAACAGAAAAAAAAAAAAAAATAGAAAACAGAAAATAAAAGAAACTGCAAATAGCTGGAACCAAAATAAAATAAACTATCCCAGCAGAACCAAAGAAATTGGAGGAGGGATCTAGGAGGTGGATGGGATCAATAAAGCTAAATTTCTGTAAAGTCATTATCTTGTTTCACATCATTTCCCCAATAATGTTTTTTCCGCATTATTCATAAAGTTCTTCATTGTCTAGTATGTGAGCAGAGTGTTCTCAACAGAGACAATAAAACTAAATAGTAGGCGCAATGCTCCTGAAAGGCTGTCAGATGATGGTGGGAAAAACACATTTTTAAATAGAGAAGAGAAAAATACTTGGGAAGCTGTGAACTTTAGGAGTGACTTTACACATGCAAAAGGGAGACCAGGAAGACAGATGTTTTCTGGAAAGGGATCAATATAAAAGGGTGGAGGGAAGCTCAGTAATTTGTTAATAAGATTGAGTTTATTGTTTTAGGTTAAGTTTTAGCTCTCTGCTGTTTCCTGGAAGCACGGCCATCAGAGAAGCTACCAGCTGCCACCACAGACTCCTGAAGCAACTGTGGAATAACAAATAGCTAGACTGTCCCTGAAAAAAATGCCAGTTTGCTTTTCTCTCCCCAACCGTCTCACCCCCACACAAAGACTTATTGCATTGTATTTAAGTGGAGAGATGTGTTTCTTTTTCTGATTACATGAAAATCTAGTATCGCTCTGCATGAGAAAAAAAAATCCTCTTCAGACAGCGAAACTGAACCTGTATCTGCATCTGAGAAAGAAGGATTTAGATCTCAGAGCACCCCTGCAAACACAGCCTTTGGAATACAAAGATAATTAAGCAGTTTTCAAATCCAATGAGAAAGAGTGGGAGCAAATGTACCCCCAGCTGGCATGGGAAACTGGGAACTGGCATCTGTGGCTTATAATTCCAACCCTTATGTTGTAAGGGAAGATGCACATACTCTATTTGGGTCTATTTTCAATTGATCATTGTCTCTTTTCAGTTGTTTCATTTAGAAGCCTTGTAATTAACCTTCACCCAGAGGTTTCATTTGCTGAAATGGATGGCATATTTTTGGCTGTGTTGTTTGAGGAGTGGACTGGGATCAATGTAATCGATAAGATTAAAATAGAATGCATTCAAAGTGTTCAGTGCAACTGGACACATTTG
Organism: Choloepus didactylus; assembly: GCF_015220235.1. NCBI lineage: Eukaryota > Metazoa > Chordata > Mammalia > Pilosa > Megalonychidae > Choloepus > Choloepus didactylus. Next base: position 50,772,948 of record NC_051317.1, on the reverse strand, counting down.
ACATATCTTAGCATATTAAAGATGAGCTTGAGGAAATAGGTTCTTAATTTCAATTTTTAATAATAATGAAAGAGCAAATTAGATGAAAAACAAGCTGCCCAAGCAGGGGGTAAAAAAAGTACTGCAGACCTTTCTTTTGCCTCCCTAAATTGAGGTGACAACTGTACCGGGATTTGTGGTTCACTTGTTATACCATCACTATCAATGGGTCACCTTGTCAAACATCACATTAGTTACAGACATTTCTGAAGAAAATGCAATAATCGGTGTACATCTAGACAGGATTCAATGTCATCTCTCCAAAATGTCTATCGACAAAATGCAAACAATTCAATATATTAGCCAAGATTAGAACCTTCAGAGTTTAATCAGTATGAAAAGAGATAAGGTGGTCTTCATGCTTCCAAAGATTTATTTTACCATTATTAAGTGTGCTTTAGATTTAAGCAACAGCAATAGAAGTGACTAATACTAAATAGTATAATATAGCTAATAAACATTTAGCACATTTTTTCTGCAACTTATCTGCATAGGTAATGGAGGTGAAGTTAGAAGAGGCAGGTCCAGTCATTTTACCTGTGAATGAAAAGAAAAAAAAAAAAAAGCCTCCTGATTCTTTACTCTTTTGGGCATTTTCCTACTTTGGGCTTATTTTGGTAAGGTCCAATTCACTTACCTATTGCTCTTGTTCTGTTCTTTATCACTTTGTGAAAAGGTAGAGTCAGGAGAGTAAGTTAGTCAACAATTAAATTTCATGAACCAATGTGTGGCAACTCATGTAAAATTGCAAAATGTTCTTTCATTTGACATTTGGAAAACAGCTTCAGGGATGGAATGGAGAGAGAAAAAGGAAGTAACGTAAGTGAAAGAAAACAAAGTTTGGATAAAATAGTTCTAAATGTAATTTGTAAATAACCTGCTCCAAACCAAGGAGAAACTTCCACACTGAGCATCATTTGTCTTAAAAGACATAATTATATAATTATAAATAAGAAGCAAATAAGCAAAGAAAGAAAGAAAAAGAAAGACAAAAAGGACTTGGAATTCAATCATATTTTCCTGTTATTAGAATGACCTGATTTTTTGTGTTATTAATAGACCTAAACAGCTCTCACTAGTATCAGTACCATGTCATAATGTGTTGACACATTATGTATTTTCTAACACATTTGGAATGCTAGGTTTCCCCCAATGAATCTCAGTATCTCAGAGGATGAAAACTAAATCTGAACACTGTCAGAAACATCCAAATCTGTTCTAATTTAGAGACTCAATAGACTATTCAATTGCCTTGAGATGTCCATTATATGTGAACAAATAAACCTTTTTTTATTTTTTTTGGTTTTTACTTAATTATTTAATTACTTAACTTTCTTTTGGAGCATACTACTATAATATTTGGCATTCTTCTTGTTTCTTAAGCCACATTACCAAAATAAATAAGTTAAGAACAGGAAACTTTAGAAAATAGAGAGATTCTAGAGAAAAAATAAAACCTTTTGTTATGAAATAGTATATTAACTACTACTAATGGTTTTTGTATGCCATTGTTATCTGTGCATAAATATGCACAAAATGAATAAATTTATACATCACTAAATACTCTCTGAGCACCTGATTTTAAACAGCAACACTCCAATGGGTATTTCCAATACCAATTGGATTTCTCTGTGTTTGCATGTTAGAATGGTTTCCTTCTTTCTGCTATCTTTTGGCTAACATGATTGCCAAGAATGTTAATGAACTTAAAATGTTGTTTCCATTTCTTATTATTTCCTTAGTTGAAATCCCAACAAATCAAATAACTTGGTCTAAAGAACTGAAATTTTTTAAGTTAAGTATATTCTTACTTTGTTTTAAAGAAATATTGAAAGACAATAGGCCACATTAGGGAGACCAAGAGACTATATGAGTTTGGGTTTTGAAACTGAGCTTGATTGTTTTAGCAGCCCTGTCAACTTTGGAAATTATCTGAATCTATTTGAGACTGACTTTCCTCATCTATTCAAAGAAGAAAATAACTCTACTTTAGAGATTTCTTAAAATACAATGTATAAAGTCATTAGCATAATGCCTGGAAAAATGCTGTGCTCCATAATGGGAAATATTATTATTATATTATAACAAGTTACCTGTGACCATAGTGATTAAGCACATGTATGCTGGAGCCATCCAGCTGGTGATGAACACTGATTCCCCCACTCCCCCAATTTTGAGACATTAAACCCATTATTGATTCTCTCTGTGCCTCAATTTACTCATCTGTAAATTTACAAATTTACTCATTATGCCTACTTCATAATGATATTGTGAGGATTCGTTGATTAAATAGTATAACTAAAGTCCTAGAAACATGTCCAGCATGTAATGTATGGGTCTGGGTATATTTTATTTTAAAAATATAAAATACTTCTTTGCAAATGCCCTAGTCATGAAAATGATATTTTATTTTTATTTGTTTTACTTGGATTACTGCTGTGTTGAACATCTTTGATTCTTTTTTGGGAGTTGAGTGTTCAGTGCTCAACATTTCTTTCTTTAGGTGATAAGCAAATGAGTGTATACTATGGATTTTAACTCCCTGTTCCTCATATCTTGTTGCAAATTTGTTCCTATTTGTACATGTTAAACTTTGTTGATATTGTTTTTAGTTGTATTTCCTTGAAGGTTGTCAAAGCCAACAATTATCCCTTGATCTTGTTTTGTTTTGTTTTCTCTTTGGCAGGCAAGTAAGAGTTTGTTGACGTTATGTTTAGAAAGAGGAGCTTGTTAATTTTTGATGGAGGTCAGTATGTTATATTTTGTAGTCTCATTGGCTTCATTTAACTCTTTATCAAATATTTGTTTATTTATTTATTTGATTCTACATAAGAGTTTATTTTAACATTTCTAATCCAACCAATTTGACAAGTACCACTTTTAAATAGTTATCACTCCCTGAACTATTAATGATGATTCCTACATTATATTAACTTATTTCTTCCATTTATTATTACTTTTATCTCATAATTGCATACCAGAAAACAATGCAGTATTATATATAAGCTGAAAAAAAATACTTTTGAGCTGAGAATTTTGTGCTCAGAATGTGAAAAATGAAAACTAAAAGACTGCAAGTTCAATTCACGGATCCTCAGTGAAACAACTGCATAAGGACTTTCAACAGGAAGAGAAGTAAAATCAAATCAAATCTACAGAAGAAAATGTAGAGCAAGAATTTGATAAAATATTAAAAAATTTAAATAAGGTCTGACAAGAAAGAAAAAAGGAGAAGAAAGATCCTAACATTTGCTTTTAAGAGAAGATGAACCTGCAACTCCAGATAATAATACAAGTTATTGGTGTAATTTGGAGAAGGGGGTAGTTCCAATGAACCCATAGGCAGTTAGAATTGGTTGAAAAGTTAATATTTTAAAAATTTCTTCAGGAGAAAGGTAGAAAATTGAATATTATTTAAAACTTATAATATATATTTATAATTGTATATGAATAATAAACATTGAGGGATAACCATTTAACAAGGAGCAATACTATTTATGCTGTGTAAAACAACAGCAGAAAAAGAGAAAGAAAATAGAGGGAACTACAATGAAACAGAAGAAAAAAGTCACACACACACACACACAAAAAGGAAACCAAGAAGAGAAAAACCCTGCAAGTAGATAGTAGCAAAATAAAATGAAACAGAGAAATAGATGAACAATTCATCAAATGTAAACAGATTAAATGTGCCCATTAAATTCAGATAATATCAGGTTAAAACAATAACAACAAAAAACCTAGATACTAGTATAAGAAGCAAAGCAAAATCAGATAATATCAGGTTAAAACAATAACAACAAAAAAACCTAGATACTAGTATAAGAGGCAAAGCAAAAAATAACAAAATACATGGGAAAATTGCAATTAAAACTGGGAAAAGCTATACTAACAAAAATAAAGCTGATATTGCATCATATAACAGCATAGAGAATCTAATGAAAATGAATGAAAAGGCATATAGAAGAACACAGTATATATTCAAGCAGTTGCAGATGTCTTGGATTTTCATGAACCTAACAACCTTGCATAAAAAAAAAAAAAAAAAGAGAGAGAGAGAGAACAAAAAATAGGGACATCTCTCCCCTCTAAATTGGACATGACTCCCAGGGGTGTATATCTCCCTGGCAACCTGGGATATAACTCCCAGGGATGAGCCTGGCCCTGGCATTGTGGGATTGAAAAAGCCTTCTTGGACCAAAAGGGGGAAGAGAAATGAAACAAAGTAAAGTTTCAGTGGCTGAGAGATTTCAAATAGAGATGAGAGGTCATTCTGGAGGTTATTCTTATGCATTATATAGATATCCCTTTTTAGTTTTTAGTGCTTTAAAATAGCTAGAAAGCAATACCTGAAACTGTTGAACTGTATCCAGTATCCTTGATTCTTGAATATGATTGTATAACTATATAGTATATGGGGTGACAGTGTAATTGTGAAAACCTCGTGGCTCACATTCCCTTTATCCAGTGTATAGATAGATAAGTGAGAAAATAAAGACAAAAAATGAATAAATAATAGGACGATAAAGGCTATAAGATATTTTGGGTATTCTTTTTTATTTTTATTTTTATTCTTATTTTTATTTTTTATTTTTTGCAGTAATGAAAATGTTCAAAAACTGATTGTGGTGATGAATGCACAAGTATATGATGACACCATGAACCACTAATTGTACACTTTGGATGATTACCTGGTATGTGAATATATCTCAATAAAATTACATTAAAAATAAAGGCATCAGATTTACAAAGAAAAAAATGATGTATTTATGATTATGGTGAAATACTTTAGCCTACCCCTAGGTCAACTTGATAGATAAAACACACAAAAAAACGCATAAGCACATATAAAAACACAGCTTAACTGCCAAACTAATATGGTGTTTATTAATTTAACAATTCGTATAGGGAAAATGAAGTCATTTTAATTTATTTAACTTTCTACTAGTGCCTCTAATTGAGGTCTCAGAAGAATCATTTCCCTCTTTTTGCATGCACACTGAAATGATCCTGTGGAAGCAGGATTGAGAGAAAGCCCTTGGTAGGCATCATCCCAGCCTGACTTTCCTAAGATTTTCTGTGCCTTTCACTCCTGCCATATGTGGATCAAACCAGACTGGCCTTTAACATATTGTTCTAATATTGCCACAAAATCCTGATGATTCAATTTAGGATACTTTATGTGTTTTATGTATGATCAGACCTTAACACAATTGCGAGCTGATAACTAAATATCAGCTCAGTTATTCTAAATTCTATTTAGTATTTGCAGCAATTAGTTTAGTGTCATTAACACAGCCTAAAAGAGATAATTTCAGGGTTAAGTATGCCTCTGAGTTTGGCAGACAGTTTTTGTTGCCAAAAATTCTACTCAAAAATTCTACTCAAAAATTCTAATAGGGTTTATCTGACAGGCATTACAGCTCTGGTCCTCAAGTAAGATTTGGACTCCCCAACATCATTAGTTTAAGCATACTTTCCATGTGTATCTTCATCTTCATTTGAAGTCAGTTGCAACATATATAATATATGCTGTTTTAATAAAATTCATGAGTACCTAAGTGACATATACTGCTTCAAGGTAAGCAGGGTATATAAATTCAATAATTTTTAATGTTCTTTCAAAACTTCCAAAAGAGATTGATTATTTAATATGTGAAAAAATTTAGAGGAAACACAGTCAACTAAATTCCTTGCCCCCTTAATGCTACTCACCTCTATTTTCAATCACTGTAGCCACACAAATGTAAGATAACATTTAGGGCCTCTTTAATACTTTAGATTGCTCCAGCTAAAAATAAAAATCTCTGGTTGAAGCCTCATCACTCTTCCAATACTTTCTTTATTGGTCACCAACCTTACTCCCTCAGGTTCTTTGAAAGTGTTCATCATTACTATTTTTCCAATCAGTTATCCTAGGATTAATTACATCCAAGGTTCTCCATAAATACTTCCTGAATGATTTTCATAGAAATAGTAGTGTTGAATATTTACAGTAGTAACAAAATTACTCTGCATATACAGGGTCTTTATGGGCTCTAGACCGAACCAATGGGAATAGTTCAAAAGTACTGCTGAAATATCAACATAGTGAGAACCAGACTTGTGTTCCAAGATTTAAAACCTTTTCTGTAGTATAGCAGTATATCACACATTATGAGATATATTTTAAAACGTAAGCATACCATGTGGCAACCTATTCTGCTGACTTCCTAAAGCAAGGAATTCCATCTTCCCACATTCAGAGCAAAGAGGTTCTGAAGACATTAAACATTAGAATTCAATTTGTCAAAGACCATTATGTCTGAATAGAGTTGTCATTAGGTAGTGAAACTGGGGCTATTAGTAGCCCTGCCAGTGGAAATTTATCCTGTTCAAGGAAGAAGAAAATGTAGTTGAAAAAAGAAAGTTCAGTCTTAAAGAAAAGAAGTGCTCATTGTAATTTGTCAAGCCACACTTCCCTTGTATCTAAATTACTCTGTTTCTATACTTATACAATTTAGGCATATTTCAGAGCTCTGATCACTATTTAGTGCCACTGGAGGGCTGTTTATAAAGATAGCAGTAACAAACTAAACAGTAAATAACACCCATGTGGCCTGAAGGAGTTCATGTAACTTCCAAAGGAAAGAACTTCTGAGCAGGCAGTACTTAAAGTTTTTAAGAACTTCTGACTTTCCTTTCTATCCTGGTAAGGACAAAAACAAAAGCAAACAAATGAAGAAAATCTTAATGCTGCTATTTTTATCATATTATAAACTGGTTATGATTATTTTGTTTTGGGTAAAGGGAGAAATGACGGGGGCAACAAAATTATCAAACAACTTTCTTGAAGCAATTTGTCTCAAACAAATATTTATGGGGTGTTGTATTCCTTCCCCTTCCTTGAATGAATACTCTTTGTAAATATGTATGTTGGATGCTAAAATTACATTTAAGGAAAAAGTTAAAACTATAAATCATTATAATACCATACATTAGACTTGTACTCAATTATGTTCAAGGGTAGGATGGGGAAATCCATGGATGGTAAAAAGGAGAATTTTTGAGAAATCCACACTATGTTCTTTCTGATACTTGAATTGGTGACAGGATCAAAATATACCTGGAACCATCACTTAGTACAGCTGGCAAAAGGCAAGGGAACAGGTATATTTGTGGTAAACCATAGAAGGTCACACACTAAGTGATTACAAACACATATGCTTGGTACCAACAGGGTGCTGGGGTAGGGGTGGGTAAAGTTCAACCAAGCTATTGCAACAAAGAATCTGTGCACATATATGTATTTAGCCTAGATTATAAATATAATATATTTACTGGTCCCTATTTTTAATTGGTCTATCCTCAGTAGCAATGTAATAGAATGCAAAAAAAATAGCATTTTCTCTGATATGATATAATTTCTGTCAAACATCTAGGGATTTTTTTTTTTTTATAAAAGGAAGTTACTTACATAATTAATGTGCTTTATTTTTAAACTCATAAGCTTTCAGCCTTCAAACTATGGAGAATACTGACTCTATGTTCTTCCCGTTAAGTCGATCAAATTCACAAATGAAAAGAGAGAGAGGGTAAGGAGCAGGAGGCAGAGTGAGAGCTGAGAAAACAGAGTAAAACGGTTACTAATGTAATTCTTAGAATGGGGCAAGATATAACTTCAGAGGAAAAGGCCCTCAACAGCCATTGTTGTGCCAGCAAGTGATGTTTTGCTAGACATATCAAGATCATTCTTACCTTGTTCTTTACCAAAGCTCTCACTTGCCAAAGCTCTTTTTATATTTTGAATATAATGCTCAGCATCCGGTTATTTATACGGCTTTGCAAAGACATGCAACAAGACAGAATTGTTTCAAACTAGTGGACATGCATGCTTCAGCTTACACTGAAGGAGGGCCATTCCTATCCTCTGGTATATACCCTCTACGTTTATACTCCATAACTGAGAAAAACCCTACTCCAGTTCATGTAAAGTAAATGGAAAGAGCATTAAGCCACTGGCAGTAGCTCTGATGGATGACTGGCCCCTCTGAGCTTGACACATGTAGCTTCATGACTGAACAGCTTCTCAGAGCCAAGCCATTCCTCCCGTGCATATGCTTGCAGCTGCAGTGGATCATTACTGGATCAACAGCAGAGGATCTAGGACAAGTCTCTACTAAGACTGCTGCTATTGCTATTGTTCTACATGGATCCATACAGGCTTCACTGGCAATCTAGGACTAAGTCACTTGATCCCAGCAGAGCTATGCTGTATTACTGAATTAAATGCATTATCATTATTAACTTCAGCACTTTTCAACACCAGTTGGGTGGCAAATGGCTAATGAACTCATTTAAGGTCCATAAGTTCAGGATTTGGCCTCTGGCTGAAACTTTTATGTTTCCACATACTTCCTGAATTTGGATTATGCTTGTTCAGTTTTTGTGGTGGTTATTCTATGCCCTTCAACACTTTCCATCCCAGGCTCCATTAATTTTAAGCTAGCAGTAAGCTTTTATGTTAAATGAATCTGTGGTGATATGTCAGGGACTATTGATGTGTCAGTCAGTAGAAAAAACACTTGTGTGTTACTCTCCTTTCCAACAGATAATAGATGTGCATTTTAAAAGTGACCTTATAAGGCCTCTACTTTTGCTGTTTATTGCACTGTCATAATTTTAATGGCAGAGATAATCAGGTCAAGTATTAGTGGTAGGAGGTGATACTGGATGTGAGTCCTTGTTATACACCTTTCTCCTCCTCTCATCCCAAGCCAAACCATGTTTTATCCATGGATGCATATGCTATGATCCCAAAATAGTGTTCCCAGTTATTTTCCAACCAAAATGTTGAATCATGCATAAAATATGCCTGGAATAAAGATTCCAGGTATATAGTTGAATGTTCATTAGAAAAAATTTCATTTCCTTCCAATCTGTTATAAATGGTTTCTCATTCATTTATTCAGTTTATTAAAAATATGCGTCTATTGCTTTTGAAGGTGTTAAGTGTGGTTCTAAATACTAGCAATAATTTATGCAGCAAATCTCAGTTCCTTCCCTCTAGGGATTGCAATTTTTTGGTGTAGGAGTAAGAGTAGAGAATAAGGGAGGGAATAAAGGAAATTTCAATACACTGTGGCAATTTCAGGGTGCTATCTGAATTCAAATGTATTGACTTAGTTTTCCAGGCTGCTATAATATATATCACACAATGGATTGGCTTAACAGTAGGAATTTATTGGCTCATAGTTTCAGAGGCTAGAAGGCTCACTTCTTTCAAGCATTGGTAGTGATCTGACTGGCTGGCAATACTTGGATTTCTAGGCTCTTCCAACACATGGTGATGTCCCCCACCTATCTCTTTTAACTTCTGTTGATTTCTGGCTTCTTGTTTTTCCCCATAGTTTTCTCTTGTGTCCTACTTGTCTGCTGATAGTCTTCAGCCATATTGGATTAAGGCCCACCCTCTTTCAGTTTGGGCACAACTTAACTAATAATAACATCTTCAAAGTTTTTATTTACAGAGGACTAGGGATTAGGAGCTAAGCATGGTTTTTGTGAGGGATGTGAATTAATCTCCAACATCCAATAATCCAGATTCCACCAGGTTAAAAATCTTTTCCAATGAGGATCCACAGGAATTCTACTTTAACTGCTACCCTATTAAATGAGATAGAAATTTTGGAATGGGTTCTCAGTCCTTGCTTTACACATATGATGAAATCACAAACTACAGTCAGGCCAAACCCTGAAATATCTCTTTAATCAAAGTTTCCTTCTCTCTAGTACCTTAACAGTAGTTCAAGACAAAACCATCTATTCCTGAACTGTATTCCAGTGCACTAACAGGAACTGTGCCTCCATATTCACTCCTAACTCTCCACGAGGAACAATTCTATAAGCAAAGAAAGAAGTGCCGCAAACTCTTTGCTACTGAATTACTCCACCAGGGCAAGAATTGTTCCTGAGAAAGGAAATTGCTAATGGTAGATTAGCTACTGGCTCCTCTGGAACCAGTACCTGTACCATTCCTTTCATTTGTTTGTTTTAAATTCAGAGAGTAAGAGAAATACATTTAGGTCTTACAATGTTATACAAATTGCAGGAACCCAAGTTTTTGAAATTCAAAGCAGAGCAATCACTTCAATGTTTATGTTTTGAAAATATAGTTACATAAGAAGCCATGTTGGCTCATCTCCTTCTAAGAAATCTAATTATAAAAATGAAGTTAGTAAATCACAATATTTTCTCTCAAATTCATGCAGGACCGTGCTTGTTATTCCTGATTTTACATTTTAAATTCACGTATTCTCAACAAATAAACATAAATTCCCTAAGGCAGAAGCTCCATGAGGTCAGGGAATTATTTTAACTTCATTTGCTTCTTCATCTTCAGAACCCAAAAAGTGTGAGGCATATAAATGCGTAATAAATGTACATTGAGTGAACATATATACCTAAGTAATTGTTCCTCTGTTTCCTCCAGACACGCCTAATTTTTATCTTTCATCTCTAGGAGATGAACAGCAGCATTCTGAAGAAAATCCTTCGGCACAGGCTTCTACTTTTATTTTTTTTCATTCTGCCTCATTTCACTCAATGTGAGAAAATTATAAAGAGAACTTTAGGTAACATGTGGTAGAATTACCATTACCCTGGGCTTAAAAATTCCAGAATGCTTAAGGACTCTTAGCCATCACTGACAAAAATCAAACTCAAAAGACTCAATAAGCAACTGAATTATTGGTTTACAAAGCTGGCAAAAGCTCAATGATAGACTCTTCAGACATGGTTCAATTGGTACTCTGATTATATTCTCAAGGATCTCACCCATTAGTCTCTTTCCCACTTGTGTCTTTCTTGTCACTGACTTTATTCTCAGGCAGACTTCTTCATATGGATTCAAGAGGTCCAGGGGCAGCATTAGGTGCCCATTATAGGTTGAAATGTCAGAGGAAAAAGAAATATGTTTCTCGATACACCACTCTGGTAAATGCCCCAAGGAGAAATAGTATTGTCTTTGGATAGTTTAAATGTACATCCCTTAACCAACCACTGGTCTCCTAAGCCTGGATCACCTCCCTGTCTTTGGGTTCAATGGCAGTATGTAGAGCTAAGGATGATCTCACCCAAAGGCAGGAACACTATGTACTTAAAAGTATTTGCTAACCAGTCTTAGCCTGCAAAGCACTACAAAATCTCATTCCTACTTTCTTCTCTAGTCACATCTCACATGCCTTTCTTTCCTGTTCATCATTGTCTATGTTCCAGATAGATTGACCTTATGTTTTGCCTCCAATGTATTAAAGCTCATTCACTCCTGACAGCTTCTGCACATGCTGTTGCCTGTATCTAGATAGACTTTTTTCTTCTTCTTCATCCTGACTAGCTCATAGTCATTCTGCAGTCCTTGGTGTAGAGATTACTTCTTTATGGGAGTGATTAATGCTTTCCTAGATTAGGGAAAATCCCTTTGATGCACACTCTCTGCTAGAAAAATATGTGATTCTTTCAGAAGTTATATTATTAAAATTATTTATTTATTATTGATTGACTATTGATCTCTAATCTTCCTTCCTCTCACCCACACATAAACTCCAGGAAGACAGGCTACAAGACTGTCATCTTCCACAACACAGCTCCATTGTGTGACCTTATCCTACTGGCACATGGTAGCCACTAAATAAATATTTCTTAATAAGTCAAAGAAAACTGGGTTAAAGAAATGAATAATAAGTTGAATATTTAGTAAATGACTAGACAAGGTGTGATGGTGAAGTACATGTGTCAACTTGGCCAGGTTATGGTGTCCAGTCATTAGGTCAAGCAAGCCTGGGCTGATTGTTACTGTGTGGATATTTCATAGACTTAAATCTTCATAAAGTTGGTTACATCTATGGCTGATTACAACTACAATCAAAAGAGGAGATTGTCTTCAACAATGAAAGAAGTCTCATCCAATCAGTTAAGGATTTAAAAGGAGAAGTGATTATTTTAGCAGTCAAAAGGGAGAATCTCCATCTTCACCAATCTTCACCAGTCCCCATCTTCACCAAAAACCTTCATCAGGGTTGCCAGTTTGCAGCCTGCCCTACATAATTTGGACTTGCCCATCTCTGCAGTCACATGAGAAAATCCTTATAAAAATCTCCTAATACTTATAGATTTCTCCTGTAAGTTCCATTTTCTCTAGGGAACCCTGACTAATACACAAGGGGAGGACCAATCTTTTGAGTAAGGGCCAAATAGTAAATATTTTATTCTTTGCACCAACATACAGTTTTTGTCACATATTCTTCTTTGTTGTTGTTTGCTTGTCTTTATAGACTTTTAACAATATGAAAAATACTCCTTTCTTACGAGTCATACAAAATAAGTCAGCCAGATTTGGCCTGGTGGCAGCAGTTTACTGAACGCTGCATTGGTATATAAAGAGTTGTCATTATTTCTGCATAATGATAACTGCATAATGATAATGAGGTTCTAAACTCAACTCTAATCCTTTGTTTTGTTTTCTGTTTCTGAGATGTGCATTAAACTTTCTACCCTACATAAATATTATCTCTGTTCTCAGTAGGATCATATTGTTGTGTTATCATCTAAAACTTGTCTATTACCAACTTTCTCTGCCTGTTATATGCCTGTGCACTCACTGGCTGACCAAGGTGGCAGAGTGAGAGGCTCCAGGGTTCCAATCTCCCACAGAATATTTGAACCACTAGCAAAACTCTCAGAGACATCTTGTAAATAAAGCTTCCCAAACTATGGAGCTGGCACCCCTCCCCCACTGTCACAGCAAGCTGATTTGGAACATGTGGGAAAGAAGCAGTTCCTGCTGGGAGCAAGGGAATGTAGCTCAACCAAGCTCCAATTTTGGTTTTAATTAACAAATTTGCACTACTGAATACAACCTGTGAGCACAGATAAACCCGGAACAAGCAGGGGAGGAACCTGGTTTCTCCTGGCAGAGAGAAGTGGGGATGATGGCAAAGTAAATAAACAAACAAACAAATAAATAAATAAATGCATGAATAAATAAAAACAGAGGCTTTAGGAGTTGGCTGAGCTCAGAATACTGGAAAAGGGCTGTGTCCCAAGAAAAGGGGCACAGAGAAACATGGGAAACATGGTACATATTACAGCCTCCTGAGATCAGGACCCATCTGGCCTGGGAAAATCTGATGGGGGTAATCAAGGAAACCAGATGACTAGACAAAGATTATGAGTCACACTATGAAAAACAAAGATATGGCCAAGTCAAAGGAACAAATTTACACTTCAAATGAGATACAGGAATTGAAACAACTAATTAAAAAACTTCAAAAAAATGCTAAATCAATTCAAAATTCAAATCAATGAGTTGAGGGAAGATATGGCAAAAGAGATGAAGAATATAAAGAAGACATTGGCCAAACATAAGGAAGAACTTGAAAGTCTGAAAAAACAATTGGCAGAACTTATGGGAATGAAAGGCACAATAGAAGAGATGAAAAACAAAATAGAGACATACAACAGCAGAGTTGAAGAGGCAGAGGAAGTGATTAAGGAACTAGAGAACAGATCATATGAAATCCTACACAAAAAAGAACAGATAGGGAAAAGAATGGAAAAAATATGAGCAGGGTTTCAGGGAATTGTATAACAACATGAAGCACATAAATATAAATGTCATGGGTTTCCCAGATGGAGAAGAGAAGGGGAAAAGGGCAGAAGCAATAATGGAGGATATAATCACTAAAAATTTCCAATATCTTATGAAAAACAAAAAATTACTGAACTAGAAGTGCAGCATACCCCAAACAGAATAGATGCAAGTAGATAGACTCCAAGACATTTAATAATCAGATTATCAAATGTCAAAGACAAAGAGAGAATTTGAAAGCAGCAAGAGAAAAGTAATCCATCACATAAAAAGGAAGCTCAATAAGATTATGTGCAGATTTCTCAGTAGAAATCATGGAGTTGAGAAGGCAGTGGCAGGATATATTTAAGATACTGAAAGAGTGAGACTGCCAACCAAGTATTCTATATCTGGCAAAACTGTGCTTCAAAAATGAGGGTTTAAAATATTTTCAGACAAGCAGACACTAAAAGAGTTTGTGAACAAGATACCTGCTCTACAAGAAATACTAAAGGTAACACTATAGTCAGACCAGAAAGACAGGAGAGAGAGGTTTGGAGTGGAGTGTAGAAATGGAGAATATCATTAAGGGTAAAAAGAGAAAGACAGGAAAAAAAGTAAAAATTAAATAAAATATGACACATAAAATCCAAAAGACAAAATGGTAGACAGTAACATTATATAGAGTGAAATTAGAAGATACTGTATGGTCTCGCTAATATGAACTGATATTTATGAGCAAATTTTGAAAGTTGAGATCACAGGTTATCACAGAAAGAGGTTGGTGATCAGGCATTTGATTCTGAAAGAGTACAGAAGGTTCAATAGGATTGACTGTATAGACCCAGAAATGGAATGAATAGCATAATAGTGTGTAATGGCAGCAAACACTATGTAAGTACTCTAAACAAAGATGAGTGTGAGTACAGTTGAAAGAGGAAGGCTAGTGGCATGTATGACACCAGATGGAAAGTTAGAAGAAAAAGACAGGAATTGTATAACTTAGTAAAATTTAGAGTGGTCAGTGATGGTGATTAAATGAACAAATATAAGAGTGTTTTTAAATGAGGGAGAACAAATGAATATCAACATTGCAAGGTGTTGAAAATTAGATGGTATAGGGGAAAAATATAATCAATGCAAACTAGCATCTATTAATGGTAACATTATAAGATGCTTCCATTAATTGTAACAAAGGCAATATACCAAAAATAAATGTCTATTTATTTTGGGGGAATAAAAGGGAACGATATAGGATTCTTGGTGGTAGTGTTGTTGTCTGACCTTTTCATTACATTTTATGTTATTTTTATTTTTCTTCTATCTTTTATATTTTTATTCTTCATTTTGTTTTCTCCTTTTCCTCTTTCATTGTGGAAGAAATGGAAATGTCCTCATATAGATTGTGTTGGTGAATGCATAATTATGTGATTATACTAGGAATCATTGAATGTTTACTTAGGATGGATTGTATGGTGTATGAATAAAGTTGTTTAAAAAATAAAAAGAGGGATACAAGTGCAGGAGAAAATGTGGGGAGAGGTATGTACCTATTTCCTGTTGGTAGGGTAGTACAATAGCACAGCACAGCTGGAGGGCAATGTTGTGGTTCCATGGGAAGCTAACTATGGGGTTGTCATATGGTCCTGCAATCCCATTATTGGGTATGTACTTGAAAGAAGTGAGAACAGGGGCATGAGCGGACATTTCACACTGGTGTTTAAGACCGCTGTATTCATGATTAGCAATGGTTGGTGGAGGCCTAAGGGTGCATCAACTGATAATGGAATGGTGAACTGTGGTGATACATACAATGGACTATTGAGCAACTGCAAGAAGAAGTGAAGCTATGAGGTATGCACCTAGGTGAATGGACCTTGAAAACAGTATGTTAAATGAAATAAACCAGAATCAAAAAGATAAACATTATAATGCCTCACTAATATGGACTAACTATCATGCAAATTCTGAGAATTGAATCTTAGAGCATAGGTTATCAGGGGAAGGCTTATAGTAAATGTTCCTAGATTGTAAGCTCTCACAGCAGTCTCATCTGTTCATGAATTGTAACAATTATCTCTAAATTCTGAGATGCTGAGCAGTTCATGTATAACCTGGTCTGTCCCTGGAACTTCAGGTATCTCTGTGACACCTGAAACTCAAACCAGAGTTTGGCAGCTATGAATGTCAGTATTAACCCATACAGTAAATATTAAAAAGGGTGAAAAGGGAGCAGACTTTAATTAGAGATATGAACAAAATGGACTTAAATAGAACTAAGGTAAATGTGTTCTAAAACCTCAACTTCTGTGTGACACCAAAGGAAGACATGTTTATTTGTTATAAAATCTACATTTTCTGTAGCACACTATATAATTTAAATTTTATGGTCAATTTATTCAAACATCATAATTAGATGGAACTTTGAATGGGGGTGAGATCTAGTTGACAGGTTAGTGTGAAACCTTGATACATCCCAGAATACTTTGGGCAGAGAATAAAAAGTATTTGCAAAGCCCCCATGAGGGACTTGGGAAAACGTGGAAATATTAAACTTCCTCACCTGAGGAATTCTTGATATTTTCACAAGCACTGGGGACTACCATTATATTAGACCAAGCATTCAATCCTGGAGTTTGCCATTATGAATCTTGTTACTGCAAAGGAGAGACTAAGCCTACTTATAATTGCACCCAATCATCACCTCTGGACAACCTCTTTTGTTGCTCAGATGTGTCCTGTCTCTCTCTAAGCCCACTTGGCAGGTAAATTCACTGCCCTCTCCCTCTATGTGGGACATGACTCCCAGGGGTGTAAATCTCCCTGACAATATGGGACATGATTCCCAGGGATGAGCCACAACCTTGCATCATGGGATTGAGAAAGACTTCCTGACCAAAAAGGGGAAGAAAAGTGAAACAAAATAAATTTTCTGAGGCTGAGAGATTTCAAATGAAGTTGAGAGGTCATTCTGGGGGTTATTCTTATGTGTTATATAGATATCCCTTTTTAGTTTTTAGGGTATTAGAATAGCTAAAAGGAAATACCTGAAACTGTTGAACTGCAACAGTTCCTTGATTCTTGAAGATGGTCATATAACTATATAACTTATATCATGTGACTGTGTGATTAAGAAAACCTTGTGGCTCACACTCCCTTTATCCAGTGTATGGACAGAGAAGTAGAAAAAACAGGGACAAAAACTAAATGAATAATGGGGGGAAGGAGTATGAGATGTTTTAGGTGTTCCTTTTTACTTTTATTTTTATTCTTATTTTTATTTTTATTTTTTGGAATAACAAAAATAATCAAAAAATTGATTGTGGTGTTGAATGTACAACTATATGAACAACTATGAACAACTGATTGTACACTTTGGATGATTGCATGGTATGTGAATATATCTCAATATAATTGCATAAGAAATAGTAGGAAAAGCTCATGGCACGCTTACTGGACCTTCCCCTAACCCTTCCTTTGGCTGGTGTGGAGTCAGTCTGCATTCTCAGTATGGGTCCCTGTACCAGTGGGACAAAGTCTAAATTTATGTGCATACTTGGGAGGATGTACGTCTGTGCCAAACAGTGGCACTCTGAAGGTCTGAACCAACACAGTTGTCTCTGGCTCACTGTCCCAGAACATACACTGCAAGCAGAAGCAACTTGCAGACAGCTAAATTAGTGTAAGAAACTATCAAATTCAACTGCATGGGGCAAAAGATTATTGGTTTCAAGACATAAAATGGAGCACCCAGGATGGAGAAAGACTATTTCACAGGTAGAAGAGGGAAGATTCAGACCCCTGTAAATGGAAGAATTCCCAAGGCCATGAGTGCATGCCCAGGAATATATTTATTCTCCAAAATTACTCAAGAGGGTGCTGCACTTTCAATTTGGGCTGGTCTTCAGATTCATAGGTAGGAGACCACAAACCAATACATTACAAATTTGCAAGAACTGGAGTGTATTTTTATGATTAGTCTGTTTGTTTTGTTAAGTCTGTTTGTTTTGTTAACTGCTGGCATTCAAGTAAATCTCTGTCATATCACTAGCATCTGGATACAATCTTAAGGAAAAAACACCTCAGGGACTAAATTCTAAAGCTAATACAATAAAATCTTAATATATACAATAAAATATGCAGTGTACCATGAAAGATTAGAAAGCACACAAAGCATCAAGAAATGGTGGACTGTCTAAAGCAAAAAGATAAAGCATAAGAAATCATCAATGAAAAATAGCAGAATTTGGACATGCAAGACAAAGAATTTTCAAGTGTGCTCTTAAATATGCTCAAACAACTAAAGGACAACACAGACAAATAAACTAAAAGAAATTAATAAAATGATAGATGAGCAAAAAGATAATTCCAATAGAGAGATAAAAATCACATAATGGAGTCAAACAGAACACTGGAGCAGAAGAAACCAGTAACTGAAATAAAAAACTTTCCTAGAGGGGTTCAGAAAAAAAGAATCAGTGGACTCAGTGATACAACAATTAAAATTATTCAATTTGAGTATCAGGAAGTAAAAAGGAATGAAGAAACATGAACATAGCCTTGGAGATCTGTATACACCATCAAGCATACAAATGTATGCAATTTACAGACTAGAAAAAGGAACAGAAGGACTAGAAAATTAGAACATGCCAGTAGGAATATTTAAAAACTAATGGCAGAAAATATTGCAAATTTATTGAAAAACATGAATATACACCTTCAAGAAGCCCAACAAACCCCATATGGGATAAACTTGAAGAGAAACACACCCAGACACATTGTAGTCCAACTAGAAAATGCGAAAGACAAGGAAAACATTCTGAAAGCTACAAGAGAAAGAAATGTATTATGTACAAGGGAGTCCCAATTAGCATTAGGTGCCTATTTATCATCAGAAATCATGGATGCAATTAGAATTAAGGGACAATTTCTCATCAGGATCCATGGAGGCAAGAAGGCTGTGGAATAGCATATGTAAAGTGCTGAAAGCAAAAACTTGACAACCAAGAATTCTGTATCTTGCAAAACTATCATTCAAAAACGAAAGAGTAAGACGTTCCCAAATAAAATTTGAGGAATTTTGTCACCACTAGACAAGCCCCACAACAGACACTATAGGGAGTTCTGCAGGTTGAAAGAAAGGGACAATAGACAATACATGAAAACAGCAAAAGAAATAAAGACCTCCAGTAAAAGTAATTACATGTGTATTTATAAATGCAGTACTATTGTAATGTATTTTTGATTTATAATTCTGTTTTTTACATCTTACAGGATCTAAAATTCACATACATAAAAAGCAATATTAAATATATGGTTTTGGCTACACAATGTATAGCTATATAATTTGTTACAAGAATAACATAAAAGTGGGATCAGAGTTAAGGAACATAATTTGTATGTATTGAAGTTAAGTTGATTTCAAATCAAATGAGATTATTATAGATTTAAGATGTGAAATTTAAGATCCATGGTAGCCATAAAGAAAATATGTGAAAAACATGAACAGAAAGAAAGCCAAAATCATTCACTAAAAAAAAAAAAAAAAAGAAAGAATCAAATAAATGTGAAAGTAGACAGTAATGGAAGAATTGAGGGAAAGAAGGAATAAGACTTACAGAAACCAAATAGTAAATTGGCAAAATAAAGACCTGTGTTATTAGTAGTTCTTTTAGCTATAAAATGTATTAAACTCTCCAGTTAAAAGACAGAGGTTGGCAGAATGGATAAAAAGCATGACCCAAATTTATGCTATTTAAAGCAGATTCACCCTAAATTCAAAGACACAAATTGAAGGATTGCAAACAAACCAAAAAAAAAAAAAAAAAAAAAAAAAGTTATGCAAATGGTAACCAAAAGAGACCTGGGTAGCTATACTAATAAAAGATAAAAATAGACCTGAAGCCATAAACTGTTACAAGAGACAAGGAAGGACACTCTGTTCTGATAAAAGGGCCAATTCAACAAGAAGAATTAACAGTTATAAATTTATATGCACATAATGGGAGAGTCTGAAAATATATGAAGCAAATAACAACAGATTTGAAGGGAGAAAAATACAGGTCTATATTAATAGCAGGAGACTTCAATATACCAATTTATACAATGGATAGAACACCCAGAGCATCAATAAGGAAATAGAAGATTGAACATTACTATAAACCATTTGACATCACATATAAATATAGAACCCTTTACCCTTCAAAAGCAGAATACACATTCTTTGCTGGTGTCATGGATTATTCTTTAGTATAGACCATATGCTAGGTCAAAAACAAGTCTCAATAAATTTAGAATCTTGAAATCATACAACATATCTTCTATGACTACAAGAAATGAAGCTAGAAATCAATAACAGAGGAGGAACTGATAAAGTCACAAAAATGTGGAAATGAAAGAACACACTCTTAAATATCCAAAAGGGTAAAGACAAAATCAAAAGAGAAATTAGCAAATATCTTGAGGTGAAGGGAAATGAAAATACAATATGCCAAAACTTATGGAATGCAGCAATGGCAGTGCTCAGAAAAAAAATTATGACTCTAAATTCTTATATTAAAAAAAAAGAAAGATCTCAAAGTGGGGGCAAGAGAGACATTACTACTGAACATATAGAAATAAAAAGGACTATAAGAGGATACTATGAACATTTGAATACCAACAAATTAGATAACCTAGATGTAATGGACAAATTACTAGAAACACACCAACAACCTACACTGAACCTAGAAGAAATAGACGATCTCAACAGACCAATTAAAAGAGATTGAACCAATAATCAAAAAACTCCCAATAAAGAAAAGTGCAGTACCAGATGGCTTAACTGGTGAATTTTACCAAGTATTCCAAGAAGAATTAACAACAACTCTGCTCAAATGCTTCCAAAACTGTGAAGACGGTAGAACACTTCCTAAGTTATTATATGAGAACAGCATCATGCCAATACCAAAGTCAGATAAAGATATCAAAGAAAAGGAAATTACAAACTGATACCCCTTATGAATATAGAAGCAAAAATCCTCAGCAATGTACTATCAAACCAAATCCAAATGGACATTATAAGAATTATTCAGCATGTTCAAACGGAATTCAATCCAGTAATGAAAGGGTGGTTCAACATAAGAAAATCAATGTAATTGGCAACATTAATAGAATGAAGGGGAAAAATACACATGATCATATTAATTGGAGAAGAAAAAAGCATTTAACAAAATACAGCATCCCTTCTTGATAAAAATATTTAGGAAAATAGGATTATAAAGAAACTTCCTCAAGATGATAAAAGGCATATATGAAAAACCCACAGCTAACATTAAACTCAATTGTGAAAGAATAAAACATCTATCTTTATGATCTGATCTGGCACAGGACAAAGATGCCCACTGTCATCACTGCTGTTCAACATTTGTGCTAGAAGTTCTAATCAGAGCAATTAGGCAAGAAAAAGTTATAAAAGCATCCAAATTGAAAATAAGAAATAAACCTTTCCTTATGTTCTAGTTTGCTAATGCTGCTGGAATGCAAAACACCAGAAATGGATTGGCTTTTAAAAAGGGGGTTTATTTGGTTATACAGTTACAGTCTTAAGGCCGTAAAGTGTCCAAGGTAATGCATCAACAATCAGGTACCTTCACTGGAGGATGGCCAATGGCTGGGAAGGCACCTGGCTGGTGTCTGCTCCAAGTTCTGGTTTCAAAATGGCTTTCTCCCAGGATGTTCCTCTCTAGGCTGCAGTGCCTCAAAAATGTCATTCTTAGTTGCACTTGGGATATTTGTACTCTCTCAGCTTCTCTGGAGCAAGAGTCTGATTTTAATAGCTGTCTTCAAACTTTCTCTCATATACAGTTCCTGTGTTTTCTTCAAAGTGTCCCTCTTGGCTGTAGCTCCTCTTCAAAACATCACTCACAGCTGCACTGAGTTCCCTCTGCCCGTCAGCTTATTTATATGGCTCCACTGATCAAGGCCCACCCTGAATGGGTGGGGCCATGCCTCCATGGAAATATCCAATCAGAGTCATCACCCACAGCTGGGTGGGGCACATCTCCAAAGAAACACTCAAAGAAATTTAATCAAATCAGCACTAAAATGTCTGCCCCACAAGATTGCATCAAAGAATATGGCTTTTTCTGGGGGACATAATACATTCAAACCAGCACACCTTATTTGCAGATGACATGATCCTATAAAGAGAGAATTCCAAAAAAATCATCAACAAAGCTACTAGAGCTAACAAATAAATTCATCAAAGTTTGGGGTGCAATATTAACATGTAAAAATCAGTGATGTTTCTATAAACAAGTAATTAATCTCAAAATGAAATAAAAAAATTCCATTTACAATAGCAGCTAAATGAATAAAATATCTAGGAATAGATTTAATGAAGGATATAAAGGACTTGTACATGTAAAATTACAAAAGATTCCTGAAGTAAATTAAATAGACTTAGTAAATGGAATGGCATTCCTTATTCATAGCTTGGAAGACTAAATATTGTTAGGACATCAATTCTACGCAAAGCAATTCATGGATCCAACACAACCCCAACAAAATCCCAACCGTCTTCTGTGTAGAAATGGAAAACTCAATCATCAAATTCACATGGAAGAATAATGGGGTCCCAAATAGGAAAATCATATTGAAAAAGGAGAACAAAGTTAGAGAACTCAAACTTCCTGAATATAAAAGTTATTAAAATGCTACATTAATGAAAATGGTATGGTACTGGCCAAAGGACAAACATCTACAGCCAATTGCTTTTTAATGAGTGCCAAGTCCACTCAATGGGGAGTGGATATTAGTAGTCTCTTAAACAACTGGTAATAGGAAACCTGGGCATACACATGCAAAAGAATGGAAGTAGACGCAACCACACACCCTGTATAAAAATTAACTCAAAGACCTAAATATAAGAAGTAAAACTACAACAATCTTAGAAGAAAACATACGGTGACATCTTTAGGGCTTTGGAGTAGGCAATGAATTCTTAGACTTTACCAAAAAAAGCACAAGCAACAAAAGAAGCACATATAAATGGGGCTTAATCAAAAATAAAAATAATTTAATGTATCAAAGGACATTATCAAGAAGGTTAAAAGCAACCTATAGAATTTGAGAAAATATTTAGAAGCTGTATATCTGATAAAGGTGTAATACCCAGAAAATACAATGAACACTTAAACAAAACAACAAAAAGACAAGTAACCCAATTTTTAAAATGGGCAAAGAATGAATAGACATTTCTTCAAAGAAATATACAAATGGCCAATAAACACATGAAAAGATGCTCAAAATCATTAGCCATTAGGGAAATGCAAATCAATACCACAATGAGTACCACTTCACTCTCAATAGAATGGCTATTATTTTAAAAGGGGAAAATAACAAGTGCCAGCTAGGATGTGAAGAAATAGGAACCTTGTACATGCTTGGTGGGAGGGTAAAATGGTGCAGCCCCTTTGGGAAAGATTGCCAATTCCTCAGAAAGTTAAGTATAGAATGCCCATGTGATCCAGCAACCACACTGTTAGGTATCTACCCAAAAGAATTGAAGGCTGGAACTTGGAAAGATATTTGCACACTGATTTTCATGGCAGCATTATTAAAAATTGTCAAAAGGTGGAAACCACCCATGTACATCCACAAATAAATGGATAAACAAAGCATGGTACATACATATAGTAGATTATTCAGCTGTAAAAAGGAATGAAATTCTGACACTTGAAACTACATGGCTGAACCTTGAAGACATCATGTTCTGTAAGCCAGACACAAAAGACAAATACTGGATGAGCTCAATCATATTCTTTGATTAGCAAATGCAAATTCAAATAATCAGAAACCAGAATATAGGTTACCAAGGGCAAAGATGAGGTTGAGGAATAGGGAGTTAATGCTTAATTTGTACAGAGGTTTTGTTTGGAGGTGATGGGAAAGTTTTGGCAATGGACAGTAGTGATGATAAGACAATATTGTGAATATAATTAACAATACTGAATTGTACACATGAAAGGTGTTAAAATTGGAAATTTTATATTGCATATGTTACCACAATAAAATTTAAAAAAAAAAAACATAGAACTGAACAGCACAAGAGTAACCCTTAATGTATATTGTGGACTACAGTTAATAACATAATTATAATTGAACACAAAGACTGACCCTTAATGTATATTATGAACTATAGTTAATAATTTAATTGTAATTATATTGGTTCACCAATTATAATAAAGTTACCACACTAAAGCAA
Organism: Choloepus didactylus; assembly: GCF_015220235.1. Classification (NCBI taxonomy): domain Eukaryota; kingdom Metazoa; phylum Chordata; class Mammalia; order Pilosa; family Megalonychidae; genus Choloepus; species Choloepus didactylus. The sequence continues at coordinate 50,749,057 of NC_051317.1, read as the reverse complement.
AATATTAATAATAGGGAAATATGTGTGGACTCTATGAGAACTCTGTACTTTCTGCATGAATTTTATGTAATTCTACAGCTGATGTAATAAAAAAATTAAATACCTGTTCATTTCTTCTAATCTCCTGCTCTCTGTGCCAACTGTGCCTTATTCATCCTTTATCCAACTACACCTGCTGCCCTGCCTTCTTATTACTGCTTCAAATTTTTATGCTGCATCACCATCACTTCTGCTTTCTGCAGTATGTACTGTAATGTTTCACTAGAAAGAGAAATGTTTATTTAAAATAAACTGAGTAAAACAGACATTCCCAGATTCTGACACCAGGGCAGCATGCCATCTGCCCTCCAAAGGAGCTCTTTGCCTGAGGGACATAACTGTGGTCACCCAAGTAAGTTCTTACTAATGTGTAAATTTTACTGCAACCTACAAGTCATGGTTATCATACTAGACCTCCTGTCTTTTTGCTGCTTTCAGTTCTATAGTTCGTTTTTAATCCTTTCTTTTTTTCCCACTACTGTGTATACTTTGACATCTTTCCCCTGGAATACCATCACTTATCTTGTGAATGGGAAACAGAAAATCTCATCCATTATTTCCTTTTGCCTTCAGTTTCTCAGTGGGAACTGCACAATTTTTTTTTTTTTTTTCAGAAAACTTCTGCACACTTCAAGTGTTCTTGTTACACTTTTGGAGGATAATAAAGCGAAACCCAAAACATATGTAGAGAGATTTTGAATGATGTAAATGCATGATTATAAAAATAAATGAACATACCGCTTCCTGAAAACTTCAAAAGGAAGAATCTGTCACTAACTTACTCAACAAAGAAGCAAACTGGCAAAATTAAGTTTCCTAATATTTACAACAGACACGTGAAAGGTACATAGTTTAAAAGCCTTTCACCAAACATGACATATGATATATTGGGGAAAAATGTATGTTAAAATGCAAAGATCTTAATTTGATGAGTTTCTATAAATGTAAACACCTGTGTAGAGACCAAAACAACTAAGACAAAAAATCTTTTATCAATCCAGAAAGTTCCCTTGTGCCTACTTCCAATCAATCCCCATCCCCTCATAAATAAACTCCATTCTTGTTTCTGTTTCTAACAGATTAATTTTATCTTATCCTGAACTTCATACAAATGGAATCATATACTACACATTCTTTTGTTTCTGGCTTCTTTTGTTCAACATAATTTCTTGAGATTCATTCATGTTTTGCCTCTTTCAATGGTCCATTCCTTTCCACTGCATAAGATTATCCCATTATATGAATATTGGGGTATGAATATACCCCAATTGTTTAATCCATTACCCTGTTGATGGACTTCTGGATTGTTGTTAGTTTTTGTGTATTATGAATGAAGCCGCTGTGAACTCTTATGCACAAGTCTTTGGGTGAACATGCATTTTTCTTTCTCTTGTTTATTTCTCTTGTCTATTTCTCTTGTATGTTTGCTGCATCATAGGGTAGGTCTACCTTTACCACTTTAAGATATTGCCAAGCAGTTTTGCAGAGTCATTGAACCATTTTACATTCCCACCATAAATCTGTAAGATCCAGTGGCTCCACAGTTTCACAGAAATCTGATTCTGACACTATTTTAAATTTTACCCATTCCATTGGGTATAAAATATTTTAATTTACATTTCTTTGTTGACTAATGATGTTGAGCACTCATTTGTTTGCTTTTGGCCATTTGTATAATTGCCTTTTGAGAAGTCTTTGCTCATTTCCTTGACTCTCTTTCCTGGGTTGTTTAATTTTTATAATTAGGTTATAAGAATTCTTTATATATCTTGGAAACAAGTGTCTGGCATGTATATCCTTGGTTTGCTTATTCTTTTATTTAATAGTGTCTTTTGAAATGAAGTGAATGTTTTTTAAATAAACTTTTTATTTTAAAACTGTTTTACCTATACATAAAAATTGCAAATAAAGTACAAGAATTGTTGTAAACTCTGCACCTAGTTTCCTTATTATTAATATCTTACATTATATGGTAACTTTGGTATAGTTAATGAACTTTTATTGAGTCATTATTATTAAATAAACTCTATAACTCACTCAGATTTCCTTAGTTTTGATATCATGTCCTTTTTCTGTTCCAAGATCATATCCAGCATATCATATTATAATTTGTAGTTATGTCTCCTTAGAATTCCATTGACTGTAATAACTTCTCTAATGTTTTTGATGACTGTGGCAGTTTTGAGGACAAGTTCAATCATGGAATTTTTAGAATTTCTCTCAATTGGGATTTGTCAGACATTTTATTCATAATAAGGTTGAGGTTATATATATATAGAGAGAGAGAGAGAGAGAAAAATCACAGAGATAAAGTGAGGTGACATTTTCATCACATCATAAGTACATAAAATTCTATGACTTATCACCTTGATCCCCTGCCTTAGGTGTTTGTCAGATTTTACCACTGTAAAGTTATCCTCTTCAATCCCATACTGTATTCTTTGAAATAAATTCACAATGTACAGCCCACACTTTTTTTTATTATTCATTTTATTGAGATATATTCATATACCACACAGTCATACAAAACAAATTGTACATTTGATTGTTCACAGTACAATAATTAAAGTGAAAAGGAGCAACTAAAGCAAAAAAGAACACTGGGCATCCTTGTCTGTTTGTTTGTTTGTTTGTTTCATTCCCCCACCTTTCCACTCATCCATCCACAAACTAGAGAAACAGGAGTGTGAGCTCTATGGCCCCCCCCAATCCCACTGTCCCCCCTCATAAGCCACATTTTTATACAATTGTCTTCAAGATTCATGGGTTCTGGGTTGTAGTTTGATAGTTTCAAGTATCCACCACCAGCTACCCCAATTCTTTAGAACCTAAAAAGGGTTGTCTAAAGTGTGCGTAAGAGCGCCCACCAGAGTGACCTCTCGGCTCCTTTTGGAATCTCTCTGCCACTGAAGGTTATTTCATTTCCTTTCACATCCCCCTTTTGGTCAAGAAGATGTTCTCCATCCCACAATGCCGGGTCTACATTCCTCGCCTGGAGTCATATTCCACGTTGCCAGGGAGATTCACTACCCTGGGCGTCAGATCCCATGTAGGGGGGAGGGCAGTGATTTCACCTTTCAAGTTGGCTTAGCTAGAGAGAGAGGGCCACATCTGAGCAACAAAGGCATTCGGGAGGAGGCTCTTAGGCACAATTTTAGGGAGGCCTAGCCTCTCCTTTGCAACAACAGTCTTCCCAAGGGCAAATTCCGTGGTAGAGGGCTCAACCCATCAAACCACCAGTCCCCTATGTCTGTGGGCATGTTAGCAACCATCGAGGTAGGGCAGGCCAATACCCCTGCATTCTCCACCAGCTCCTCAAGGGGGCTCTGCATATTTTTTTCCTTGTTTTTTTTTTTTTAATCAACTGTATGAAAAATTTAAAAAATTAAAAAAAAAACATACAATAAAAGAACATTTCAAAGAGACCATAACAAGGGAGTAAGAAAAAGACAACTAACCTAAGATAACTACTTTACTTCCAACATTTTCTTACTCTACCCCAAGAAAGTAACCTAATATAGCAACATTTCTGTGAACCTGGTTCTACTATACCCATCAGAAATTAACAGACTATAGTCATTCCTGTAGCCCACACTTAAGAAGTGGACGTTATACTTTACCACTTTGCAGCCAAGGTATCTACATAATTAATTCGGATTTATTCTATAATGGACAGTTGCCTCTTCTCCGCCATCTATTTATTGATTCAGTGATTTATTTATATCTGCATGGATTCATGGATATATATATTTTATACTTAGAGTTATAAAACATTAATACTTTATTTTATTGCTCAGAATCTTCCAATTTTGGCCACAGGGAACTCTTTCAGTTGGCTCCTGTGTCCATTTGTAATACTAACTATGTGTGTGGGTGTATTCATTTGTATTTGTTTATTTATAACACTTCCTTACTTTCTGGCACAGTGGGATGCTTTATGCTCCTCTTGTATATTCCCTGCCCCAGGCCTAGAAGCCATTTCTCCAAGAATACTTGGCTCCTTTTATCAGTTAATGGTATTAGAAACCAAGATCTGGGCAATAGGTATGATCATGGCTATTGAGGTATCATTGTTTCCCAGACATCTCTGCTGGCAGAGTAAGGAAATAAATGTATGATACTGACCTGTACAAATACATATATACAGATAATGGATCTATATATAATTCTTTCTCTATTAAGCTAAACGTGAGTTCATACTGATGTGTCCAACTCTAACCCATTAGCATACAGATCATTCTAGCTTCTTCCCTTAATTAACTAACTTCCCATCCCAACAGTGAGAAATCTGGCTTCCCACCGTCTGCCAGCACCATACTTAATTGTTCAGTTCCATAATACATGTATAGTGGTATCAGAATTATTAAACATTACCCATGGGAAGAAACATTTTCAACCGGAGCATAATGCTATACACAGTTTCTTGTATATTTAGTCTTATAAGCTCCACTCATTTCCAATGTTACCAAGGTCAGCACCTTTTTTCCCCCAACTCCCTTCAGTGAGGTTGTTTCATATTTTTACAATACAAATAGAGTATTTTGCCACATTCTGGATTGCATCTTGGGATGCTCCAACTTCCAACATGATTTCTTTGAATTTTGTATGCATAAAGGAAACTGTTTGTGCTGTAAAGTTCTATGGGTTTTGACAAATGCATAGTGACATGTATACACCATTGCAGTATCTTATACAATAGTTTTACCTCTTTAAAACATTTCCTGTGCTTTACCTATTCAGTCATCTCTGGCCTCATTCCAAACTCCTGGAAACCACTGATCTGTTTACTGTCTCTATAATTTTGCCTTTCCCAAAATATAATATATTTAGAATCCTACAGTATTATGTAGCTTTTTCAGAGTGGCTTCTTTCAATGACAATAGGCATTTGAGATTTATCAAGATCTTTTTGTAGCTCATTTCTTTTTATTGCTGAATAATATTCCATTGTGTGGATATACCATAGTTTGTTAGAAAAATGTGTAGCCTGATGTTTTTGGATGGAGTATTCTCTAAATGTCAATTAAATGCAGTTGATTGTGCTATTTAAGTCAACTCTGTCTTTACTGATTTTCTGCCTAATTGCTCTATCAATCACTGATAGGTTATTGAGTTCTCTGATTATATTAATGAATTTCTCTATTTCTCTCTCAATTGTATAAGCTTTTGACTCCTGTACTTTGATGTTCTGTTGTTACTTGTATAGATGTTTAGGATTGTTATACTGTCTTACAGAATTCACCATTTTATCATTATATAAATTCTTTTGTTATCCCTGATAATTTTCTTTTTCTCAAACCTGTTTTGTCAAAATTAATATAGCTATTCCAGCATTTTTTCATTAGTGTTAATATGGGTTATCTTTCTCTGTCTCTTTACTTTTAATGTATTTTGATCTTTATAAAGTAAGTACTATGTAGACAACAAATGGTTGAGTCTTGGTATTTTCTTTATAATCCATTCTGACAATCTGTCCTTTAATTAGCATATTTAGACTATTAATGTATAAGTGATTCTTTATGTGGTTGCATTGATAGCTACCATGTTCTATTTATTGGCATGCCCTTTGTTTCCTTTTTTTTTTTTTTTTTTTTGCCTTCTTTAGTTTTAATTGAGCCTTTTATGTGATTCCATTTTTTATCCTCTCTTTGCATTATAACTATATTACTTAAATATATTAGTGGCTTCTCTAAAGTTTCCAATTTTCATTTTCAACAAATCTAGATCTACCTTAAAATAGCACTGTACCATTTCATATGTTCTGCAGATAGCTTATAACAGAGTATCTTAAATTCCTTCCTCCCTTCCCTTATGAAATTGCAGCCATTCATTTTACTTCTCCATTTATTTTAGTATAATCACCCAGGACATTGTTACTATCATTATTTTAAACAAACAATTATCTTTTAGATAAATTATGAATAAAAAAAAATTATTTTATCATTTGCTCCTTCCCTGGCACTCTTCCTTTCTTAATGAATATCTGAGTTTCTGAAATAGTTTTTCCTTTTCCCTAAATGGATTTTAAACATTTCTTGCAGGAAAGGTGTCCTCTTGGTGTATACTCTGTTTTTGCTGGTCTCAAAAAGCCCAAATTTCTCCTTTACTTTTTTTTTTTTTTTTTAAGACAAGAACCATAGATGTCATATTGGTCCTAGCATGGAGTAGCTGAATTGTTAGTCTCTTTTAGAGTCACCATATTAGGCAGGTTGTATTAGATGGCACTATTTTTGGTGTGATGGGTCAGAGAGAGAGAGGTAGATATTTCAAAATATGATTATTGTGACACCTGCTGTAGTTAGAGGTAACCTTTGGAAGACTCTTTGGGTGATCTCTTTGGACAGTTTTTTAATCTTTTTTTTTTATTGCAGAATACAATATATATACATAATAGTGACAACTTTCCAAATGCAAGTTAATAAGCAGAGTGCAAATTTCAAAGAAGATTATGGGTTTCACTTCCACAGTTATTTCCTTGTTGTGGAATACGACATATGCAAAAAGGTAATATCTTTCAAAGTATTCCCCGACAAGTGGTTATACAGGAAATTTCCAAAAATGTCATGAGCTGCAGTACCTCAGCCCAGCAGTTTCCTTATTATGAAATACAACATATACACAAAAAGGTAACAGCCTTCAAATCACAAGTCAAAAAGCAGCCACGGAACAATTTCCAAAGGATGCTCTAGGTCTCCTTTACTTTTGAAGGAAGATATTTCTGAATATGGAATTCAAAGTGGGTGCTTTTTTTTCCTTTAAATACTTTAAATATGTCAGTCCATTCATTTCATGCTTGCATGGTTCTGATGATAAGTTCATTATATTCTTATCCTTGTTCTATTTTAGAAAAAGCAGGTCTTATTCTGGCTTCTTTCAAGATTTTCATTTTGCCATTGGTTTTCTGCAGTTTGAACATGATAT